>NC_057797.1:396944595-397630181 GCF_018294505.1 Triticum aestivum | reverse complement strand
AATCTAACCTCCCAATATAAGAATCTTTACCTCTCAGCCATTTCGATACTTCTCGTCATGTCTGTGATCTCATCCGGGACTACGAACAAACTTCGGTCATCAATTCACATAACTCATAATACAAATCGTCATCGAACGTTAAGCGTGCGGACCCTACGGGTTTGAGAACTATGTAGACATGACCGAGACACATCTCCGGTCAATAGCCAATAGCGGAACCTGGATGCTCATATTGGCTCCTACATATTTGATACGTCTCTGTCGTATCTATAATTTTTGATTGTTCCATGCCAATATTATACAACTTTCATATACTTTTGGCAACTTCCTGCCCCCCTGGGCGCGCCTACCCCCCTCGTGGGCCCCCTGTAAGGCAGTTGCTGCTCAACTTTGGACGCAAGAAAGCTATTTTTTGGTAAAAAAATCACGGCGAAGATTTCAGGCCAATCAGAGTTACGGATCTCCATATATACACGAAACGGTGAAAGGGCAGATACAGAGAACGCAAAAACAGAGAGAGACAGAGAGACAGATCCAATCTCGGAGGGGCTCTCACCCCTCCCGGGCCATGGAGACCAACGACCAGAGGAAAACCCTTCTCCCATCTAGGGAGGAGGTCAAGGAAGAAGAATAAGAAGGGGGGCTCTCTCCCCCTCGCTTCCGGTGGCGCCGGAGTGCCACCGGGGGCCATCGTCATCACCGCTATCTTCACCAACAACTTCACCGCCATCAACATAAACTCTTCCCCCCTCTATGCAGTGGTGTAACCTCTCTCTTATCCGCTATAATTTCTACTTAAACATGGTGCTCAACGCTATATATTATTTCCCAATGATGTATGGCTATTCTATGATGTTTGAGTGGATCTGTTTTGTCCTATGGGTTAATTAATGATCGTGATTGGTTTGAGTTGCATGTTTTATTATTGGTGTTGTCCTATGGTGCTCTCCGTGTCGCGCAAGTGTGAGGGATCCCCGCTGTAGGGTTAGCAATATGTTGATGATTTGCTTATGGTGGGTGCGTGAGTGACAGAAGCACATACCCAAGTAAGTATGTTGTTTGCGTATGGGATAAAGGGGACTTGATACTTTAATGCTATGGTTGGGTTTTACCTTAATGAATCTTTAGTAGTTGCGGATGCTTGCTAGAGTTCCAATCATAAGTGCATATCATCCAAGAAGAGAAAGTATGTTAGCTTATGCCTCTCCCTCATATAAAATTGCAATAGTGATTACCGGTCTAGTTATTGATTGCCTAAGGACAAATAACTTTCTCGTAACAAAAAGCTCTTTACTAAAACTAATTTAGTTCTGTCTTTATATAAACAGCCCCTACTTTTTATTTATGCTCTCTTTATTATCTTGCAAACCTATCCAAAAACACCTACAAAGTACTTCTAGTTTCATACTTGTTTTAGGTAAAGTGAACGTTAAGCGTGCGTAGAGTTGTATCGGTGGTCGATAGAACTTGAGGGAATACTTGTTCTACCTTTAGCTCCTCGTTGGGTTCGACACTCTTACTTATCGAAAGAGGCTACAATTGATCCCCTATACTTGTGGGTTATCAAGACCTTTTTCTGGCGCCGTTGCGGGGAGCAATAGCATGGGGTGAATATTCTCATGTGTGCTTTTTTGCTTTATCTCTAAGTAATTTTTATTTGCTGTTCTTAGTTGTTGTTTATCTTTAGTTATGGATATGGAACACGAAATACCAAAAAATTAGGTGTACTTGCTGCTCATGGAGAGGGGAACCTCCTAAAACCCCCGATGCTCAATATGTGAAAAATATTATGTACCACTTTGATAATCCTGAGAAAACCTCATTCAATTATGTAATGGGAGACATGTTGGACCAACGTGAATACTTTAGGGATTATCGCTTGACTCAAAAAGGGAAACTATTATGGGATCAAATTTATATGTTGAAGTGGTATGCTAGGCAACTATGCTTGAGATATGATTATACTTGTTGCTCTAGGATGAAGTCTCCACACCTTCCCTTTTCATGCGAATTCAATGATAATGAAACCTTGGCTTCTTATGCCAGAGGTATATATGATTACTATGATGTGGAACAAATAAAAGAATTTGTTACTTTTAAGGGTGCTTATGAAATTGAATCTTTGTTTGAAAAGTATGAAGCTTTTGATGATGATGTTTATAGGCCTGAAAATTTTGCTATATTGAAATATTGCTATGATAATTATGAATATAATTCCGATATTGATGCATTTATTGAGAAAGTCTCCGCTGTCCAAGAAGAGACTAATATTTTGCAGGAATCTATGGAAGAAGAAATTGATGAAACTGTGAGCTCATTGGATGAAAAAGATGATGAGGAGAGCGAAGAACAAAAGGAGGAAGAGCGGATTAGCTACCCGTGCCCACCTTCTAATGAGAGTAACTCTTCAACTCATACATTGTGTAATTTCCCTTCGTGCTTACCGAAGGATGATTGCTATAATAATTGTTATGATCTCGTTGATTCTCTTGAAATATCCCTTTTTGATGATGCTTGCTATGCTTGTGGCCAAGATGCCAGTATGAATGATGCTTATGGAGATGAACTTGCTATAGTTCCTTATGTTAAACATGAAATTGTTGCTATTGCACCCACGCATGATAGTCCTATTATCTTTTTGAATTCTCCCGACTACACTATATCAGAGAAGTTTGTTCTTATTAAGGATTATATTGATGGGTTGCCTTATACCGTTGCACATGATGATTTTGATGAATATAATATGCATGTGCTTGATGCTCCTACTTGCAATTATTATGAGAGGAACTATATTTCCACCTCTCTATGTTTCCCATGTGATAAAAATTGCAAGAAACTGTTTATACTATGCATTGGCCTTTACTAGGTGTGCATGAATTGTTCTTTTATGACATGCCGATGCATAGGAAGAGAGTTAGACTTCATTATTACTTGATA
Source organism: Triticum aestivum (assembly GCF_018294505.1). Taxonomy (NCBI): domain Eukaryota; kingdom Viridiplantae; phylum Streptophyta; class Magnoliopsida; order Poales; family Poaceae; genus Triticum; species Triticum aestivum. The sequence goes on along the minus strand of NC_057797.1, from coordinate 397,627,244 downwards.
TATGTTTCTTTATGCTCACTACTAAATGCCAAATCATTGTTAATTAAAATTGGCTTTGATATACCTTGGGATCCGGGTGGATCCATTACTTGAGCACTATATGCCTAGCTTAATGGCTTTAAAGAAAGCGCTGCCAGGGAGACAACCCGGAAGTTTTAGAGAGTCATTTATTTCTGTTGTGTGCTTTTATAAAGTTTAAATATTAAAATAATGTGCCAAGGTTTGCCTTTAGGATGTTTATAATGCTTGTTAGTTTGTGCGGTGTAGGATAGAAACTTTGGCTGTAGTGCACGATTTTACATTTTTTACTAGAAGGTCAAACAGTTATGATTATTTCTGCACTGTCTTTCTATACAAATTGTTTATTTTTCCTAATTTTGGTAGAATTTTTGGGGTACCAGAAGTATGGTGAATGTTCAGATTGCTACAGACTATTTTGTTTTTGACAGGTTCTGTTTTTGATGCATAGTTTGCTTGTTTTGATGAAACTATCAATTTATATCAGTGGATTAAGCCATGGAAAAGTTATACTACAGTAGACACAATGCCAAAACAAAATATGAATTGGTTTGCAACAGTACTTAGAGTAGTGATTTGCTTTATTATACTAACGGATCTTACCGAGTTTTTTGTTGAAGTTTTGTGTGGATGAAGTGTTCGATGATCGAGAAGGTCTCGATGTGAGAAGAAGGAAGAGAGGCAAGAGCTCAAGCTTGGGTATGACCGAGGCACCTCAAGTAAATATTCAAGGAGACTCAAGCGTCTAAGCTTGGGGATGCCCCGGAAGGCATCCCCTCTTTCTTCAACAAGTATCGGTATGTTTTCGGATTCGTTTCATTCATGCGATATGTGCAATCTTGGAGCGTCTTTTGCATTTAGTTTTCATTTTTATTTTATGCACCATGCTGGTATGAGATAGTCCTTGGTTGATTTATAGAATGCTCTTTGCACTTCACTTATATCTTTTGAGTATGGCTTTATAGAATGCTTCATGTGCTTCACTTATATCATTTGAAGTTTGGATTTCCTGTTTCTCTTTGCATAGAAAACCACCATTTGTAGAATGCTCTTTTGCCTCACTTATATTTGTTAGAGTGTGGGCATATCTTTTGTAGAAATAATTAAACTCTCTTGCTTCACTTATATTTATTTAGAGAGATGACAGGAATTGGTCATTCACATGGTTAGTCATAAAATCCTACATAAAACTTGTAGATCACTGAATATAACATGTTTGATTCCTTGCAATAGTTTTGCGATATAAAGATGGTGATATTAGAGTCATGCTAGTGGGTAGGTGTGGATTAGTAGAAATACTTGTGTTGAGGTTTGTGATTCCCTTAGCATGCACGTATGGTGAACCGTTATGTAACAAAGTCGGAGCATGAGGTATTTATTGATTGTCTTCCTTATGAGTGGCGGTCGGGGACGAGCGATGGTCTTTTCCTACCAATCTACCCCCTAGGAGCATGCGCGTAGTACTTTGTTTCGATAACTAATAGATTTTTGCAATAAGTATGTGAGTTCTTTATGACTAATGTTGAGTCCATGGATTATACGCACTCTCACCCTTCCACCATTGCTAGCCTCTCTAGTACCGCGCAACTTTCGCCGGTACCATAAACCCACCATATACCTTCCTCAAAACAGCCACCATACCTACCTATTATGGCATTTCCATAGCCATTCCGAGATATATTGCCATGCAACTTCCATCATCATCATATACATGACTTGAGCATTCATTGTCATATTGCTTTGCATGATCGTAAGATAGCTAGCATGATGTTTTCATGGCTTGTCTGTTTTTTGATGTCATTGCTATGCTAGATCATTGCACATCCCGGTACACCGCCAGAGGCATTCATATAGAGTCATATATTTGTTCTAGTATCGAGTTGTAATATTGAGTTGTACGTAAATAAAAGTGTGATGATCATCATTATTAGAGCATTGCCCCAGTGAGGAAAGGATGATGGAGACTATGATTCCCCCACAAGTCGGGATGAGACTCCGGACGAAAAAAAGAGAAAGGCCAAAAAAAGAGAAGGCGCAAAAAAAGAGAAAAAAATGAGAGAAAAAGAGAGAAGGGGCAATGTTACTGTAAGTGCATCTAGTGCCACCCCTAGTTGGTTTTGGAGTATTGACAACAAACCTAGTTGAGGGACTAATGTGTTTGTGAGAATTGCAGGAAAACACAGGTAGAAGTCCCTCATTGATTCGGTTTTACTACCAGAGATGACCCCTAAAAATGTATGAAGACATTGAAGACAAAGGTGGTATATGAAGATATTCACATTGAAGACTATGACAGAAGAAGACACGTTATGAAGCCTATGGAGCTCGAAGACTTAGATCTTTCGTAGTTCTTTTTATTTTGTGTTGAGTCATAGGAACCACCGTACTGTTAAGTGGGGTCCAGGAGAACCAGTCAGAATGACTGAAGTGATGCCTAAGTCAAAAACCTATGTCTTCGAGTGAAGACAATGAGAGCGAATCTTGTCCAGAGCCGGACAAGTCAGCTTTGCTTGTAGCCCAAGTAAAGTTGCCATGAGAGTTCGAAATGTGACTGTTGAGACATGTGTCAGTTCCTTAGTGACCCAGGGTCATTTCGGACAAATCAGGTCGGGTTGCCAAGTGGCTATAAATAGCCCACCCCCACAACCATAAACGGTTGGCTGCTCAGATTTCAGTGCACGACTTTTGTCGTTTTAGAGCAACCCACCTCGAAGCCTTTGAGAGAAAAATTCCTAGTGAGGAGAAAAGCCCTAACCACCCAAAGCCAGAGTAAATTGGGCATCACTTAAGTCTTCGTGTCTGTGTGATCTGAAGACTTATTACACTTGAGGACTGTGAATCCTCCAGACGGTTAGGCGTCGCGTTCAGAGCATCCAAGAGACATTGTGGATTGCCAGTGAACGAAGTCTGTGAAGGTTTGGGAGTCTACCTTGAAGACTTACCAGAGTGATTGGGCGAGGACTAAGTGACCTTAGCTCAAGGAGAATACGGTGAGGACTTGGTGTCCTGAACTGTGTGTTCAGGACTGGGTGTCCGGGACTGTGTGTCCTAAGGTTTAAATACCTAGCCGCTCCAACCAGACGTACAGTTGTCATAGCAACTGGAACTGGTCCAACATATCATTGTCTTCAACGAGTCACTGGTTTTATCTTCACTTCCTTTTCTTACTGTTACTCATTGTGAAGCCATTGCATGCTTGCTTTATCTTTTGTCTTCACAACGTGAATGTATGATCTGTTTGGCTTCATAACTTCTTCTTACCTGATCCTTATTACACTGAAGCTGTTTGTCATTGTGCTTTCACTCTATTGAATACATGACCATGGCTGGCCTAGTGTAATCTAACTTCCGCTGCATAGTAATAGGCATAATCTTCACTGTTTGTCTTCATAACTCTCACGTTTTGAAGACTTTCATAAAAATCGCCTATTCACCCCCCCTCTAGTCGATATAACGCACTTTCAATTGGTATCAGAGTAAGGTGCTCCCTTGTTCTGTGTGATTCGGTTTAACCACCTGGAGTTTTAGCTATGTCGACTGCAGGGATAATCAAAGTCTCCGCTGCGTGCCCCGTCTTCGATGGAACTGAATATCCCTACTGGAAGAATAAGATGCGCATGCATCTTGAAGCCATTGACGTCGACCTATGGTATGTCGTCGAGAACGGCGTTCCCAAGGCTGGAGAAGGTGTCACTGCTGCTGATGTCAAGAAGTTCACTCAACTGGACTCTACTGCCAAAAATATCATCTGTGGTCATCTGACAAAAGGACAGTATGGCCGTGTGAGTGCTTTGAAGACATCCAAGCTGGTCTGGGACTGGCTCTCCAAGGTCAGTGAAGGTGTCTCAACCCAGAGAGATCAAAGAATCAGTGTTCTTCGCAACCTCTTCAACCGCTTCAAGCGAAATGACAATGAGAATGTCCAGCACACATTTGACCGGCTCACTGACATCACAAATGAGCTTCAAGCCCTCGGCGCCACTGAGATCACCAAACATGAAATCGTCAAGACGCTGCTGAGATCACTTGATAGTTCGTTTGACATCCTGGCCCTGATGATTCAAGAACGTCCTGATTTCAAGACACTCGATCCGTTTGACATACTTGAGAGGCTCAACACACATGAGTTTCAGCTTTCTGAGAAAAGAGATATCTACGGTCCAAACTATGGGCGAACTCGTGCCTTGAAGGCAAAAGTTGTTTCCTCATCTAAAGAAGAATCTGACTGCAGTTCTGATGATCCTGAAGACATTGGAAGAGAACTTGCAATGCTAGTGAAGAAGTTCCAAAAATTCACCAAGAAGAAAGGCTTCAGAAAATCTTCACGATCAAGCTCAAGGAATGATGAAGCTTCTGCTCATGACTACAAGAAAAAACATGTCACAAGTGCAAGAAAACTGGACACTTCATCTCTGAGTGTCCACAATGGGACAATGAGAACAGAAGGAAGAAGAAGAGCAAGGAATATGATTCTGACAACAAGAAGAAGAAGAAATACTCAAAGTCTTCTTCCAAGTCTTCTTCAAAGTCTTCAACACACAAGAAGAGCTCATCTGGCAAGGCACGTGCTTTTGTTGTCAAGGAGATGGATTCAGAGGAGGAGTCCGCATCTGAGGAGGCAGAGGTGGAGTCTGAGGAGGAGTCTGATTCTGGCATTGCGAGTCTGGCTACAGCATACATCGCCAAGTCCATCTTCAACACTGAAGACAATGACTGCATCACCGACACCGACGCAAATGACAAGAACGACTCCACTCCTACCTACTGCTTCATGGCACGCGGTGCCAAGGTAAACACACGCACTACTCGCTATCAAACATCTAGTGACGATGACTCAGACTGTGATTCAAAACCCAGCTACAAAACACTTGCTAAAATTGCAACTGAACAATAGAAAGCTATGGAACATATTCAAAAACTGTTAGACAGAAGCGATGATCTGTTGGGTGCTGAAATGACTGGATCTGAATCCTTAATTGAAGACATAAAAAACCTTCACGTTAAGTATCAGGAACTTGAAGATCGTATTGATACTCTCTCAACAACTCATGAAAAGCTTTCCTATGATTATCTTCAAAGGAAGCAAGAACTTGAGAAATTGAGAGCGGCTCATGAAGATCTTCAAAAGGAAAACGAGTCACTTCGCGCCGAACAGATTAGTCCCGCTCAGGAAGGATTTGAACCACCATGTCTTAAATGCATTGAGCGTGATAATGCTACTTCTGTTGCTGAATGTTCCACTGCTACTGCTGTTTCAATATCTTCAACTGTTGATGTGGTAACTAACCCCTCTGCTGAGGATACCACTGCTATTGCTGATGAGAATGCTAGGTTGAAGACATTGCTTGAAACAGGGATGTACAAAAGCCTTAAAGGACATCGGACATTATGTGATGTCCTCAAGAAGCAGATTCTGAACCGAAACCCTAGGAAAGAGGGTGTTGGGTTTGTGAGGAAAATAAATGCAGATGGCTCTTACTGGAAACCTGAGCAGTACCCCAGAACTACATGGGTTGCTGCAAAGAAACTTTCAGCAGATCCATCCAATTTATCTGGCTTCACTTATGCTAACCCCATTATCATTGATGAATCCTTTGATGCAAACTATAAACTGTTTAAGAATCAGAATGGTGAAGTGTTTGCCAGGTACATTGGTACTAACTGCAGGAATGGACCGCCTATGAAGAAGATCTGGGTTCCCAAAAAGTGTCTGGAAAATCTTCCTGTGAATGTCTTCATGACACCTCACTTGAAGAAGACAAACCTCAGACCAAAGACTTCATACGGTCCAATGGCTTCATACAAATAGAGGACTCACCTGAGTCACACTAACGCAAATGTTTTGCAGGGAAACCATACTCAGGCATATGAATATGAGAGCGGTTCATCGAACCGTCATGTTCATATGACCAAAAATTATTCTGCTTATTCCTATGAGTATTATTGTCCATCTGCTAGACTGTTTGCTAAGGCTTCAAAGCCAAAATTCTCAGATGCTGCACTTAGACTTATTGCTTCTAAGACACCCTTGAAGATGTGGGTGGTTAAGAAAGCTTAACTCTCTCTTGCAGGGAAAGGTCTCCAGCAGAAAAACAAAATCTTCTGACGCTATTGCTGGGGACCTTAAAAATCTTGTAGGGCGCAAGATAAAATGCCCGAATGGCATCATTATGTACCTCGTTCCTGAATCGCATGCTACTCTCCCTATTAGTCCTAATCTGGATCTAAGTTTTCATAACCCACTGGTTCGTCAAATGTTTTTGCTTCACAATTCTCTTCGTGAAGCCTATCCCCCTAACTGCACTGTAGGGTACGACACCAGTGACTTCAAAGTCTTCAGAATGGATTATTGACAGTGGGTGTACAAATCACATGACTGGCAAAAGAAGCCATCTTATGGACTCAACCTTACGTCCATCCGACAAGAGCCACATCACATTTGCTGACACTGGTAAAAGTAAGGTATTGGGTCTAGGTAGAGTTGCAATCTCAAAGGATCAACACATGGATAAAGTCATGCTTGTTGAATCCCTTGGCTTCAACTTAATGTCTGTCTCAATGCTTTGCGATTTAAACATGATTGTAATGTTTGGAAAATATCGTTGCCTAGTACTAATGGAATCTGACAAGTCTCTAGTGTTTGAAGGGTATCGAAAAGATGATTTGTATGTGGTAGATTTCTCAGCAGGACCACAACTTGCAGTATGTCTTCTTGCAAAAGCTTCAGAATGCTGGCTTTGGCATCGGAGGCTTGGGCATGCTGGCATGAGGAACCTCCACACTCTTGCGAAGAAGAAGCATGTCATAGGCATCGAGGGCGTCAAGTTCAAGAAAGATCACTTATGCGATGCCTGTGAAGCAGGGAAGATGACAAGGGCAAAACATCCTTCGAAGACAATCATGACTACTACACAACCCTTCGAACTGCTCCACATGGATCTTTTCGGTCCCACTCACTACTCAACTTTTACTACTACTGCTTGCCTCTATGGCTTCGTCATTGTTGATGATTACTCTAGATATACTTGGGTGCACATAATCCTTTACAAGACTGAAGTGCAGGATGTCTTCAGACGCTTCGCCAATCGAGCTATGAACAATTTTGGCGCTAAGATAAAGCACATCAGAAGTGACAATGGCACTGAATTCAAGAACACTGGCCTTGATACATATCTGGATACCTTGGGCATCACACATGAATTCTCAGCTCCGTACATGCCACAGCAGAATGGCGTCGTCGAACGCAAGAACAGAACACTCATTGAGATGGCCAGAACAATGCTAGATGAATACAAGACTCCAAGAAAATTCTGGACTGAAGCCATTGATACTGCATGCCATACAATCAATCGTGTTTATCTTCACAAGCTTCTGAACAAGACATCTTATGAACTCCTAACTGGCAAGAAGCCAAATGTCAGTTACTTCAGAGTATTTGGAGCAAGGTGCTGGATCAAGGACCCACACCACACCTCAAAGTTTGCACCAAAAGCACATGAGGGCTTTATGCTTGGATATGGAAAGGATTCACACTCCTACAGAGTCTTCAATCTCTTCCATTACAAAGTGGTTGAAACAGTGGATGTGCAGTTTGATGAGACAAATGGTTCGCAAAGAGAGCAACTGCCAAATGTTCTAGATGAAGTTCCAGCTAGTGAATCAATCAAGCTTATGGGAACTGGAGAGATTATACCTTCTGAAGCTCATCCTGAAGAAGAACTTATCATCTCAGCACCTGACCAACATGAAGACATTGCTCAACCTGAAGACATTTCTCCCAACAACAACACAGATCAGCAAGAGCAAAGTCTTCGCCCTATACATCCTCGTGTTGCCAATGAAGTGCAGATTGACAGAATAATTGACAACATCAATGCACCTGGTCCACTCACTCGTTCAAGGGCAACTCAGCTAGCAAATTTCTGTGGGCACTTCGCATTCGTATCAATATCAGAACCCATGAAAGTTGAAGAAGCCTTCATGGAACCTGAATAGATTCAAGCTATGCAAGAAGAGCTTCAACAGTTTGAGCTGAATAATGTATGGGAACTGGTTAAGCGTCCTGATCCACGAAAGCACAACATTATAGGCACTACATGGATATATCGCAACAAACAAGATGAGCATGGTCAAGTTGTCAGAAATAAAGCTCGTCTCGTTGCTCAAGGATATACTCAAGTGGAGGGCATTGACTTCGATGAAACATTTGCTCCTGTGGCTAGGCTTGAAGCCATACGCATACTGCTGGCCTATGCAAATCACCATAACATACTTCTATATCAAATGGATGTGAAAAGTGCCTTTCTCAATGGCAAGATTGAAGAGGAAGTGTATGTTGCACAACCGCCTGGCTTTGAAAATCCAAAACATCCTGACATGGTATACAAGCTCAACAAGGCACTGTATGGCCTCAAACAAGCCCCTAGGGCCTGGTATGACACACTCAAGTACTTCCTGAAGAGCAAAGGCTTCATACCTGGTTCCCTGGATCCCACTCTTTTCACGAAGACATATGATGGTGAACTGTTTGTATGCCAAATATATGTGGATGACATTATCTTCGGCTGCACCAATCAGAAGTACAGTGAAGAGTTTGGATATATGATGCAAGAGCAATATCAGATGTCCATGATGGGGGAGCTGAAATTTTCCCTTGGTCTTCAAATACGACAACAGCGCAATGGCATCTTCATATCTCAAGAGAAGTATCTCAAAGATTGCCTGAAGAAGTTCGGTATGCAAGACTGCAAAGGCTTCACAACACCAATGCCAGCCAAACATCATCTAGGTCCTGACGACAATGGTAAAGAGTTCGATCAAAAGGTATACCGCTCCATGATTGGGTCTTTGCTTTATTTATGTGCATCTAGGCCAGATATCATGCTTAGTGTTTGCATGTGTGCTCGATTTCAAGCGGCACCAAAGGAGTCGCATCACTTAGCTATGAAGCGAATTCTTAGATATTTGGCTCACACCCCAACTCTAGGATTATGGTATCCAAAGGGCTCAGAGTTTGATTTGGTTGGATTTTCGGATGCTGATTATGCTGGTGACAAGGTTGATCGCAAGTCTACATCAGGCACATGTCACTTTCTGGGACGATCACTTGTATGTTGGTCTTCAAAGAAGCAGAACTGTGTATCTCTCTCCACTGCTGAATCTGAATACATTGCTGCTGGATCTTGCTGCGCTCAGCTTCTGTGGATGAAGCAAACACTCAAGGACTATGGCATTCATCTGAAGCAGGTGCCACTATACTGTGACAACGAAAGCGCCATCAAGATTGCCAACAACCCAGTTCAGCACTCGAAGACAAAGCACATTGAAATTCGTCATCACTTTCTCAGAGATCATGTTGTGAAGGAAGACATTGATATCATACACGTCAACACTGAAGAGCAATTGGCAGATATCTTCACCAAGCCCTTGGATGAGAAGAGGTTTTGCAAGTTACGGTGTGAGCTAAATATCTTGGAATCCTCAAATGTCCTGTGATCAGGCACACATCCTAACACTTATGCATATTGATGACTTGGATGTGCAACACACAAAGTAAAGTATATCTTCAATCAATGAAGACATACATTCTAAGTGTGAATACATTAATGTGGAATTTGACTTCGGAGCGCCACGATAATTGTGCACCGTGTCTGGGTCTAATACTTCCTATACGGTGGGTAACGCCACCACCAAACATTCTATTTTGAAGTGTTTCACTCATGGCATTACCTTGCAATATCTTCACATTTGGTTTGGCTTCGAACTCAACATGTCTTCATGATTATCTTCACTATATTGATTATATAGATATATACATAATAGTGTTCTGTCCTCTACAACATTCACTTATAGCTATGTCTTCTTGGTTGAATCTTTTGAACTAAGTGAATGTGATCGGACCCTAATCTCTCTATGCTTTCTATATCAAATTCTATCTCTCCAAGTCATATGCATTCTATTGAAACTGTCGAATGTCTTCACTGTGTCAGCTGAAGATATAAAGACAACCATAAAGTCCGTTTTTAATGCTCATTCCTCCACATAAAATCCGGAGAAGCAGGAACGACCGCCCGACAATTTAGGCGTGCGTGGGACGTGGAACAAACCCCAAACTTCTGCTAACTGGCCACGCGTTCCTCAAATGCGAACCGCCAGGGGCACCTGTGTAATAGCACAGTGCCGCCCTTGAGCCTATAAATTCACACTTACCGCTGTCATTATCTCCTTCTTCCACCCTCGCACGAACCCTAGCGCCACCGCTAGCACTCGACGATGCCGGAGACGAAGCGCTTCGCTGCCGCAACCTCTCCAACGCCGTCCTCACGCCGACCGTGGACATCGTCCTCTCCGCTATCGCCGTAGGTGTTTTCCGTCGCCAAGTTAGGGCACGGAGGACTGAACTGCTCGGCATCAACTCCCTTCCGTCTAGCAGTTCCAGTGTGGTAAATAAAACTTCTTTTTACAGCCCCTTTGATCTCATGGTTCTGTCACTTTCTACCATAAGAAGTTTCTCTTCACACTAGCTAGATATCTCGCTGCATCTCATGACATGCCTAGTATATTCACTTGTGCTTCATAAAGTAGTTAGATTCCTCACTTGTACTGATCTTGGGTTCGTACAAATCTGGAACCAACTTCTTATCTATGAGTGAATGTCTTCGCACGATGAAGTCAATGTCTTCTAAACTGATTAATCTTCAAAACCTTCTGAGAATGCATATGACCTCTTCCCCTTCCCTCGCACCTTAATGCTATCACAGGTACATGTCCGTGGGAGAATCCTTCGGTTCTCATAGTCTGCATTCATTTGCAGAATTCCTACAGCATCACATAAACTCTCCTGAAGCCAGTTCCTGTTGGTCCAAAAAAAGAAAGCCTTTGAAGCCTTTGAAAGTTTTGAAGCCTTTCAAGTTAAAGTTTATGGCTTCAGAAGCAGCAGCAAGGAAGGGGGGCAGACAGAGACGTGAGGGAACTTCCAAAGATCTGCCTGAAGACTTGGCAGAAATGCACAAAACAGATCCAGAAGAGAGCTATGGGCAGCGCAAGACCCGAATCCAATGGATTCGACGCTATTGAGCAGAACAGTGGTTCAAATACCGCTTCGTCACCCAGGAGTATGCTGAAAAGAGTGCTATCAAGAGGCCATGGGGGGATATCTTATACAAGAACCTTGTACCCAGGACCAGATATGAAGCCATTGCTCAAGGCTTCTACCCATGCATGGTCCGAGGACCACAGCCTGATGATGCACATCCGTCGTCACTCCTCTGGTGCCGTGATGACAATCTCTTCAAGCGCAACTTTCAGTTTGCCCAACAGTCAGCGAAGCTAAACAAGAAGAAATTTGGGTTAGACTTCAACCCTGGTCCCTCCGCACCAAGGGCAGATGGCACACGCGACGTGGAACCCAATATCATCGGTCCGTTTGCCAATCTTGAGGGCCTGATCACCCACATCTTAGTCCAAGGGTCTGCTGTGAATGACCCTCCAGCTGACTCTGATTCTGATGAAGCTCCTGCTGTGCCGAAGCCAAAGCAAACGAAGAGATCGAAAGCTTCAAAGCCGGCCCATGCCTCAAAAATCTCAAGGGCAAAGCCATTGAAAACTGCACCTCCTGAAGTCAGTGTGCAGTCTGAAGACGTATCCCGCGTCTCCAAGCCCCTGAAGGAAAAAGGAGCCCCAGCAACAAACAGGCAAAGAGCTCACTGCTGCTGCCATTCTGTGCAGCGAAGCCATTGATCTATCAAGCGATGAAGATCTGGGAGATGACGCTCTAGAGCAGCTTATCAAAAGCAAAGAAGAAGCTGAAATCTTCAACAATCTGCCTCTCTTTGATGTCGCCATCATCCACAGCTTCATCGATGAATGGTTTGACTCACCAGACATAAGCTTCAATGATCTACAGCTACCTGTTGGACTCAGCGTCGCCTTCCAAGGCGCAATTGCTTCAGAACTGGCCATTGCTCAGCGCATTGTTGAGCTGAAGCAGAAAATTGATCACGAAAAGGCTCAGTTCAAGAAGCACATGGCCAGCCTCAGCGTGCAGGAAGTGAGGAGCTTCAAAATCATGCTGCATGAGCTCAAAGAAAACTTTCTGAAGAAGCGTGCTGAAGCTCAGGGCTCGCATGAAAGGATGAAGTCTTTGGCAGAAAAATGTGTTCAAGCCTACAACGAGGCTGAAAAGCGCAAGGCACTTGGGCGTCCTGGCATCGACCCCAAGATGGCCGCAAAGAAGAAGAAGGAGCCTGCTGTGAATGAACTAGAGGCACCTCGGCAAGAAGCGGTTCAAATTGTCTTCCCCACTGCAACGACTGGCTCGAAGCCAAAGAGCCGGTCAACAGCTTCAGAGCTAAAGAAGACAAGAACTGCAGAGGCTGAAGCCAGAAAAAGGAAGAGCTCTGAAGCCTCTCCTACTGCCCCCAGCAAAAAGAAGCGCAAGACCAAGAAATCTAGGGCTGCTCCCACAGAGCCCTTGATGGTTGAACCCCTTTCTGTCATTCACCCCAATGCAGAAAGACGACTGACAGTTCATGAGCCTGCTCCCACAGAGGCTCCTGAAGCTGAAGATATTCCAGCAGCCGACCCCACAGCTGCTGAAGACATTGGTCACCAAGACAATGTACAAGATGATGCAGCCCTTCCTCCGCTTGAAACAAGCGAACTCATCAGTATTGGTCGTCCTCTGACGCCAATGGCACAAGATGAGTCATGGGCGGATCGCCCTCAGGAGGAAGAAGACATTGAGGCCCAGCTCACTCCAACCCCACAAGCGTCGTCTGTGTTTCGTAGGCTTCACAAAGGTCCAAGGCCTCAAGTCCATACTGCAGAAATTCCGGCTGCATCAGCCAAAGACAATGTAGAAGCACCACCAGAACCCACTTCCCCGCTCCATCAAGATGCAGTTCTCCGGGAGAACGTGCCTGAAGTTGTCCCTCCAACTACACAAGCGGAAGAAAATGTTGTGGCTGCCACCACAAACACTGAAGCCAATGTGGAGCCCGCCCCACCAAATGCTTCAGCGGACAGCGAAGCTACTGAGCCAGACGCTTCTGTTCCTGAGTCTGCTGCAGGTCCACAGTTTGATTATCACATTGAGCACAGGCCTCATGTCCAGAAGCCAGTCCCAAGGCTTCCAAGGTTCCCAGGTCCTGCATCAGCACCTGGCTCCTTTGATATTAACAGCTTCAAGGCAGACAATACATTTTTCAATAGCTCCAAGAACCCCTATTCAAGGGAAAGGATTGTATCAGATAGGTTCTGGAGCTATTCTCAGCGCAGCTATTATTCATGCATCTTATACAACCAAGGTCGCATCTTCCCGCACAAGCGCCTTGAGGTTGAAGCCATTGCTGGTCTGCCATGTCTTGAGGAAGCTTTGGATTGCTTCAAGCAAGTGGGTCTGCTGCCGTTTGTGACTGATGAAGAGCACTGGAATGAAGAGCTTCTGCTTCAGTTCTATGTCACCCTTCATATAAAAGGATACAACAGAGATCCGAAGACTTGGATCCTGGAGTGGATGACTGGCAACGTCCATCATGAAGCCAATGCATTTGATATCATTGAGCTCACCGGCCTGCCCACTCCAGGCGAATTCTTTGAGGAAGGCTGTCAACTACATTCTGAAGCTATTGAGAGCATATTCCAAAGGCCTGAACCCAATATGAGTCAGATGCTCTCAATGATGAAGCCATTGCCTCATGATGCACCTTATCCTACTGAGTTCTTCGTTGAAGACCTAGAGTACCTGCCCAGGACCATATATCACATCATCCGGCGGACTCTCTGGCCCATTAAGGGGCACTCTCCAAATGCAAAGATTGAAGGTGCAATGAAGACTCTCATATTCTATATCCTGCATGGCAAATGCTTCAACACACAGGATCTCCTCATACGCCAACTTGCAGCGTCACGCTCGGAATTATTTGGTTTGAAGTTCTATGCTCCTTGGGTGATGAGGCTAATCAAACTGCACTCTGCGATCCCGTATCAGCCCTCAGCCCGAAACCATCGGATCTTCCTGCCAGATGTGGATACCTCTAATGAAGCCATATATCCCGAACCTGCCAAGCAACCAATAAGTCTTCAGAATGCAGAACACCAGAGCTTCACGCAGAACGTTGAAGGTGTTGAAGCCATATCCAGGGTATATCCGTTGGCTGGCACTACACGTGCACCAGCATCTACTGAAGCCACAGACAGCACCAATGCTCCAAGACCCAAGAAGCGTGCTCGTGTCCTCACTGACCGAGAGCTTCTTGTGGCCCTTCACCAAAAGCAGGATAGGCATCACGACTGGCTAAAACGTCAGATGAAGAGCCTCTTGGTGGATGTCAATCGTCTTCGAAACCTTGCCACCAAGAATGCCTTCGTTACCCACGAAACCTGTCGTCGTACATGGAAAGGGCTCTCAATGATATGTACCGAAGCTGAAGTTGAAAAGGATGGCTTCACAGAGCATTTCAAGTTTGACACCACACCTCCTAGAAGGACTGTGATGCGCAACACACCATCACTTGAAGACTCTGAGTTTTCTTCATCTGCTGCCACAGTTACTACAAGGATCATTGATGAAGAAGATGATGCTACTTCACCACCACCTGCTTCAGCACCTCCAAGTTCTGCACCGCCAAACAACTCCACCGACCCTGCTGCGCCTGGGAACGCGTAGAAAACTCTATGTCTTCAAACCTTTTTGGTCATTACTGACAAAAGGGGGAGAAGCATATGATGTTTATAGTCTTCAAGTGGGTCAATATGGGCGGGTGCCTTATGTTTTGTTATATTTTGCCTCGTGTTTACAACTCTTGCTTTTGCTTTATTTGGTTCTTTGAGTTGTAAACACTAAAACTCGATGGTCGTCTGCTACTTGTTTGCCACTCTGTTTGCGAAGATAAATTCCGCACTTATCTCATTCTGCAGACGTCCATTTTCCATTATGCATGTCATTATCTTCATATACTTTCACATGCATAGTGGATTGTCATCATAAGCTGAAGTGGATCTCCACAAGTACAACCTGCCATGTGCATTTGCATTCCAAAAGCAAATTAACTTATATGCACATCTTCAGGGGGAGCCCTTGCAACTTATGAAGACAATTCCCTATCCTTTACAAACTTCACACTTTATATTCCCCGTTGAAAACTTCAACTAGTTTGTCATCAATCACCAAAAAGGGGGAGATTGTAAGTGCATCTAGTGCCACCCCTAGTTGGTTTTGGAGTATTGACGACAAACCTAGTTGAGGGACCAATGTGTTTGTGAGAATTGCAGGAAAACACAGGTAGAAGTCCCTCATTGATTTGGTTTTACTACTAGAGATGACCCCTAAAAATGTATGAAGACATTGAAGACAAAGGTGGTATATGAAGATATTCACATTGAAGACTATGACAGAAGAAGACACGTTATGAAGCCTATGGAGCTCGAAGACTTAGATCTTTCGTAGTTCTTTTTATTTTGTGTTGAGTCATAGGAACCACCGTACTGTTAAGTGGGGTCCAGGAGAACCAGTCAGAATGACTGAAGTGATGCCTAAGTCAAAAACCTATGTCTTCGAGTGAAGACAATGAGAGCGAATCTTGTCCAGAGCCGGACAAGCCAGCTTTGCTTGTAGCCCAAGTAAAGTTGCCATGAGAGTTCGAAATGTGACTGTTGAGACACGTGTCAGTTCCTTAGTGACCCAGGGTCATTTCGGACAAATCAGGTCGGGTTGCCAAGTGGCTATAAATAGCCCACCCCCACAACCATAAATGGTTGGCTGCTCAGATTTCAGTGCACGGCTTTTGTCGTTTGAGAGCAACCCACCTCGAAGCCTTTGAGAGAAAAATTCCTAGTGAGGAGAAAATCCCTAAACACCCAAAGCCAGAGTAAATTGGGCATCACTTAAGTCTTCGTGTCTGTGTGATCTGAAGACTTATTACACTTGAGGACTGTGAATCCTCCAGACGGTTAGGCGTCGCGTTCAGAGCATCCAAGAGACATTGTGGATTGCCAGTGAACGAAGTCTGTGAAGGTTTGGGAGTCTACCTTGAAGACTTACCAGAGTGATTGGGCGAGGACTAAGTGACCTTAGCTCAAGGAGAATACGGTGAGGACTTGGTGTCTTGAACTGTGTGTTCAAGACTGGGTGTCCGGGACTGTGTGTCCTAAGGTTTAAATACCTAGCTGCTCCAACCAGACGTACAGTTGTCACAGCAACTGGAACTTGTCCAACATATCATTGTCTTCAACGAGTCACTGGTTTTATCTTCACTTCCTTTTCTTACTGTTACTCATTGTGAAGCCATTGCATGCTTGCTTTATCTTTTGTCTTCACAACGTGAATGTATGATCTGTTTGGCTTCATAACTTCTTCCTACCTGATCCTTATTACACTGAAGCTGTTTGTCATTGTGCTTTCACTCTATTGAATACATGACCATGGCTGGCCTAGTGTAATCTAACTTCCGCTGCATAGTAATAGGCATAATCTTCACTGTTTGTCTTCATAACTCTCACGTTTTGAAGACTTCCATAAAAATCGCCTATTCACCCCCCCTCTAGTCGATATAACACACTTTCAGTTACTATCCTTTTACCACACTTGTGCTTCAGAGTAGCATAATGTTCTTCATATAGAGAGTCTCTTGAGTTATCACTTTCATATCTAGTGGGAAATTTCATTATAGAACTTGGCTTGTATATTCCAACGATGGGCTTCCTCAAATGCCCTAGGTCTTCATGAGCAAGCAAGTTGGATGCACACCCACTTAGTTTTTAGTCTGAGCTTTCATACACTTATAGCTCTTAGTGCATCCATTGCATGGCAATCCCTACTCACTCACATTGATATCTATTGATGGGCATCTGCATAGCCTGTTGATATGCCTAGTTGATGTGAGACTATCTTCTCCTTTTTGTCTTCTCCACAACCACCATTCTATTCCACCTATAGTGCTATGTCCATGGCTCACGCTCATGTATTGCGTGAAAGTTGAAAAGGTTTGAGAATGTCAAAAGTATGAAACAATTGCTTGGCTTGTCATCGGGGTTGTGCATGATGTGAATATTTTGTGTGGTGAAGATGGAGCATAGCCAGACTATATGATTTTGTAGGGATAACTTTCTTTGGCCATGTTATTTTGAAAAGACATGATTGCTTTATTAGTAGGCTTGAAGTATTATTGTTTTTATGTCAAATGATAGACTATTGCTTTGAATCACTTGTGTCTTAATATTCATGCCATGATTAGATTATGTGATCAAGATTATGCTAGGTAGCATTCCACATCAAAAATTATCTTTTTTATCATTTACCTACTCGAGGACGAGTAGGAATTAAGCTTGGGGATGTTGATACGTCTCCGCCGTATCTATAATTTTTGATTGTTCCATGCCAATATTATACAACTTTCATATACTTTTGGCAACTTTTTATATTATTTTTGGGAGTAACATATTGATCCAGTGCCCAGTGCCAGTTCCTGTTTGTTGCATATTTTTGTTTCGCAGAATATCCATTTCAAACGGAATCCAAACGGGATAAAAACAGACGGAGAATATTTTTGGAATATTTGGAAAATTCCGGAAGAAGAATCAACGCGAGACGGTGCCCGAGGTGGCCATGAGGCAAGGGGCGCGCCTACCTCCTGGGCGCGCCTACCCCACTCGTGGGCCCCCTGTAAGGCAGTTGCTGCTCAACTTCGGACGCAAGAAAGCTAATTTTTGGTAAAAAAAATCATGGCGAAGATTTCAGGCCAATCGGAGTTACGGATCTCCATATATACACGAGACGGTGAAAGGGCAGATACAGAGAACGCAGAAACAGAGAGAGACAGAGAGACAGATCCAATCTCGGAGGGGCTCTCGCCCCTCCCGGGCCATGGAGACCAAGGACCAGAGGGGAAACCCTTCTCCCATCTAGGGAGGAGGTCAAGGAAGAAGAAGAATAAGAAGAAGAAGGGGGGCTCTCCCCCTCGCTTCCGGTGGCGTCGGAGTGCCACCGGGGGCCATCGTCATCACCACAATCTTCACCAACAACTTCACCGCCATCAACACCAACTCTTCCCCCCTCTATGCAGCGGTGTAACCTCTCTCTTACCTGCTATAATTTCTACTTAAACATGGTGCTCAACGCTATATATTATTTCCCAATGATGTATGGCTATTCTATGATGTTTGAGTGGATCCGTTTTGTCCTATGGGTTAATTGATGATCGTGATTGGTTTGAGTTGCATGTTTTATTATTGGTGCTGTCCTATGGTGCTCTCCGTGTCGCGCAAGCGTGAGGGATCCCCGCTATAGGGTTAGCAATATGTTCATGATTTGCTTATGGTGGGTGGCATGAGTGACAGAAGCACAGACCCGAGTAAGTAGGTTGTTTGCGTATGGGATAAAGGGGACTTGATACTTTAATGCTATGGTTGGGTTTTACCTTAATGAATCTTTAGTAGTTGCGGATGCTTGCAAGAGTTCCAATCATAAGTGCATATCATCCAATAAGAGAAAGTATGTTAGCTTATGCCTCTCCCTCATATAAAATTGCAATAGTGATTACCGGTCTAGTTATCGATTGCCTAGGGACAAATAACTTTCTCGTAACAAAAAGCTCTTTACTAAAACTAATTTAGTTGTGTCTTTATATAAACAGCCCGTACTTTTTATTTACGCTCCTTATTATCTTGCAAACCTATCCAAAAACACCTACAAAGTACTTCTAGTTTCATACTTGTTCTAGGTAAAGCGAATGTTAAGCGTGCGTAGAGTTGTATCGGTGGTCGATAGAACTTGAGGGAATACTTGTTCTACCTTTAGCTCCTCATTGGGTTCGACACTCTTACTTATCAAAAGAGGCTACAATTGACCCCCTATACTTGTGGGTTATCAATATTCTACGAAGATCTTTATTAGTTAAACCGCATAACAACATATGTTGTTCCCTTTGGCATCGGTATGTTACTTGCCCGAGATTCGATCGTTGGTATCATCATACCTAGTTCAATCTCGTTACCGACAAGTCTCTTTACTCGCACCGTAGTGCATCATCCCTCAACTAACTCATTAGTCACATTGCTTGCAAGGCTTATAGTGATGTGCATTACCGAGAGGGCCCAGAGATACCTCTCCGATACTCGGAGTGACAAATCCTAATCTCGATCTATGCCAACCCAACAAACACCTTCGGAGATACCTGTAGAGCATCTTTATAATCACCCAGTTACGTTGTGACGTTTGATAGCACACAAGGTGTTCCTCAGGTATTCAGAAGTTGCATAATCTCATATTCATAGGAACATGTATAAGTCATGGTGAAAGCAATAGCAATAAAACTTAATGATCATAATGCTAAGCTAACGGATGGGTCTTGTCCATCACATCATTCTCCAATGATGTGATCCTATTCATCAAATGACAACACATGTCCATGGTCAAGAAACTTAACCATCTTTGATTAACGATCTAGTCAAGTAGAGGCATACTAGGGACACTCTGTTTTGTCTATGTATTCACACATGTACCAAGTTTCCGGTTAATACAATTCTAGCATGAATAGTAAACATTTATTATGATATAAGGAAATATAAATAACAATTTTATTATTGCCTCCATGGCATATTTCTTTCAGTCTCCCACTTGCACTAGAGTCAATAATCTAGTTCACATCACCATGTGATTTAACACCAATAGTTCACATCTTTATGTGATTAACACCCATTGTTCACATCACCATGTGACCAACACTCAAAGGATTACTAGAGTCAATAATCTAGTTCACATCGCTATGTGATTAACACCAAAGAGTAATAAGGTATGATCATGTTTTACTTGTGAGAGAAATTTTAGTCTATGGGTCCGCAACATTCAGATCTGTATGTATTCTGCAAATTTCTATGTCTACAGTGCGCTACATGGAGCTACTCTAGCTAATTGCTCCCACTTTCAATATGTATCTAGATTGAGACTTAGAGTCATCCAGATCGGTGTCAAAGCTTGCATCGACGTAACTCTTTATGACGAACTCTTTGTCACCTCCATAACCGAGAAACATTTCCTTAGTCCTCTTTAGGTACCTAAGGATAATTTTGACCGTTGTCCAGTGATCTACTCCTGGATCACTATTGTATCCCCTTGCCAAACTCATGGCAAGGTACACAATAGGTCTAGTATACAGCATGGCATACTTTATAGAACCTATGGCTGAGGAATAGGGAATGACTTTCATTCTCTCTCTATCTTCTGCCGTGGTCGGGTTTTGAGTCTTACTCAACTTCATACCTTACAATTCAGGCAAGAACTCCTTCTTTGACTGATCCATTTTGAAATCCTTTCAAAATCTTATGAAGGTATGTACTCGTCGAAATTCTTATCAAGCGTCTTGATCTATCTCTATAGATCTTGATGCCCAATATGTAAGCAGCTTCATCGAGGTCTTTCTTTTGAAAAACTCCTTTCAAATACTCCTTTATGCTTTCCAGAAAATTCTACATCATTTTTGATCAATAATATGTCATTCACATATACTTATTAGAAAGGTCGTAGTGCTCCCACTCACTTTCGTGTAAATACAAGCTTCACCGCAAGTCTGTATAAAACTATATACTTTGATCAACTCATCAAAGTGTATATTCCAGCTCCAAGATGCTTGCACTAGTCCATAGATGGATCACTGGAGCTTGCACATTTTGTTAGCACCTTTAGGATTGACAAAACCTTCTGGTTGCATCATATACAACTCTTCTTTAATAAATCCATTAAGGAATGTAATTTTGATATCCATTTGCCAGATTTCATAAATGCGGCAATTGCTAACATGATTCGGACAGACTTAAGCATCGATACAAGTGAGAAAATGTCATCGTAGTCAACACCTTGAACTTGTCGAAAACCTTTTGCGACAATTCGAGTTTTGTAGATAGTAACACTACCATCAGCGTCCGTCTTCCTCTTGAAGATCCATTTATTCTCAATGGCTTGCCGATCATCGGGCAAGTCCACCAAAGTCCACACTTTGTTCTCATACATGGATCCCATCTCAGATTTCATGGCCTTAAGCCATTTTGCGGAATCTGGGCTCATCATTGCTTCCTCATAGTTCGTAGATTCGTCATGGTCTACTAACATGACTTCCAGAATAGGATTACCGTACCACTCTGGTGCGGAACGTACTCTGGTTGACCTACGAGGTTCGGTAGTAACTTGATCTGAAGTTTCATGATCATCATCATTAACTTCCTCACTAATTGGTGTAGGCATCACTGGAACTGATTTCTATGATGAACTACTTTTTAATTCGGGAGAAGGTACAATTACCTCATCAAGTTATACTTTCCTCCCACTCACTTCTTTCGAGAGAAACTCCTTCTCTAGAAAGGATCCATTCTTAGGAACGGATATCTTGCCTTCGGATCTGTGATAGAAGGTGTACCCAACAGTCTCCTTTGGGTATCCTATGAAGACACATTTCTCCAATTTGGGTTCGATCTTATCTGGTTGAAACTTTTTCACATAAGCATCGCAGCCCCAAACTTTAAGAAACGACAGCTTAGGTTTCTTGCTAAACCACAGTTCATACGGTGTCATCTCAATGGATTTAGATGGTGCCCTATTTAACGTGAATGCAGCTGTCTCTAGTGCATAACCCCAAAACAATAGTGGTAAATCAGTAAGAGACATCATAGATCGCACCATATCTAATAAAGTGCGGTTACGATGTTCGGACACACCAATACACTATGGTGTTCCAGGTGACGTGAGTTGTGAAACAATTCCATGTTGTTTAAATGAAGGCCAAACTCGTAACTCAAATATTCGCCTTCGCGATCAGATCGTAGAAACTTTATTTTCTTGTTACAATGATTCTCCACTTCACTCTGAAATTCTTTGAACTTTTCAAATGTTTCAGACTTGTGTTTCATTAAGTAGATATACCCATATCTGCTCAAATCATCTGTGAGGGTTAGAAAATAATGATACCCGCCGCAAGCCTCAATACTCATCGGACCGCATACATCGGTATATATTATTTCCAATAAGTCAATAGCTCGCTCCATTGTTCCGGAGAACCGATATTTAGTCATCTTGCCCATAAGGCATGGTTCGCAAGCATCAAATGATTCATAATCAAGTGATTCCAAAAGTCCATCTGCATGGAGTTTCTTCATGCGCTTTACACCAATATGACCTAGACAACAGTGCCACAAATATGTTGCACTATCATTATCAACTTTGCATCTTTTGGCATCAATATTATGAATATGTGCATCACCACGATCGAGATTCAGTAAACCATTTACATTGGGTGTATGACCATAGAAGGTTTTATTCATGTAAACAGAACAACAATTATTCTCTGACTTAAATGAGTAACCGTATTACAATAAACATGATCAAATCATATTCATGCTCAACACAAACGCCAAATAACATTTATTTACGTTCAACACTAATACCGAAAGTATAGGGAGTGTGCGATGATGATCATATCAATCTTGGAATCACTTCCAACACACATCGTCACCGCGCGTTAACTAGTCTCTGTTCATTTTGCAACTACTATTTCAAGTTATTAATCATAGCAACTGAACCGATATCAAATACCCTGGGGTTACTATGAATACTAGTAAATTACACATCAATAACATGTATATAAAATATACCTTTGTTCACTTTTCCATCCTTCTTATCCGCCAATTATTTGGGGTATTTCTGCTTCCAGTGACCATTCCCTTTGCAGTAGAAGCACTCAGTTTCAGGCTTAGGTTTAGCTTTGGGCTTCTTCATGGGAGTGACAACTTGCTTGTCATTCTTCTTGAAGTTCCCTTTTGTTTCCTTTGCCCTTTTCTTGAAACTAGTGGTCTTGTTAACCATCAACAATTGATGCTCTTTCTTGATTTCTACCTTCGCCGATTTCAGTATCGCGAAGAGCTCGGGAATCGTTTTCGTCATCCTTGCATACTATAGTTCATCACAAAGTTCCAGTAACTTGGTGATAGTGACTAGAGAACTCTATCAATCACTATATTATCTCGAAGATTAACTCCCACTTGACTCAAGCGATTGTAGTACTCAGACATCCTGAGCACATGCTCATTGGTTGAGCTATTCTCCTCCATCTTGTAGGCAAAGTATTTGTCAAAGGTCTCATACCTCTCGACACGGGCATGATACTGAATTACTAATTTCATCTCTTGGAACATCTCATATGCTCCGTGGTGTTCAAAACGTTTTTGAAGTTCCGGTTCTAAGCCGTAAAGCATGGTGCACTAAACTATCAAGTAGTCATCATACCGAGCTTTGTCAAACGTTCATAACGTCTGCATCTGCTCCTACAATAGGTATGTCACCTAGTGGTGCATCAAGGACATAATTCTTCTGTGCAGCAATGAGGATAATCCTTAGATCACGGACCAAGTCTGCATCATTGCTACTATCATCTTTCAACTTATTTTTCTCTAGGAACATATCAAAAATAAATGGGGAGCTACATCACGAGCTATTGATCTACAACATAAATTTTCAAATACCATCAAGACTAAGTTCATGATAAATTAAAGTTCAATTAATCATATTACTTAAGAACTCCCACTTAGATAGACATCCCTCTAGTCATCTAAATGATCACGTGATCCATATCAACTAAACCATGTCCGATCATCACATGAGATGGAGTAGTTTTCAATGGTGAACATCTCTATGTTGATCATATCTACTATATGATTCACGCTCGACCTTCCGGTCTCAGTGTTCCGAGGCCATATCTGCATATGCTAGGCTCGTCCAGTTTAACCCGAGTATTCTGCACGTGCAAAACTGGCTTGCATCCGTTGTATTTGAATGTAGAGCTTATCACACCCGATCATCACATGGTGTCTTGGCACGACGAACTATCACAACGGTGCATACTCAGGGAGAACACTTATACCTTGAAATTTAGTGAGGGATCATCTTATAATGCTACCGCCGTACTAAGAAAAATAAGATGCATATAAAAGATAAACATCACATGTAATCAAAATATGTGACATGATATGGCCATCATCATCTTGTGCCTTTGATCTCCATCTCCAAAGCACTGTCATGATCTCCATCGTCACCGGCTTGACACCTTGATCTCCATCGTAGCATCGTTGTCGTCTCGCCAACTATTGCTTCCACGACTATCGCTACCGCTTAGTGATAAAGTAAAGCAATTACATGACGATTGCATTTCATACAATAAAGAAGACGACCATATGGCTCCTGCCGATTGCCGATAACTTTATAAAAACTGATCATCTCATACAACAACTTATATCTCATCACGTCTTGACCATATCACATCACAACATGCCCTGCAAAAACAATTTAGACGTCCTCTATTTTGTTGTTGCAAATTTTACGTGGCTGCTATGGGCTTCTAGCAAGAACCGTTCTTACCTACGCATCAAAACCACAATGATTTTTCGTCAAGTGTGCTGTTTTAACCTTCAACAAGGATCGGCCGTAGTCAAACTCGATTCAACTAAAGTTGGAGAAACAGACACCCGCCAGCCACCTGTGTGCAAAGCACGTCGGTAGAACCAGTCTCATGAAAGTGGTCATGTAATGTCGGTCTGGGCCGCTTCATCAACAATACCGCCGAATCAAAGTAAGATGTTGGTGGTAAGCAGTATGACTATTATCGCCCACAACTCTTTGTGTTCTACTCGTGCATATAACATCTACGCATAGACCTGGCTCTGATGCCACTGTTGGGGAACGTAGTAATTCAAATTATTTTCCTACGATCACGCAAGATCTATCTAGGAGATGCATAGCAACGAGAGGGGAGAGTGTGTACACGTACCCTCGTAGACCAAAAGCGGAAGCGTTTAGTAACGCAGTTGATGTAGTCAAACGTCTTCACGATCCAACCGATCCAAGTACCGAACGTACGGCACCTTCGTGTTCAGCACACGTTCATCACAATGATGTCCCTCGAGCTCTTGATCCAGTTGAGGATGAGGTAGAGTTCCGTCAGCACAACGGCGTGGCGACAGTGATGATGAAGTTACCGGCGCAGGGCTTCGGCTAAGCACTATGACGATATGACCGAGGTGTGTAATTTTGGAGGGGGCACCACACCAGGCGCACCCCGGTGGGTTGTGCCCACCTCGGTGGCCTCTCGCACCGCCTCTTCGCCCTATAAATTGCCAAATATTCCAAAAACCCTCGGGGAGACCCTAGATCAGAAGTTCCGCCGCCGCAAGGCTCTATAGCCATGAGAAACCAATCTAGACCCTGTTTTGGCACCCTACCGGAGGGGGAGATCATCACTAGTGGCCATCTTCATCATCCTGGCGGCCACCACGATGAGGAGGGAGTAGTCCACCCTCGAGGCTGAGGGTTTGTACCAGTAGCTATGTGTTTAATTTCTCTCTCTCGTGTTCTTGAGATGGCACGATCTTGATGTATCGCGGGCTTTGTTAATATAGTTGGATCATATGGTGTTTTCCCCTCTCTATTTTATTGTGATGAATTGAGTTTTCCCTTTGAGATTTCCTTTTATTGGATTGAATACTTTTATGGATTTGACAACACTCTATATATGTCTTGCATATGAATACCCGTGGTGACAATGGGGTATTATATTGATTCACTTGAGATATGTTTTGGCACTCAACTTGCGGATTCCCGAGGTGACATTGGTGTAATCTATGCGTAGGGGCTGATGCATGTTCTCGTCTTTTGTTTCTCCGGTAGAAATCTTGGGGCAATCTTTGAGGTTCTTTGTGTTTGATTGAGTATTATGAATCTGAATTTGCTTTGGTGTTATTTTAGTACAAACTCTTGATAGATCGATCGAAAGAATAACTTGGTGTTATTTTAGTACGAACTATTGATAGATCGATCAGAAAGAATAACTTGGTGTTATTTTAGTACGAACTCTTGGATAGATCGATCGAAAAGAATAGCTACAGACAATTTCTTCTTATGTTCTCCGCTAGATAGGAACTTTGGAGTGATTCTTCATCGTACTTTGAGGGATGGTTATATGATACAATTATATTAGCATTGTTGAGAGATTGCACTAGCGAAAGTACGGACTCTAGGCCTCATTTTCAAGCATTGCAATACCGTTCGTTTTATCAATTGCTACCTTGCTGTTTTTATTGTCCTTATTACAAAAATCAATATCTACTATCCATATTACACTTGTATCACCATCTCTTCGTCAAACTAGTGCACCTATACAAATTACCACTGTATTTGGTGTGTTGGGGACACAAGAGACTTTTTATTATTTGTTTGTAGGGTTGTTTGAGAGAGACCATCTTCATCCTACGTCTCCCACAGATTGATAAACCTTAGGTCATCCACTTGAGGGAAAATTGCTACTGTCCTACAAAACTCTGCGCTTGGAGGCCCAACACGTGTCTACAAGAATAAATTTGCGTGGTAGACATCAAGGACCCACCCCAAATAGTCACTCAGCTAATTGACACCACTGCTGCTTCATGGCAGGAAGAAGTAGTGCCGCAAGTTTTCCTCCCTCTGGATGCCGAGGCCATACTACGGATCCCCATATGTACTAGGCAAGTCAAAGATTTTTTGGCATGGGCTGAGGACCCGCGGGGTCGTTTCTCTGTTAGGACGGCATACAAGATGATCTTCGGAAAAAATGGGCAGGGAGGCATGGCTCGAAGAGACTGATGGCTTATCAAACCTAGAAGGGGAGATGAGAGGCTGGTCAAAGCTATGGAAGATGAATGTGCCCTCCAAACTCAAGGTTTTCTCTTGGAGGCTTGCCCAACATTCTTTGCCAACCGAGGATGTCCTCCAGCATAGAAACATGGCTACAACACAAGTTTGTACGATCTGTGGAGCACATGATAGTTGGCGTCACTCATTACTTGATTGTGCCATGTCCAGATGTACATGGGATTTGTCCAAAGAAGAGCTTCTTCAACATATGTCCTCA
Source organism: Triticum aestivum (assembly GCF_018294505.1). Taxonomy (NCBI): domain Eukaryota; kingdom Viridiplantae; phylum Streptophyta; class Magnoliopsida; order Poales; family Poaceae; genus Triticum; species Triticum aestivum. The sequence goes on along the minus strand of NC_057797.1, from coordinate 397,600,305 downwards.
AACCGAGATGACAATGCAAACGTTGGCTACACTCCATGATTGAAACCGTTGATAACCCACAAGTATAGGGGATAACAACAATTTTCGAGGGTAGAGCATTCAACCCAAATTTATTGATTCGACACAAGGGGAGCCAAAGAACATTCTCAAGTATTAGCAGTTGAGTTGTCAATTCAACCACACCTGAAATACTTAATATCTGCAGCAAAGTATTTAGTAGCAAAGTAGTATGGAAGTAACAGTAACGGTAGCCGAAGTAACAGTAGTAGTTTTGTAGCAATTGTAACAGTAGCAGCGGAAAAGTAACGAAGCAAAGATCAATATGTGAAAAGCTCGTAGGCAATGGATCAATGTTGGATAATTATGTCGGACGGCATTCATCATGCAATGGTTATAACATAGGGTGACACAGAACTAGCTCCAATTCATCAATGTAATGTAGGCATGTATTCCGAATATAGTCATACGTGCTTATGGAAAAGAACTTGCATGGCATCTTTTGCCCTACCCTCCCATGGCAGTGGGGTTCTATTGGAAACTAAGGGATATTAAGGCGTCCTTTTAATAGAGTACCGGACCAAAGCATTAGCACTTAGTGAATACATGAACTCCTTAAACTACGGTCATCACCGGGAAGTGTCCCGACTATTGTCACTCTGGGCTTGCCGGATCATAACACGTAGTAGGTGACTATAACTTGCATGATAGGATCAAGAACACAAATATATTCATGAAAACATAATAGGTTCAGATCTGAAATCATGGCACTCGGGCCCTAGTGAAAAGCATTAAGCATAGCAAACTTATAGCAACATCAATCTTAGAACACAGTGGATACTAGGGATCAAACCCTAACAAAACTAACTCGATTACATGGTAAATCTCATCCAACCCATCACGGTCCAGCAAGCCTACGATGGGATTACTCATGCATGGCAGTGAGCATCATGAAATTGGTGATGGAGGATGGTTGATGATGATGATGGCGACGGATTCCACTCTTCGGAGCCTTGAACGGACTCCAAATCTGCCCTCCCGAGGAAGGACAGGGCTTGGAGGCGGCTCCGTATCGTAAAACATGATGAATCCTTCTCTCTGATTTTTTTTCTCCCCGAACGTGAATATATGGAGTTGGAGTTGAGATCGGTGGAGGTCCAGGGGGCCCACAAGGTCGGAGGGCACGCCCCCACCCTTGTGGCCAGGGTGTGGGCCCCCTTCTATTGATTCTTTCACCAATATTTTTTATTAATTCCGAAAATGATCTCAGTGAATTTTCAGGTCATTCCGAGAACTTTTATTTCTGCACAAAACTAACACCATGGCAATTATGCTGAAAACAGCGTCAGTTCGGGTTAGTTCCATTCAAATCATTCAAGTTAGAGTCTAAAACAAGGGAAAAAGAGTTTGGAAAAGTAGATACGACCGAGACGTATCAACTGCCCCAAGCTTAACCCATTGCTTGTCCTCAAGCAATTCAGTTGACAAACTAAAAGTGATAAAGACAAACTTTTACAAAGTCTGTTTGATCTTGTTGTTGCAAATATGTAAAGCTAGCGTTCAAGTTTTCTGCAAAGATTATGAACTAACCATATTCACAATAACGTTTAGGTCTCACATTTACTCATATCAATGGCATAATCAACTAGTGAGCAATAATAATAAATCTCAGATGACAATACTTTCCCAAAACAATCATGATATGATATAACAAGATGGTATCTCGCTAGCCCTTTCTGAGACCGCAAAATATAAATGTAGAGCACCTCTGAAGATCAAGGATTGACTAGACATTGTAATTCATGGTAAAAGAGATCCAGTCACGGTCATACTTGATATAAATTAATAACAATTCATACAAATGACAGTGGTGCTCTATATCTAGTGCTTTTTATAAGAGGATGATGACTCAAGAATAAAAGTAAATAGATAGGCCCTTCGCAGTGGGAAGCAGGCATTTGCAGAGGTGCCAAAGCTCGAGTTTTGAAATAGAGATAAATAATATTTTGAGCGACATGCTTTCATTGTCAACATAACAACTAAGAGATCTCGGTATCTTCCATGCTAGATACATTGTAGGCGGTTCCCAAATAGAATGGTAAAGTTTATACTCCCCCACCACCAACAAGCACATTCCACGGCTGGTCCGAAACAATGGTACCGTTCAACTAACAACAGTCCTGGGGGAGTTTTGTTTGCAATTATTTTGATTTGATTTGAGCATGGGACTAGGCATCCCAGTTACCAGCCATTTTCTCGTGAATGATGAGCGGAGTCCACTCATCATGAGAATAACCCACCTAGCATGGAAGATATTGACAGCCCTAGTTGGTACATGAGCGATTTGAGCATACAAAACAGATTATCATTTGAAGGTTTAGAGTTTGGCACATGCAAATTTACTTGGAACGGCAGGTAAATATTGCATATTGGTAGGTATGGTGGACTCATATGGAACAACTTTGGGGTTTATGGAAGTGAATGCACAAGCAGTATTCCTGCTTAGTACAAGTGAAGGCTAGAAAGAGACTGGGAAGCGACAAACTAGAGAGTGACAACAGTCATAAGCATGCATTGAGATTAACCAACATTGAGTGCAAGCATGAGTAGGATATAAATCATCATGAACATAAATATTGTGGAGGCTATGTTGATTTTGTTTCAACTACATGTGTGAACATGAGCCAAGTCAAGCCACTCGAATCATTCAAAGGAGGATACCATCCTATCATACTACATCACAACCATTTTAATTTTCATGTTGGCACGCAAGGTAAACCATTATAAACTCCTAGCTAATTAAGCATGGCATGAATAACTATAATCTCTAATTGTCATTGCAAACATGTTTCATTCATAATAGGCTGAATCAAGAATGATGAACTAATCATATTTACAAAAACAATATAGGTCGAGTTCAGGCCAGCTTTTCCTCATCTCAATCATTTCATCATATATCGTCATTATTGCCTTTCACTTGCACGGTCGAATGGTGTGGACAATAATAATAGTGCACGTGCATTGGACTAAGCTGGAATTTGCAAACATTTATTCAAAGGAGAAGACAAGGTAATAAGGGCTCTTTGTTAGATCAACAATAATGTATATGAGAGCCACTCGACATTTTCATCGTGGTCTTCTCCTCTCGACCCCCAAAGAAAAGAAATTCAAAGAAACACACTGAAATGTTTTTGGAGTTTTTGTTTTTCTGAAGAAAGTAAAACAAGAATGAGAAAAACCATTTACATGAGAAAGCTCCCAACAAGCAAAAGAAGAACGAGAAATCTTTTTGGGTTTTCTTTTAATTATACTACTGAGCATGCATAGAAGGTAAACTAAGTACAACTATTTTTTTGGTTTTTCTTAAGGTTTATCAAACACAAAAGAAGAAAGTGGGAAAAAGAAATAAACTAACATGGATAGTACTAATGAAAAAGTATGAACACCGACAACTGAAATGAGTGTGTGAACATGAATATAATGTCGGTGAGAAATACGTACTCCCCCAAGCTTAGGCTTTTGGCCTAAGTTCATCTACGGCCATGACTGGCCTGGTGGATATCCAAAGTTGTAGTTGGGGTTGTACTGAGACGCATCAGCTACTGCATGTAGGGCTGCAGCATGGAGGCGAGCAGCCTCCACTGTTCTCTCATGCTCGTTTCTTCCTCTCAGTTATAAAATATCACCCATTTGCCTGAAAGTTAAAGAAAGCAGTGTTGGGGAACGTAACATGCAATTTCAAAAATTTCCTATGCTCACGCAAGATCTATCTAGGAGATGCATAGCAATGAGAGGGGGAGAGTGTGTCCACATACCCTCATAGACCGAAAGAGGAAGCATTTGTTAACGCAGTTGATGTAGTCGAACTTCTTCTTGTTCCAACCAATCAAGCACCAAATGTACGACACCTCCGAATTTTGCACACATTCAGCTCGATGACGTCCCTCGAACTCTTAATCTAGCAAAGTGTTGAGGGAGAGTTTCATCAGCACGACGGTGTGGTGACAGTGATGGTGAAGTAATCCATGCAGGGCTTCGCCTAAGCACGTGAATATGACCGGAGGCGTAAACTCTGGAGGGGGGTGCCGCACATGGCTAACAATTGTTGGTGTGTGTTCTAGGCGCCCCCTCCCCATGCATATATAGGTGGGAGAGGGAGGGGAGCAGCCTTGCTGCACCCTATGTAGGAGGAATCCTACTTGGGGCCTCCTCCAATTCGGCCTCCCCCTTTCCTTATCTCCGGAGGGGGAAGGAAAGAGGGGAGAGGGGAAAGGAAGGGGGAATCATATTCCCTCTATTTCCTTTCCTCTTCCCCTTTTCCTTTCTCCACTTAGATCGGCCCATATTGGGGCGCACCACCCCACAAGGGGCTGGTCTGTCCCGCCCTAGGTCCAATAAGGCCCATATCTTTGCCGGGGGGTATGTATTCCATGAAGATTGAAAAAGTTTTGAAAAAGTTAGAGTATGAAACAATTGCTTGGCTTGTCATCGGGGTTGTGCACGATTTAAATACTTTGTGTGGTGAAGATGGAGCATAGCCAGACTATATGATTTTGTAGGGATAACTTTCTTTGGCCATGTTATTTTGAGAAGACATAATTGCTTTATCAGTATGCTTGAAGTATTATTATTTTTATGTCAATATAAACTTTTATCTTGAATCTTTCTAATCTGAATATTCATACCACAATTAAGAAGTTTTGCATTGAAAATTATGCCAAGTAGCACTCCGCATCAAAAATTCTCTTTTTATCATTTACCTACTCGAGGACGAGCAGGAATTAAGCTTGGGGATGCCTGATACGTCTCCAACGTATCTATAATTTTTGATTGCTCCATGCTATATTATCTACTATTTTGGACTATATTGGCCTTTATTTTCCACTTTTATATTATTTTTGGGACTAACCTATTAACCGGAGGCCCAACCCAGAATTGCTGTTTTTTTTGCCTATTTCAGTGTTTCGGATAAACGGAATATCAAACGGAGTCCAAACGGAATAAAATCTTCGGGAACATGATTTTCTCACCGAACGTGATCCAGGAGACTTGGACCCTGCTCCAAGGAACAAAAGAGGCGGTCATGAGGGTGGGGGGCGCCCTCCCTAGGGCGCGCCCCCTGCCTCATGGGCCCCTTGTTGCTCCTCCGGCGTACTTCTTCCTCCTATATATACACACGTACCCCCAAACAATCAGAAGAGGAGCCAGAAACCTAATTCCACCGCCGCAACTTTCTGTATCCATGAGATCCCATCTTGGGGCCTGTTCCGGAGCTCCGCCGGGAGAGGGCCGTCATCACGGAGGGCTTCTACATCATCCTAGCCCCTCCGATGAAGTGTGAGTAGTTTACCTCAGACCTTCGGGTCCATAGTTAGTAGCTAGATGGCTTCTTCTCTCTCTTTGAATCTCAATACAAAGTTCTCCCCCTCTCTTGTGGAGATCTATTCGATGTAATATTCTTTTTGCGGTGTGTTTGTTGAGACCGATGAATTGTGGGTTTATGATCAAGACTATCTATGAATAATATTTGAATCTTCTCTGAATTCTTTTATGTATGATTGGTTATCTTTGCAAGTCTCTTCGAATTATCTGTTTGGTTTGGCCAACTAGATTGGTAGTTCTTGCCATGGGAGAAGTGCTTAGCTTTGGGTTCGATCTTGTGGTGTCCTTACCCAGTGACAGAAGGGGCAGCAAGGCACGTATTGTATCGTTGCCATCGAGGATAACAAGATGGGGTTTATTTCATATTGCATGAATTTATCTCTCTACATCATGTCATCTTGCTTAAAGCGTTACTCTGTTTTTAACTTAATACTCTAGATGCATGCTGGATAGCGGTTGATGAGTGGAGTAATAGTAGTAGATGCAGAATCGTTTCGATCTACTTGTCACGGACGTGATGCCTATATACATGATCATGCCTAGATATTCTCATAACTATGCTCAATTCTGTCAATTGCTCAACAGTAATTTGTTCACCCACCGTAGAATACTTATGCTCTTGAGAGAAGCCACTAGTGAAACCTATGGCCCCCGGGTCTATTCTCATCATATCAATCTCCATTACTTTAATCTTGCTTTGCTTTTTTACTTTGCATCTTTATACCAAAAATACCAAAAATATTATATCTATCAGATCTCACTCTCGTAAGTGACCGTGAAGGGCTTGACAACCCCTAATCGCGTTGGTTGCGAGTAGCTATCGCTTTGTGTAGGTACGAGGGACTTGAGCGTGGGCTCCTACTGGATTAATACCTTGGTTCTCAAAAATGAGGGAAATACTTACGCTACTCTGCTACATCATCCCTTCCTCTTCGGGGAAAACCAACGCAAGCTCAAGACGTAGCAAGCATCTGCGTGTTGGCGTTGGTGGCGGACATGATAGCTTGCCATGCCTCCGGAGGTGGAGGTGGTGGCGGAGGTTCCGAATTCTGACGCGTTGGAGGAGCCATCCTAAAGAGGTTGACATCCGTTAGCATCTTGAAAGACATATATTCAAGCTGAATCAAATGGATCGAAATTGCAACATATAGCCTTAACATTCGAACAAGAATGAACGAATGAATTCCAAAGTAAATCATCACACTTCCTAAAATTGAGAAGCCACTTAGATAGAGATAGATGAATAAAGCAACAAGGTACGGATATGAACAAATAATTGGTAAGGATTACCCAATCACAAACCAAATATCTGTGGGAAGAAATACTAGAGGTACAAGAATTCCCACCTATGAAACTGCTGAAACTTTCTAGTTATGCAATCAGGTGTTGGGGATACAGGGGAAGCATAATATCTCACCCAAAACTAGCAAATCCTACATCCAGCTGTATCCATCCTTCAACACATAACCAAGAAACCTTCGGAAATCATTTACCTGAACCTTCGAAAAGCATCCGTTATACGAGTTATGGCAATACTCCTGAACTTCCGCCCCAGTACTGTGTGGCGTCGAGGTTATCTCACCAACAACTGCATAAAGGACATTTTCGATGTCGGCGAACTCAGGTATTCCAGAACTGCAACGATAAAATTGTGATGACAACACCTCGGAGCTCAACTCCCCGGGACACTGCCACAACCCCTAAATCTCAGGAGGCACCAAGAACAATGTTCTCGTCACAAAACCATCGGAACGATTCCAAGATACCCACGTGATCTGATACGGCTCCAACATATCTATAATTTTTGATTGTTCCATGCTATATTATCTACTGTTTTGGACATTATTGGGCTTCATTATCCACTTTTATATTATTTTTGGGACTAACCTATTAATCAGAGGCCCAACCCAGAATTGCTGGTTTTTTCCTGTTTTAGGGTTTCGAAGAAAAGGAATATCAAACGGAGTCCAAACGGAATGAAACCTTCGGGAACGTGATTTTCTCAGCGAACAAGACCCAGGAGACTTGGACCCTATGTCAAGACACAAAAGAGGAGGCCACGAGGTAGGGGGCGCGCCTACCCCCCCAGGCGCGCCCTCCACCCTCGTGGGCCCCCTGTTGCTCCACTAACGTACTCCTTCCTCCTATATATACCTACGTACCCCCAAACGATCAGATACGGAGCCAAAAACCTAATTCCACCGCCGCAACTTTCTGTATCCACGAGATCCCATCTTGGGGCCTGTTCCAGAGATCCGTCGGAGGGGGCATCGATCATGGAGGGCTTCTACATCAACACCATAGCCCATCCGATGAAGTGTGAGTAGTTTACCTCAGACCTATGGGTCCATAGTTATTAGCTAGATGGCTTCTTCTCTCTTTTTGGATCTCAATACAATGTTCTCCCCTCTCTTGTGGAGAACTATTCGATGTAATCTTCTTTTTGCGGTGTGTTTGTTGAGACCGATGAATTGTGGGTTTATGATCAAGTCTATCTATGAACAATATTTGAATCTTCTCTGAATTCTTTTATGTATGATTGGTTATCTTTGCAAGTCTCTTCGAATTATCAGTTTGGTTTGGCCTACTAGATTGATCTTTCTTGCAATGGGAGAAGTGCTTAGCTTTGGGTTCAATCTTGCGGTGTCCTTTCCCAGTGACAGTAGGGGCAGCAAGGCACGTATTGTATTGTTGCCATCGAGGATAACAAGATGGGGTTTTCATCATATTGCATGAGTTTATCCCTTTGTAAGTGCATCTAGTGCCACCCCTAGTTGGTTTTGGAGTATTGACGACAAACCTAGTTGAGGGACTAATGTGTTTGTGAGAATTGCAGGATAGCACAGGTAGAAGTCCCTCATTGATTCAGTTTTCCTACCAGAGATGACCCCTAAAATGTATGAAGACATTGAAGTCAAAGGTGGTATGTGAAGACATTCACATTAAAGACTATGACAAGAGAAGACATTGCATGAAGACTATGGAGCGCGAAGACTTAGTTGTTTCGTCGTTCTTTTTCTTCTTTGTTGAGTCATAGGAACCACCGTACTGTTAAGTGGGGTCCAAGTGAACCAGTCAGAATGACTGAAGTGATGCTTAACCAAAATCCTATGTCTTCGAGCAAAGACAATGAGAGCAAATCTTATCCAGAGCTGGATAAGTCAGTTGTGCTTGTAGCCCAAGTAAAGTTGCCGTGTGTGTTTGAAATCTGACCGTTGGAACACGTGTCAGTTCCTTAGTGACCCAGCATCATTTCGGTCAAATCAGGCCGGGTTGCCTTGTGGCTATAAATAGCCCACCCCCTACTACCATAAACGGTTGGCTGCTCAGAGTTAGTGTACGGCTTTTGTCGTTTGAGAGTAACCCACCTCGAAGCCTTTGAGAGAGAATTCCTTGCGAGGACAAAGCCCTAAACACCCAGAGCCAAAGAGTGTTAGGCATCACTGAAGTCTTCCTGTCTGTGTGATCTGAAGACTTATTACACTTGAGGACTGTGAATCCTCCAGCCGGTTAGGCGTCACGTTCTGAGCATCCAAGAGTCAACAAAGTTTGTGAAGGTTTGGAAGTCTACCTTGAAGACTTACAAGAGTGATTGGGCGAGGACTGGGTGTCCTTAGCTCAAGGGGAATAAGGTGAAGACGTGGTCTTCTGAGTTGAATCTCAGCCTCCCTAACCAGACATACAGTTGTCACGGCAACTGGAATTGGTCCAACAAATCATTGTCTTCAACGAGCCATTGGTTCCATCCTTCCCATCTCTTTACTTTCAGATTGGTCCTTGTGAAGTCATTGCCTATCCGCATTATCTATTTGTCTTCACTATGTGACTGCTGTTCTGATTGGCTTCATAGTATCTTCCATCCTGATCTATACTGCCTAGCTGCTATTAGTCCTTGTGCTTTCATCTCATTGAATACTTGACTATGGCTTGCTTAGTGTAGTCTACCTTTCGCTGCATGGTAATAGGTTTGTTTCTATCGTTTGTCTTTGAAACTTCCATGTTTTGAAGACTTTCATAAAAATCACCTATTCACCTCCCTCTAGTCGATAACTAGCACTTTCAATTGGTATCAGAGCAAGGTACTCCCTTGTTCTGTGTGATTCGGTTTAACCACCTGGAGTTTTAGCTATGTCGACTTCAGGGATAATCAAAGTCTCCGCTGCGTGCCCGGTCTTTGATGGAACTAATTATCCCTACTGGAAGAATAAGATGCGCATGCATCTTGAAGCCATTGATATCGACCTCTGGTATGTCGTCAAGAATGGCGTTCCCAAGGCTGGTGAAGGTGTCACCGCTGCTGATGTCAAGAAGTTCGTTCAACTGGATTCCACTGCCAAGAACATTATCTGTGGTCATCTGACCAAAGGACAGTATGGCCGTGTGAGTGCTTTGGAAACATCCAAGCCAGTCTGGGACTGGCTCTCCAAGGTTAACAAAGGCGTATGAACCCAGAGATATCAAAGAATCAGTGTCCTTCGCAACCTCTTCAACCGCTTCAAGAGAAACGACAATGAGAATGTTCAGCTTACGTTTGATCGACTCACTGACATCACAAATGAGCTTCAAGCCCTCGGCGCTACTGATATCACCAAGCATGAAGTCGTCAAGACACTCCTGAGATCACTTGACAGCTCATTTGACACCCTAGCCCTGATGATTCAAGAACGCCCCGACTTCAAGACACTCGATCCATTTGACATACTGGAAAAGGCTCAACACACATGAGTTTCAGCTTTCTGAGAAAAGAGACATCTATGGTCCCAACTATGGGCGAACTCGTGCTTTGAAGGAAAAAGCTATTTCCTCATGTGAAGAAGAATCTGATTGCAGTTTTGATGATCCTGAAGACATTGGAAAGGAGCTTGTTATGCTTGTGAAGAAGTTCTAGAAATTCACCAAGAAGAAAGGCTTCAGAAAGTCCTCATGATCTAGCTCAAGGAATGATGAAGCTTCTGCTCATGACTACAAGAAGAGAACATGCCACAAGTGCAAGAAACCTGGCCACTACATCTCTGAGTGTCCTCAGTGGGACAATGAGAACAACAACAAGAAGAAAAGCAAGGAATATGATTCTGACGACAAGAAGAAGAAGAAATACTCCAAGTCATCTTCCAAGTATTCATCAAAGTCTTCATCACACAAGAAGAGCTCATCTGGCAAGGCTCGTGCGTTTGTTAGAAAGGAAATGGATTCAGAGGAGGAGTCTGCTTCTGAGGAGGCGGAGGTGGAGTCTGAGGAGGAGTCCGATTCTGGCATTGCGAGTCTGGCTATAGCCTACGTTGCCAAGTCCATCTTCAACATTGAAGACAATGACTCCATCACCGACGCCGATGCTGATGACCAGGATGACTCCGCCCCCACCTACTGCTTCATGGCACGCGGTGCCAAGGTAAACTCATGCACTACTCACTATCAAACATCCAGTGAAGATGACTCTGATTGTGGTTCCAAACCCAGCTACAAAACACTTGCTAAAATTGCAACTGAACAACAGAAAGCTATGGAACATATTCAAAAATTGTTAGACAAAAGCGATGACCTGTTAGACGCTGAAATGACTCGATCTCAGTCCTTAATTGAAGACATAAAAAATATTCACGTTAAGTATGAGGAACTTGAAAGTCGTCATGAAACACTCTCAACAACTCATGAAAAGCTCTCCTATGATTATCTTCAAAGGAAGCAAGATCTTGATAAATTGAGAGCGGCTCATGAAGATCTTCAAAAGGAAAACGAGTCACTTCACGCCAAACCGATCAGTCCCGCTCAGGAAGGATTTGAACCACCATGTCTTAAATGCATTGAGCGTGATAATGCTACTTCTGTTGCTGGATGTTCTACTGCTGCTACTGTTGCAATATCTTCAACTGTTGATGTGGTAACTAACCCCTCTGCTGAGGATGCCACTGCTATTGCTGATGAAAATGCTAGGTTGAAGACATTGCTTGAAACGGGGATGTACAAAAGTCTCAAAGGATATCAGACACTATGTGATGTCCTCAAAAGGCAGATCCTGAACCGAAACCCTAGGAAAGAGGGTGTTGGGTTCGATAGGAAAATGAATGCTGATGGCTCTTACTGGAAACCCGAGCAGTACCCCAAAACCACATGGGTTGCTACAAAGGAATCTTCAGTGGATCCATCCACCCTATCTGGCTTCACTTGTGCTAATCCCATTGTTATTGATGAATCCTTTGATGCAAACTATAAACTGTTTAAGAATCAGAATGGTGAAGTGTTTGCCATGTATATTGGTACTAACTGCAGGAATGGGCCACCTATGAAGAAAGTCTGGGTGCTGAAAAGGTGTCTGGAGAATCTCCCTGTGAATGTCATCATGACACCACAAGTGAAGAAGACAAACCCCAGACCACAGGCTTCATACAGACAGAGGGCTCACCCAAGTCGCACTAACGCAAATGTTTTGTAGGGAAACCATACTCAGCCTATGAATATGAGTGCGTTTCATCAAACCGCCATGTTCATAAGACCAAGAACTACTCTGCTTATTCTCATGAGTACTATTGCCCTCCTACAAGACTATTTATTAGGGCTTCAAAGCCAAAGTTCTCAGATGCTGCACTTAGACTCATTGCTTCGAAGCCACCCTTGAAGATGTGGGTGGCTAAGAAATCTTAACTCTCTTTTGTAGGGAAGGGTCTCCAGCCGAAAATCAAATTCGTCTGAAGCTATTGCTGGGGACCTTAAACATCTTGTAGGGCGCAAGATCAAATGCCCAAATGGTCTTATTATGTATTTTGTTCCTGAGTCGCTTGCTACTTCCCCTATCAGTCCTAACCTCGATCTAATCTTTCATAATCCACTTGCTCGTCAAATGTTTATGCTTCACAATTCTCTTCGTGAAGCCTATCCCCCTAACTGAACTGTAGGTAATGACACCAGCTGCTTCAGAATGGATTATTGATAGTGGGTTTACTAATCACATGACTGGCAAGCGAAGTCTTCTCATGGACTCAACTTTACGTCCATCTGACAAGAGTCACATCACATTTGCTGATACTAGTAAAAGCAAGGTATTGGGTCTAGGTAGAGTTGCAATCTCAAGGGATCAACACATGGATAAAGTGATGCTTGTTGAATCCCTTGGTTTCATTGCGATTTAAACATGATTGTGATATTTGGAAAATATCGTTGCCTTGTTCTTATGAAATCTGACAAGTCTCTAGTCTTTGAAGGGTATCGGAAAGATGATTTGTACGTAGTAGATTTCTCAGCAGGACCACAACTTGCCGTATGTCTTCTAGCAAAGGCTTCAGAATGCTGGATCTGGCATCGGAGGCTAGGGCATGCTGGCATGAGGAACTTGCACACTCTTGCAAAGAAGAAGCATGTCATAGGCATCGAGGGCATCAAGTTTAAGAAAGATCAACTATGCGGTGCCTGTGAACCTGGAAAGATGACGAGAGCCAAGCATCCCTCGAAGACAATCATGACAACGACTCAACCCTTCGAACTGCTACACATGGACCTCTTCGGTCCCACTCACTACTGAACTCTTACTACTACTGCTTGTCTCTATGGCTTCGTCATTGTTGATGATTATTCAAGATATACATGGGTGCATATAATCCTCTACAAGACTGAAGTGCACGATGTCTTCAGACGCTTCGCCAATCGAGCAATGACCAACTATGGCGTCAAGATCAAGCACATCAGAAGTGACAATGGCACTGAATTCAAGAACACTGGCCTCAACACTTATCTTGATACTTTGGGCATCACTCATGAGTTCTCAGCTCCGTACACGCCGCAGCAGAATGGCGTCGTGGAACGCAAGAATAGAACACTTATTGAGATGGCCCGGACGATGCTCGATGAATACAAGACTCCAAGAAAGTTCTGGCCTGGAGCCATTGATACTGCATGCCATATTATCAACCGTGTTTATCTTAACAAGCTTCTGAACAAAACATCCTATGAGCTCCTCACTGATGAAGTTCCATCCAGTGAAACCATCAAGCTTATGGGAACTGGAGAAATCATACCGTCTGAAGCTCAGCCTGAAGAGGAACTCATCATCTCTGCACCTGATCAAGCTGAAGACAATGCTTAGTCTAAAGACAATCCTTCTAACGATGACAATGATGAGCAAGAGCAAAATCTTCGTCATGTTCATCCTCGTGTTGCAAATGAAGTACAGATTGAGAGAATAATTGACAACATCAATGCACCTGGTCCACTCACTCGTTCAAGGGCAACACAACTAGCAAATTTTTGTGGACACTTCGCATTCGTCTCAATATCCGAACCCAAGAAAGTTGATGAAGCCTTCATGGAGCCTGAGTGGATTCAAGCTATGCAAGAAGAGCTTCAACAATTTGAACTGAATAATGTATGGGAACTGGTCAAGCGTCCCGATCCTCGTAAGCACAATATCATAGGCACTAAATGGATATATCGCAACAAGCAAGATGAGCATGGTCAAGCTGTCAGAAACAAAGCTCGTCTCGTTGCTCAAGGATACACTCAAGTTGAAGGAATTGACTTCGATGAAACATTTGCTCCTGTGGCTAGGCTTGAAGCTATACGCATACTGCTGGCCTATGCAAATCATCATAACATTCTTCTATATCAAATGGATGTGAAGAGCGCTTTTCTCAATGGCAAGATTGAAGAAGAAGTGTATGTTGCACAACCACCTGGCTTTGAAGATCCAAAACATCCTGACATGGTTTACAAGCTCAATAAGGCACTGTATGGCCTTAAATAAGCCCCTCGTGCTTGGTATGACACACTCAAGGACTTCCTGAAGAGCAAAGGCTTCAAACATAGTTCTTTCGATCCCACACTCTTCACGAAGACATATGATGGTGAACTGTTTGTGTGCCAAATATATATGGATGACATTATCTTCGGCTGCACCAACCAGAAATACAGTGATGAGTTTGGATATATGATGCAAGAGCAATATCAGATGTCCATGATGGGTGAACTGAAGTTCTTCCTTGGTCTTCAAATACGACAGCAACGCAACGACATCTTCATATCTCAAGAGAAATACCTCAAAGATTGCCTGAAGAAGTTTGGAATGCAAGACTGCAAAGGTTACACTACGCCAATGCCAGCTAAACACCATCTGGGTTCCGACGACAATGGTAAAGAGTTCGATCAAAAGGTATACCGCTCCATGATTGGTTCTTTCCTTTATTTATGTGCATCTAGGCCAGATATCATGCTTAGTGTTTGCATGTGTGCCCGATTCCAAGCGGCACCAAAGGAATCGCATCACTTAGCTGTGAAGCGAATTCTTCGATATTTGGCTCACACCCAACACTAGGATTATGGTATCCAAAGGGCTCAAAGTTTGATCTAGTTGGATTCTCGGATGCCGATTATGCTGGTGACAAGGTGGATTGCAAGTCTACATCAGGCACATGTCACTTTCTGGGACGATCACTTGTATGTTGGTCTTCAAAGAAGCAGAACTGTGTATCTCTCTCCACTGCTGAATCTGAATACATTGCTGCTGGATCTTGCTGCACTCAGCTTCTATGGATGAAGCAAACACTCAAAGACTATGGCATTCATCTGAAGCAAGTGCCACTCTACTGCGACAACGAAAGCGCCATCAAGATTGCTAACAACCCAGTTCAGCACTCGAAGACAAAGCACATTGAAATTTGTCATCACTTTCTTAGAGATCATGTCATGAAGGAAGATATTGATATCATACACGTCAACATTGAAGAGCAACTGGCAGATATCTTCACAAAGCCCTTGGATGAGAAAAGGTTTTGCAAGTTACGGTGTGAGCTAAATATCTTGGAATCCTCAAATGTCTTGTGATCAGGCACACATCCTAACACTTATGCATGTCGATGACTTAGATGTGCAACACACGAAGTAAAGTATGTCTTCAATCAATGAAGACTTACATTCTGAGTGTGAATACATTAACGTGGAATTTGACTTCGGAGCGCCACGATAATTGTGCGCCGTATCTAGGTCTAGTACTTCCTATACGGTGGGTTACGCCACCACCAAATTCTTCCCTTAGAAGTGTTTTTCACATGGCGTTACATTTGCAAAGTCTTCACATTTTGTTTGTCTTCAATGTTAACTTGGCCTCATGTTTATCTTCAATTTAGTTTCTGTCCTCTACAGCATTCACTTATAGCTATGTCTTCACGTTGAATCTTTTGAACTAAGTGAATGTGATTGGACCCTAACCTCTCTATGCTTTCGTCTTAAGTCTCTCTATCCAAATCATATGCATTCTATTGAAACTGTCAAAACGTCTTCTTTGCGTCCTTGTCAGCAGAAGACACAGAGACAAACATTAATCTGCTTTCAATGTTCAATCCTTTTTGCCTGAAACCCGGAGAAGTGGGAACGACCACCCGACAATCCAGGCGTGCGTGGGAACGTGGAACAACCTCTCATGTGTTGCATGATCGCCATGTGCCCTTCAGATGCGAATCGCCAGGGGCACCTGTGTAATAACACTGTGCCATCCATGTCCCTATAAATACACGCCTCACCCCAGTCATTATCTCTTCTTCCACTCCCGCACAAACCCTAGCGCCACCGCTAGCCCTCGACGACGCCGACGACGAAGCGCTTAGCTGCTGCGACCTCACCGACTCCGTCCTCACGCCGGCCGCGGACATCGTCTTCTCCGCCGTTGCCGTAGGTGTCCTCCGTCGCCAAGTTAGGGCGCGGAAGATCGAACTGCTCGGCCTCCTCTCCCACTCCTTCTAGCAGTTCCTCGTGTGGTAAATAAAATCTCCTTTTTACAATCTTTTTGACCCGATAGATTCATCCTTTTCAACCACAAGTAGTTTCTGTTCACACAAGTTGGATCTATCTCATACTGCATCTCATAACATGCCTAGTATGTTCACTTATGCTTCACAAAGTAGTTAGATTCCTCACTTGTACTTATTCATGGATTCGTACAAATCTGGAACCAAGTCTCTACCTATGAGTGAATGTCTTCGCACTATGAGGTCAATGTCTTCTAAACTGATTTATCTTCAAAATCTTCTGAGAATGCATATGACCTCTTCCCCTTCCCTCGCACCTTTAATGCTGTCACAGGTACATGTCCGTGGGAGAATCCCTTGGTTCTCATAGTCTGCATTCATTTGCAGAGTTCTCACAACATCATATAAATTCTCCTGAAGACAGTTCTTGTCTGACCAGTAGATAGAAGACTTTGACAGTTTTGAAGCCTTTCAAGCTAAACTTCATGGCACCAGAGAAATCTGCAAGGAAGGGTGGCAGACAACGCCGTGGAAACACCTCAAGAGATTTGCCTCCTGACCTCTATGAGCTGTACAAGACAGATCCAGAGGAGGACTACAATCAGCGGAAAACCCGAATCCAATGGATTCGAAGATATTGGGCAGAACAATGGTACAAGTACAGGTTCATGACCCAGGAATATGCTGAGAAGAATGCCATCAAGCGAGCGTGGGGAGACATCTTGTACAGAAATCTTCAACCCAGGTCCAGAGCTGAACCATTGAACAAGGCTTCTATCCTTGCAGATGCAGACCCATCTTCATTACTATGGTGCCGTGACGATAATCTGTTCAAGCACAACTTCCAGTTTGCCAAGTACTCGGCCAAAGAAAACAATAAGTCGCGGGGATTAGACTTCAATCCAGGTCCCTCTGCTGTAACGCCCCGAGACCGATGTGCCAGGTGTCGTCCAGTTATTCGCTGTTGTTGCCTTGTCATTGCTTGCGTGTCATGCATTGCATATCATGTCATCATGTGCATTTCATTTGCATACGTGTTCGTCTCATGCATCCGAGCTTTTTCCCGTTGTCCGTTTTGCATTCCGGCGTTCCGTTCTCCTCGGTGGTCATTTCTACCTTTCTTTCTTGTGTGGGGGTTAAACATTTCCGGATTGGACCGAGACTTGTCATGCGGCCTTGGTTTACTACCGATAGACCGCCTGTCAAGTTTCGTACCATTTGGACTTCGTTTGATACTCCAACAGTTAACCAAGGGACCGAGAAGTCCTCGTGTGTGTTGCAGCCCAACACCCTTTCAATTTGGCCCAAAACCCACCTAACTCTGCTCCATCATCTAGAGCGTTCGATCACGATCGCGTGGCCGAAAGCCGCACCTCATTTGGACTCTCCTAGCTCCCTCTACCTATAAATATGTGTCTCCCTCCGAAATTTCCGTGCAGATCAAACCCTAGATCCAACTCCCTCCGCGCCGCCGGACGTTTCTTCCCGCGCCGGACATGTTCGCTGCCCCGCCACCTCACTTCGTCCAATCAGGAGAGGCCACGTCATTGCGCCGCCGCCCTCGTCCACTCCTCTCGCGCCATCTGTCCGCCGTCGTCGTCCCTGCGGCCGCGGCCCGCCGAGCCCTTTGCGGGCCCGCGTAGGCCCGACCGCGCCGCCGCTCGCCGCGAGCTCCCCGAGCCTCGCGCGCGTCCACGTCCGGCCGCCTCCATCGCCGCGCCTCGCCTCGGTTCCTCCGCCGCGCCGCCCCAGCTCACCGCCGACGCCGCCCGCATCGCCTGGATCCGGCCCCTCCTCGCCTCTCCGTTTCCGTGCCCCTCGCCTCGCCGGCGAACGGCGCCGCCGCAGCCTCGGCCTCTGCTCCCCGCGCCCGGATCCGGCAGGTCTCCGCCGTCCCTCGCCGGCATCGCCAACCGGCGTCGCCGCCCCTGCCTCCCCGATCCGATCGGGATCGAGGGAGACGAGCGCCCTGTTGACCCTTCGCGGGCCCCGCCTTCGGCCCAGCTCCAGCCGGCCTCGTTCGGCCTGCCTCCTCATCCTTCGTGGGCCGGCCCAGCGCAGCGCCAAGCCCAGCTCCAGCGCGCCCTTCGCGGCCTCCCTCTGCTTCCAACTGGGCCATGGCCCATGGTGAGACCTCCAGCGCCCATGTCCTGTTTCGGACTGCAGCTCTATTTCGGCCCATATCATGTTTTTTTCCGCGCCTGGGATTTTCCTATTTATCCAGAGATTGCCAGTTTTGCGGTATAGTCCCCCTAGTTCATGCATTTAATAACTCACTAACCGTGCATCGGATTAAAATGTTTTATATATGAAACTTGCTCAGAATTTTGTGTAGATTAATAATATCCAACTTTCATCTATGTTTGAAATGTCCAAAATGACGTTTTTTTAATTTTGCTCCTATGCCATGTTAAAATGATTTAATTCATAACTAAATAACCGTAGCTCCGATTTAAATAATCTTTATATGTAAATGGGGTAGAAAAATGCCTAGTTTAACATGGTGGCATCACTTTGCATGTTTAACAACTATAAAATATGGTTTAGGGCAGATCAGTACCAAATCTATAATATGCTCATGAGGAGTTTCCGGACTTGTTGTTTTGTTGTTCCGGCCTCATTTAAACTTGACTAGATAGGTAGTTTTGCTTTGCTTCATTTCTTGTCATGTTTAACAACATTTAATATTGTTGGGTACATAAACGAGAGAGAACTAAATAAGTCATGTGGTGTTTCGCAAATATGCGACGGAGTTGCATATTGAGCTCCACTTAATTTGTAGTATGGTTTGTTGCACTTTGCCATGTCATGCTTCATTAAACCGGACATGCATCATACTTGTTTGTGCATCATGCCATGTCTTTGTGGTGGTTGTTTACTATGTCGTTTGCTTCTTTCCGGTGTTGCTTCTTCGGGTTGGTTCTGATAACGTCGTGTTGTGAGGATCCGTTCAACTACGTCCGTTTGTCTTCTTCATGGACTCGTTCTTCTTCCTTGCGGGATTTCAGGCAAGATGATCATACCCTCGAAATCACTACTATCTTTGCTATGCTAGTTTGCTCGCTCTTTTGCTATGCCATTGCTACGATGCCTACCACTAGCTTGCCAGCCTCCCAAATTGCCATGTCAAACCTCTAACCCACCATGTCCTAGCAAACCGTTGATTGGCTATGTTACCGCTTTGCTCAACCCCTCCTATAGCGTTGTTAGTTGCAGGTGAAGATTGAAGTTTGTTCCTTGTTAGAACATGGAGATGTTGTTTCTTGTTGGAACATGTTACTTGTTGGGATATCACTATATATCTTAGTTAATTAATGCATCTATATACTTGGTAAAGGGTGGAAGGCTCGGCCTTATGCCTGGTGTTTTGTTCCACTCTTACCGCCCTAGTTTCCGTCATATCGGTGTTATGTTCCCGGATTTTGCGTTCCTTACGCGGTTGGGTAATAATGGGAACCCCTTGACAGTTCGCCTTAAGTAAAGCTCCTCCAGCAATGCCCAACCTTGGTTTTACCATTTGCCTCACCACCACCTACTTTTCCCTTGGGAGTCGCTCTCTCGAGGGTCATCTTTATTTTAACCCCCCGGGCCAGTGCTTGTCTAAGTGTTGGTCCAAAATGGGCAGCCTGCGGGGCCACCTCGGGGAAACGTGAGGACTGGTTTTACTCGTAGCTTGACCTATCCGGTGTTGCCCTGAGAACGAGATATGTGCAGCTCCCATCAGGATGTCGGCGCATCGGGCGGTGTTGCTGGTTTAGTTTTACCCTGTCGAAATGTCTTGTTGTACCGGGATACCGAGTCTGATCGGAATGTCTCGGGAGGAGGTCTATTCCTTCGTTGACCGTGAGAGCTTGTGATGGGCTAAGTTGGGACTCCCCTGCAGGGATTTGAGCTTTCGAAAGCCGTGCCCGCGGTTATGGGCAGATGGGAATTTGTTAACGTCTGGTTGTAGAAAACCTAAAGTTGACCTTAATTAAAATATATCAACCGCGTGTGTAACCGTGATGGTCTCTTTCCGGCGGAGTCCGGGAAGTGAACACGGTTGTTGGAGTTATGCTTGACGTAGGTAGTCCATGATCACTTCTTGATCATACTTTTATCGACCATGCTTTGCCTTCTCTTCTCGCTCTCATTTGCGTATGTTAGCCACCGTATATGCTAGTCGCTTGCTGCAGCTTCACCTCATACCTTTACCTTTCCCATAAGCTTAAATAGTCTTGATCGCGAGGGTGCGAGATTGCTGAGTCCCCGTGGCTCACAGATACTTCCAAAACTAGCTTGCAGGTATCGTTGAACCGTGCAGATGACGCAACCAAGCTCAGGAGGAGCTCGATGAAGATCTTGTCCTTTATGTTGTTTCGTTCTAGTTGATCAGTAGTGGAGCCCAGTTGGGGACGATCGGGGACTTTGTCGCATTTGGGGTTCTTCTTTTATTTTGGTTTCGTAGTCGGACCATGAGTGTATTTGGATGATGTAATGTTTTATTCATGTAATTGTGTGAAGTGGCGATTGTAAGCCAACTATGTATCTCTTTCCCTGATTATATTACATGGGTTGTGCGAAGATTGCCTCACTTGCGACATATGCCTTCAATGCGATTATGCCTCTAAGCCGTGCTTCGACACGTGGGAGATATAGTCGCATCGAGGGTGTTACAAGTTGGTATCAGAGCCTTCCCCGACCTTAGGAGCCCCATTGCTTGATCGTTTTTAGTGGCCGAGTCGTGTCTAGAAAAATGTTTTGAGTCATTTAGGAATTATATATCGGAGAGTTTAGGAATTCTTTTTACTTCCCAATCTCCTCATCGCTCTGGTAAGGCATCCTGACGTAGAGTTTTGACTCTTCTCTTCTCAAATTTCACTAAATTGTTTTTTAGGATCACGCGGGTATCTTGGAATCATTCCGATGGT
This sequence comes from Triticum aestivum, assembly GCF_018294505.1. NCBI lineage: Eukaryota > Viridiplantae > Streptophyta > Magnoliopsida > Poales > Poaceae > Triticum > Triticum aestivum. Next base: position 397,579,289 of record NC_057797.1, on the reverse strand, counting down.
TTTATGATGAGAACATTGTCTTGGTGCCTCCTGTCACGGGTTTAGTGGAAGTGTCCCGGGGAGTTGAGCTCTGAGGTGTTGTCATCACAATTTTATCGTTGCAGTTCTGGAATACCTGAGTCTAGTACGCCGACATCGAAAATCTCTTTTATGCAGTTCGTTGGTGAGATAACCTCGACGCCACCCAGTACTGGGGCGGGAGTTCGGGAGTATCGCCATAACTTGTATAACGGATGCTTTTCAAAGGTTGAGATAGATGGTTTCCGAAGTTTTCTTGGTTATGTGTTGAAGGATGGATACAGCTGGATGTAGGATTTGCTAGTTTGGGTGAGATATTATGCTTCCCCTGTATCCCCAACACCTGATTGCATAACCGGAAAGGTTCGGGAGTTTCATATGTGGAAATTCAAGTAGCTCTTAGAATTTCTTTCCGACAGATGTATGATATGAAATTGGGGTTCGACGTCTAGTGGTCCGCCTATTCACGGTCGGTTTTACAGTGGCCTCGTTGTGTCTTAATGAGTCCTTGGCTACGCCGACTCGGGGACGCTTTGTATGTCATGTGCACTGCCTTGTACATGATGGTGCTGTACGATCGAGCCCGTGTAGGCTCCACCACAAAAACTTCAGACGAAATCTCTATCATATGTTTGTTCTGGCTTATTCTGCAAGCCAACCCTTTGTTTTGTTTTGAGTTGTGGTATTCGAGTTGCTTCGAAGTCAAGTGTTTATTCCATACCTTCCCCAAATGGTGTTCTCATACTCCCATGTGGATACCAATCCTCCTTGATAATCGAGATTGTTATGCCAATCTTGTTCAACCGGTGTGCTTCTCTTCAAGTGGATCTGATCATTTCAATATCCGCAAGATCAACTCAAGTCTTCTCAATGGCGTTCGTTTCATCCATCTCTAGTTGCCTTTGTTTTTTCCCACCCTCCCTTCCTTTGTTTCTTCGAGGACCCAGATTTCTTTATCAAGTATCCTTTTTATTCTTGTGAAGTCTCTCCATTCTTTTCTATCAATATTCTTATCCGGTGATTCTCAGGAAGATGCTAACGAAGCTTCAAGTTCGTCTCTCGTCACTCATTTTCTTCTCCGGTGGAACCAATTCAAGCTTTCGGTGTTGATCATATCTTTTTCCTCGTTTCAAATACCTTCTCATGCCGGTGCACCTCATATTCATTCACGTCTCTCTATTTAATTGTTCCGGAGTGCTAAAGATATCTCGAAGATTCGTGTATCCACTCTTCTTTCATTAAAGCTATTTCGAGGATGTTATATCATTCAAGCCTTTTTTATTCAACCGGTGCATTCTCCTTTTCAAGTAATCGTTCTATGGTGTTTCTTTTGAGTGGGCCCTAACCCATAGGTCTTTTTCCAGGATCTTACTTGACTCTTATATTTTCCGGAGTTACTCCCAAATTCTTTTTAAAGTTTGACGTAAGAACGAGTTATCATAAGTCTTATGTTTTCTCCAAGATCTTTCAAATTCTTTTCATAGTTGGCTCAACCTCTTCGTTTTTGATTCTTCCGGAGTGTCTAAATTATTCATGGTGGTGTTTTGTCGTCGTCATTCTCAACATTTGAAGACCGAAGAAGAGTTTATTTTTAATCTTGCTCTATTCTCTCCAAGATTCATGGTGCTAGCTTGTTGCCATCCTCTCATAATTGTTTTCGATTGTGAGAATCTTTTTCACCCATCAGGAGATATTCAAGAGTCTTCTCAGTGTGTTATCCGGAGTCCATCAATTTAGGTTTATTCATTCTCAGCTGTCAGTTATCATTTTCCTATCTTGCCGGTGCATCAATCGAATATCCTCTAATCAGTCCTTGATCTCTTTGTTCTCATGTATCAAATTCCCTCAAGTATCTTCATTCGTTCTTTAATTCCTTCTTCCCGGTGTTTCCTTACCTTTTCTTCAATCGTTTTCAATTCTTACGGTGGTTCATGCAAGAGCTCTCGTCGTTCGTCATCATATCAACTCTTTTGTTATTTTCAATCCTACCGGTGGATCATTGAAGACCTTTCTCAAGTTTATGTTATATCTCTCTTAATCTTTTCTACGAGAATAAGTAATATGTCAAATCCGTTGATTGTCATCAATTTAATTGGTGAAGGATATGCATAATGTAATTCTTATTCTTGTCTCATCGAGTAAACTTAATTCCTTATTCCGGAGGTTCATCAAATTCTCGATTCAAGTTGTCCATCTTTCTTTCCGGAGCTCAAAGTTATTTCAATTATTTCTTCACGAAGATCCATCTAATCATCGCAAGGCTTCACCTTGTGTTTTCAACTTCTCTTTCTTTTCATTTGATCAGTCTTTTATTACCGGAGTTCTTCGAGAGTTTCTTCATGGTGGCTCATCAAGGATTTAATTCCTTCTCGAAGTTTTCTTCGACATTCTTTTCTAAGGAGTTCAAGCTTTCTTCATCTTGATATCCGGAGTGCAATTCTTTCTTCCGTATCATTGGAGGTGGTATTATGTCATTCTTGATAATTTGAGTTCATGTTTCATGATTCACATCTTATTAAGAATGAGGTATTTTAAATCCTTCAATCTCGTCATTGGAGTTACCTTGGGTTATATTTCACCTAAAGCCTTCCCTAAGGATTGTTGCTATCTATGGTGCTTATAAATGATCCAAGTTCTTGATTTATTCTCCCGGTGCGATAGTTTCTCGTATCCTTCTTGATATCAAGCCAATTTATTGTTTCGTTAGTGGCAGAATTTCACCTCATAATTTTGAGATGTCTTCCATAAGCCCACTGCCAGCTTACTCTTTTCGTTGTTGGATTCCCAATTCGACCCTTCTCCTAAGGATGCCTTCTCAAGCTCTTTTGTGGCAGAAGTTGGCATTTTCTTCTCCATTCCCCTATCTCAATTATCTATCTTCTATTCTTTTGTTCCGGAGGCATTGTGATGTTGCTCTCTTCTACCCATCTTCTTGTTTTGTCATGATAGTATTCTTTTCTTTGCTTATCCATTCAACCGGAGTGTCGTGTTTTCTTTCGAGCTCTCTCATCTTATCAAATTTTGCATCCCTTCTCAACCGGAGTGCTGTCCAAATTATATCAGTCTTATTCCTTCTCTATCTTGTCTTAACCGGAGTGGTTTCAATATATATCTTGCCCCTCAACCTCAATGTTTTTTTTGCAATGTTCTTTGTCCCTCCTTTCTAACGGAGTGTTTTCGACTTTGTTCTCCTTCGTTGTATTCTTTTCTCGAATTTGTTCAACCTCTTCAAGGTTCTTGGTTTCACTCATTTGGTCAAAGAAGCAACTTAGTTTACCTCTTCTCTTTCTCTCCGTTTTCCCTCCGGTGCCATTCTAGATCTCGGGACGAGATCCTCTCGTAGTGGTGGAGTGTTGTAATGCCCCGAGACCGATGTGCCAGGTGTCGTCTAGTTATTCGCTATTGTTGCCTTGTCATTGCTTGCATGTCATGCATTGCATATCATGTCATCATGTGCATTTCATTTGCATACGTGTTTGTCTCATGCATCCGAGCTTTTTCCCCGTTGTCCGTTTTGCATTTCGGTGTTCCGTTCTCCTCCGGTGGTCATTTCTACCTTTCTTTCTTGTGTGGGGGTTAAACATTTCCGGACTGGACCGAGACTTGTCATGCGGCCTTGGTTTACTACTGATAGACATCTTGTCAAGTTTCATACCATTTGGACTTCGTTTGATACTCCAACGGTTAACCGAGGGACCGAGAAGGCCTCGTGTGTGTTGCAGCCCAACACCCTTTCAATTTGGCCCAAAACCCACCTAACTCTGCTCCATCATCTAGAGCGTTCGATCACGATCGCGTGGCCGAAAGCCGCACCTCATTTGGACTCTCCTAGCTCCCTCTACCTATAAATATGTGTCTCCCTCCGAAATTTCCGCGCAGATCAAACCCTAGATCCAACTCCCTCTGCACCGCCGGACGTTTCTTCCCGCGCCGGACATGTCCGCTGCCCCGCCACCTCACTTCGTCCAATCAGGAGAGGCCACGTCATCGCGCCGCTGCCCTCGTCCACTCCTCTCGCGCCATCTGTCCGCCGTCGTCGTCCCCGCGGCCGCGGCCCGCCGAGCCCTTCGCGGGCCCGCGCAGGCCCGACCGCGCCGCCGCTCGCCGCGAGCTCCCCGAGCCTCGCGCGCGTCCACGTCCGGCCGCCTCCTTCGCCGTGCGCCACCGCCTCCATCGCCGCGCCTCGCCTCGGTTCGTCCGCCGCGCCGCCCCAGCTCACCGCCGACGCCGCCCGCATCGCCTGGATCCGGCCCCTCCTTGCCTCTCCGTTTCCGTGCCCCTCGCCTCACCGGCGAACGGCGCCGCCGCAGCCTCGGCCTCCGCTCCCCGCGCCCGGATCCGGCAGGTCTCCGCCGTCCCTCGCCGACATCGCCAACCGGCGTCGCCGCCCCTGCCTCCCCGATCCGATCGGGATCGAGGGAGACGAGCGCCCCGTTGACCCTTCGCGGGCCCCGCCTTCGGCCCAGCTCCAGCCGGCCTCGTTCGGCCTGCCTCCTCATCCTTCGTGGGCCGGCCCAGCGCAGCGCCAAGCCCAGCTCCAGCGCGCCCTTCGCGGCCTCCCTCTGCTTCCAACTGGGCCATGGCCCATGGTGAGACCTCCAGCGCCCATGTCCTGTTTCGGACTGCAGCTCTATTTCGGCCCATATCATGTTTTTTTCCGCGCCTGGGATTTTCCTATTTATCTAGAGATTGCCAGTTTTGCGGTATAGTCCCCCTAGTTCATGCATTTAATAACTCACTAACCGTGCATCGGATTAAAATGTTTTATATATGAAACTTGCTCAGAATTTTGTGTAGATTAATAATATCCAACTTTCATCTATGTTTGAAATGTCCAAAATGACGTTTGTTTAATTTTTCTCCTATGCCATGTTAAAATGATTTAATTCATAACTAAATAACCGTAGCTCCGATTTAAATAATCTTTATATGTAAATGGGGTAGAAAAATGCCTAGTTTAACATGGTGGAATCACTTTGCATGTTTAACAACTATAAAATATGGTTTAGGGCAGATCAGTACCAAATCTATAATATGCTCATGAGGAGTTTCCGGACTTGTTGTTTTGTTGTTTCGGCCTCATTTAAACTTGACTAGATAGGTAGTTTTGCTTTGCTTCACTTCTTGTCATGTTTAACAACATTTAATATTGTTGGGTACATAAACGAGAGAGACCTAAATAAGTCATGTGGTATTTCGCAAATATGCAACGGAGTTGCATATTGAGCTCCACTTAATTTGTAGTATTGTTTGTTGCACTTTGCCATGTCATGCTTCATTAAACCGGACATGCATCATACTTGTTTGTGCATCATGCCATGTCTTTGTGGTGGTTGTTTACTATGTCGTTTGCTTCTTTCCGGTGTTGCTTCTTCGGGTTGGTTCCGATAACGTCGTGTTGTGAGGATCCGTTCGACTATGTCTGTTTGTCTTCTTCATGGACTCGTTCTTCTTCCTTGCGGGATTTCAGGCAAGATGATCATACCCTCGAAATCACTACTATCTTTGCTATGCTAGTTTGCTCGCTCTTTTGCTATGCCATTGCTATGATGCCTACCACTAGCTTGCCAGCCTCCCAAATTGCCATGTCAAACCTCTAACCCACCATGTCCTAGCAAACCGTTGATTGGCTATGTTACCGCTTTGCTCAGCCCCTCCTATAGCGTTGTTAGTTGCAGGTGAAGATTGAAGTTTGTTCCTTGTTGGAACATGGAGATGTTGTTTCTTGTTGGAACATGTTACTTGTTGGGATATCACTATATATCTTAGTTAATTAATGCATCTATATACTTGGTAAAGGGTGGAAGGCTCGGCCTTATGCCTGGTGTTTTGTTCCACTCTTGCCGCCCTAGTTTCCGTCATATCGGTGTTATGTTCCCGGATTTTGCGTTCCGTACGCGGTTGGGTAATAATGGGAACCCCTTGACAGTTCACCTTAAGTAAAGCTCCTCCAGCAATGCCCAACCTTGGTTTTACCATTTGCCTCACCACCACCTACTTTTCCCTTGGGAGTCGCTCTCTCGAGGGTCATCTTTATTTTAACCCCCCCGGGCCAGTGCTTGTCTAAGTGTTGGTCCGAAATGGGCAGCCTGCGGGGCCACCTCGTGGAAACTTGAGGGCTGGTTTTAGTCGTAGCTTGACCTATCCGGTGTTGCCCTGAGAACGAGATATGTGCAGCTCCCATCAGGATGTCGGCGCATCGGGTGGTGTTGCTGGTTTAGTTTTACCCTGTCGAAATGTCTTGTTGTACCGGGATACCGAGTCTGATCGGAATGTCTCGGGAGGAGGTCTATTCCTTCGTTGACCGTGAGAGCTTGTGATGGGCTAAGTTGGGACTCCCCTGCAGGGATTTGAACTTTCGAAAGCCGTGCCCGCGGTTATGGGCAGATGGGAATTTGTTAACGTCTGGTTGTAGAAAACCTAAAGTTGACCTTAATTAAAATATATCAACCGCGTGTGTAACCGTGATGGTCTCTTTCCGGCGGAGTCCGGGAAGTGAACACGGTTGTTGGAGTTATGCTTGACGTAGGTAGTCCAGGATCACTTCTTGATCATACTTTTATCGACCGTGCTTTGCCTTCTCTTCTCGCTCTCATTTGCGTATGTTAGCCACTGTATATGCTAGTCGCTTGCTGCAGCTTCACCTCATACCTTTACCTTTCCCATAAGCTTAAATAGTCTTGATCGTGAGGGTGCGAGATTGCTGAGTCCCCGTGGCTCACAGATACTTCCAAAACCAGCTTGCAGGTATCATTGAACCATGCAGATGACGCAACCAAGCTCAGGAGGAGCTCGATGAAGATCTTGTCCTTTATGTTGTTTCATTCTAGTTGATCAGTAGTGGAGCCCAGTTGGGGACGATCGGGGACTTTGTCGCATTTGGGGTTCTTCTTTTATTTTGGTTCCGTAGTCGGACCATGAGTGTATTTGGATGATGTAATGTTTTATTCATGTAATTGTGTGAAGTGGTGATTGTAAGCCAACTATGTATCTCTTTCCCTGATTATATTACATGGGTTGTGCGAAGATTGCCTCACTTGCGACATATGCCTTCAATGCGATTATGCCTCTAAGCCGTGCTTCGACACGTGGGAGATATAGTCGCATCGAGGGTGTTACACTCTGCTCCTCGTGCCGATGGCACTCGCGAAGCTGAACCCAATCTTGTTGGGCCCTTCTACAACCTAGAAGGTCTCATCTTTAATATTATGGTTCAAGGGACAGCCGTGGATGAACCTGCAGATGACGCTGATTCTGACGAAGCGCCTACACCACCGAAGCCAAAGAAGCTGAAGAAACCTAAAGCTTCGAAGCCTTCCCCTGCACCAAAGGTTTCACGGGCGAAGCCTCTGGCCACTGCACCTCCTGAAGACAGTGTGTAGTCTGAAGATCTTTCACGCATCTCCAAACCCGCCAAAGTGAAGATGCCCATGCAACCCACTAGCCAAGCACTAGCCCCTGCTGTTGTTCTACATAACGAGAATGACGCTATTGATCTGTCCAGCGACGACGTTCTTGGCGATGACGCTCTTGAGGAGTTGATCAAGAGCAAGCAAGAGGCGGAAATCTTCAATGACCTTCCTCTCTTTGATGTGGAAATCTTAAACAAGTTCATTGATGAGTGGTTTGACATCCCAAATGTCAGCTTTGATGATCTTCAGCTTCCCATTGGCCTCAACATCGCCTTCCATGGAGCCATTGCTGCTGAGCTGGCTCTAGCTCAAAAAATTGTTGAGCTGAAACATAAGATAGATTATGAAAAGGCTCAGTTCAAGAAGCATATGGCCAAGATCAATGTTTAAGACCCAGAACTTCCAGGTCATGATGCATGAGCTCAAGGAAGCATTCCGCACGAAATGCAAAGAAGCCAAAGGTTCTCGTGAGTGCATGAAGGATCTTGCTGCTAAATGTGTTCAGGGATACAATGAAGCTGAAAAGCGCAAAGCTTTGGGGCGTCCAGGCATCGACCCTCGAATGGCGGCCAAGAAGAAGAAGAAGCCAGCTGTGGCAGAACCCGAAGCACGAAGGTAGGAAATACATCCAATTGTCTTCCCAGCCAGTATGACAGGCTCGAAGCCTAAGGTCCCCATAGTGTCTTCTGAACTCAAGAAAACAAGGGCAGTTGAAGCCGAAGCAAGAAAATGCAAGACCAAGGCCACCACTGATGATGCTCCCCCAACCAAGAAACGGAAAACCAAGAAGAGAGATTGGACTGCTCCCACAGAGCCCCTGAGGTCGAGCCAATCTCCGTGGCTCGTCCTGCGTCCGAACACCGAGAGCGCCGGTTGATAGTTCATGAGCCTGCTTCTGTAGAGGCTCCTGAAGCTAAAGACAATCCAGCTGTTGACCCCACCGCAACTAAAGACATTGGTCCTCACGACAATGTTGAAGATGATGAAGTCCTTCCTCAGATCGAGCACAATTTGGTATCATCACCTGTGCTCACGCACAACGAACTCATCAGCATTGGTCGTCCTCTGACACCAACTGCTCAGGATGCATCATGGGCTGATCACCCACAACACCAAGACACCCCAAGTGCTCCCCAACCACAAGATGATGATGACTTTGAGGCCCAGCCAACTCCATCTCCACAAGCGTCGCCAACATTACGCAGGCTTCGCAAAGGACCAAGGCCCCAAGTCCCTTCCACTGTGCACGTTTCTGAGTCTGAAGCCAAAACAGCTGAAGATATTCCTGTTGCATCAGCCGATGAAGGAGAAGAACCAAGAGTTGAAGTAGAAAGAGTTGCTACACCCCCGTCCCACCAAGATGTTGTTCTCGAGGAGAACGTGTCCGACCCTCCATCTCCTGAAGTGGAGGTTAACAATCCTGAGGCGTCCACCAACATCAATAATGAAGCCAATGACGTTGTCATGGCTGAAGGTAATGTGGCGCCTGAAGCTCATGCGGTGCCAGAAGTGTCTGCACCTGAAGCCACTGCAGCGCCCGAAGCCAATACTGAAGCTCCTGAAGCCAATGTGGACCCTGAAGCCCATGTCAATGCCAATGCCAATGCTCCTGTACCCCCTCCAAGACCTCAAACAATTGAGCTGGAATTTGATCGTGGTCAGCCTGTTATGGTCCGATGGCCCATTCTGGTTCCTCCACCTGCTGCGGGTCCACAATTTGACTATCATGTCGAGCATAGACCTCATGTCCAGAAGCCCAAGCCAAGACTTCCAAGATTCCCAGGCACTGCAACCTCTCTTGGGGTCTTCAATGTGAATGGCTTCGTGGCACATAACACCTTCTTCAACAGCGCCAAGAACCCATACATCAAACCCCGTATTTCCTCGGATCGGTTCTGGAGCTATCAGCAGCGCAACTACTATTCCTGCGTCTTATACAATCAAGGGCGCATATTTCCCCATATGCGTCTTGATACTGAAGCTATAGCTGGCCTGCCCTGTCTGGAAGAAGCGCTGGATTGCTTCAGAGACGATGGACTCCTGCAGTTTATCATGGACAAGGAACACTGGAATGAAGAGCTTCTGTTACAGTTCTATGCAACTCTTCACATTCGCAACTACAACAGGGATCCAAAGTCTTGGATCCTTGAGTGGATGACATGCAATGTCCATCATGAAGCCAAAGCTCTTGATATCTTTGAGCTCACAAGCCTGCCCACTCCTGGTGAATACTATGAACCAGGTTGTCAACAACACCAGAATGCTTTGGAGAGCATTTTTCAGAAGCCAGAACCCAACATGAGCCAAATTTTGAGCATGATGAAGCCTTTGCCTCACGACGCTGACTACCCATCTGAATTCTTTGTTGAAGACCTAGAGTATTTGCCTCGCACCATTTATCATATCATCAGAAAAACTCTATGGCCTGTCAAAGGACATTCATCTGCAGCGAAGCTTGAAGGAGCAATGAAGACTTTGGTTTTCTATATCTTCAATGGCATCAGCTTCAATGCTCAAGACTTCTTCATCAGGTAGTTGGCTGCATCTGGCTCCGACATTTTTGGTGTGAAGTTTTATGCTCCATGGGTAATGCGCCTTATCAAGCTTCACTCTGCCATCAACTATCAGCCGTCTGCGTGCAATCATCTTGTATTCTTGCCAGAGGTTGATCTGTCTGTTGAAGCTATTTACCCAGAGCCTGCTAAGGATCCCATTTATCTTCACAATGCTGATCACCAAAGCTTCACCCAGCCCATTGAAGGAGTTCAGGCAGTCTCGCGTGTTTATCCCTTGGCTGGCAATACACGTGTCCCTCGCGCTCAAACTGACGCCACTGGAAGCACCATTGCCCAAAGGCCTCGGAGGCGATCTCGTGTTCTCAATGACCGAGAGCTTCTCGTCGTGCTACACTAGAAACAGGACAAGCATCACAACTGGCTTAAGCGTTAGATGCAAAGCCTCTTGGTGGATGTCAATCGCATTCGCAATCTTGCCACCAAGAATGCCTTTGTTACTCATGAAACTTGTCAGAGGTCTTGGAAGAGTTTGACATTGCTTAGTGCTGAAGCTGATCTGCAGGACGATGGCTTCACCGAAAGATTCAAGTTTGACTCAACTCCTCCAAGGAATGCTCACTTCCGTCGGACTCCCTCACTTGAAGACTCTAACTATTCGTCCTTAACTGCGACAGTGAATGCCAGAGTCATCGATGACCAAGATGATGCCACTTCACCTCCTCCAACTTCAGCGCGTGTCGACACTACACCAAGTTCTTCTACACCACTGGACCTCAACGACGACCCTGCTGCCTCGCCTGCACCTCATGGGAACGAGTAGGCGCTCTATGTCTTCAAACCTTTTTGGTCCTTACTGACAAAAGGGGGAGAAGCATATGAGTTGATAGTCTTCAAGCGGGTCCATATGGGTGGTTGCTTTACTTTTTGCTATGTTTGCCAAGTGCTTACAACTCTCGCTTTACGATACATTTGTTTCTTTGAGTTGTAACACTTAAACTCGATGGTCGTCTGCTACTTATTTGCTATTCTGTGACGCGATGATAAATTCTGGATGTGCGATGATAACTTCCGCACTTAGGTCATTTTGTAGACGTCCATCTGTCATTATGCATGTCATTATCTACGTTATATCAAATCCTGCATGATGAATTGTCATCATAAGTTGAAGAGGATCTCCACAAGTACAACCTGCCATGTGCATTTGCATTCCAAAAGCAAATTACTTATATGCACATCTTCAGGGGGAGCCTCTGCCACTTATGAAGAAAATACCCTATCCTTTCCAATTTCACATATTTTATTCCCCATTGAAAACTTCAACCAGTTTGTCATCAATCACCAAAAAGGGGGAGATTGTAAGTGCATCTAGTGCCACCCCTAGTTGGTTTTGGAGTATTGACGACAAACCTGGTTGAGGGACTAATGTGTTTGTGAGAATTGTAGGATAACACAGTTAGAAGTCCCTCATTGATTCGGTTTTCCTACCAGAGATGACCCCTAAAAATGTATGAAGACATTGAAGTCAAAGGTGGTATGTGAAGACATTCACATTGAAGACTATGATAAGAGAAGACATTGCATGAAGACTATGGAGCGCGAAGACTTAGTTGTTTCGTCGTTCTTTTTCTTCTTTGTTGAGTCATAGGAACCACCGTATTGTTAAGTGGCATCCAAGTGAACTAGTCAGAATGACTGAAGTGATGCTTAACCAAAATCCTATGTCTTCGAGCGAAGACAATGAGAGGAAATCTTATCCAGAGCTGGATAAGTCAGCTGTGCTTGTAGCCCAAGTAAAGTTGTCATGTGTGTTTGAAATCTAACCGTTGGAACACGTGTCAGTTCCTTAGTGACCCAGGGTCATTTCGGACAAATCAGGCCAGGTTGCCTTGTGGCTATAAATAGCCCACCCCTACAACCATAAACGGTTGGCTGCTCAGAGTTAGTGTACGGCTTTTGTCGTTTGAGAGCAACCCACCTCGAAGCCTTTGAGAGAGAATTCCTTGCGAGGACAAAGCCCTAAACACCGAGAGCCAAAGAGTGTTAGGCATCACTGAAGTCTTCCTGTCTGTGTGATCTGAAGACTTATTACACTTGAGGACCTTGAATCCTCCAGCCGGTTAGGCATCGCGTTCTGAGCATCCAAGAGTCATTGTGGATCGCCGGTCAACGAAGTCTGTGAAGGTTTGGAAGTCTACCTTGAAGACTTACCAGAGTGATTGGGCGAGGACTGGGTGTCCTTAGCTCAAGGGGAATAAGGTGAAGACGTGGTCTTCTGAGTTGAATCTCAGCCTCCCTAACCAGACGTACAGTTGTCACAGCAACTGGAACTGGTCCAACAAATCATTGTCTTCAACGAGCCACTGGTTCCATCCTTCCCATCTCTTTACTTTCAGATTGGTCCGTGTGAAGTCATTGCCTGTCCGCATTATCTATTTGTCTTCACTGTGTGACTGCTGTTCTGATTGGCTTCGTACTATCTTCCATCCTGATCTATACTGCCTAGCTGCTATTAGTCCTTGTGCTTTCATCTCATTGAATACTTGACTATGGCTTGTTAGTGTAGTCTACCTTTCGCTGCATGGTAATAGGTTTGTTTCTATCGTTTGTCTTCGAAACTTCAATGTTTTGAAGACTTTCATAAAAATCGCCTATTCACCCCCCCTCTAGTCGATAACTATCACTTTCACCCTCTACATCATGTCATCGTGCTTAAGGCGTTACTATGTTTTTAACTTAATACTCTAGATGCATTCTGGATAGCGGTCGATGAGTGGAGTAATAGTAGTAGATGCAGGCAGGAGTCGGTCTACTTGTCTCGGACGTGATGCCTATATACATGATCATACCTAGATATTCTCATAACTATGCTCAATTCTGTCAATTGCTCAACAGTAATTTGTTCACCCACCGTAGAATATTTATGCTCTCGAGAGAAGCCACTAGTGAAACCTATGGCCCCCAAGTCTATCTTCATCATATTAATATCCTACTATTTAGTTATTTCCTTTGCTTTTTTTACTTTGCCTTTATTTTACTTTGCATCTTTATCACAAAAATACCAAAAATATTATCTTATCATATCTTTCAGATCTCACTCTCGTAAGTGGCCGTGTAGGGATTGACAACCCCTTATCACGTTGGTTGCGAGGATTTATTTGTTTTGTGCAGGTACGAGGGACTCGCGCGTAGCCTCCTACTGGATTGATACCTTGGTTCTCAAAAACTGAGGGAAATACTTACGCTACTTTGCTGCATCATCCCTTCCTCTTCGGGGAAAACCAACACAGTGCTCAAGAGGTAGCAAGAAGGATTTCTGGCGCCGTTGCCGGGGAGGTCTACGCAAAAGTCAACATACCAAGTACCCATCACATACCCTTATCTCCCGCATTACAGTATTTGCCATTTGCCTCTCGTTTTCCTCTCCCCCACTTCACACTTGCCGTTTTATTCGCCCTCTCTCTATCCTCCCTCTCTTTCTCTATTTGCCTCTTTCTGCCTGCTTGCTTTTTTTGTTTGCTTGTGTGTTAGTTTGCTTGCTTGTCACGATGGCTCAAGATAATACTAAATTGTGTGACTTCACCAATACCAACAACAATGATTTTATTAGCACTCCGATTGCTCCTCTTACCGATGCTGAATCTTGTGAAATTGAAACTGCTTTGCTGAATCTTGTCATGAAAGATCCGTTTTCCGGCCTTCCTAGTGAAGATGCCGCTACCCATCTAAATAGCTTCGTTGATTTGTTTGATATGCAAAAGAAGAAAGATGTGGATAATGATATTGTTAAATTGAAGCTATTTCGTTTTTCGCTTAGAGATCGTGCTAAAGCTTGGTTTTTGTCTTTGCCTAAAAATAGTATTGATTCATGGAACAAGTGCAAAGATGCTTTTATCTCTAAGTATTTTCCTCCCGCTAAGATCATCTCTCTTAGAAACGATATTATGAATTTTAAGCAACTTGATCATGAACATGTTGCACAAGCTTGGGAGAGAATGAAACTTATGATACGTAATTGCCCTACTCATGGTTTAAATTTGTGGATGATTATACAAAATTTTTATGCCGGATTGAATTTTGCTTCTAGAAATCTTTTAGATTCGGCTGCGGGGGGATCTTTTATGGAAATCACTTTAGGAGAAGCTACTAAACTCCTAGATAATATTATGGTTAATTATTCTCAATGGCATACTGAAAGATCTACTAATAAAAAGGTGCATGCGATAGAAGAAATTAATGTTTTGAGTGGAAAGATGGATGAACTTATGAAATTATTTGCTAATAAGAGTGTTTCTTCTGATCCTAATGATATGCCCTTGTCTACTTTGATTGAGAATAATAATGAATTTATGGATGTGAATTTTGTTGGTAGGAACAATTTTGGTAACAACGCGTATAGAGGAAATTTCAACCCTAGGCCTTATCCTAGTAATCCCTCTAATAATTATGGTAATTCCTACAACAATTCTTATGGAAATTATAATAATATGCCCTCTAACTTTGAATCTAATATTAAAGAATTTATTACTTTGCAAAAGAATTTTAATGCTTTGATTGAAGAAAAAATGCTTAAGATTGATGAGTTGGCTAGGAACGTTGATAGAATTTCTCTTGATGTTGATTCTTTGAAACTTAGATCTATTCCACCTAAGCATGATATCAATGAGTATCTCAAAGCCATGAGAATTTCCATTGATGAGTGCAAAGAAAGAACCGCTAGGATGCGTGCTAAGAAAGATGCCTTTATAAGAGCGTGTTCTTCTAGTTCCTATGAAAATAAAGATGAAGATCTAAAAGTTATTGATGTGTCCCCTATTAAATATTTGTTTTGAAATATGAATCTTGATAATTATGGGACTGAATATGATCCACCTTTACCTAGAAGGCGTTCCAAGAATTCGGAATTTTTTGATCTTGATGCTAAAATTGATAAAAGTGGGATTGAAGAAATTAAAACCCTAGATGTTGCTAAACCCACTATTATGGATTTCAAGGAATTTAACTATGAAAAATTCTCTTTGATTGATTGTATTTCCTTGTTACAATGCATGCTAAATTCTCCTCATGCTTACAGTCAAAATAAAGCGTTTACTAAACATATTGTTGATGCCTTGATGCAATCATATGAAGAAAAACTTGAATTGGAAGTTTCTATCCCTAGAAAACTTTATGATGAGTGGGAACCAACTATTAAAATTAAAATTAACGATCATGAATGCTATGCTTTATGTGATTTGGGTGCTAGTGTTTCCACGATTCTAAAGACTTTGTGTGATTTGTTAGGTTTCCGTGATTTTGATGATTGCTCTCTAAACTTGCACCTTGCGTATTCCACTATTAAGAAACCTCTGGGAAGAATTAATGTTGTTCTTATTGTTGCAAATAGGAATTATGTGACCGTATATTTTAATGTTCTTGACATAGATTGCAATCCTTCATGTCCTATTATTCTTGGTAGACCTTTCCTTAGAACGATTGGTGCAATTATTGATATGAAGGAAGGAAATATTAGATTCCAATTTCCCTTAAGGAAAGGCATGGAACACTTTACTAGAAAGAAAATTAAATTACCTTATGAATCTATTATGAGAGCCGCTTATGGATTGCCTACCAAAGATGGCAATACCTAGATCTATCCTTGCTTGTTATGCCTAGCTAGGGGCGTTAAACGATAGCGCTTGTTGGGAGGCAACCCAATTTTATTTTTATTACATGATTTTTGCTCCTGTTTAGTAATAAATAATTTAGCTAGCCTCTGTTTCGGTTGTGTTTTTTTGTTTAATTAGTGTTTGTGCCAAGTAGAACCATTAGGAAGACTTGGGGAAAGTCTTGTTACACTTGCTGTAAAAAACAGAAATACTTGTGTTGAAGCTTGTGATTCCCGTAGCATGCATGTATGGTGAACCGTTATGTGATGAAGTCGGAGCATGATTTATTTTTTGATTGTCTTCCTTATAAGTGGCGGTCGGGGACGAGCGATGGTCTTTTCCTACCAATCTATCCCCCTAGGAGCATGCGCGTAATACTTTGCTTTGATAACTTGTAGATTTTTGCAATAAGTATATGAGTTCTTTATGACTAATGTTGAGTCCTTAGATTATACGCACTTTTCTCACCATTCCACCTTTGCTAGCCTCTCTAATACCACGCAACTTTCGCCGGTATCATACACCCACCATATACCTTCCTCAAAACAGCCACCATACCTACCTATTATGGCATTTCCATATCCATTCCGAGATATATTGCCATGCAACTTTCCACCATTCCGTTTATTATGACACACTCCATCATTGTCATATTGCTTAGCATGATCATGTAGTTGACATCGTATTTGTGGCAAAGCCACCATTCATAATTCTTTCATACGTGTCACTCTTGATTCATTGCATATCCCGGTACACTGCCGGAGGCATTCATATAGAGTCATATTTTGTTCTAAGCATCGAGTTGTAATTGTTGAGTTGTAAGAAAAATAAAAGTGTCATGATCATCATTATTAGAGCATTGTCCCAGTGAGGAAAGGATGATGGAGACTATGATTCCCCCACAAGTCGGGATGAGACTCTGGACAAAAAAAAGAGGCCATAAAAAAAGAGAAAAGGCCCAAATAAAAAAATAAGAGAAAAAGAGAGAAGGGACATTGCTACTATCCTTTTACCACACTTGTACTTCAAAGTAGCACCATGATATTCATGATAGAGAGTCTCCTATGTTATCACTTTCATATACTAGTGGGAATTTTTCATTATAGAACTTGGCTTTGTATATTCCAATGATGGGCTTTCTCAAAATGCCCTAGGTCTTCATGAGCAAGCAAGTTGGATGCACACCCACTTAGTTTCTTTTTGAGCTTTCATATACTTATAGCTCTAGTGCATCCGTTGCATGGCAATCCCTACTCACTCACATTGATATCTATTGATGGGCATCTCCATAGCCCGTTGATACGCCTAGTTGATGTGAGACTATCTTCTCCCTTTTTGTCTTTTCCACAACCACCATTCTATTTCACCTATAGTGCTATATCCATGGCTCACGCTCATGTAATGCGTGAAGATTGAAAAAGTTTTGAGAATGTCAAAAGTAATAGTAGTAGATGCAGGCAGGAGTCGGTCTACTTGTCTTGGACGTGATGCCTATATACATGATCATACCTAGATATTCTCATAACTATGCTCAATTCTGTCAATTGCTCAACAGTAATTTGTTCACCCACCGTAGAATATTTATGCTCTCAAGAGAAGCCACTAGTGAAACCTATGGCCCCGAGGTCTATCTTCATCATATTGATATCCTACTATTTAGTTATTTCCTTTGCTTTTTTACTTTGCCTTTATTTTACTTTGCATCTTTATCACAAAAATACCAAAAATATTATCTTATCATATCTTTTAGATCTCACTCTCGTAAGTGGCCGTGTAGGGATTGACAACCCCTTATCGCGTTGGTTGCGAGGATTTATTTGTTTTGTGCAGGTACGAGGGACTCGCGCGTAGCCTCCTACTGGATTGACACCTTGGTTCTCAAAAACTGAGGGAAATACTTACGCTACTTTGCTGCATCATCCCTTCCTCTTCGGGGAAAACCAACACAGTGCTCAAGAGGTAGCATGATCTTAAAAAAAATTCGTGAAATTTGAGAAGAGAAGAGTCAAAACTCTACGTCAGGAGGCCTCACCAGAGCGACAAAGGGACTGAGTAGTAAGATGAATCCTACTCTCCGATATATATAATCCTATAAGACTCAAAACATTTTTCTAGACTCAACAACGTCAGCGATTCGATCAAGCAGGGGGCTCCTAAGTCGGGGAAGGCTCTGATTACCAACTTGTAACACCCACGATGTGGCTATATCTCCCACGTGTTGGAGCACGACTTAGAGGCATAACCTCATAGTAGGCATGTCGCAAGAGGGGTAATTTTTACACATCCCATGTACTGAATAAGAAAGAGATAAAGAGCTGGCTTTCAATCGCCACTTCACACAATACATAAATATAGCATTACATCATCCAGAATACAATCAAGGTCCGACTACGGAACCAAATAAATAAAGACAACCCCAAATGCATATATCCCCGATTGCCCCAACTGGACTCCTCTACTGATCGTCCGGAAAGGAAACATAGTAACGTCCCGAATCCTCGTCGAACTCCCACTTGAGTTCGGTCGCGTCCCCTGCACTAGCATCATCGGCACCTGCATCTGTTTTTGGAAGTAATTTGTGAGTCATGGGGACTTAGCAATCTCGCACCCTCATGATCAAGACTATTTAAGCTTAAGGGTAGGGAAAAGGTAGTGAGGTGGAGCTGCAGCGGCACTAGAATATATGGTGGCTAACTTACGCAAGTGAGAGCGAGAAGAGAAGCAAAGCACGGTCGAGAAGCTATAAAGATCAAGAAGTGATCCTGAAACTACTTACGTTCAAGCATTACACGAGACCGTGTTCTCTTCCCGGACTCCGCCGAAAAGAGACCATCACGGCTAAACACGCGGTTGATTCATTTTAAATTAAGTTAAGTGTCAGGTTTTCTACAACCGGATGTTAACAAAATTCCCATCTGCCCATAACCGCGGGCACGACTTTCAAAAGTTCAAAACCCTGCAGGGGCGTCCCAACTTAGCCCATCACAAGCTCTCACGGTCAACGAAGGATATTCCTTCTCCCAGGAAGACCCGACCAGACTCGGAATCCCGGTTACAAGACATTTCGACAATGGTAAAACAAGACCAACAAAGCCACCCGAATGTGCCGACAAATCCCGATAGGAGATGCACATATATCGTTCTCAGGGCACACCAGATAAGCAATCCGTACAACTAAAACCAAACCTCAAGTTTCCCCGAGGTGGCGCTGCAAGGGGCTCTAGTTTGGACCAACACTCAGAGGAGCACTGGCCCGGGGGTTTAAAATAAAGATGACCCTTGAGTCCGCGGAACCCAAGGGAAAAAGGCTTAGGTGGCAAATGGTAAAACCAAGGTTGGGCCTTGCTGGAGGAGTTTTATTCAAGGCGAACTGTGAAGGGGTTCCCATTATAACCCAACCGCGTAAGGAATGCAAAATCAAGGAACATAACACCGGTATGACGGAAACTAGGGCGGCAAGAGTGGAACAAAACACCAGGCATAAGGCCGAGCCTTCCACCCTTTACCAAGTATATATATGCATTAACATAAACAAGATATAATAATGATATCCCAACAATAATCATGTTCCAACAAGGAACAAACTCCATCTTCACCTGCAACTAGCAACGCTATAAGAGGGGCTGAGCAAAGCGGTAACATAGCCAAACAACGGTTTGCTAGGAAAGGTGGGTTAGAGGCTTGACATGGCAATATGGGAGGCATGATATAGCAAGTGGTAGGTATCGCGGCATAGCAATAGAGAAAACAACTAGCAAGCAAAGATAGAAGTGATTTTGAGGGTATGGTCATCTTGCCTGCAAAGTTCTCCGAGTTGACAAAAGCTTGATCCTCGTAAGCGTACTCAACGGGTTCCTCGATCACATAATCGTCTCCCGGCTCTACCCAAAGCAAGAACACAAGCAAAGGAAACAACAATCAACCATGGTGCAATGCGTAAGAAACATGATGCAAAACATGACATGACATGCGGGATGTGATATGCAATGCATATGCATGCTTCGGAAGGGAAAGATTGAACCAGGCCTCAACTTGGCAAACCAAGCGTGCTGCTAGAAAGATGAGTTGATTTCGGTCGAAATCGATATAAAGATCACCGGAATCGGATGCACAATTTGCAAATGGCAAGCAAAACAATAATGGCACAATTCTGCGATTAAGAGCACGATGCCATCTAGAATGCAACAAGAAACTAAGCTACTGCACTCCAACATAACAACTAAGCACATGGCAGCAATCTACTCAAGATGCTTGACAAAAGATGAACACTGAGCTACGGCTAAATCACACAATAGCAGGTTCAAACAAGCATGGCAAAAGTGCAAAAGGTATCAGCATCACAGACTTAGTGAAAATAACAACATGCCAGGAATTAACATCAGGAAGCAATGTTTAGAGCAAGATAACAACATGCTACAGGAATAGAACATAGCAATACAAGGCATGGAATGAATCTACTCAAAGAATAGAACAAAAGTCCCTTACTGACCATAAGCCAAAAAGGATCAGAAGATATGATGGCACCCATGTAAACATAGCAAGTTTCGTTAACAGATTCAGACTTAGCAGAAAACTGGACATGGCATCAATAGAATTATGAAAGCATCTTTGCGAGCTCGATTCACTCACCACAAAGCCTTGCATGACAAACTAAGCCTACTACCAGCAAGAAGACGTGTTCAAGAAGCTAACCATGGCAAGAACAATCTCATAGAATGCATGGATCAACTACAACAACCTTGGCAAAATTGATTAACACGTAAACAATCTGCCAGGAACATTTTATAGCAAAAGTAGAGCAAGATTAAGGCATTCTAGGGTATTCCTTAAATGCAAACAGGGGCATGGATGGATAGAGCATGACCATATGTCCAAATCATCCTTACTGAACATACTCAAAAGAAGCATGGATCTCTCTGTAGCAACATGAATACATGACATAAAAATAACAGCAGGGAAATGACTTAGTGAAATTCTAAGTCCCTGAAATCAGCAATATCACGAGAGCTACTTTGCATGCTTGTGCTAGTCACCACATTGATCACAAAAATACATGGCATACACCCCTGTAAAGATGGCATGGCATATACCAAAACACATGTAGAGCTCATGCCCAAATGCAGCACACAATAAATGTAGCAAAAATGACAAATGCTCATACTCTGCTAAGAATCATCACCTAACATTTTATAGCACTCTTGCATCAATGATTTGGGCATCAAGATGGACTCAAACAAGCATGAAACAATGGAACAAAATGAAGAGCGCATCCTGATGAACATTTTGATATATCACACGCGCAAAACAGAGCTACGGATGAGAAGTTATGATCCAATGAACAGTGGCTCGAAATGTTACAGAGAAAGGGGACTTAGTGGAAAATATCACCTCCTAGAACAGATCTAGGGTTCGTCGCAGTGCATAGATCGAGGGTCACCGGAGGGCTTTGCCGGAGTTCGACGGGGACGTGGGGAGAGGCCAGATCCGGGGTCGTCCGGGGCGGATCCGTCCGGCAGCGGGCGCGGCGGCGAGGGAGAGAACCGCGGCGCGCGGCGGCGACGACGACGATCGGCGACGGCGAGGCGGACGGCGCCGGCGGGTGGTCAGCGATAGGCGGCGATTAGCGGCCTCGCACGGGGAGCTGCGGGGTGCCTCGGGCGCGCGGGTGGCGGCGACAGTGGGCCGGGAGGGGAGGCGCGGGCCCGGTCGGCGGAGCAGGAGGGCCGGCCTCGGGCCAGGCGGGTCGGAGCGGTGGGTGGAGGCGGCAGCGACACGTGGCAGCCGACGATAGGCGTGGGGTGGCGGCGCGAATTTGTCTGGCCGGACCGGACACGTTCGGTGGTGCGAAGGGATTTGGATCTAGGGTTTCGCCCGAATTTGGAGGAGGGGGCACCTATTTATACATAGAAGGAGGTGGGAGTGTCCAAAAGAAGTGTAGTTTTCGGCCACGCGATCGTGATCCGACGGCCGGGGACATGGGATAGGTTTGGATGGGTTATTGGGCCACTTTGGAGGGGTGTTGGGCTGCAACACACACGAGGCCTTTATGGTTCCCCGGTTAACCGTTGGAGTATCAAACGGACTCCAAATGGCACGAAAATTGACAGGCGGTCTACCGGTGGTGTATCAAGGCCGCTTGGCAAATCTCGGTCCAATCCGAGGGCGTTTAACACCCGCACATGAAAAGAGACAAAATGGGGCGTCGGAGGACATAGGAGTGTCAGATTGCAAAACGGACAACGGGGAAAATGCTCGGATGCATGAGACGAACATGTATAAAAATGCGATGCACGTGATGACATGATATGATATGCATGACATGAACAAAAGCAAAACGAAGACAAACCCAACCACGAAGGGAATCTCATAACTTAGAGCCAAAAATGGCAAGAGTTGGAGTACAAATATGGTAAGTTACATCCGGGGTGTTACAACACTCCACCACTACGAAAGGATCTCGTCCCGAGATCTAGGACTGAAAGAACTCCGGATATTCGGAACGGAGGTGGTCCTCGCGTTCCCAGGTGGCTTCTCGGTCGGAATGATGTGACCACTTCACTTTCAGGAATTTGATAGACTTGTTGCGAGTCTTGCGCTCGGTTTCTTCAAGAATAGCAACGGGATGCTCATGATAAGACATGTCTTCTTGGAGATCAATCTCTTAGAAGTTGATGGTGCGGTCAGGAGTCTTGAAGCACTTGCGAAGCTGAGACACGTGAAACATGTCATGCACGTTCGCAAAGTTGGATGGGAGCTCAAGTTGATAGGCGAGGTCGCCTCTTTTGTCAATCATCTTGAAAGGACCCACGTATCTAGGGGCAAGCTTCCCTTTGATACCGAAGCGACGAGTACCTTTCATTGGAGAGACGCGGAGGTGGACATGGTCTCTGATCTCGAAAGCCAAGTCACGATGCTTGCTATCATAGTAACTCTTCTGACGCGATTGCGTGGCTTTGAGATTTCCATGGATGACTTTACACATTTCTTCAGCTTCTGTGATTAAGTCATTGCCAAGAAGTTAGCGTTCACCAGTCTCTGGCAATTAAGAGGAGTACGACACTTTCTGCCATAGAGAATCTCAAATGGGGCCTTGCCTGAACTCGCTTGGAAGCTGTTGTTGTAGGAGAACTCAGCATATGGAAGACAATCTTCCCACTTCATACTGAAAGAAATGACACAAGCCCTGAGCATATCTTCAAGAATTCGATTAACTCGCTCGACTTGTCCACTAGTTTGAGGATGGAAGGCTGTGCTGAAGCGGATGTTGGTGCCCATGGCCTTCTGGAAGGAATCCCAGAACTTAGAAGTAAAGATGCTTCCACGATCTGAAGATATCAACCGCGGAATGCCATGAAAGGAGACAATCCTGGAGGTATATAGCTTTGCCAACTGAGCTGCTATGATAGATTCTTTGATAGGAAGAAAATGAGCCACTTTAGTAAGCTTGTCGATGACAACAAATATAGCATCATTTCCATGCTTGGACTTGGGAAATCCAGTCACGAAGTCCATCTCAATATGATCAAACTTCCATTCTGGAATGGCAAGAGGTTGGAGGAGACCAGCTGGTCGTTGGTGTTCTACTTTCACTCTTCTGCAGACATCACATTCATTCATGAACTGAGCAATTTCTCGCTTCATTCGAGTCCACCAATACGACTGCTTGAGGTAATGGTACATCTTTGTACTTCTAGGATGAATAGATAGGAGTGAATTGTGGGCCTCCTTCATAATGACTTTACGATGGTCACCTTTAGGAACAACAATTCGATCCTCGAAGAAAAGAGTATCTTTGTCATCAAGGCGATAGCACTTGTACTTGGGTTGGCTCTTGGAAATCCCATTCTTCACCTTCTTCACCATTGCATCAAGAAGTTGTGCCTCACGAATCTGATCTTCCAAAGTAGGGGAGACTTCGAGGTTGGCAAGAAATCCTTGAGGAACAACTTGGAGATTAAGTTTGCTGAAAGCTTCACAAAGATCCAGTTGGATGGGCTTGAGAATTAAGTTGTTGCAGTAAGCCTTTCTGCTCAAAGCGTCTGCAATGACATTGGCCTTGCCTGGAGTATATTCAATACTTGGATTATACTCTTGAATCATTTCGACCTAACGAGTCTGCCTGAGGTTGAGGTTGGGTTGAGTGAAGATGTACTTGAGGCTCTTATGATCAGTGAAGATGTCCACTTTCCTTCCCAACAAGAGATGTCTCCATGTTAAAAGAGCATGGACAACTACCGCCAACTCGAGGTCATGAGTGGGGTAGGTCTTTTCGTTGGGCCTCAACTGACAAGAGGTATAGGCCACAACTTTCTTCTCTTACATTAACACAACACCGAGACCTTGCAGGGAAGCATCACAAAAAACCTTGAATGGTTTGGATTCATCAGGATGAGTCAGAACTGGAGATGTGACTAGCTTCTCTTTGAGGGTGTTGAAAGCGATGTCACATTCAGGCGACCAGACATACTTCACATGCTTCTGGAGGAGGTTGGAAATAGGCTTTGCAATCTTAGAGAAATTCTCAATGAATCTTCGACAATAGCTTGCAAGCCCAAGGAAACTGCGAAGCTGCTTCACATTCTGAGGCGGTTCCCAATTCACAATTGCAGACACCTTCTCAGGATTAACAGCAATGCCCTTGGTGGAGATGATATGGCCAAGGTAGAGAACCTCATCGACACAGAACTCACACTTTGAAAACTTCGCATAGAATTGATGTTCTCTGAGTTTGTCCAGCACCAATCTCAAATGCTTGGCATGATCCTCCTTGTTCTTTGAAAAGACCAAGATGTCATTGAGATACACCAAGACGAAATAATTTGTGTAAGGGTTGAAGATGAAGTTCATCATTCGAGAGAATGTTGGAGGAGCATTGACAAGGCCGAAAGACATGACAGTATATTCATAAGAACCATAGCTTGTTCTGCATGTTGTCTTGGGGATATCTTGTTCACGCATGTGAATCTGATGATAACCCATACGGAGGTCAAGCATGGAGAAAACTTGGACACCTTTAAGTTGCTTGAAAAGCTCATTGATGTTGCGAAGTGGGTACTTATTCTTTATTGTCTTCTTGTTCAATGGACGGTAGTCGACGCAAAGTCGTTCTGTTCCATCCTTCTTCTTAACAAAAAGAACACCACAACCCCATGGAGAAGAAATCGGTCGGATCAGACCCATGCGCTCTTGTTCATCGAGTTGTTTCTTCAGCTCCTTCAACTCTTCTGGTCCAAGCTTGTAAGGACGTTTGCAAACAGGTTCCGTGCCAGGCTCAAGATCGATGACGAATTCAACTGGCCGGTGAGGAGGCATTCCTGGAAGCTCTTCTGGAAAGACGTCTTGATATTCACAAACGACTGGAATCTGAGAGATGGCATTCAACTCGCCCTTCTCATTGAGCGAAAACAGTCGAATGGTATCGTCACGAGTGGCATAGATGATCACAGCCTCAGACGAGTGTGTCAATTGAATCTGCCTGGCAGCACAATCAAGCTGAGCCTTGTGCTTAGAAAGCCAGTCCATGCCGAGAATTAGATCAATATCCGAGTCACCAAGAACAATAGGAGAAGACAGAAACTTATAGTCACCCATCTTGATAACAGAATCCGGAACGAATACTCGAGAATTTATTTGTCGGGCCGGAGAAACAATAGACAAAGGTCTCGGCAATACTTGAGTAACCAAATCATGCATAGCCACAAAAGGTCTTGAAATGAAAGAATGCGATGCACCAGTATCAAAAAATAACTTTTGCAGGAATATCATTAATAGAAAGGTTACCCATGATCGGCCGATTAATGATGGCCCATTATGGTCGGCCCATGAACGGACGATTCCAACTCTATCCCGTTTACGACCATAATTCGGTATGTTATTGGCCCATGTTTGGGCAATCGATCAGACGACCTGTAGAAGGCCCATTGATGATATGACCCGTAGAAGGCCCATTGATGATACGACCCGTAGAAGGCCCATTGTGTCTACGCCCCGTAGAAGACCCATTGTTTCTACGGCCCGTAGAAGGCCCAATGCCACTATAGTAAATATGTAGCCCATGGTTATTGTGGCCTACTTTTAAAAAATAGGTTATTGCGGCCACTAGCAAACCACGGAAAAAGAACAGCACTGACTACAAGAAAACAAATAAACAAGACAACAAGGAAATAAATAAGCAAGCAACTTACGCTAGGCTATCACGGCTATTACACATATTACATCCATTGGGCATCAAAGTTCGCCACCAGTGCAAATATAGGGAACAAAGTAGCATATCATATACATTGGTTGTCAAAGTTGGCGAACAGTGCAAATAAACGCCGCAACCAAACAAGTCCAGAACTGAAACCACTTCAGAAGATCTAAAGAAACAATATCCTGGGTACCCATAATGCTGGCAAGATGCTTAGCAAGCTTATTAACTTTCTCTTGTTTAGCGCTTAAATCCTCCAGCGCCTGTTGTTGCACCAGAAAGTATGCATCTGAATTCTGCAGGGACTTCCTCGGTCTTTTAGCTTCCTGTCGCAGCACATCTGATCGATGTCTTTCAACTTGAAGCTGAGACTCAAGAAGATGAATGATTCAGGCAGCAAGTTCGAAGAGCTTGTGCCAGTAGTAGTGGCCAGTAACCCGAACACTACATCAAGACAAGACTTTTGGGTTCTCTCACTGTCATCAAGGTAGTTTTTATCAGCTTTCTTGGAGACCAACAGGGATGTCTCACTATCTTGAACCTTATCTGCATTACTTCCTTTACCATTGCATAATGGGGTACTGTTCTCCAATATTTTGTCCGCATTATAAAAGAGAAACAAGCAGACACATCACAGGTTTACCATGTTGTATATGAAACTCATTTTGGTAAATCAGTTCAGTAATAAAGTGCACAGGATAACAACATGTAACAAACATATATCTATGTACCATGGTCACTTTATGGTCTATATCATTCTAGTTTTTGTTGCCAAATCAAGATATAGACACACTTCAAATAACATTTGTTCAAGACAAAGCAGAATAGACAAAATATAAGTGTGGGAAACTATAGAGCAATAACAACACTTGTAATCTGCAAGACATGAGAACATAACTTTTTATTTAATCGAAACTAAAATCAACATAGAGCAAGTTACAACAGCAACCCAGTTCAAGAAACAGGTTTAAAACATACCTGTTACGCCATTGGAGTTTCAATTCCATCCATCAAATTTGAAAATAGTTGGTCTGAGTAAATACAGCGATGCAAGAGCAAAGGAGTATTAACCATAGCTACAGAACCTGGCCTGAGAACAATTCTTCTTCTCCTTTAAGCATTGAGTTGGGATTCGGAGTGGTGGTCCTCGTGCTTTGGGAACTGTAGTTCCCTTACTAACTGCTCGTGTTTGGGTGCTCTATGGTGGAGACGGTGCTGTGTCAACTGGAATTGGGTTACTATCTGCTTGGGTTGGGGTTAGAAGGGGTGTAACTGGTTCTCTGTCCAACTGGGTAGGGGTACAATCTGCGAGAGTCTGGGTTATGTGTGGTGGGGCTGGTACTTGGGAAAGTACAATCGTGGTTCTATCTGCATCAACTGGTAGCACTATCTTTTCTGAAGACCGTGTTGTTACTCCCTTAGATACTACCATCACCCTGACCAATTCAAATGGATGATAAACAAGAAAGTAATTGAATGTACAAACATCGTATGATAGACAAGTGCCATGGATAGTGGGGAATAAAAGAGGGCATGCAATAATTCACATTTATGTTGTCTAACCAAACAGGATAGCATGACACAATTTCACATATATGATGTCTAACTAAACAGGATAGCATGACACAATTTCACATTATGATGGCTAACTAAAAAAGATGGAAAGACATAGTTCAAAATATGATGACTATGTAAACAGGATGACATGATATAACTATATAATGTGTTTATTAAATAGGTTGACATGCCATAATTCACATACATGCCGCCTATGGAAACATGATAGCATGATATAATTCCCGAATAGAATGACATAATTCAAAATATGATGACTGTAAACACTAAACAGGATTAGATGATATAACTATATGATGCCTTTATTAAATGGGTTGCCATGCCATAATTCAGATAGATGCTGTGTATGTAAACATGATGGCATGATATAATTCAAATATATGATTTATATAGTAAGCAAGTAAGCAGATGGCAATCCATATATGATGTAAAAACTAAGCAATGCAAGACAACATGCATGACATGGGTAATATAACCCTGCCAAGTTCGAGCATAGACCTCAGGAGGGAAATAGGACTAGTCATCAGTCTCTAAATCCTCCTCTGAGGAGCTCTCTGTATCCAGCAAGATGTCTGCTTCAGCAGGTAGCATTGTCTGCTCTGAATACCTTGTTTTCACTCCAGATACTTCCATCACTGCTTCAAATGGTTGATGCATAGGAAGAGTAGTTGAATATGCAAACGTTGTCGAGAAATGGAACACGTAATACAAAAAAATGATAGCATGATATAATTTGCATACATGATGATTGGCTCAACAACATGGCATTGCATAATTCACATATATAATGCATTTGCAACAAGATAGCATTGCATAATTCACATATATAATGTCTTGCAATAAGATGGCAATGCATAATTCACATATATGGTAATTAGACACTAAACAGGTGGCATTCACACAAAGCATGTCTAAACTAATCAAATGACATAGCAATGCAAGACACCATACGCACGATATGAGCAACATAGCCCTGCCAAGTTAGAGCATACACATCGGGGGAAATAGGACTGGTCATCTGTCTCTGAATCCTCCTCTGAGGAGCTATTCGTAACCAGCGAGATATGCGCTTTGTCAGATAGCATAGTCTGCTCTGAAGACCTTGTTTTCACTCCAGAATTTTCCATCACCGTGTCAAATGGCTGATGCACACGAAGAGTAGTTGAATGTACTAACAATGTTGACAAATGTAATACGTAACGAAAAAAGGATGGCCTGATATAATTCACATATAAGATGACTGCCTAAGTAGGATGTCATTGCAAAATTCACATATATGATGCCTGGCTAAACAAGATGGCGTTGCATAATTCACATAAACAATGAATAAACTAAACAGATGGCATTCACACAAAGCATGTCTAAACTAAGCAGTTGACATATTTGATGTATAAAGTAAGCAATGCAAGGCACCATATGTATGATATAACCAACATCAGCATGCCAAGTTAGAGCGAAGACCTCAGGGGGTAAATATGAGTGGTCTTCTCCTTCTGAATCCCCCTAAGAACAGATATCTTCCTCTCGATTACAATTCGAAATGGGTGGAGGGGGGCTGCCTTTGCGCCTACCATGGAGCGACATCTGCATGAAATTTTATTGCCACACAAGGCTCGTCTCTTTTGCTCTACATGTTCAGTTCCATTGTGTACAATAACTAACATGCATAGGAATAAAACATAGTGAGATTATGTAAGGAGTGCATGCAGAAATCCAGAGTGATGGTAGCAACCTGTGGATAGACCCAAAACCAATGATAGCAGGCAGATAATGGCTTCACTTAAAAAATACAGATAATGTCTTCTTTACTGTTTGTTTCCCACCCAACATGAAACTCATAGTAGACACCAGAGATTAACCAGACAGTAGATAGATACTATTGATTGCGGCCCCGATATGTACCCCACAACCATTTAAAAACTCAAGTTTGACCTTTAGTTTGGAGCTGACTCAGAGTCTAATCGGTGAACATGACGATAAAGTAGCATGTAATATTAAGCAATGCATAAGTAAGCAGACACGAAAGAGTGCGACCTCTCTTGCGGACCCGTGTAGTCCTCGAGGTCATCTGCTCGGTTGATTATGGTAATGCAGTTGTCATGGCTGCCGGCAGTGGAGAAGAAGATCTGAGGCGGCGAAAGATAGTCTGGAGGCCAGATCCCTGCTATGCTGGACCCTTCTATCGTTGGAGCAGCTGAGCTTGGGTGGACAACGGCGCAGCAGGAGCGGGACAAACCACACAAGGTTTTCTTTGACAACTATCTGTAAGAGAAGTAATTCTGTAAGGGCTCGTTTGAATTGGAGGATTCTAACAACGCGGGGATAGGAAATACACAGTAATAGGATAGTAATGCATGTGCAAAACAGAGAATTTAAAAACACAGGATTTCTGCCAATCTGGGTGTTTGATTCACAAGAATTGGAAGATCACAGGATGCAAAGAAGCATGGTGAGATTAAGTCAAACCACAAGAAAATGTACAGTTATAATGCTATTATGCTACTATCTCTTAGTGTTGTGCTTCATGAATAGGAATTTGAAAAGGAGGACAAGTGGAAATTAAAATCCGTATGGTTTTTCTTCCAAGGAGACACTAAAGGAACAAATCCTCCCGTTTTCCTTTGCTCCATTCCTTTGAACCAAATGCATGAGTAGTAGTACCATAGGAAACTTTCCAATTCCTATGTTTTTCCTTCGCTTTTCCTTTCAAGCACTGGCGATTCTAGTAGGCTGGCTTGAGCAAGGAAAAGCTACACTCAAAAAATGTTTTTGTGCTACTTGCCTACTTCTACTATTTTGGACCCAGGCCACTGCCCTACTAGCTCAACTCCCAGGCCCATCGACAAATGCACAACTCAAACACGCAGAGATGAATAATGATGGCATTCAAGAGAGTCCATCACGGATAGCTAAGAGAGTCCATCACAAGGAGAAACTAATCGTATTTCATGTTACTGCATGTGCTCAGTGGACAATATATATAACATGTAGAGTAAAAAAGAGATGCAACAAGTGTACAACCTCTTTGGCGAAGCCATGTCGATCTCAGCATGATTGGGTTGGTCGGTGAGGATGATCCGGCTGACTTCGCTGTCGAAGGAGGGGAAGAAGATCTTAGGCATCTTGAGATGGAGCCCGGGGTACTGTTCTACTGTGATGGAGGGTTTCATTGTTGGAGCAGCTCTAGTGAGTTGTACGACGCCGAGGCTGAA
Organism: Triticum aestivum; assembly: GCF_018294505.1. Lineage (NCBI taxonomy): Eukaryota > Viridiplantae > Streptophyta > Magnoliopsida > Poales > Poaceae > Triticum > Triticum aestivum. Next base: position 397,548,722 of record NC_057797.1, on the reverse strand, counting down.
GCAGGACAGGAGAGACAACGTTAACCTGAGTGGAATTCTAATAGCATCTCCAATAGATGACGTAAAATACATAACCACAAAGTGCTATATGTAAAATACATCAGTCGCTAATCTCTGAATTTAACTGTTGAAACTGAATTTAACTGTCGAAACTGAACTTAACTGTCGAAACTGCATTTTGCTGTCGAAACTGAATTTTACCGTCGAAACTAAATTTTACTGTCGAAACTGAACGCACTAGCTAGTAGCAGAAAAGCAGCAGCAGCAGGCAGGCAGCAGCACGCGCGAGAGCCGGTTGACTGAATTTTTCATCTCTGGTCAGTTGATTTTCCAGCCATTGGATACGAAATCAAGGGCCTGCAGTTCAACTTCAACCTCCACCCCCTTGAGCCGCCAGCCACCACCGACCAAACAGCCGCCCTCCTCCGCCCGCGGCCGGCGGTGCACCGCCCCGCCCGCCCCGAAACAACTCCCCACCGCCGGTCCGCTGCCGCCCCAGCCATCCCTCTAAGCCCCCCCCCCCGTGCCGAGCTTTTTCTCCGTCGATTCCCACGCCACCGCCCCACCACCGCCGGCGACCACCGCCCCCATCCTGAACCCTAAGATAGATAGTGGGGTACCTCTCCGGTGAGCCCCCCTCCCCGTTGCGGCTGGTTCTTCCTTCACTCCGGCGAGCCCCCCCTGAAAATCAACTGGCCCAAAAGTCGATTCAGTCGACTGAAGTGTAGCTAAATCGGAGCAGCATCACAAGCAAGAGCAAGTGAGAGAGCAGCAGCGCGAGCAAGAGCAATAGGAAGAGTAGACCAAGTAGGGGACCGAGAGCAAGTGCAGAGCAGCAGCGCGAGCGAGAGCTAAAGCAGCAGCAGCAGCTCCTATTGATGTGGACGTCGCTGCCGAGGGACCGACGCCGTGGAGGAAGTGGTCGGCGACGCCGCTATCGATGGAGCCGCGCCTTGTCGGCTCGGGAGCACCGGCAGCACCGTGAGATCGAATCAAGAAGAAAATGCGACGATTAGTGTACAACCTCTTTGGTGGCGCCGATTAGGCCTCGGCTTCATCCGACGAAACAGTGATGATGATGCTCTTCCGGTGGTGCAGGTGAAGATGGCGGTGTGGGAATGGAGGTGGCGCGAAAGACGAGGGGAACGTCGGGGCAGCTCCTTGGAGGTGGAGGACGGGGTGGCTGAACCGATGGGACGACGAGATCGACAACGGATCCTCATCCGGTATGGTGGATGAGGGACGTCGAGGTGTTTCTGTGGACAACATCATCGGGGAAGAGGCTCAGGCTCGGTGGCGGACGGAGGACGGTGTGGGGCTTCGCGGGTTTTCGTGGCCTCGGTGTACGAATGGGTGGGCGGATGGGATGGGAGTGGGGAACCATGGCTTAGGGACGCACTTGTCCGAAATGTGGGGTAAGTTATGAAAATACCCCCACCGATTTGAGCTAGGCGGTTCTTTCGGTTCAGGGGTATCACGGGCATTTCGAGTGTCGGGATTTCACAGGAGGTGGGAGTTTTCGCGCGCATTGTAATTTTGGAATAGCAAGGCGTGGGTTGAGATGGAGGGAGTTGTCGGAGCACAACGAGACAAAGATATATCTTAAATATTTCGGGGTAACAAGGCGCGGGTTGAAATTTTCGGACAAGCCCAACATGTACTGTACCAAATCAATTCACACTTCCATAGACGAAAAAACAAAAAGAAATCAATTCGCAGCACATAAGAGAGTCTAGTCCTGTGTACTGTACCAAATCAATTTGCACTACAAATTTCATTCAAAACTTTGAATTCATGTTATGTTCAATTAAAATATTTTGCTATGTGTGTAATGCATGCAACCTGCTACTCAAATGAATGTTTTAGTGCATTCCAAACATATATACTACCGCTTCAATATGAACTAAATTTGAATTCGTTTCTTTATTTTAATAAGATCTACAATAATGATTGTTGTGAAGTCAAACCATTTGAATTCGTTTCTCTATTTTAATAAGATCTACAATCATCATTATTGTCAAGTTAAACCATCGTTTGTGTATTATCTTCATAACACATCACATGATTACTCTCGAGTTAGATATGAACTATGTGTACTATATGAACTTGAACTCAATTTTTTGAATCCACTTTATGTTGATTTCAAATCACAGTACATTTCAAGCTCTAGCTAGATCTTCATAATCTAAACCATGTCTCATATGTATAATGTGTTTATCACATAATGTATGGTGCCCCGCCCCCTACGCCTACAAGTATTTAGATGTGAGTTGCAAACACCACACATTACCACAAATTCAAATAAAATGTGAGATTTTTCGATATATAGTATTGTTTAGATTGTTCGATATTTAGTTGTAAGCTGCAAACGCCACACATTATCACAAATTCAAATAAAATGTGAGATTGTTCGATATATGGTATGGTTTAGATTGTTCGACATTTAGCTATGAGTTGCAAACGCCATGCATTATCACATTATGGTATAACATGTGCAAAACCACAGCACACGTATCACCGCTATATTCATGCATGCATATGTTTATAACACTATGATCTCCTATTCAAATATCTGAATCCACTTTCATATCAAATTATGATCTTTGTTAGTCTCTTACACCCACACAATCCTCTAACCTTTGTAGCTAGCACTAACTTTTTCTCTTGTGCATACACATGCCCTCCTCGCCCTCGCCCTCCCTCGGCATTCTATCCATCATGCACATTCATTTTTGTAATTTAGGTTGTTCTCCCACAGTCTCCACAACTCCTTTCCGACACACGCCGATCGATAAACCCCTCCGGTGTCTACCTACAACATACGTACAACGCACCTTCCATCTCCTCCTTTATGTGTCCATGCCTCGTGTCTCTCATACGGTCCCACACATGTGTAAACTCTCACCCCTCTTTTCATCGATCTCACAACCGCACACTCCTCCCCCTATCTAGCTAGTAGCTCGGCCTCTCGCACCACCTCCTAGCTCCATTCTCTCTATATATCCATCTCGTTGGGCCTTATTTGCCTCTAACAAATGGATGTACACCGACCGATCTCCCACTATACATATAGCTAGCTAGGTCCTTATAACTCATTTTTTCCCAAGCGTCGATCGATCTACCTCATTAGTTATGTCTCTCCCTTCCTCCGACAAACAACAATTGATCTACCAATCTAGTTAGGTTTGCTTAGCAAACACAGGGTTCCCCTTCATCATCCATGCATGCGTCCCGACAGATCTATCATGCATAGGCACACACAGAAAGACATTCCCACTCTCATTGATAATATTGCAATTCTACCCTCAGTTTGTCTAGTAGGACTCTCCCACCATCTTTGAGAAGCAACTCCATCACCCATCCAACACTCTACCCCTCTCCCTCCCTCTCTCTCCTCTCTCTCTCTCTATCCCAACATATTTCCTGTCCTTCAGTTATGTATGGATGTCGACCCATCTCCCTCAACACATAGCTGGGTCTCTCCTTCTCAACACATATACGAGTCATTCTACCTTTCTAGTTAGGCGTCTGCCTCCCCCCTCCCCCAACCCCCACCCCCCCACACGCACACCGATACATTGAGCGCTCTAGTCATGTCTCCCTGCCACACACAAACTTGCCCTGTGCCCTCTGATGTTCTGGTAGGTCAGTCGCCCTATATCTTTGACTTGCACACACACAATTTTGGTGGCTCTCTTCATCCATCTCGCACCCACCCACTTGATCCTCTCTTCGACTCTATCGATATCTATGACCCCTCCCTCTCTTCTCGTGGATCGCCCCCTCTGGCCCTCTCTATATGATATGGATATGCCTCTATTTGACACACATTGCATGCAAAATTTTGTTTGAGATGTCATCGACACATATTCCCACAAATAGATTCACGAAATCACCACACCCCCCCCCAAAACAAAAAACACTCACGAACGCACACGCCATCTGTCTAGGTTTGTATCTCTCTCACACACACCCATGTAGGTGGGTGACGTGCACGAAGAGAATAGGTGCACGCACGGCGCATGTACTCCCGTCTCTTTCCCAACCACACCCGCGCGGGTACGTGGTGGAGCTCATTTCTGTACGAAAAGGCAGCCCACGTGGTAATTTGACACGTGTACTGGTTGTCCACTTGATGGAGGATCATCTACCACGGGTGAACAAACAAACTGCGACTTGACGCGTTATGTTAAAAAAGAGGCAAATCATGTGGGGCCTACCTTAGAGGCAAGGCTCTATACACTGCAGTACTTTTGATGTGTCCCATCAACTCGTAGAATGAGGAGAAGCTTGCTTAGTACGCTGTCTCCCCCGCCCACGGGTGCAGTGGCTCGCAGGATGAGGTGAAGCTTGCTTACTAGTATGCCTTTACGCCCGCTCCCTCGCCCACGCGCACGGTGGCTCGCAGGACGAGGAGAAAATTTTACTAGTCCCTCCGTTTACTCCTCGTCCCTACCTTGGTTAGAGAGATTATCAAACTGTTTGGAATATATGTCCTTTAGTAGGCAGGATGAGCCTACACGGTTGCTTGCTGGGGTTGCTCTCTTTAGTCTTCACACTCTCTCGCACAAAACGACTGTGGCCACATCTCTAACATCCCGGCGGATCACCACGTCCGCCGGGGGAAGGGGTGGATGCTTTTAGTGGTGATCCGCCGGGGGAAGGGGTGGATGCTTTTAGTGTAGATGCGGTCACCGTCACCGACAGCGAAAACCCACTGTCGGCACGTCCCGATCAGGGGTTCCCGCCATTCTCTCTCACAAAGTCGGTGAGGTTGCCTTCATCCATTGCTCACTGCCGCAACATGGGCAGTTGCCTCCTCCCTTCGCCCTCCTCTAGGTTGAGCTACGTCCCGACATCCCTCAGGTACAACTCCCTTTACAGCCGGCTTGCACCACTGCTCCAGCTGCCCACATCACTCCATGTGGATATTTCTCTACTTCTTTGCCCCTCACATACCGCTACTGGCTTCTACGTACTATATTTGTGATGATTTTATGTCTCATCAACTAGTCCCAGTAATCTTATTCTAATCACGCTTGTTCAATTTCTTTGCCATAGGGATGCTCATCTCAATTTTGGTGAAACTACACAAAATGATCCATGGTCAAAGGGTTGCAAACTTCATTTCTTTGGAAGCTCCAACGTTGCCAGCAAATTAAAGCCTGGTTAGGCCTTCTTTGGTTCATAAGATAGGAATTTTATAGGAATAGGAAAATCATAGGAAGTGAGATGACATGCATGTAAATTCCTATAGAGAAAGAGATGCCATTTGGTGCATAGGATAGGATTTTTTTTCCATTGAGTCTAGGCTAATATTTTTTTTCCTCCAAAACGTGAAGGGTTGATTCCTAGCCTACATAGGAATAGGAATCAATTCCTACAAACCAAAGGGCTTCAAAGGAATTTTTCCTTTGCAAATACTATCCTATAGAATTCCTAAAAAAATCCTACAAACCAAAGGAGGCCTTAGGGTTTATGGTTCAAGGGCTAGGGACTGCATGGATCGGTTTTTTCTTTAGCTGTCTTTGTTCCAAAATAAGTGTCAACTTTAGTAGTAGTAGTAGTAAAACTTTGTACTAAAATTTGCATAAAGTTGAGACACTTATTTCAGAATGAGGGGAGTACATATTGGCTATGATCTGTCAATCATTGAGATGCAATAGCATGCATGTTAGTCTCCTTTGTATTTGATGAAATGTTGCAATGGGCAACCTTGGATGCAAGATACATGAAACAGAAGCTGGAAGCTTCATAGCATTGTACAAATTTATCTCGCTGATAAATTATAGTACGTACTATACTAGTACTATGTAGAGAGTTAGGTGTCGCACAGTGTCTAGAAAATATGGTGATAGTGTGAGGTGGGCCATGTAATCACTGAGCCTGCGTGTTTTCACTGCTCTTGCACTCCTCCGCTGAGAATGGAGAAAATTGTAATCTAGTAGTACCTCTTTTTGCCGAAAGCATGGGACATCCAGCAGTCCTACCACCTCAGTAATAATGACCAATGAGCCGTCAAATCACATAGACCCAACAGTAAGTTGGACGAACGAAGCAACCATCACTCTTGAATCTGCTTCTCCCTTCAACGCAGGTGCCAGTGAGAGGTCACGTCTGCTCTACCCGAGCATGAATGCGGCACCGATTCTTTGGAGCGGTGTTGACCGTTTCGGGCGGGAAGCGCGCGGGGGCGATGGAGGGGCTTTGGGTGGGCCAGGCTAGTCAGGAGCGGGCGTGGCAGCTGTCCCGCCTGTCCCGAGCGTCCAGCTGTCCCGCCTATCCCTACCGGACGCTCGGAAATGAGAGGATGCACCAACTCTCGCGGCTAAATCGTACACTACACACAATCTCTCAGTAGGAGTAGGTCGATGTGTCGCTCTCTCTAAGACTACCCACAGTGGGAGTAACATAGGTGGTACCATCACACTTATCTGGGCAAAAAAGATGATGTGGAATATAATAAATGAAGAAAGAGAGGCATGTGGTAACATATCTAGTTACTATAACATCACACATATCAAGAAAAGATGAGTCTACAACATAATAAATGCAGTGATGCATGAGACAATACATATGTTACTACCCACTGTGGAGGTAGTAACATAGACTAGTAACATATGCATGTTACTACTCTAAGTTACTCCCCACTGTGACTAGTCTAACACACACATGTTGTTAAACACACACACAAACACGCCCAGGTAAAATGAGTCTATATCTCAATTAATGAAGACTTGGATGTTACCATCCATATGTTACTACCTACTATGAAAGTAGTAACATAGACTAGTAACATATGCATGTTACTAGTCCAAGTTACTCACCACTATGACCAGCCTAGCAATGTAACCAAACGCTCCTTACTCTGCCTTGTTATCTCCCCCGGAAACCCAATGCATGGAGCGCAACTATGCGTTGATGCATGTGAGTTAATATGTGGCCCTGCATGGTAGCTAAAACGGCATCTCTTTTAGTTGTTATGATTAATTGTTGCATTTAGAGACAGATATTAGGGCTTTGATTGGAGGAAGGACCGGTCAAGTTTCTCCTTCTCCTCCAATTTGCTTGCACCTCGTTCCGAAAAAAAATCTGCTTGCACCTTGGTCCCGCTGCACCTTCTAACATGGCTTATTACACCTAGACGGAGGGAGTAGTATGAGATACGATGGCACACTGACTTAGGTCGAATACAAGTGCCAAAAATTGTGTGCATGTTATAATAAGGATTCACTTAAAATAGTACATGAGTGAACAGAGGGATCAATTGGACAGTGTTCACGAGTAGTAGCGAGATGTGTGAGGTAAGATACACCGCTGGCGCTTTTAATTTTTCTTATTAATTTGTTTGTTTCACCCTCTGACTGGTGGGACCCAACGTACTACGTGGAGAAAAGTAAGGTGACTAAGGCTGCATTATTTCTGTACTACCAACACTGCTTTAAATCCCAAAAGACCTTACCACCAAAGCCACATGACACGATTATGATTTAAATCCCAATGACTCCCATGCAAAACAAACATAGCATGCTTGTCACATGAATGTAGGAATGTATTAAAGGTTATTTTCCTCTCGTTAAACATAACGTGGGGGTGGTGTAGCTGGTTAGCCTGTTCGCTCATCAAACTTGAGGTCTCAGTTTTGATAACTACACTTGAGCATAATTTTGTTTTTGTTCGACTTCTTTCTTCCACCCAATGACAGGTAGGCCCCGCATGACAGAGAGAGAAAGTGATCTAGGGTGGTGCCAGGAGGATTCTTTGACTGGTCAAAATGGATGGACATGGAGCTATATGATCTCGTAGTGACTGTATAATCACCTCATCACGTATACGCTGCAGCCTCGGCGCTTGTTTTCTAGGGTTTGCACTCTTCACACTCTCTCTCCAGTATATATATACACGCTGGAGCCCCAGAGCTTGTGGTTGCTCTCTTCACACTCTCTCACCCTCTCCAAATCTAAACACGACTTCGTTGGCCTCTCTCTCTCCCTCACTGTTGGTCAAAGAGCCGACAGGATCCGTCCGTGATAACCCACAAGTATAGGGGATCAATTGTAGCCTCTTTTGATAAGTAGGAGTGTCGAACCCAACGAGGAGCTAAAGGTAGAACAAATATTCCCTCAAATTCTATCGACCACCGATACAACTCTACGCACGCTTAACGTTCGCTTTACCTAGAACAAGTATGAAACTAGAAGTACTTTGTAGATGTTTTTGGATAGGTTTGCACGATAATAAAGAGCACGTAAATAAAAAGTAGGGGTTGTTTAGATAAAGAAACAATAAAGTTAGTATAGCGAGTGTGGAAAAGTGGTGGTAGGAGTTGCGAAATTGTCCCTAAGCAATTGACTACTTTACTAGACCGATAGCAAATTTTATGTGGGAGAGGCCACTGCTAGCATGTCATCCCTGACCTGGAATTCTATGCACTTATGATTAAAACTATTAGCAAGCATCCGCAACTACTAACGTTCATTAAGGTAAAACCCAACCATAGCATTAAGATATAATGGTCCCCCTTCAATCCCGTATGCATCAATTTCTTTGCTAGGCTGGAGTTTCTGTCACTCTTGCCCTCCAATACATAGTCCTATCAACATACAACTAATCCTATGGTGTGATCCACGCGCGTGCTCATATGATGGGCACCAAAGGACAGCAACATAACCACAAGCAAATTAAATCAATCATAGCAATTCATCAACCACCGATAGGACAAAAAAAATCTACTCAGACATCATAGGATGGCAACACATCATTGGATAATAATATGAAGCAGAAAGCACCATGTTCAAGTAGAGGGTACAGCAAGTTGCAGGAGAGTGGACCGCTGTAGATAGAGGGGGGAAGGTGATGGATATGTTGGTGAAGATGGTGGAGGTGTTGGTGTAGATTGCGGTGATGATGATGGCCCCCGGCGGTGTTCGGGCGCCACCGGAAGCGATGGGGAGAGAGCCCCCCTCCTTCTTCTTCTTCCTTGACCTTCTCCCTAGATAGGAGAAGGGTTTCCCCTCTGGTCCATGGCCTCCATGGCATGGGAGGGGCGAGAGCCCCTCTGAGATTGGATCCGTCTCTCAGTCTCTCTCTATTTCTGCGTTCCCAGATTCTGCCCTTTCACCATTTCTTATATTCCTGGAGATCCGTAACTCCGATTGGGCTGAAATTTTAACACGATCTCTATCCGGATATTAGCTTTCTTGCAGCGAAAGAAGGGCATCAACCGCCTTATGATACGTCTCCGTCGTATCTACTTTTCCAAACACTTTTGCCCTTGTTTTGGACTCTAACTTGTATGATTTGAATGGAACTAACCCGGACTGACGCTGTTTTCAGCAGAATTGCCATGATGTTGTTTTATGTGCAGAAAACAAAAGTTCTCGGAATGACCTGAAACTCCGGGAATATCTTACAATAAATAATAAAAAATCCTCGCCAAAGATGAAGACCAGGGGGGCCACACCCTGTCCACGAGGGTGGGGGCGCCCCCCCTAGGGCGCGCCCCCCTACCTCATGGGCCCTCTGGAGACCTCCCGACTCCAACTCCAACTCTATATATTTGCTTTCGGGGAGAAAAAAATACGAGAGAAGATTTCATCGTGTTTTACGATATGGAGCCGCCGCCAAGCCCTAAAACCTCTCGGGAGGGCTGATCTGGAGTCCGTTCGGGGCTCCGGAGAGGGGGATTCGTCGTCGTCGTCATCATCAACCATCCTCCATCACCAATTTCATGATGCTCACCGCCGTGCGTGAGTAATTCCATTGTAGGCTTGCTGGACGGTGATGGGTTGGATGAGATTTACCATGTAATCGCGTTAGTTTTGTTAGGGTTTGATCCCTAGTATCCACTATGTTCTGAGATTGATGTTGCTATGACTTTGCTATGCTTAATGCTTGTCACTAGGGCCCGAGTGCCATGATTTCAGATCTGAACCTATTATGTTTTCATCAATATATGAGAGTTCTTGATCCTATCTTGCAAGTCTATAGTCACCTATTATGTGTTATGATCCGTTAACCCCGAAGTGACAATAACCGAGATACTTACCGGTGATGACCGTAGTTTGAGGAGTTCATGTATTCACTATGTGCTAATGTTTTGTTCCGGTTCTCTAATAAAAGGAGGCCTTAATATCCCTTAGTTTCCATTAGGACCCCGCTGCCACGGGAGGGTAGGACAAAAGATGTCATGCAAGTTCTTTTCCATAAACACGTATGACTATATTCAGAATACATGCCTACATTACATTAATGAATTGGAGCTAGTTCTGTGTCACCGTATGTTTTGACTGTTACATGATGAACCACATCCGGCATAATTATGCATCACTGTTCCGATGCCTACGAGCTTTCCATATACTGGTTTACGCTTATTTACTTTCCCGTTGCTATTGTTACAATCACTACATAATACCAAAAATATTACTTTGCTTTCATTACTCTTTTGTTACCGTTACCACCAGTATCATATTACTTTGCTACTAAATACTTTGCTGCAGATACTAAGTTTCCAGGTGTGGTTGAATTGACAACTCAACTGCTAATAGTTGAGAATATTCTTTGGCTCCCCTTGTGTCAAATCAATAAATTTGGGTTGAATACTCTACCCCCTAAAGCTGTTGTGATCCCCTATACTTGTGGGTTATCACCTTACAGGGTGGCCACGAGGGCCCAGGGCGCTCCTGCCCCCCTGGGGCGCGCCCCCTGCCTCGTGGCCCCCTCGGGCATCGTCTCGCATTGATTCTTCTTCCCAAAAATCACATATATTCCAAAAAAAATCTCCGTCAGTTTTTATCCTATTTGGACTCCGTTTGATATGGATTTTCTGCGAAACAAAAAACATGCAACAAATAGGAACTGGCACTGGGCACTGGATCAATATGTTAGTCCCAAAAATAGTATAAAAAGTTGCCAAAAGTATATGAAAGTTGTATAATATTGGCATGGAACAATCAAAAATTATAGATACGACGGAGATGTATCAGTTCGTCGGGAAGGGAAGGAGGCTTAACACTGTCGCCGTCGGTGAGGGAGGGAATCCACTACCAGCGCAACTATTCTCTTTCACCCAGCGGCGGCGCGGGAGGGCCTCCGACCCCTTCTTCCTTGCCACCGTACATAGTGTGGGCCCAACGGCCTCCAGTCGCCCACCGAACCACACCCCAAGAACCTTAAGGTATAATTTACTTATTCCACATGCATTGCTCTAGCTGCATGTGGGCTTTTCCGCTTCTGCACTCGAATCTAGGTGTTGGATCAAACAGGAGTTGTGGGGAAAGTTGTATAGCATGAATCTAGGACGTGGTTCAAAGAGGAAAGGAAGGGGGAAAGTACTAGTACAGACTGCCTATCCAGTACCTACGTTGGTCGAAACGGGGAAACAATGACAAATGCAGTACGCACATCTGTAACAAACAGATCTTTTGTTTTGGGGGATAAGGCTGTAGAGTTTGAGCGGGACTAGATTTGCTGCGCTCACACAGGGAAAGTTGTCAAAAGATAACAAAACTGGGACCAACATAAATATGCTCCTTGGTTGTTTTTGTTCTTTGTTGCAACAGACTGTGCATCACCCCTTCATACATCGGTAGATGCACATGGTGCTGGTGCGTCCACTATCCCGTGCAACTCTTTAGCTGTTGTTAATCTAAGGCCCTGTTTGGTTAAAAACTCCCTAGTCCCTACCTTCTTGGTTCCAGGGACTAAACATGGACTAGAGGTTATTAAATGACATGCTAAAAGACCATGTTACCCCTAGTAATGAACTAATAGAGACAAGCTGTGATGCGGGGCAGGGGCAACTGTTGGAAAAAGTCCCAAAAAGACTCTCCCTCGGGGTCTTCTTTCTTTAGTCCCTAAAAGGCCCTGTTGTTTGGTTCAGATGGTACTGACACGGACTTTTTTAGTCCCTACACCAAAATGTCCCTGTAAACAAACACTCTCTAATAATGCCGCTGGAAAATTGATGCAATGCCACAGTTACAAGCAAATTACGTGTTTAACGAATTTTATTGTTAACATAATCTCTCTGTTAAAATTAATCAATGCCACCGTTTGAGAAATGATACTGTCTTGCTTTCTTTCCCATTTAGATAAGTTCAATGCTTCTTTTTGTTGGCTTTTGTGTCATCCACCGTTATTGACCACTAGTTGTTTCCTTTGCACCTCTGTGTAAACAGGGTTATCTACTTCACCTGGTTGCTATTGTGACCTTTTGTTGCACTGCACAAAACACTTTTGTTTTAAGAGTGTTCTGTGCAGTTCATCCAAAATGTCACACCGACAATGTTGCTTGATTGCTTGATCTTAGTGGAACTACACAAGAGGAGATCTTACTTCCTATCCGTGTTGGCAAATTTGGTTCACATCTTCTTCTTGTGAGTTGTTTGAATTCCGCGTCATGAGATGTCAGTACTAGCCTTCTTTCACATGATTGTGCAGTGTGCTTTCATATGTTGTGCTACTTGTATGCTAATGTTGCTTGATTTTAGGGAACTGCACAAATGGAGACAAGACTTCCAATCTGTATGTGCACCGTAATATCCCATTGAGGTAAGATAAGGATATTTCACAACTGTTGGCCTGTATTTTGCCACTTTCATCTGAAAATTAACGTCATTGTTTAGTGTTATACTTGTGCTCCCTAATTGACATGCCAAATCTTACATTGAAGGCAAAGCTTGTCTATTATTGAACCAAGTGATGAAGGGGAAGAACAAGCGGAAGAAAAACAAAAATCAACTCCCGGTGCTGTAATGAAGCACCAGAACTGTGGTGACACAAGTAATGATATAGCTTTGCATCTTAATTTATTGCTATGGCCGGAACGTGCAATTGTTTTGCCACTCATTTGATGCCACTCTTAATGTAATATGTAATTATCTCTACTTGTGCAAACAGGGATCTTCTTTGAAGATACCATATATTTTAGTGGAACTGCACAAGAAGATGTTGGAAACATTAAACTAATCGAGGAGTATATAGTAAGCATGGCAACCACAGTAGATAACAACAGGTGGTTCCAGAGAAGTGCATGATCTGTATGCTCTACACAATAAGCCTCCTGACAAAGGTTGGTACTCGCCCACGGATTTCATCCATATGATTGAGCTTTGTCATCTCTATTGGTGTTGTGCTACTGTTTAGATACTGTCATGAGAAAGTGGTATTGTCCTTGAGAAGTGCTTCATCTGTGTTGTTTTAAATATTTCCTTTCCTTTTTTTCAAGCAAACAGGGATGCTAGCATTTAGTTGTTCTCTTGCCTTTGCACAACAGGAGCATCCTCCTCTGAAGAAGAATATGGAGTACGTGAAGTGCGTAGTTCCGATTATGCCAGGATAAATAAGCTAGGCCTCTCTTCTTAAGAAGGGAGCAGTTGAAGGATGGTTACATTATTGCCCACAAGAACAAACTAACTTCAGCTCAGAAGGACTCATGGATCTCCATCTTTGTTGCTGTGATGGCCAGTACAATGTTGTTTTACGATTCCTTCCGGTGAGTTCCATTGTTTTAAATGTGTGCTCTGCATGGATCATGTAGGTTGACTATTTAAACTGTCAATGCATAGTACAGTTTGCTTTATACTAATCACTTTTTTGTATTTATGCAAACAGGGGTGCTCAGCTTGATTTCAATGGGAACTGCACAAAATGTTCATGAATACATCAAATATTCTCGAATCATTCATTTCCACCACAAGAAAGGAGGTGCCGATATGTTCAAGGCATTGCAACATATAAAGGCAAAATCATACAAGCTACGCACGAATTTGGTTGATTTTGGTGGAACTGCACAAAAAGAACAGCTGGTTTATTTAGCACAAGGTGCCATGTCAATGTCCGAACTGATGGCAAACCCTGCCCATTCCACAATCATAGGAATTTGATATTTTGGAATGGGAAAACCTTGTCAAAGTTTGCTCATTGATGTATGCAAAACAACACGCATTTGACATTTTGGAATAGGACAACCTTGTCAAACTTTGCTCATTGATGTTAGCAAGAAGACATGTGTTTGATATTTTCGAATGGGACGCCCTTTGCTGTTAGCAGCATCGATTGATTTTTCTTTATTCTTTAGTTGTGAAGTAAATATTGCCTCTGACATGTGAACCGCTGAGATGCATAATCATCGATTGTCTTGAATGTTCTCTATGAATTGCCAGGCCTGTGTGTTGATTGCAATGTACAGGAACGCTAAATTTTGTACTCCCTCTATTCCTTTTTACTTCGCATATTAGATTTCTTTCAAGTCAGTTGATTTTACATTGTGAATGTTGATACTTTTTTCTATAAGATTGGTCAAAGTAGAGATACTTTGACTACAGACAAAACTTATATGCAGACTAAAAAGGACCGGAGGGAGTACATGTGAAACTGTTGCAAACGAGGTGATCACCCTGGGAATAATGCTAGTACATATTGCTTTGCATGTTCATCCAATGGCAGTGATACAAGAATTCAAGCAAATCGAACTAAATTCATTCATACACTGCTAGACTTCATATAAACATGTCGGATTTCATTACATTTCATACATTTTTTAACTAAAAAGGGGTGCGCTGGAGGTATAATTAATTAACCGTAGCACTCGTGGCCGGTTGAGCCGAACAGAAGCTTCTTCTCTAGCGGACTGAGCTTTAGTGACATAACAGCAGGTGCAGTTGCGTCACTTACATGTGGGCCAGATGCCTCTTGGGCCCACATGCCAGTGACCCAACTGCACCTGCAGTTAAGTAACTGAAGCAGCGTCCTTCTCCAACATAGCTCTCCAACTCCACGTCGCCGCCAAGAAGCTAACCGGCTGTCAATGGTCAATCCGCCTAGCTTGTCTTCAACCGGAGGGTATCAGCGGTGGCCTTACTTGGACCCGAGCGGCGGTGACCTACTGTGTTCTACTCTTCCTTGTTTTCTGCGTGGCGTGGGCTCGTTGGCAGTGGGGCGGGGCCTCAACGGAGCCGGCGATGTCCTCTATCTCGTTGCCAGTGGAGCGGCACCTCGGTGGAGCGGGGGAAATCCTCCCCCTCATTGCCGGCAGGGTGGGGCCTCGGCTGAGCCGGCGATGTCCTCTGCCTTGTTGTTGGCAGGGCGGGGCCTCGGCGGAGTAGGGCGTCCGCCTCGGTGCCAGCGGGGCGGGGCCGCGGCGGAGCCGGCGGTGTCCTCTGCCTCGTTGTTGGCGTCGCGGGGCCTTGGCAGAGTAGGGCCTCATCGACGCCAGCGGAACGGGGACTCGTCGGAGCCGCCATTGTCCTCTGCCTCATCCTCGGTCCCGCCAAACAGAGTCTCGCCCGCTTCATCACCCTCTTTGTAGCTGGCCCCCATTTCCTTCCTCCCTCTCTCCTCCTTCCTTCCTCTCCTACTCCTACTTGGAAGGAGGGAATCCTACTCCCGGAGGGAGTAGGACTCCCCTAGGGCGCTCCATAGAGAGGGACGACCCTCCCCCTTCTCCACTCCTTTATATATGGGGGACGGGGGCACCCCATGGACACACAAGTTGATCATTGATCTTTTAGCCGTGTGCGATGCCCCCCTCCATCACAATCCATCTTGGTTATATCGTAGCGGTGCTTAGGCGAATCCCTGTTCCGATAGCAACATCATCACCATCATCACGTCGTTGTGCTGACGAAACTCTCCCTCCAAGCTCTACTGGATCGTGAGTTCGCGGGACGTCACCGAGCCAAACGTGTGCAGATCGCGGAGGTGTCGTACCTTTGGTGCTAGATCGGTCGATCATGAAGACGTACGACTACATCAACCGCGTTGTCATAACGCTTCCGCTTACGGTCTACGAGGGTACGTAGACGATACTCTCCCCTCTCGTTGCTATACATCACCATGATCTTGCATGTGCGTAGGAATTTTTTTGAAATTACTGCGTTCCCCAACAATGGTATCTGAGCCAGGTTTATGCGTAGATGTTATATGCATGAGTCGAACACAAAGGAGTTGTGGGCGTAGGTATACACATATTGCTTGCCGTCACTAGTTGATTCTTGATTCAGCGGCATTGTTGGATGAAGCGGCCCAGACCGACATTATGCGTACGCTTAGGCGAGGCTGGTTCTACCAACGTGCTTCGCACGCAGGTGGCTAGTGGGTGTCTGTTTCTCTAGCTTTAGTTGAATCGAATTCAACGAACATGGTTCTTTCTGAAGATCAAAAAGCAATCACTATACCGTGTTGTGGTTTTTGATGCGTAGGTAAGAACGGTTCTTGCTCAGCCCGTAGCAGCCACGTAAAACTTGCAACAACAAAGTAGAGGACGTCTAACTTGTTTTTGCAGGGCATGTTGTGATGTGATATGGTCAAGACATGATGCTAAATTTTATTGTATGATATGATCATGTTTTGTAACGCAGTTATCGGCAACTGGCAGGAGCCATATGGTTGTCGCTTTATTGTATGAAATGCAATCGCCATGTAATTGCTTTACTTTATCACTAAGTGGTAGCAATAGTTGTAGAAGCAATAGTTGGCGAGACGACAAAGATGCTTCGATGGAAATCAAAGTGTCAAGCCGGTGACGATGGTGATCATGATGGTGCTTTGGAGATGGAGATCAAAGGCATAAGATGATGATGGCCATATCACATCACTTATATTGATTGCATGTGATGTTTATCCTTTATGCATCTTATTTTGCTTAGTTTGGCGGTAGCATTATAAGATGATCTCTCACTAAATTTCAAGGTATAAGTGTTCTCCTTGAGTATGCACTGTTGCTAAAGTTCGTCGTGCTGAGACACCACGTGATCATCAGGTGTGATAAGCTCTACGTTCACATACAATGGGTGCAAGCCAGTTTTGCACATGCGGAATACTCGGGTTAAACTTGACGAGCCTAGAATATGCAAATCTAGCCTCGGAACACTAGAGACCGAAAGGTCGAGCATGAATCATATAGTAGATATGATCAACATAGTGATGTTCACCATTGAAAACTACTCCATCTCACGTGATGATCGGACATGGTTTAGTTGATATGGATCACATGATCACTTATATGATTAGAGAGATGTCTATCTAAGTGGGAGTTCTTAAGTAAGTTGATTAATTGAACTTTGATTTACCATGAACTTAGTACATGATAGTATTTTGCATGTCTATGTTGTTGTAGATAGATGGCCCGTGATGTTGTTCCGTTGAATTTTAATGCGTTCCTAGAGAAAGCTAAGTTGAAATATGATGGTAGCAACTACACGAACTGGGTCCATAACTTGAGGATTATCCTCATTGCTGCACAGAAGAATTACGTCCTGGAAGCACCGCTAGGTGGCAAACCCGTTGCAGGAGCAACGCCAGATGTTATGAACACCTGGCAGAGCAAAGCTGATGACTACTCGATAGTTCAGTGTGCCATGCTTTACGGCTTAGAACCGGGACTTGAACGACGTTTTGAACATCATGGAGCATATGAGATGTTCCAGGAGTTGAAGTTAATATTTCAAGCAAATGCCCAGATTGAGAGATATGAAGTCTCCAATAAGTTCTACAGCTGCAAGATGGAGGAGAATAGTTTTGTCAGTGAACATATACTCCGAATGTTTGGGTACCAAAACCACTTGAATAAACCGGGAGTTAATCGTCCTGATGATGGTGTCATTGACAGAGTCCCTCAATCACTGCCACCAAGCTACAAGAGCTTTGTGATGAAGTATAATATGCAAGGGGTGGATAAGATGATTCCTGAGCTCTTCGCAAGGCTGCAGAGGTAGAAATCAAGAAGGAACATCAAGTGTTGATGGTCAACAAGACCACCACTTTTAGGAAAAAGGGTAAAGGGAAGAAGGGGAACTTCAAGAAGAACAGCAAGCCAGTTGTTGCTCAAGTGAAGAAACCCAAGTCTGGACCTAAGCCTGAGACTGAGTGCTTCTACTGCACAGGAACTGGTCACTGGAAGTGGAACTGCCCCAAGTATTTGGCGGAGAAGAAGGATGGCAAAGTGAAAGGTATATTTGATATACATGTTATTGATGTGTACCTTACTAATGCTCGCAGTAGTGCCTGGGTATTTGATACTGGTTTAGTTGCTACCATTTGCAACTCGAAATATGGGCTACAGATTAAGCAAAGATTGGCTAAAGACGAGGTGACGATGCGCGTGGGAAATGGTTCCAAAGTCGATGTGATCGCCGTCGGCACGCTACCTCTAAATCTACCTTCAGGATTAGTTTTAGACCTAAATAATTGTTATTTGGTGCCAGCGTTGAGCCTGAACATATCTGGATCTTATTTGATGCGAGACAGTTATTCATTTAAATTAGAGAATAATGGTTGTTATACTTACATCAGTAATATCTTTTATGGTCATGCACCCCTGATGAGGGGTCTATTTTTACTAAATCTTGATAGTAGTGATACACATGTTCATAGTATTGAAGCGAAAAGATGCAGAGTTGATAATGATAGTGCAACTTATTTGTGGCACTGCCGTTTAGGTCATATTGGTGTAAAGCGCATGAAGAAACTCCATTCTGATGGACTTTTGGAATCACTTGATTATGAATCACTTGGTACTTGCGAACCATGCCTCATGGGCAAGATGACTAAAACTCCGTTCTCCGGAACAATAGAGCAAGCAACAGAGTTACTGGAAATCATACATACTGATGTATGTGGTCCAATGAACATTGAAGCTCACGGAGAATATCATTATTTTCTCACATTCACAGATGATTTGAGCAGATATGGGTATATCTACTTAATGAAACATAAGTCTGAAACATTTGAAAAGTTCAAAGAATTTCAGAGTGAAGTGGAAAATCATCGTAACAAGAAAATCAAGTTTCTACGATCTGATCGTGGAGGCAAATATTTGAGTTATGAGTTTGGACTTCATTTGAAACAATGCAGAATAGTTTCACAACTCACACCACCTGGAACACCACAGCGTAATGGTGTGTCCGAACGTCGTAATCGTACTTTACTAGATATGGTGCGATCTATGATGTCTCTCACTGATTTACCGCTATCATTTTGGGGTTACGCTTTAGAGACAGTTGCATTCACATTAAATAGGGCACCATCTAAATCCGTTGAGATGACACCTTATGAATTGTGGTTTGGCAAGAAACCCAAGTTATCGTTTCTTAAAGTTTGGGGCTGCGATGCTTATGTGAAAAAGCTTCAACCTGATATGCTCGAACCCAAATCAGAGAAATGTGTCTTCATACGATACCCAAAGGAGACTGTTGGGTACACATTCCATCACAGATCCGATGGCAAGATATTCATTGCTAAGAACGGATCCTTTCTAGAGAAGGAGTTTCTCTCGAAAGAAGTGAGTGGGAGGAAAGTAGAACTTGAGGTAATTGTACCTTCTCCTGTCGGTGTCAAAACTGGCGGATCTCAAGTAGGGGGCCCCGAACTGCGCGTCTAGGTCGGATGGTAACAGGAGGCAAGGGACACGATGTTTTACCCAGGTTCGGTCCCTCTCGATGGAGGTAAAACCCTACGTCCTGCTTGATTAATATTGATGATATGGGTAGTACAAGAGTAGATCTACCACGAGAACAGAGAGGCTAAACCCTAGAAGCTAGCCTATGCTATGATTGTTGTTCGTCCTACGGACTAAAACTCTCCGGTTTATATAGACACCGGAGAGGGCTAGGGTTACACAGAGTCGGTTACAATGGTAGGAGATCTACATATCCGTATCGCCAAGCTTGCCTTCCACGCCAAGGAAAGTCCCTTCCGGACATGGGACGAAGTCTTCAATCTTGTATCTTCATAATCCAGGAGTCCGGCCGAAGGTATAGTCCAGCCATCCGGACACCCCCTAATCCAGGACTCCCTGAGTAACCCTTGAACCAGGCTTCAATGACGACGAGTCCGGCGCGCAGATTGTCTTCGGCATTGCAAGGCGGGTTCCTCCTCCAAGTACTTCATAGAAGATTTTGAACACAAAGGTAGTGTCCGGCTCTGCAAAATAAGTTTCCACATATTGCCATAGAGAGAATAATATTTACACAAATCTAATCTGCTGACGTATTCCGTAGCGTGACATCACACCACGGCCAAGTCTTTATTCGAATCGTTTTATTGTCCCACCTCAGCGCGTTTAGCGAGGCGGTTTCCTTGGCACGTCTTGTTAAAGCAGAGATCGTGTCCCCTTATTCCGGGATTCTCATCAATACGGGCGTGGGTAACCCAACCGTACCCGTTGGTATATTTTCTCGATCAAAGGCGAGTCCCAAACGGTCACGGGGAAGGCCCTTGGTATTCAACCTCTTATAAAGAGACCAAGGCCTTACTCCTTTCTTTCAATCTCAAACGAGTTCGCCCTTCGCCTCGAGTTCCAACACCCAAGGCTCCAGATTTCAGGCGCTTCGGACCTTCGACAATGTCCGGTTCCGACCTTCGAGGCCGATGGATGCCTCCTCCGTCACGGAGGAGGACGTGCTGAAGTTGAGAGAGGCCAGGTTCTTGACCGGCGAAATCTCGCATAGGCTGCCTGCTCAAGGGCAGGTCATTCCCACTCCCAAGCCCGGTGAGAGTGTGGTGTTCATGTCTCACTTCCTTCGGGGGCTAGGCTTCCCGACGGATCCCTTCGTGAGGGGGCTCATGTATTATTATGGGCTGGAATTTCACGACTTAGCCCCGGAGTCCATCCTCCATATTTCCTCATTCATCATCGTGTGTGAAGCCTTCCTCCGTATCACTCCTCACTTCGGACTATGGCTCAAGACCTTCAAAGTAGAGCCGAAGATGATCGAGGGACGGCATGCGGAGTGCGGAGGTGCTTTTATAAGCAAGAATGCTGGTACTCCATGGCCCGAGGGCTCTTTTCAAGAGGAGTCCAGCTTATGGCAGCGAGAGTGGTTTTATATTACCGCTCCCAGGGCCCCTAAGTGGGTGGCGCCACCTGCCTTTCGCTCGGGGTCCCCCGCCACGACTGGCGTCATGGGTCAATACGGGGCTCGACTGGGGGCCGGCAAAGGATGTGCCCCTGTTGCAGGGCCACATCCAAGATCTCCTAGAAAGAGACATCAATCTGGTCATGGTGACACAGGTTATGTTAATTCGCCGAGTTCTGCCCTGCAAACGTCGCCCCCTCCTCCTATGGGAGTTCAACCCGGAGGGACCACGAGTTCTCCAACATTTTCTTGGCATGACGCCCATGGAGATGTACAAATTGTTCTTCGGACCACAAGTAGTGTGTACGGATTCTACGGAGGACGCAGGTCTGAGCTGCAATCGTACGGATACTCAAGTAAGTAGCCTTGTGCCCGGACTCGCTATCCGTATATTTATCATAAAATTGCCCCTAAAAGAGTTGTCCTTTAAACAGAAGTGGATAGCGAAAGCAAAGCTAATCAGGTGTCCGCCCCCCCTCCCCGAGACCACGCCGGGTCCCGTGCTAGTCAGGATGTTGGAGGTTGTGCCTTCAAAGGGAAGCGAGGGAGGGGACAAGGGAGCTACAGCCTCCTCAAAGGAGGTTGTCCGGAAGGGAGGAATCGAAAATTCCTCTCCTCAGGGGAAGAAGAGGACCGCCTCTGAAGACCCGGAGACCATGGCCTTAAAGCGGGGGAAGAAATCTTCGCCAGAGGGTCCTGTGCTGGGGGATACTTCGGCCGAATTATGCCCTCAAGGGGATCAGCCCTCCATCGAGCCGTAAGTAGAGAGGAGTTTTCTTTTTAAGAAACGAGAGAAATCCCTGCTTTATATCTGAGAAAAGTAATCGAAAATTTACCTTGTAGCTCGGACCTTAGCCCTTCTCAGCAGAGCTCGTCTTCGGGGGATCTTCTTCCGGAGATGATGGAGAGCGGAACGCCTCCCCCTGCCGTACCGCCTTGCGAGGCGGGCGACCCTGAGGTATCGTCGCGGAGGGTTTCTCCGAATCTGGCGGGGCCGGAAGGTAGTCATATGGCCCCCCAAAGCCCTCCGCGTCCGGCCTTCGAAAAGGGCCATCGGACGAGTCCGGCGCCGTCTGGTGCGCGGTCGGAGGAGCTGAAGGATCTGCTAGGGCGAGCATCTATCTCAGAGGAGCACCGTGCATTGATGGGTACGGTGATTGAGAGGATTTCATCCGCGGAGAGCGGATTGCACGAGGCCGTCAGGAGTTTACTGACAGGTTTTGAGGTACGCGAAATAATGTACCCTTTTTGGACAGTTGCGCATAAATAAGATGCGCCCTGTGTAGATAGTAGCCCCTGAGACTCTGTGTGTTGTCAAAAGTGACGGCGCACAGAGGATCATAATCCCAGGTCTAATATGCCGCCTTTATACGTAGGTGGCGAAGTGTCCGGTGGCCAGCCGGACTGATGGATTTGCCGAGCTAAAGCGGCAACTTGACGTGGCAGATGCCGACATCGCGCTTGTCAACAAGCGGCTTGACGAGGCACAAGGTATGTAATTCCTTCGGCGGCGCCTGGTAAGAGGAGCTTTATGTCAGTATCTTACAATGTGTGCACTTGATGCAGATGGTGCTGCTGCCATGGAGAATCTTCGGGCAGAACTTGCCCGAGCCAAGGAGCAAGCCAGGAAAAGTGATGCGGCTGCCGAAAGGCAATTGAAGAGCTGAAAGCCGAACAGGCTGCTCACTGCCGAAGCAAGAAGGAAATGGCCGAGATGGCCGTGAAGCTGAAGAACGCTGCTGACCGTTGCAAGCTTCTTGAAAAAGAAGATCGGGCGGAACAAACGGACCTGAAGAAGGCCGTTGCCGATGCCAAGGATGCTCGCTCTATGATGAGAGCTATGAAGGAGGAGCTGCGTCAAGCCGGAGAAACCGCGGCTGGAAAGCCCTTTATGCTGCGGAGGAAGTTCTTTGATCTTAAACATGCTCCGTTAGACTAGATGTGGAGTACGGCGGACACCTATCTGGATTTAGCAGCGAGTGCCACAGATGCGGCCGAGCACTTCCGAGATCAAGAAGATCGTGAAGTGGAAAAGCTCTTCTGGTCGCAGTTCCACAATCCAGAGCGTCCACTGTCATTAGCCGATCGTTTGGCCGAATGGGCCGAGCTAAATAGGTTGTCCGGACTCGCCATGAAGTATGTCATGAGTCATCTGTGGCCAGAGAGACCAGAGCTGAAAAGTTATTTCAACTTGATGCAGCAGTTCCTTGGTGCGGCGCCACATATCAATGCAATGAAGTGGTCAGCGTGCATAGAGGGTGCGCGGATGGCTCTTGCCCGTGTCAAGACATACTGGGCGGAAATGGAAGCCACCGCTGTTGCATCCCCAGACTCGGATGGAAGCCGAGTACCTGTCGAGCGCTATTTTCAGGAAGTTCTGCAAGGCGCTCGTTTAATAGAGATGCAGTGCTCGAAGGATACTATATTCGAATAGCATGTATTAATGTAAAACAATATTTTGATAAATTGTAGAAGCTTTTTATACTTGTGCCTGCAAGTATTATGATACCTCCTGTGCGGCCGTTTAACATATATGTATATATAATCTGAAAGATGGCAGTCGTCGGCTTCAGCCCCCACGCACATAATGCGGGGGTGTTCGCAGAAGGCGCATTTTCACACTTGATCCAACGTCTTGGTCCTACAAAGGAGGTGATAGCGCAGCGAACTAGGCAATCGGACTATGATGCTTTATCACTTTCACTTAGCCATAGGAGTTTGACATTGAGGCTACTTATATAGCCCCTGGTGGCGCCTGCGCTCGCCCGAACTCGGGGCGCGTATGTGCCTGGCCGGGAAACGGCCCTTCGTTAATGCGGAGGAATCCTAAAGATTCCGGTATGTCATCGAGTGGTTGACCAGTCTCACGCTATATCATGACAGTCAGTTTTCGGCTTTCTCTACTGAGGTGCTCGCCTGGCCGAACCGGGGCACAATCGCAGTAGTTCTCCTGGTGCCGCCTTAGCCGATAGAGCGGAACGTAAGGCAGCAAAACACAGGAGCCGGGCAAACCCAACATTTGACCAAAGACATGATTCGGAGCTGATGCATATAAGGCCAAACTCGCGACGCCGAACACTCCCTAAGGTATTCGGTCTTTATGAGGGCGGGCGGGATAACGCCCTTAGTAATAAGCCCCTAGTGTCCAGGTACGCGCAAAACTCTGACGTGGCCACATGCCAAAACGCCAGCCTCCTCCTTGGTTATACCAAGAAACCAGGGGATGTGTATCAACAAGAGACAGTAAAAAAGGTTTACGCAGGGTCTTAATCTGAAAAGAATCCTTGGAACGGGTCCCTGCTGCACGTCTGCGCCTGTGTCTCCGTTGTGCCGTATCCTGGACGGGCGTAGCACGGTGTTCATCTGTAAAAGAGAGGAACTTAGTTAAAGAAAGATCTGCCGAACATGAGTTATACTAAATAAACAAAGTATGAATCGAAATGGGTAAAATTGAGCTTTATTGTCTCTTGTTTTATATGCGCGGAGCCCCTAGTACAGGGGTATACGGCTATTAAGCCTTTATCAATTGTATGTTTATGCCGGACTCGTCTAGCCGTGTCCGTGGTCTTGCCGACCTGTTTAGATGCTTTGGCTGGTGAAGCCGCTTTATTGTGGGGCTGTCAAGGCAGCCGCACTGTTTTCTGCGTGGGAGGAACACTCAATGTTTTCCCTTTAATGAGATGATGCCTCATGGACCAGGCATCTTAAGCGTAAGAGATGCATAATGCGGTATTGCGTTAAAGCGTATGAAATCTTCACGTCCCCGCAGTGCTTGATAGCTACTTGAGAATGGGGCGATGTGGAAAGTTAGCTGTTCGCAACGGAAGTTATCGGGGGAGCCGAACATAACTTCTAGCCAGAGAGAACCCATGCAACGGGCATCCGGGCCTGGCGTTACCCCTTGAAAGGAGGTTTTGCTATGGCGAATTTTTGTTGGGTCTATCCCCATGTTGCAGATTGTGTCCTGGTATAACAGGTTTAGACACTGCCGCCGTCCATCAGGACATCTGTAAAATGGAGCCCGCCGATTATTGGATCTAATACCAAGGCAGTCCAGCCTGCATTCCGGATACTTCTAGAGTAATCCTGATGGTCGAAGGTGATTGGTTTTAACAACCATTGGCGAGACTCCTTTGGGATAGGCCGTATGGCGCGTATCTCTTGTGGCGCCGTTCTGTTCGTCACGTGAAGTAAGTTTACTGTTTTGACTTCTTGTGGGAAATCCTTTTGTTTCCTGGTGCTCTGCTTGTGGGGTTCGTCGTCGTCCTCACTTGGTGTGTCGAGCCCCTTGTGTTCGGCGTTGAGCTTGCCGGCTTGCTTGAAAACCCAACAATCTCTGTGGGTATGGTTCGCAGGCTTCCCGGGAGTACTGTGTATTTGACATATCTTGTCCAAGATTTTGTTTAAGTTGGATAGCTCGTCCCTGTTATCCTTGAGGGGTGGCTTTCTCTGATTCTGCCGCGAGCTTTGGAATCCGGCGTTGACCGCCGTGCTCTTCGGGCTGTTTCCCTTATTCCGGCGCTGGTCCTTGCTGTGTCGGGGTTTTCCGTTTCCATCCCTAACTTCGGATGTACTTGGGTCGCTGGTGCTGCATCTTGCCAACCAGCTGTCCTCTCCTGCGCAAAAGCGGGTCATGAGGCTTGTCAATGCGGCCATTGTTCTTGGCTTTTCTTGGCCGAGGTGTCTGGCGAGCCATTCGTCTCGAACGTTGTGCTTAAAAGCTGCTAGGGCTTCGGCGTCCGGACAGTCGACTATCTGATTCTTTTTAGTAAGAAATCTGTTCCAGAATTTCCGGGCTGACTCTCCGGGCTGTTGAGTTATGTGACTGAGATCGTCTGCATCCGGAGGGCGGACATAGGTCCCTTGAAAATTTGCCCGGAAAGCATCCTCAAGCTCTTCCCAACTTCCAATGGTGTTTTCGGGAAGGCTTTTGAGCCAATGCCGGGCTGGCCCTTTAAGCTTGAGGGGTAAGTATTTTATGGCGTGGAGGTCATCTCCTCTGGCCATGTGTATGTGGAGGATATAATCCTCGATCCAGACCCCAGGGTCTGTTGTTCCGTCGTACGCCTCTATGTTTACGGGCTTGAATCCCGCTGGAAATTCATGGTCCAGCACCTCATCGGTGAAACATAGGGGGTGTGCGGCACCCCTGTATTTGGGTGTGCCGTGATGTTCGGATATTTGTTGTGTTGTATTGCTTACTAGAGCTTGCTTTCTTGGCCCGTATATAGATCTGGCTGGGCCGTATTTTTGATGCGGATCCTTTGGTAGATCGCGTGCCGGCTTGTGTGCGGCGCCGCTTGCCGCTCCATGCTGGCCATGCGGTCGTCCATCCGACCGGATGGCTTTCCTATTTTTTGACTGCGGGGGCTCTAAGGCCTCCTCGTCAAATTCAGGCAGTAGCTTTCGCTTTGGATAGCTTTTTGTGCGGCGACTGCCGGCATATTTGTCTGCGGTGTTGCGTACTTTGCTCCATCTGATTCTGAGTGCATCTTCCGTAGTTTTGAGCTTCCGCTTCTGCTTTTTCAGGCTATGCGCAGTGGCGACGAGCCTTTTGTGGAGGTTCTTCTGCTCCATGAGTTTATCCGGCGTAAGGTTGTCCGGACTGTTGTTTTCGCCGGGGACGGGGTGTTCGGTTTGTTTATCCAAGTTTCCCTGTTCGGACGCTTGCTCGAAGGCATGTTCGTCATCCGCCGGCTCGTCCTGCTCTATGGCTGGGTCTGTATGACTGCTGTCTCTGTCGAGGCAGGGCTTGGAGCGGCGCTTATGTCGCCGCTTTGATTGCTTTTCGAGTGAACAATCTCTCGTTGCATCCCTGTGTTCCTCGTCGTCGCTTCCTTTGGGTGTGTCCACCATGTATACATCATGAGATGAGGTGGCTGTCCAGTGCCTTATAGGCGTTGGTTCGTGTTCATCTCCTACATCGTCGTCCATACCGTCGATGTCTTCGGAGTCGAAGTCGAGCACGTCGTTTAAATTATCGACAGTGGCTACGAAGTGGGTGGTGGGTGGGCTTTGAATTTCTTCATCATCCGCATCCCAACCTTGTTGACTATAGTCCGGCCAGGGCTCTCCTGATAAAGAGAGAGACTTTAGTGAATTCAGAATATCTCCGAAGGGCGAGTGCTGAAAGATGTCCGCGGCGGTGAACTCCATGATCGGCGCCCAATCGGGTTCGATCGGTCGGGGCGCGGAGGGCTCGGAGTCTGGAGAGGAGTCCGGCTCCTTGGAGTCACGGGTTTTGCAGAGAATAGGGCAGGTGTTCGGCTCGATCGCCGTAGAGATTGCAGCCCCCGAGGCGGTGTCTAACCACCCATCCTCGATTGGTGTGATCGGCTCCGAGCTAGGGGTCGGAGCGGACACAGGTGCGGCCTCCAGGGCACTGTTCGGCGGCAGAGCTAAATCATGCCCATCGTGACAGTGCGGCGCACTTGGTTGTGGCTCGAATCCGTCGAAGATCGAGTCTCCGCGGATGTCGGCCGTGTAGTTCAAACTTCCAAATCTGACCTGATGGCCAGGGGCGTAGCTTTCGATCTGCTCTAGATGGCCAAGCAAATTGGCCCGCAGTGCAAAGCCGCCGAATACGAAGATCTGTCCGGGGAGAAAAGTCTCACCCTGGATCGCATCGCGGTTGATGATTGGAGAAGCCATCGGGCCTAAAAGTGACGACATAGAGGAACTCTCGATGAAAGCACCAATGTTGGTGTCAAAACCGGCGGATCTCGGGTAGGGGGTCCCGAACTGCGCGTCTAGGTCAGATGGTAACAGGAGGCAGGGGACACGATGTTTTACCTAGGTTCGGGCCCTCTCGATGGAGGTAAAACCCTACGTCCTGCTTGATTAATATTGATGATATGGGTAGTACAAGAGTAGATCTACCACGACGTCAGAGAGGCTAAACCCTAGAAGCTAGCCTATGCTATGATTGTTGTTTGTCCTACGGACTAAAACTCTCCGGTTTATATAGACACCGGATAGGGCTAGGGTTACACAGAGTCGGTTACAATGGTAGGAGATCTACATATCCGTATCGCCAAGCTTGCCTTCCACGCCAAGGAAAGTCCCTTCCGGACACGGGACGAAGTCTTCAATCTTGTATCTTCATAGTCCAGGAGTCCGGCCGAAGGTATAGTCCGGCCATCCGGACACCCCCTAATCCAGGACTCCCTCATCTCCCTTATTGGAAAGTAGTTCATCACTGAAAACAGTTCCAGTGATTCCTACACCAGTAAGTGAGGAAGCTAATGATGATGATCATGAAACTTCTGATCGAGTTACTACCGAACCTCGTAGGTCAACCAGAGTAAGATCCGCACCAGAGTGGTACG
The DNA here is from genome assembly GCF_018294505.1 of Triticum aestivum. Lineage (NCBI taxonomy): Eukaryota > Viridiplantae > Streptophyta > Magnoliopsida > Poales > Poaceae > Triticum > Triticum aestivum. The sequence continues at coordinate 397,520,536 of NC_057797.1, read as the reverse complement.
ACAATCCTATTCTGGAAGTCATGTTACTTGACCATGACGAACCTACGAACTACGAGGAAGCGATGATGAGCCCAGATTCCGCAAAATGGCTTGAGGTCATGAAATCTGAGATGGGATCCATGTATGAGAACAAAGTATGGACTTTGGTTGACTTGCCCGATGATCGGCAGGCCATAGAGAATAAATGGATCTTCCAGAAGAAGACTGACGCTGACGGTAATGTTACTATCTACAAAGCTCGACTTGTTGCGAAAGGTTTTCGACAAGTTCAAGGAGTTGACTACGATGAGACCTTCTCACCCGTAGCGATCGTTAAGTCCGTCCGAATCATGTTAGCAATTGCCGCATTTTATGATTATGAAATTTGGCAAATGGATGTCAAAACTGCATTCCTTAATGGATATCTTAAAGAAGAGTTGTATATGATGCAACCAGAAGGTTTTGTCGATCGAAAAGGTGCTAACAAAGTGTGCAAGCTCCAGCGATCCATTTATGGACTGGTGCAAGCCTCTCGGAGTTGGAATATACGCTTTGATAGTGTGATCAAAGCATATGGTTTTATACAGACTTTTGGAGAAGCTTGTATTTACAAGAAAGTGAGTGGGAGCTCCGTATTGTTTCTGATATTATATGTAGATGACATATTGTTGATCAGAAATTATACTGAATTTCTGAATAGCATAAAAGGATACTTGAATCAGAATTTTTCAATGAAAGACCTCAGTGAAGATGCTTATATATTGGGCATCAAGATCTATATAGATAGATCAAGACGCTTAATTGGACTTTCACAAAGCACATACCTTGATAAAGTTTTGAAGAAGTTCAAAATGGATCAGGCAAAGAAACGGTTCTTGCCTGTATTTAGACCTGGCCATCCTCCGGGCCGGGTCGGGCTTCGGGCCGGGCCTGACCAAGCCCGAGGTAGAAAACTTAGGCTCGAGCCCGGCCTGGCCCGGCCGTCGGGCCTAGTTTTCAGGCCCGAGCCCGGCCCATCACAGCAGAAAACACATCGGGCCTCGAGCCTCGGGCCAGGCCTCTTCAGTAAATGGCATAAACAGCGGGCCCAGGCCCGGCCCGACCTAGTCTTCGGGCTCAAAACCTAGGCCCAGGCCCGGCTCGAGAGCAGCATCGGGCCGGGTCGGGCCGGGCTTTTTCGGGCCGGGTCGGGCCAGGATGTTCGGGTCGGGCGGACCATGGCCAGGACTACCTGTATTACAAGGTGTGAAGTTGAGTCAGACTCAATGCCCGACCACTGCAGAAGATAGGGATAAAATGAAAGGTGTTCCCTATGCTTCAGCCATAGGCTCTATCATGTATGCAATGTTGTGTACCAGACCTGATGTGTGCCTTGCTATAAGTTTAGTAGGGAGGTACCAAAGTAATCTAGGAGTGGATCACTGGACAACGGTCAAGAACATCCTGAAATACCCGAAAAGGACTAAGGATATATTTCTCATATATGGAGGTGACAAAGATCTCGTCGTAAACGGTTACGTCGATGCAAGCTTTAACACTAATCCGGGTGACTCTAATTCACAGACCGGATACATGTTTTTATTAAATGGTGGAGCTGTCAGTTGGTGCAGTTCCAAGCAAAGCGTCGTGGCGGGATCTACATGTGAAGCGGAATACATAGCTGCTTCGGAATCAGCAAATGAAGGAGTCTGGATGAAGGATTTCATATCCGATCTAGATGTCATACCTAGTGCATCGGGTCCAATGAAAATCTTTTGTGACAATACCGGAGAAATTGCATTGGAAAAGGAATCCAGATTTCACAAGAGAACCAAGCACATCAAGAGACGCTTCAATTCCATCCACGATCAAGTCAAGGAGGGAGACATAGAGATTTGCAAGATACATACGGAACTGAATGTTGCAGACCCGTTGACTAAGCCTCTCTCACGAGAAAAACATGATCAGCACCAATACTCCATGGGTGTTAGAATCATTATAATGTAATCTAGATTATTGACTCTAGTGCAAGTGGGAGACTGAAGGAAATATGCCCTAGAGGCAATAATAAAGTTGTTGTTTATATTTCCTTATATCATGATAAATGTTTATTATTCATGCTAGAATTGTATTAACCGGAAACTTAGTACATGTGTGAATACATAGACAAACAAAGTGTCACTAGTTGGCCTCTACTTAACTAGCTCGTTGAATCAATGATGGTTATGTTTCCTAGCCATAGACATGAGTTGTCATTTGATTAATGGGATCACATCATTGGAGAATGATGTGATTGACTTGACCCATCTGTTAGCTTAGCACGATGATCGTTTAGTTTGTTGCTATTGCTTTCTCCATAACTATACATGTTCCTATGACTATGAGATCATGCAACTCCCGAATACCGGAGGAACACTTTGTGTGCTACCAAACGTCACAACGTAGCTGGGTGATTATAAAGGTGCTCTACAGGTGTCTCCCATGGTGTTTGTTGAGTTGGCATGGATCAAGATTAGGATTTTTCACTCCGATTGTCGGAGAGGTATCTCCAACTGGGCCCTCTCGGTAATGTACATCACTATAAGCCTTGCAAGCAATGTAGCTAATGAGTTAGTTACGGGATGTAGCATTACGGAACAAGTAAAGAGACTTGTCGGTAATGAGATTGAACTAGGTATTGAGATACCGACGATCGAATCTCGGGCAAGTAACATACCGATGACAAAGGGAACAACGTATATCGTTATGTAGTTTGACCCATAAAAATCTTCATAGAATATGTAGGAACCAATATGAGCATCCAGGTTCCGCTATTGGTTATTGACCGGAGACATGTCTCAGTCATGTCTACATAGTTCTTGAACCTATAGGGTCCGCACGCTTAACGTTCGATGACGATCGGTATTATGAGTTTATGTGTTTTGATGTACCGAAGATAGTTTGGAGTCCTGGATTTGATCACGGATATGACGAGGAGTCTCAGAATGGTCAAGACGTCAAGATCGATATATTGGAAGCCTACATTTGGACATCGGAATGGTTCCGAGTGGTTCGGGCATTTTTCCGGAGTACCGGGAGGTTACAGGAACCCCCCGGGGAGTATATGGGCCTTATTGGGCCTTAGTGGAACAGAGGAGACGGAAGGAAAAATAGGGAGGCGCGCCCCCCAAGCCCAATCCGAATTGGGAGGGGGGAGGGCCCCCTTTCCTTCCTCCCTCTCTCCTCCTTCCTTCCTCTCCTACTCCTACTTGGAAGGGGGGATCGTACTCCCGGAGGGAGTAGGACTCCCCTAGGGCGCGCCATAGAGAGGGCTGGCCCTCCCCCTCCTCCACTCCTTTATATACGAGGGAGGGGGCACCCCATGGACACACAAGTTGATCATTGATTTTTTAGCCGTGTGCGGTGCCCCCCTCCACCATAATCTACCTCGGTTATATCGTAGCGGTGCGTAGGCGAAGCCCTGTTCCGGTAGCAACATCATCACCGTCATCACGCCATCGTGCTGATGAAACTCTCCCTCGAAGCTCTACTGGATCGTGAGTTCGCGGGATGTCTCCGAGCCGAACGTGTGCAGATCACGGAGGTGTCGTACCTTCGGTGCTAGATCAGTCGATCGTGAAGATGTACGACTACATCAACCGCGTTGTCATAACGCTTCCGCTTACGGTCTACGAGTGTACATAGACGATACTCTCCCCTCTCGTTGCTATACATCACCATGATCTTGTGTGTGCATAGGAATTTTTTTGAAATTACTGCGTTCCCTAACAGTCCTCGGGTGTCTGGGCTGTAGGATATGGGCTGGACTGATGGGCCGTGAATATAAAAGGTAGAAGGCATTCCCCCATGTCCAGATAGGGCTCTCCTTTGCATGTATGGTAGGATTGGCGTCCAGATGTATAGTTTCCTTCCTCTGTAAACCGACTTTGTACAACCCTAGGCCCTTCCGGTGTCTATAGAAACCGAAGGGGTTAGTCCATGGAGATGATCAGAATTCATATAGGCTAGACATCTAGGGTTTAGCCATTATGATCTCGAGGTAGATCAACGCCGGATGTAGGGTTTTACCTCCATTAAGAGGGCCCGAAGCTGGGTAAACATCGTGTCCCCTTTGTCTCCTATTACCTTCGATCCTCAGACGCATAGTTCGGGACCCCCTACCCGAGATTAACCGGTTTTGACACCGACACTCGCTGCCAGCCTGGACGCGCTCGAGGGTCGAAGGAGGCCATCGAGACATCGTCAGGGTCTTGACTCTGCTGCGCTCGCACTGGCTGCCGCGGTGGGCACTGCACCATGAGGGTGGCCCCTTCCGTGCGGCCAGCAACACGAGTCGTCGTCGTTTGGGGAGGCCATGGCGGACCAGCTCACTGCGAGCCCCCAGCCTCGGCGAAATCGAGCAGAAGTTGGATGGTGGCACGCCATTCGTGCATCTGCTCGGCCGCTGGCGGAAACCTCAGCAGCAGTTGAGCCTACACCATGGCCTCCGTGGTTGTACTTGGCATGGGTGATGATGAAGTAGATCGCACCATCGCTCGGCTCCTGACGGTGCCAGCGGCGGCAGCACCGCACCCCCGATGTTGCGGAGCGGCCACCTGGATGGCATGGGGGTGCGGTGAAGGCGCTCAAGGGCCAGCGGCTCCGTCGGGTGCAGCAACTTGGTCGACCCGTCTCGGGGGAGGCGCATGAACTACGGTCGTTCCCGTTGTGGGAGCAATCGGAGGGCGGCGGTTAACCCCGGACCGGGCGCCGTTGCTATGGCTCTGCCCGTCGGTGAGAGGAGGGAGCGCGGATGGAGTAACCCCCTCACCCGTACCTTGTGGAGCATGGCCGTTGGGGCGTTGCTGATGTTGTTCTCCTCTGATGTCTCCCACTCCTGTGTCTGCCAGAGGGGAAGTGGTGACGGTGTCGCTTGCCCCGACCACGTCCCTAGCAGCGTCCACCTCCTCGCGTGCCTCCGCGTCCCCCGCAGCATTAGAGGTCGCGGGTGATACGTCTCTGTCGTATCTATAATTTTTGATTGTTCCATGCCAATATTCTACAACTTTCATATACTTTGGGCAACTTTTTATACTATTTTTGGGACTAACATATTGATCCAGTGCCCACTGCCAGTTCCTGTTTGTTGCATGTTTTTTGTTTCGCAGAATATCCATATCAAACGGAGTCCAAACAGAATAAAAACTAACGGAGATTCTTTTTGGAATATATATGATTTTTGGGAAGAAAAATCCATGCGATACGATGCTCGAGGGGCCCACGAGGCAGGGGGCGCGTCCCTGATCCTCGTGGCCACCCCATAATGCGGTTGATGCCCTTCTTTTGCCACAAGAAAGCTAATATCCGGATAGAGATCGTGTTAAAATTTCAGTCCAATCGGAGTTACGAATCTTCGGGAATATAAGAAACGGTGAAAGGGAAGAATCTGAGAACGCAGAAACAAAGAGAGACAGAGAGACAGATCCAATCTCGGAGGGCCTCTCGCCCCTCCCACGCCATGGAGGCCATGGACCAAAGGGGAAACCCTTCTCCCATCTAGGGAGGAGGTCAAGGAAGAAGAAGAAGGAGGGGGGCTCTCTCCCCCTCGCTTCCGGTGGCGCCGGAGTGCCACTGGGGGCCATCATCATCACCGCAATCTTCACCAACAACTTCACCGCCATCATCACCAACTCTTCCCCTCTCTATGAAGCGGTGTAACCTCTCTCTTACCCATTGTAATCTCTACTTAAACATGGTGCTCAACACTATATATTATTTCCCAATGATGTATGGCTATCCTATGATGTTTGAGTAGATTCGTTTTGTCCTATGGGCTATTTGATGATCAAGATTGGTTTGAGTTGCATGTTTTATTATTGATGTTGTCCTATGGTGCTCTCCGTGTCGCGCAAGCGTGAGACATTCCCGCTATAGGGTGTTGCAATACGTTTATGATTTGCTTATAGTGGGTTGTGTGAGTGACTGAAACACAAACCTGTCACATCCCTAGCTTTAGCTTGGCCTTGGACTATCTTGGTTGTTGCATCATGTTTAAATTCAAGGAAAATTGAATTGAGGGAATTCCCAAAGCCTCAGAAATCTTTGAAAATGAGCAAGTTAAAAAAATTTCTTCAAATGAGCCCAAGGAAATGTTCACTTTAATCCCTGAAAATATTGGCAAGAGGTAAAAGTTCAAACCAATATTTTAGGGCATTAAGGGTAATTAATTTGGGCATTTTGAATTAAACCATAATGTATTTGAATTGGCTTTATTTCTGTTATAAAAGAAATACATGTCCAATAATTTTGGAAATTATTGTGGGGCTCCAGAGTAATATCTCTAGTCCATACAATAATTTACAGAAGCAACAAAATTGGTTTAGTTTTAAACCTAAATCAAAACAGAGGAAATAAATAGAAAACAGAATTAAAAAAAAGAGGAACCTTACCGTGCAGCTCACCACTGTAGTGGCCTGCTGGCCAAAGCCAGCCCGGCCCACCAGGGGCAGCACTGTCTTCTTCCTCCTGCCAGGAGGAGAAGCAGCTGCGTGCCCGATGGCCGGCGAGCCGCGCTGGCTCCTCCCTGCCTGCGTGCCCCCCCCCCTCGACTGCCTGGTCGCCACCACGACATCCCTGACCCCCTCTCACTCCCCCTCTCTTGCTATGGACTCCCTCCCCCTCCTCTGCTTCCTCTCCCGCGTTCGGCCACGGGCACCCGAGAGCGCCGACAAGCACCATCGGGGCCATCATCCACCCCGCACCTCGCTGTTGCTTCCAGAGGAACCGCCATCGCCTTCTGCGTCATCTACACCAACCCATTCGACCGTGGGAGCCCTGTAGCATCGTCCCCGAGCTTGTCTTCTACCTTCGGCCGCCGGCAACCTCACCTTCGATTCACCGCCATCTCCGCGTCCCCGAGCTCGCCTACTTGCTCGTCCGACTCGCCGTGAGCCACTGACCCGAACCCCCCCTCCTTTGCGCTCCATTTGCACGTTGTAGCCGTTGCTCCGCCGGAGACCGAACCGCTCCACCGCCCGAGCTTCTCGCCGCTGTGGCCACAGTCGTCGAAGCTCCCAACTGAGCACACCCACGTGCTCACCGCGTCGCGTAGGTGCCGTAGGAGCTAAGCACACCACTCCACGGCCACCGCAGCCCCGTTCTCGAGTGTGCCCGAACTCCGGCCGCCGCCGAGGTCGACGCCGCGCACAACCCCGGCCACCCTAGCTGCTGCTGCTTGCTGCGCTGGATGCGGGAGAGCTCCAGCTCCCCACGAATGCCCTCCGCCGCTTGTTTCATCGCCTGTGCTGCGTTTTCGAGCCGCGCCGCCGTCTCGGGCCTCGCCGGCGTCATGTCGCCGGTGGGGTTGACCCATTTGACCACGTGGGCCCCGCCCCCTGGTCAAACCTAGATTAGGAGTTAAACTAACACTAATTTAGTTAGGTTAGCCGCTGACATGTGGGCCCTGACCCCACTGACATTTTAGTTAGGCTTAATTTAAGGTTAATTAACCATATTAATTAGCTGAGTCAATGACATATGGTCCCGCAGGTCAGGTTTGACCTGGCCGACCAGTTGACCCACTGACATCACCCTTGCGTAATGCTGACACAGTAAAGCTTTTCTTGGATTTTAAATAAATCAAAAATGATTTATTTATTTCAGAAAATAGCTAAAACTTCTAAAAATCATAGAAAATAATCTATAACTCCAAATGAAATAAATTATATATGAAAAATTATCAGAAAAATTCAAGGAATCTGAATATGGCATTTTCATGCATGTTTGAACAACTTAACCTCACTGTTTAGTCCAAAACATGATAATGCACTATTTGAATTCATAATTTGAATTTGATTTTGAACCTAGTGTTCAAACCAACTCCATTTAACTTGTTGCTAGTTGCATTAGCTCAATCAACAGCATATTGCCATGTCATGATCATGCATCATATTGTTGCATCACATTGATTGTGTTCTTCCTTGTTTGCCGGTAATTGTCCCCTCTCGGTAGACGCTGCTCCGACGCTGTGATCGTTGACACTGATGAAGACTCGATGTTATCTTCAGAAGTGCCAGGCAAGCAAAAACCCCTTGTTCATTCCGATACAATCCCACTCTCTCGCTCCTGCTCTCTTTTACTGCATTAGGACAACAACGATTCATCTGTTACTTGCTGCGGTAGCTGAACCCCTTTATCCTTTGCATGACCTGTCATTGCCACAGTAAATAGATGAAACCCACTAGCATAAGTAGGAGTTGTTTGAGCCCTGATGTGCCTACTCATTCATGCTTGTTTGTCATGCCTGCTATTGCATAGAGTTGTGTCGGGTCTGATTCATCGGGAATGAATTGGAATGGTGATGAACATGTCCTACTGTGTGTGAGCTAAGTGTGTGAACATGATTTGGTAAAGGTAGCGGTGAGAGGCCATGTAGGAGTACATGGTGGGTTGTCTCATTGAAACCGTTCTTAGGAACTGAGTTCTGTGTCTGTGATCCATGAACAGCTACTACCACTCATTGGGATCCTTAATTGACCCTCTCGGCTTCTTAATCACCCTAGTACTCTATCCAGGAGTTGCAACTAGTTTCTAGTGTTTGTAGGTTATGTGTTGGCGGCCGTGCGTAGCGCTGACCCTAGGGGTGGGCTATGATGCGGTAGATACACCGTGGCCGGGCATGCCGGGAGCCCGTTTGGTGTCTCGGAACCCTGTACACATCGTTCGGGGCCGTATGTGGAAACCTCGGCCGGACTCCCTGCGGATGGAACCTGGATAGGCGATAAACCTGGACTAGAGACTTGAGTGTTTAGGTAGGCCGTGGCCGACACCCTCGTTGGGCTTCCGCTTGAAGGTTGCCGAGTACATGTCGTGTAAACGATGGTAAGTGGTGGGAGCGTATATGAAGAAGTACACCCCTGCAGGGTTATCATTATCTATTCGAATAGCCGGATTCCTCGGATATGGAAACTTGGACCCCTTGCATAGTTCATAGATAACTTGAAGTGGATACTCTAAAACTCGCAAGATAAGTGTGAGTGCTATGGATGGCCTTCTCGTAGGGAGACGGGAGCGAATCCATAGTGGAGTATTGATATGGTGAATATGTGGACTTGTGTGCGCCACCTCAAAAGAGTTACTTGTTGTCGTAGTTCAGGATAGCCACCGAGTCAAAGCTGGCTTGCTGCAGTCAAACTCCACCACCCCCTTTACTGATACTGATGCATATGTAGCTAGTTCTGACGTAAGTCTTGCTGGGTACATTTGTACTCACGTTTGCCTATTTTATGTTTTGCAGAGAGACGTCAGTCTCGCTAGTAGTTCCGCGTGGACTTCGACGTTTAGCTTGATACCTCAGCTACGATCTTGTGCCCTCGGCAGGATCTGGTAGATAGTCAGGCTTCTCAGCCTTCTTCATTTGTAGTTGTCTGTACTCAGACAAGTTAAGCTTCCGCATGTGCTTGTTGCTTGTATGCTCTGTATGTTGGGTCATAAGACCCATGTTTGTAATATCTCGCTCCTCGGAGCCTAATGAATAAATACTTTGAGTTGTAGAGTTATGTTGTGATGCCATGTTGTATTTACACATATCGAGCATATTGTGTGTATGATTGAAATGCTTGGTATGTGTGAGATCCGACAATCTAGTTGTTTATCCTTGGCAGCCTCTCTTATGGGGAAATGTAGTCTAGTGCTTCCTTGAGCCATAGTAGTCCGCTACAGCCCAGTTCACCGGAGTCCTGCTAGCCCAGCACTACTGCTCAGGACACTTGACTGGCCGGCATGTGTTTCACTTCGTTCCTGTGTCTGTCCCTTCGGGGAAATGTCACGCGGTGACATCCGGAGTCCTGCTTAGCCTGCTACAGCCCGGGTTACCGGAGTCCTGTTAGCCCAGTGCTACAGCCGGATTCACACGCTGTTGACCGACATGCTCGAAGTTGATTCATGTATGCCTGTCCCCATGGGTTAGTGCCGCTTTGGGTTCACGACTAGCCATGTCGGCCCGGGTTCCTTGCCATATGGATGCTAGCGACACTATCATATACATGAGCCAAAAGGCGCAAACGGTCCCAGGCCAGGTAAGGTGGCACCCATGGGAATACCGTGCGTGAGGCCGCAAAGTGATATGATGTGTTACAGGCTAGATCGGTGTGACTTAGGATCGGGGTCCTGACAAAACCCGAGTAAGGGGGTTGTTGCGTATGGGATAAAGAGGACTTGATGCTTTAATGCTATGGTTGGGTTTTACCTTAATGATCTTTAGTAGTTGCAGATGCTTGCTAGAGTTCCAATCATAAGTGCATGTGATCCAAGTAGAGAAAGTATGTTATCTTATGCCTCTCCCTCATATAAAATTGCAATAATGATTACCGGTCTAGTTATCGATTGCCTAGGGACAAATAACTTTCTCGTAACAACAAGCTCTTTACTAAACCTAACTTAGTTGTGTCTTTATCTAAAGAGCCCCTACTTTTTATTTACATGCTCTTTATTATCTTGCAATCCTATCCAAAAACACCTACAAAGTACTTCTAGTTTCATACTTGTTCTAGGTAAAGCAAACATCAAGCGTGCGTAGAGTTTTATCGGTGGTCGATAGAACTTGAGGGAATATTTGTTCTGCCTTTCGCTTCTCGTTGGGTTCGACACTCTTACTTATCAAAAACTATTGCAATCCCCTATACTTGTGGGTTATCAGCGAGCGGCGGAGCTTTCGAGGTAGATGGATGAGCCGAAGCGCCAGATTTCTTCTTGGGCTCCATGGTCGATGGCGCTGTCGATGGTGAAGACGGTGATGAAGATGACGTGTTGCACACACCTTCGGGTTCGCGCAAGCGATCCCCCTACCTGGAACGCCAAAGATATTGTGGGAAACCACAGCCACCTATGGGACCATAGGGCCCCTTGCTGGTTTGGCAGGGGGACGTCGCGTTGCACAAAGAGCAAACGAGCATGGGGCAGCACAATAGAGATCACGCAGGCAATTTTAACTAGGTTTGGGCCGCCGTGAGGCGTAAAACCCTACTCCTGCTTTGGTCGATTGATGGTGGAAGAGTGGTGGTGGAGCGTAGTACACTTGCCCGGCAGGGGCGGTAGTGGCTATGCATGTATGGGCGTGTGAGTTGTCCAACCTTCTAACCCTTTCTACAGTTGCCATGGGCCTCCTTTTATAGATTAAGGGGTCACCACAATGGCAAAGTAGTCATTATGCACTGATAAGATAACAAACAGTGCTATCATACCTAACTCTGTAGGCTGACAGGGTGCATTAAATGCACCACTTAACATCACGTCATTGGTTACCCGGCAAGCCTTGCTGGGCTGTTTCGCTAGCTCCACGCCTGCTCGCTTGACACGTCGCAAAATGGGTGTGATCTGTAGACATTTTCGGTAGAAAGAGGCCGCCATGTGGCGAATGGCTGCCACTTACTCACTTTGCGGCTTGACACCGCACTGATTGACGACGTGGGTCGTGGCGGAGTGGTTAGTGAAGGAAATATGCCCTAGAGGCAATAACAAAGTTATTATTTATTTCCTTATTTCATGATAAATGTTTATTATTCATGCTAGAATTGTATTAACCAGAAACATAATACATGTGTGAATACATAGACAAACATAGTGTCACTAGTATGCCTCTACTTGACTAGCTCGTTAATCAAAGATGGTTAAGTTTCCTAACCTTAGACATGAGTTGTCATTTGATTAATGGGATCACATCATTAGCAGAATGATGTGATTGACTTGACCCATTCCGTTAGCTTAGCACTTGATCGTTTAGTTTGTTGCTATTGCTTTCTTCATGACTTATACATGTTCCTATGACTATGAGATTATGCAACTCCCGTTTACCGGACGAACACTTTGTGTGCTACAAATGTCACAACGTAACTGGGTGATTATAAAGATGCTCTACAGGTGTCTCCAAAGGTACTTGTTGGGTTGGCATATTTCAAGATTAGGATTTGCCACTCTAATTGTCGGAGAGGTATCTCTGGGCCCACTCGGTAATGCACATCACTATAAGCCTTGCAAGCACTGTAACTAATGAGTTAGTTATGGGATGATGTATTACGGAACGAGTAAAGAGACTTGCTAGTAACAAGATTGAACTAGGTATTGAGATACCGACGATCGAATCTCGGGCAAGTAACATACCGATGACAAAGGGAACAACGTATGTTGTTATGCGGTTTGACCGATAAAGATCTTCGTAGAATATGTGGGAACCAATATGAGCATCTAGGTTCCGCTATTGTTTATTGGCCGGAGACGTGCCTCGGTCATGTCTACATAGTTCTCGAACTCATAGGGTCCGCACGCTTAAAGTTTCGGTGACGATGGTACTATGAGTTTATGTGATTTGATGTACCGAAGGTAGTTCAGAGTCCCGGATGAGATCGGGGACATGGCGAGGAGTCTCGAAATTGTCGAGACGTAAAGATCGATATATTGGACGACTATATTCGGACATCATAAAGGTTCCGAGTGATTCGGGTATTTTCGGAGTACCAGGGAGTTACGGGAATTCACCGGGAGAAGTATTGGGCCTTATTGGGCCATACGGGAATAGAGGAGAGAGGCCAAAAGTAAGGAGGCACGCGCCCCCCCTTCTGGTCCGAATTGGACAAGGGGTGCAGCCCCCTTTTCCTTTTCCTCTCCCCCTCTTTCCTTCTCTCCTACTCCGGAAAGGAAAGAGGAATCCTACTAGGACTTGGGAGTCCTAGTAAGACTCCCCACACTTGGCGCGCCCCCTCTAGGGCCGGCCTCTCCCTCCCTCCTTTATATACGGGGGCAGGGGGCACCTCTAAACACACAAGTTGATCTGTTGATCTCTCCCAGCCGTGTGCGGTGCCCCCCTCCACCATATTCCACCTCGGTCATATCGTAGCGGTGCTTAGGCGAAGCCCTGCATTGGTAGCAACATCATCACTGTCATCACGCCGTCGTGCTGACGGAACTCTCCTGTGAAGCTCTGCTGGATCGGAGTTCGCGGGACGTCATCGAGCTGAATGTGCTGAAGTCGGAGGTGTCGTACGTTCGGTACTTGATCGGTCGGATCGTGAAGACGTACGACTACATCAACCGCGTTGTGCTAACGCTTCCGCTTTCGGTCTACGAGGGTACGTGGACACACTCTCCCCTCTTGTTGCTATGCATCGCCATGATCCTGTGTGTGCGTAGGAAATTTTTGAAATTACTACGTTGTGCAACAGTGGTATCCGAGCCAGGTTTTATGCGTAGATGTTATATGCACGAGTAGAACACAAGTGAGCTGTGGGCGATACAAGTCATACTGCTTACCAGCATGTCATACTTTGGTTCGGTGGTATTGTTGGATTAAGCAGCCTGGACCGACATTACGCGTACGCTTACGCGAGACTGGTTCTACCGACGTGCTTTGCACACAGGTGGCTGGCGGGTGTCAGTTTCTCCAACTTTAGTTGAACCAAGTGTGGCTACGCCCGGTCCTTGAGAAGGTTAAACAGCACTAACTTGACAAACTATCGTTGTGGTTTTGATGTGTTGGTAAGAACGGTTCTTGCTCAGCCCATAGCAGCCACGTAAAACTTGCAACAACAAAGTAGAGGACGTCTAACTTGTTTTTGCAGGGCATGTTGTGATATGGTCAAGGCATGATGCTATATTTTATTGTATGAGATGATCATGTTTTGTAACCGAGTTATCGACAACTCGCAGGAGCCATATGGTTGTCCCTTTATTGTATGCAATGCAATCGCTCTGTAATGCTTTACTTTATCACTAAGCGATAGCGATAGTCGTAGAAGCATAAGTTGGTGAGATGACAACGATGCTACGATGGAGATCAAAGTGTCGCGCCGGTGACAATGGTGATCATGACGGTGCTTCGGAGATGAAGATCACAAGCACAAGATGATGATGATGGCCATATCATATCACTTATATTGATTGCATGTGATGTTTATCTTTTATGCATCTTATCTTGCTTTGATTGATGGTGGCATTATAAGATGATCTCTCACTAAATTATCAAGGTATAAGTGTTCTCCCTAAGTATGCACCGTTGCGAAAGTTCTTCGTGCTGAGACACCACGTGATGATCGGGTGTGATAGGCTCTACGTTCAAATACAACGGGTGCAAAACAGTTGCACACGCGGAATACTCAGGTTAAACTTGACGAGCCTAGCATATGCAGATATGGCCTCGGAACACCGAGACCGAAAGGTCGAGCGTGAATCATATAGAAGATATGATCAACATAGTGATGTTCACCATTGAAAACTACTCCATCTCACGTGATGATCGGACATGGTTTAGTTGATTTGGATCACGTGATTACTTAGATGATTAGAGGGATGTCTATCTAAGTGGGAGTTCTTAAGTAATATGATTAATTGAACTTTAATTTATCATGAATTTAGTCATGGTAGTATTAGCATATCTATGTTGTAGATCAATAGCTCACGTTTAGCTCCTCTGTTTTATTTTTGATTTGTTCCTAGAGAAAACTAAGTTGAAAGATGTTAGTAGCAATGATGCGGATTGGATCTGTGATCTCAGGATTATCCTCATTGCTGCACTGAAGAATTATGTCCTTGATGCACTGCTAGGTGACAGACCTATTGCAGGAGCAGATGCAGACGTCATGAATGTTTGGCTAGCTCAATATGATGACTACTTGATAGTTTAGTGCACCATGCTTAACAGCTTAGAATCAGGACTTCAAAGACGTTTTGAACGTCATGGATCATATGAGATGTTCTAGGAGTTGAAGTTAACATTTCAAGCAAATACCCGAGTTGAGAGATATGAAGTCTCCAACAAGTTCTATAGCTAAAAGATGGAGGAGAATAGCTCAAGCAATGAGCATGTGTTCAGATTGTCTGGGTAGTACAATCGCTTGAATCAAGTGGGAGTTAATCTTCCAGATAAAATAGTGATTGACGGAATTCTCTAGTCACCATCACCAAGTTAGTGGAACTTCGTGATGAACTATAGTATGCAAGGGATGACGAAAACGATTCCCGAGCTTTTCATGATGATGAAATCAATGAAGGTAGAAATCAAGAAAGAGCATCAAGTGTTGATGATTAACAAGATCACTAGTTTCAAGAAAAGGGCAAAGGGAAAGAAATGGAACTTCAAGAAGAACGGCAAGCAAGTTGTTGCTCAGCCCAAGTCTGGACCTAAGCCTGAGACTAAGTGCTTCTACTGCAAAGGGACTGGTCACTGGAAGCGGAACTGCCCCAAGTATTTGGCGGATAAGAAGGATAGCAAAGTGAAAAATGCTATATTTGATATACATGTTATTGATGTGTACTTTACTAGTGTTTATAGCAACCCCTCAGTATTTGATACTGGTTCAGTTGCTAAGAGTAGTAACAACGGGAGTTGCAGAATGAACAGAGACTAGTTAAGGGTGAAGTGACGATGTGTGTTGGAAGTGGTTCCAAGATTGATATGATCATCATCGCACACTCCCTATACTTTCAGGATTAGTGTTAAACCTAAATAAATGTTATTTGGTGTTTGTGTTGAGCATGAATATGATTTGATCATGTTTATTGCAAAACGGTTATTCATTTAAGTTAGAGAATAATTATTGTTCTGTTTACATGAATAAAACCTTCTATGGTCATACACCCAATGAAAATGGTTCGTTGGATCTCGATCGTAGTGATACACATATTCATAATATTGAAGCCAAAAGATGCAAAGTTAATAATGATAGTGCAACTTATTTGTGGCACTTCCGTTTAGGTCATATTGGTGTAAAGCGCATGAAGAAACTCCATGCTGATGGGCTTTTGGAATCACTTGATTATGAATCATTTTGATGCTTGCGAACCATGCCTCATGGGCAAGATGACTAAGACTCCGTTCTCCAGAACAATGGAGCGAGCAACTAACTTATTGGAAATAATACATACTGATGTATGCAGTCCGATGAGTGTTGAGGCTCATGGGAGGTATCATTATTTTCTGACCTTCACAGATGATTTGAGCAGATATGGGTATATCTACTTGATGAAACATAAGTCTGAAACATTTGAAAAGTTCAAAGAACTTCAGAGTGAAGTGGAAAATCATCGTGACAAGAAAATAGAGTTTCTACGATCTGATCGCAGAGACAAATATTTGAGTTACGAGTTTGGTCTTCAATTAAAACAATGTGGAATAGTTTCACAAAATCATGCCACCTGGAACACCACAGGGTAATGGTGTGTCCGAACGTCATAACCGTACTATTATTGGATATAGTGCAATCTATGATGTTTCTTACCGATTAACCACTATAGTTTTGGGGTTATGCATTAGAGACAGCTGCATTCACATTAAAAAGGGCACCATCTAAATCCGTTGAGACGACACCTTATGAACTGTGGTTTGGCAAGAAACCAAAGTTGTCATTTCTTAAAGTTTGGGGTTGCGATGCTTATAAGAAAAAGTTTCATCCTGATAAATTCAAACCCAAATCGGAGAAATGTGTCTTCATAGGATACCCAAAGGAGACAGTTGGGTACACCTTATATCACAGATCCGAAGGCAAGACATTCGTTGCTGAGAATGGATCCTTTCTAGAGAAGGAGTTTCTCTCGAA
Organism: Triticum aestivum; assembly: GCF_018294505.1. Lineage (NCBI taxonomy): Eukaryota > Viridiplantae > Streptophyta > Magnoliopsida > Poales > Poaceae > Triticum > Triticum aestivum. Next base: position 397,504,016 of record NC_057797.1, on the reverse strand, counting down.
AAAAGTGAGTGGGAGGAAAGTAGAACTTCATGAGGTAACTGTACATGCTCCCTTATTGGAAAGTAGATCATCACAAAAATCCGTTTCTGTGACTCCTACACCAATTAGTGAGTAAGCTAATAATGATGATCATGTAACTTCAGATCAAGTTACTACCGAACCTTGTAGGTCAACCAGAGTGAGATCCGCACCAGAGTGGTACGGTAATCCTGTTCCGGAGGTCATGTTAATTGACCATGACAAACCTACGAACTATGAGGAAGCGATGATGAGCCCAGATTCCGCGAAATGGCTTGAGGCCATGAAATCTGAGATTGGATCCATGTATGAGAACAAAGTATGGACTTTGATTGACTTGCCCAATGATCGGTGGGTCATTAAGAATAAATGGATCTTCAACAGGAAGATGAATGCTGATAGTAGTGTTACTATCTACAAAGCTAGAATTGTCGCAAAGTGTTTTCGACAAGTTCAAGGTGTTGACTACGATGAGATTTTCTCACTCGTATCGATGCTTAAAAGTCTGTCCGAATCATGTTAGCAGTTGCCGCATTTTATGAAATCTGGCAAATGGATGTCAAAATTGTATTCCTTCGTGGATTTCTTAAGAAGATTTGTATATGATGCAACCAGAAGGTTTTGTCGACCCTAAAGGTGCTAACAAAATGTGCAAGCTCTAGTAATCCATCTATGGACTGGTGCAAGCATCTCAGAGTTGGAATATACGCTTTGATGGGTTGATAAAAGCATATAGTTTTATACAAACTTGTGGTGAGGCATGTATTTATAAGAAAGTGAGTGGGAGCACTATAGCATTTCTGATAAATATATGTAAATGACATATTGTTGATCGGAAATAATGTAGAATTTTCTGGAAAGCATAAAGGAGTATTTGAAAAGAGTTTTTCAAATAAAGACCTCGGTGAAGCTACTTACATATTGAGCATCAAGATCTATAGAGATAGATCAAGACACTTGATAAGTTTTTTCAATGAGTACATACCTTGACAAGATTTTGAAGTAGTTCAAAATGGAACAGTCAAAGAAAGAGTTGTTACCTATGTTACAAGGTGTGAAATTGAGTAAGACTCAAAGCCCGACAATGGCAGAAGATAGAAAGAGAATGAAAGTCATTCCCTATGCCTCAGCCATAGGTTCTATAAAGTATGCCATGCTGTGTACCAGATCTATTGTATACCCTACACTGAGTTTGGCAAGGGAGTACAATAGTGATCTAGGAGTAGATCACTGGGCATCGGTCAAACTTATCCTTACTGGAACAAGGATATGTTTCTCGATTATGGAGGTGACAAAAGGTTCGTCGGAAAGGGTTATGTCGATGCAACTTTTGACGCTGATCCAGATGACTCTAAGTCTCAATCTGGATACATATTGAAAGTGGGAGCAATTAGCTAAAGTAGCTCCATGCAGAGCATTGTAGACATAGAAATTTGCAAAATACATAACGGATCTGAATGTGAAAGACCTGTTGACTAAGATTCTCTCACAAGCAAAACATGATCACACCTTAAGTACTCTTTGGGTGTTAATAACATAGCAATGTGAACTAGATTACTGAATCTAGTAAACCCTCTGGGTGTTGGTCACATGGCGATGTGAACTATGGGTTTTAATCACATTGTCGGTGTCAAAACCGGCGGATCTCGGGTAGGGGGTCCCGAACTGTGCATCTAGGATTGATGGTAATAGGAGGCAGGGAACACGAAATTTTACCCAGGTTCGGGCCCTCTTGATGGAGGTAAAACCCTACGTCCTGCTCGATTTATTCTTGATGATATGGGTATTACAAGAGTTGATCTACCACGAGATCGGAGAGGCTAAACCCTAGAAGCTAGCCTATGGTATGATTGTTGTTGTGTATGTTGTATATTCTATCGACTAGCCTGGCCCTGGTTTATATAATGCACCAGAGGCCTAGGTTAACAAGAGTCCTAGCCGAATACGCCGGTGGGGAGAAGTCCTTGTCTTGATCGCCAAGTCTTTGTGGAATCTTCCTTGTATGCGGCAGCTGTCCGAACTGGCCCATGAGTATACGGCCATGGGGGGCCTCGGCCCAATCTAATAGATCGGGAGATGATGTGGTGAGTACCCCTAGTCCATGACACCGTCAGTAGCCCCCTGAACCGGTCTTCAAGTTAGGGACGCTCCTCGATTCTTCCGAACTGCTCTTCATCTTCAGTCGTCGGTCTTGAAAACTGGTTCAACAAATCTTCTTTATCGTCGATCTTGAGGATCGCCGAAATGCATTCGACGAGTTTACACGTCGGGTATCCTAGGAGCCCCTTTAAGTTTCCGGCCTTTACCAATGCCTTGTTATTTTTATGCCACACCTCGGGTTTGAAGTTGTTCCCGGGCGGCAGCGTCCTCTTGCGTCCGAGCTCCAACGCCGGACTGTATTCGAGGTATCTTTTGCAACCGAGCACCAATGCCGGACCGCTTCCCAGCTCTAACGCCGGAATGTATCCGAGCTCCAACGCCAGACTATGTATCTGAGCTCCAACGCCGGACTGTATCCGAGCTCCAACGCCGGACTATATCCGAGGTGTCGTAACAACCTTGGTTCAAAGAAGTTTGAAGGAGTTTAGCCAAGCTTAATGCCGGAAATGCCCTCTATGGAGCCAGCCACTAGCGCCCGAGCTTTATACCGGGCTGCTTCTGAGGTGGTGCACCACCCCGAATGTGGGCCGATTTTTGTGAATATTTTTTATTGGTGCAATTTATTCTCTGCCGAGATATATAGCCAGTAGCCCTCAAGGTGTGTATCGGTCTAAAACCTGAGATGCACCTGAAGGATGACGTAAGACCGCTGATCACAGTAGCCGCTGAGACTCGGGTTGATTTGCAAAATCGGCCTGAGGATCAAGTCCAAGCTCGGCAGAATACTTCAGGACACTAAAAGCAGCGTGCTCCGTCCTCGAGACTCAGGTTGGGTGTGGCCGACCAACCTGAGGATCAAAATCTCCTCGGAAACTATATTGCACGTAAAATCTTCTGCATTGGACAAGCAATGCAGTAGCCCCCGAGACACTGGTCGAGTGGTAACACCAGATCAGGGGATCAATGTGCCCCTTTAATATTTGTAAATAATAAGCCCAAAGCCCAGTAGCCCCCGAGCCTTAATGCGGGCACGGGTGGCCAAATTAAGGATCAATATCCATAGTAAAATCACAAATTATGTGTAATGACTCTATGTATCCAAGTACTTTACGTCATTAATGCTCGGATCCGCATTGTACAAAACTTTGTTGACCGACCATCGGCTTCCACCTCCTCGACCAGTAGCCGAGGAGTGTTTGCCCTACTTTATAAAGCCTTTATGAGGGTAAAGATTTACAACAAACAAGGCAATCTAGCCATACGGTTTTATAAACAAAGGTACATATAGAGTTATATTATTGTTTAACGGAGGAAATGTCTTCCAAAGAAAATAGTCCCGCTATCGGTTCCTTTCTTTGGGTGGTCATGCTAAGCATGATCATTAAACCTCAGCTCTAATGTAAGAGAAAAATATTGAGGATTTAGTTTGGGAGGCCAGTTAATAGCCCCCGGTAGTGTTTGGCGACAGTCGGGGTCAAGCCATAAATACTTCGGCCAATGTTATGAACGGCCCATCATTTAACATAGCCATCGGATCGCTGACCAGTTTACGCTTATTGTGAAAGTCAGTTTTCGGCTTTCTCCACTGAGGTGCTTAACCATGTGAGCTGGAAGCACAATCGCAGTGGTTCTCCCTTTGCACGCCTAGCCGAACAAAACGGAACGTAGGAAGCAAGTGCAGGAGCCGGGCAACCCAACTATTGACCGAAGACACAATTCGAAACCGATGCATATATAGCAATATCTGAGGATGTTTTTGCCGAATCCCTAAAGGTGTCTGGCGTTACACTGCGAGACTAATGCTGGAAAAGCACAAATAGTTTAGAAGTGCCAAAAAGTTTGGAAAACCAAGAAACGTCAGTAAAAACATGACGTCCGAACAATATCAAGTGTTCGGTGCCAATCCGAAAGTTGGTCTTAGAAAAAAGAAGTGCTTCTGTTGTGCTTTAACATGATACATCCTATCTCAAGACTTCGAGCGGGTCAGCCTACGGCTTCGACCTCCTATCCCAAGGGCGGAGTACTTCTCATCAGGCTAGTTTAGCAAACTAAACTCTAGCGGCTCTGAGAGAGAAATTAGGCTCCCCGGCTAGTGACCGCACACTCATGTCGAAAAAAGGAGTGATAAATAATAATAATAATAAAACTTTGCAACGACTAAGAAGAAGAATACTTATTATAAAATGGCTAAAATAAACTTAAGAGCCCCCAGGTGACTTGGGTAGAAGAATGATTGCATGTACCGAAGTACTTATATCATATCTATGTTCAACCAAACTTTAAACGTGTCTTAACCGACCGTCAGCTTCTCCCTCTTCGGTCAAGGACCGAAAAGTGTTATGTACTCCATCGGTCGAGAATATCGACGGTGTTTCCAATAACCAGGCAATCAGGCCATAAGGCTGTAACAGACAAAGCGCGCTCAGGGAACTTATGCTATATTACCGTGAAGTGTAAGAAGCATCTTCGAAGAAAATAGTACCCCCACTGATACCTTTCTTTGGTGCTCATTGTTATTATGAGACTTGTGCAATAGATTTTTTGTACTCATGAGTTTCGTTGTGTGCCGACCATCATTGAAAACTATAAGAGCGCTAGCTTTCGGCTTCACCCAGTCTGAGGTTCGGCTCGGGCGACCCGATCGTGACAATCGCAGAGGTGCTCCCTTTACTCCCTAGCCGAACAATCGGGAACGTAGGGATAAACACAGGAGCGAGGCAACCCAGCTTGCAAATCGCTTAAGTCAATATGGTGCATATTGTGGCATAATCGCTTAAGTCAAATCGCTTAAATTCAAATGAATTGGGTATTTGAATTTATGCGTCACAAACAAAGTTTGGACAATGAAATTTTTACAAACAACTTTTTTCCAAAAAAGTATAATGCTTGGTCGAACCGAACACAAGTTAGAAATTAAAGCTTTGAACATGAAAGCGACTTAGCTGGTTAATGTGTTCGGTATTGATGACGTGGTCCGAGCTTGATGCGGGGCAAGGTTCCATCCCCCAAGCTGGTCCTGAGGTGGCAGAGCGGAGAGCTCGGCACGCCGAAGTGGTGACATAGCACGGTCAATGCACACCGGCAGAGTGACGCCGAAGTCCCGGGATCATTTTCCTGTGCACAAAAAATAGTGCAAACCGGAGATAATGGTAATAATGATAATTAAAAAAATGTTGCAAAATAAATAATTTATGCAAAGTGAGGAATAGAAGAAATATGGCCTGGCGCCGAAGTCAATGTCGATGCAGGGCGTCGGCGTGATGTAGTAAAGGCGTGGCAAAGCCTGAATTCACAGGTCAGTCCGAGCTCCGGATGCGGCGTTCGCTGGACTATGTATGGGAACTGATCGAACCACCACGCGACCTCGTTAATGCGGTCACCATTTGATAGACCTGTGTACATATCATGGACAAACCAGAGTAATAATTCCTTGGGAAAAATGAACCCAAACAAGCAAAAAATACTGGGATTAATAGCACCTGGTTTATTTGTTGTAGCAATCCGAAGGAAGGTGATTCCCAAAATTGGGACTCGCTCCGCACACCCATTGCCTGATGGGCGATAAAACGACGGCATGGCAATGCTGGTAAAGGTTGACTCGCCGAGGTAAAGCCCTCGGCCCAGCTAACGTGACGGAGCTGGTCGGCTAGTGACGCCGAAGTGTCCGGAGTAGGTTGATGAAGAGATGGCGAAGTCCCCGGTCCAGCCGAGATGTCGAAGCCTCGACGTCAGCCGATGAGTCGAAGTAGGTTGGCGTGACGGAAACCAGCTTGAAGAAGCAATAGTGCGGCCCTGTCGATGCAGGTCGTGACGTGGTCGATGCCGGCTTAATGAAGCGACCGTGCGGCGATGCCGATATGCCCACTCCGTGTAATCCGTGGGGCGACGATGTTGATGATGATTTATCCTTCGCGATGCCGGACTCTTGTTCGGCTTGCCAAGATGATGATCCGAAGAAGTTGAGCTCGGCTAAAGTGACGACGTGTCTAGCGCAGGTCGGCAGCCGTGGAGTAATATTGCCGGACTGGTTTGACACCAGCATGATGTTGAAAATCATGTTCAAAAGATTTTAAAGTTAGTGGGATGTGTTCGGGAACAAAACACAATACCCCATACAAAACTTCCTTCAAAAGGGATGTCCGAAATCCCGTTCATAAAAAAGATGAACTCGGGTCGGATTCGTTTTCGCGCAGAAAACATATCCGAAAATTGATGCACTAATTGGAAGGTTTCCGGAGTTTGGACGGACGGATCGAGCTGAAATTTTGAGAGGTGGTAGATATAGGAATTCCGCAGCCGATCAACGGTTGGATCTTCCAAAGGACGTCCAGGCTAGAAGCTGGACACCACGCCATAAACTCATCCAAATTCCCATCCAGATTTGACACGGCTCCAGTATATCGTGGATTGCCAGAGATTCCTCCATCGGAACTCGACGAAATTTTCCAGGGTTGTTATAGACTCAATTCCGCATAATTCCACCAAAGCGATCATCAGAGCGATACTCGAGGAGGTGGTGGCGACAGATACGAGTTCGCTGTCCAAAAAAACAACACGGTCACTTGAGGGCAATGTTGATGTTGAGCCCCCGAGCTCCATAGATGATTCCTCCGTGATATTGATAGAGATCGGAGTTCATGTTTGATGAAGGCCCTCGTCCGAACATGGTGATCCGAACATGGGGTGCAATTCTTGGTCAAACCAAGGTGACCAGTCGAACTGGTGACAAAGACGCCGAAGTCGCAGTTGATCTGCAGGCGAGCCATCGATCCTTTTGTCGATCACACAGTGGAACTCTCAATGAAAGTACCAATGTCGGTGTCAAAACTGGCGGATCTTGGGTAGGGGGTCCCGAACTGTGCATCTATGATCGATGGTAACAGGAGGCAGGGAACACGAAGTTTTACCCAGGTTCGGGCCCTCTTGATGGAGGTAAAACCCTACGTCCTGCTCGATTTATTCTTGATGATATGGGTATTACAAAATTTGATCTACCACGGGATCAGAGAGGCTAAACCCAAGAAGCTAGCCTATGGTATGATTGTTGTTGTGTATGTTGTATATTCTATCGACTAGCCTGGCCCTGGTTTATATAATGCACCAGAGGCCTAGGTTAACAAGAGTCCTAGCCGAATACGTCGGTGGGGAGAAGTCCTTGTCTTGATCGCCAAGTCTTTGTGGAATCTTCCTTGTATGCGGCAGCTGTCCGAACTGGCCCATGAGTATATGGCCATGGGGGGCCTCGGCCCAATCTAATAGATCGGGAGACAACGTGGTGAGTACCCCCTAGTCCATGACACCGTCACACATGATGATGTGAACTATTGATGTTAATCACATGGTGATGTGATCTAGATTATTGACTCTAGTGCAAGTGGGAGACTGAAGGAAATATGCCCTAGAGGCAATAATAAAGTTATTATTTATTTTCTTATTTAATGATAAATGTTTATTATTCATGCTAGAATTGTATTAACCGGAAACATAATACATGTGTGAATACATAGACAAACATAGTGTCACTAGTATGCCTCTACTTGACTAGCTCATTAATCAAAGATGGTTAAGTTTCCTAACCATAGACATGAGTTGTCATTTGATTAACAGGATCACATCATTAGGAGAATGATGTGATTGACTTGACCCATTCCATTAGCTTAGCACTTGATCATTTAGTTTGTTGCTATTGCTTTCTCCATGACTTATACATGTTCCTATGACTATGAGATTATGCAACTCTCGTTTACCGGAGGAACACTTTGTGTGCTACCAAATGTCACAACGTAACTGGGTGATTATAAAGGTGCTCTACAGGTGTCTCCAAAGGTACTTGTTGGGTTGGCGTATTTTGAGATTAGGATTTGTCACTCCGATTGTCGGAGAGGTATCTCTGGGCCCACTCGGTAATGCACATCACTATTAGCCTTGCAAGCATTGTAACTAATGAGTTAGTTACCAGATGATGTATTACGGAACGAGTAAAGAGACTTTCCAGTAACGAGATTGAACTAGGTATTGAGATACCTACGATCGAATCTCGGGCAAATAACATACCGATGGCAAAGGGAACAACGTATGCTATTATGCGGTTTGACCGATAAAGATCTTCGTAGAATATGTGGGAACCAATATGAGCATCCAGGTTCCGCTATTGGTTATTGGCCGGAGACGTGTCTCGGTCATGTCTACATAGTTCTCGAACCCGTACGGTCCGCACGCTTAAAGTTTCGGTGACAATGGTATTATGAGTTTATGCGATTTGATGTACCGAAGGTAGTTCGGAGTCTCGGATGAGATCGGGGACATGACAAGGAGTCTCGAAATTGTCGAGACGTAAAGATCGATATATTGGACGACTATATTCGGACATCGTAAAGGTTCCGAGTGATTCGGGTATTTTCGGAGTACCAGATAGTTATGGGAATTCACCGGGAGAAGTATTGGGCCTTATTGGGCCATACGGGAATAGAGGAGAGAGGCCAAAAATAAGGAGGCACGCGCCCCCCTTCTGGTCCGAATTGGACAAGGGGTGCAGCCCCCTTTTCCTTTTCCTCTCCCCCTCTTTCCTTCTCTCCTACTCCGGAAAGGAAAGAGGAATCCTACTAGGACTTGGAGTCCTAGTAGGACTCCCCACACTTGGCGCGCCCCTCTAGGATCGGCCTCTCCCTCCCTCCTTTATATACGGGGTCAGGAGGGCACCTCTAAACACACAAGTTGATCTGCTGATCTCTCCCAGCCGTGTGCGGTGCCCCCCTCCACCATATTCCACCTCGGTCATATCGTAGTGGTGCTTAGGCGAAGCCCTGCGTCGGTAGCAACATCACCACCGTCATCACGCCGTCGTGCTGACGGAACTCTCCTGTGAAGCTCTGCTGGATCGGAGTTCGCAGGACGTCATCGAGCTAAATATGTGCTGAACTCGGAGGTGTCGTACATTCGGTACTTGATCGGTCGGATCGTGAAGACGTACGACTACATCAACCGCGTTGTGATAACGCTTCCGCTTTCGTTCTACGAGGGTACGTGGACACACTCTTCCCTCTCGTTGCTATGCATCACCATGATCCTCTATGTGCGTAGGAAATTTTTGAAATTACTACGTTCCCCAACAGTTAGGTGAGTGATGTCTACTACACAATCTTCTTCTTGTAGATGTTGTTGGGCCTCCAAGTGCAGAGGTTTGTAGGACAGTAGCAAATTTCCCTCAAGTGGATGACCTAAGGTTTATCAATCCGTAGGAGGCGTAGGATGAAGAAGGTCTCTCTCAAGCAACCCTGCAACCAAATAACAAAGAGTCTCTTGTGTCCCGAATACACCCAATACAATGGTAAATTGTATAGGTGCACTAGTTCGGCGAAGAGATGGTGAAACAAGTGGTATATGGATAGTAGATAAAGGTATTTGTAACCTGAAATTCTAAAAACAGCAAGGTAACTAATGATAAAAGTGAGCGTAAACGGTATTGCAACGATAGTAAACAAGGCCTAGGGTTCATACTTTCACTAGTGTAAGTCCTCTCAACAATAATATCATAATTGGATCACATAACTATCCCTCAACATGCAACAAAGAGTCACTCCCAAGTCACTAATAGCAGAGAACAAACGAAGAGATTATGGTAGGGTACGAAACCACCTCAAAGTTATTCTTTCCAATCAATCCGTTGGGCTATTCCTGTAAGTGTCACAAACAGCCCTAGAGTTCGTACTAGAATAACACCTTAAGATACAAATAAACCAAAACCCTAATGTCACCTAGATACTCCAATGTCACCTCAAGTATCCGTGGGCATGATTATACGATATGCATCACACAATCTCAGATTCATCTATTCAACCAACACAAAGGACCTCAAAGAGTGCCCCAAAGTTTCTACCGGAGAATCACGACGAAAACGTGTGCCAACCCCTATGCATAGATTCATGGGCGGAACCCGCAAGTTGATCACCAAAACATACATCAAGTGAATCACGTGATATCCCATTGTCACCACAGATATCCACGGCAAGACATACATCAAGTGTTCTCAAATCTTTAAAGACTCAATCCGATAAGATTACTTCAAAGGGGAAACTCGATTCATTACAAGAGAGAAGAGGGGGAGGAGAAACATAAGATCCAACTATAATAGCAAAGCTCGCGATACATCAAGATCGTGCCAAATCAAGAACACGAGATAGAGAGATCAAACACATAGCTACTGGTACATACCCTCAGCCCTGAGGGAGAACTACTCCCTCCTCGTCATGGAGAGCACCGGGATGATGAAGATGGCCACCGGAGAAGGATTGCCCCCTCCGGCAGGGTGCCGGAACGGGTCTAGATTGGTTTTCGGTGGCTACGGAGGCTTCTGGCGGCGGAACTCCCGATCTATTGTGCTAACGGATGTTTTTAGGGTATATGGAGATATATAGGCAGAAGAAGTACGTCAGGGGGGCCACGAGGGGCTCACGAGGGTGGAGGGTGCGCCCCCTGCCTCGTGACCTCCTCGCAGATCCCCCGACGTGCACTCCAAGTCTTCTGGGCTTCTTTCCTTCCAAAAATGAGTTCCGTGAAGTTTCAGGTCAATTGGACTCCGTTTGATTTTCCTTTTCTTCGAAACCCTAAAACAGGGTAAAAACAGAAACTGGCACTGGGCTCTGGGTTAATAGGTTAGTCCCAAAAATGATATAAAAGTGTATAATAAAGCCCATAAACATTCGAAATAGTAAATAATATAGCATTGAGCAATCAAAAATTATAGATACGTTGGAGACGTATCAGCATCCCCAAGCTTAATTCCTGCTCGTCCTCGAGTAGGTAAATGATAAAAACAGAATTTTTGATGCGGAGTGCTACTTGGCATAATTTCAATGTGATTCTTCTTAATTGTGGCAAGAATATTCAGATCCATAAGATTCAAGACAAAAGTTCATATTGACATAGAAATAATAATACTTCAAGCATACTAACTAAGCAATTGTGTCTTCTCAAAATAACATGGCCAAAGAGAGATATCCCTACAAAATCATATAGTCTGGCTATGCTCCATCTTCACCACACAAAATATTTAAATCATGCACAACCCTGATGACAAGCCAAGCAATTGTTTCATACTTTTGATGTTCTCAAACTTTTTCAATCTTCACGCAATATATGAGCGTGAGCCATGGACATAGCACTATAGATGGAATAGAATGGTGGTTGTGGAGAAGACAAAAAGGGAGAAGATAGTCTCACATCGACTAGGCGTATCAATGGGCTATGGAGATGCCCACCAATAGATATCAATGTGAGTGAGTAGGGATTGCCATGCAACGGATGCATTAGAGCTATACGTGTATGAAAGCTCAAAAAGAAACTAAGTGGGTGTGCATCCAACTTACTTGCTCACGAAGACCTAGGGCATTTTGAGGAAGCCCATCATTGGAATATACAAGCCAAGTTCTATAATGAAAGATTCCCACTAGTATATGAAAGTGACAACATAGGAGACTCTCTATCATGAAGATCATGGTGCTACTTTGAAGCACAAGTGTGGTAAAAGGATAGTAGCATTGTCCCTTCTCTCTATTTCTCTCATTTTTTTATTTTTTTATTTTTTTTATTTGGGCCTTCTCTTTTTTATGGCCTCTTTTCTCTTTTTTATTTGGGCTTCTTTGGCCTCTTTTATTTATTTATTTATTTATTTTCGTCCGGAGTCTCATCCCAACTTGTGGGGTAATCATAGTCTCCATCATCCTTTCCTCACTGGGACAATGCTCTAATAATGATGATCATCACACTTTTATTTTCTTACAACACAAGAATTACAACTCGATACTTAGGACAAGATAGGACTCTATATGAATGCCTCCGGCAGTGTACCGGGATGTGCAATGACTCATGAGTGACATGTATGGAAGAATTATGAACGGTGGCTTTGCCACAAATACAATGTCAATTACATGATCATGCAAAGCAATATGACAATGATGAAGCGTGTCATAACAAATGGAACGGTGGAAAGTTGCATGGCAATATATCTCGGAATGGCTATGGAAATGCCATAATAGGTAGGTATGGTGGCTGTTTTGAGGAGGGTATATGGTGGGTTTAAGGTACCGGCGAAAGTTGCGCGGTACTAGAGAGGCTAGCAGTGGTGGAAGGGTGAGAGTGCGTATAATCCATGGACTCAACATTAGTCATAAAGAACTCACATACTTATTGCAAAAATCTATTTGTTATCGAAACAAAGTACTACGCGCATGCTCCTAGGGGGATAGATTGGTAGGAACAGACCATCGCTCGTCCCCGACCGCCACTCATAAGGAAGACAATCAATAAATAAATCATGCTCTGACTTCGTCACATAACGGTTCACCATACGTGCATGCTACGGGAATCACAAACTTCAACACAAGTATTTCTCAAATTCACAACTAATCAACTAGCATGACTCTAATATCACCATCTCCATATCTCAAAACAATTATCAAGTATCAAACTTCTCATAGTATTCAACACACTCATAAGAGAATTTTATTATTCTTGAATACCTAGCATATTAGGATTTTAGTAAATTACCATGCTATTAAGACTCTCAAAATAATATAAGTGAAGCATGAGAGTTCATCTATTTCTTCAAAATAAAACTACCACCGTGCTCTAAAAAGATATAAGTGAAGCACTAGAGCAAATGACAAACTACTCTGAAAGATATAAGTGAAGATCAATGAGTAGTCGAATAATTATGCAACTATGTGAAGACTCTCTAACATTTAATAATTTCAGATCTTGGTATTCTATTCAAACAACAAGCAAAGCAAAAGAAAATGGCATTCTAAGAATAGCAAACATCATGTGAAAAAGCAAAAACTTAGGATCAACCGATACTAACCAATAGTTGTTGAAGAAGAAAGGTGGGATGCCAACCGGGGCATCCCCAAGCTTAGACACTTGAGACTTCTTGAAATATTATCTTGGGGTGCCTTGGGCATCCCCAAGCTTGAGCTTTTGTGTCTCCTTAATTCCTCTCATATCACGGTCTCCCCAAATCTCAAAAGCTTCATCCACACAAAACTCAACAAGGACTCATGAGATAAGTTAGTATAAACCATTGCAAAAACCTTATCATACTCTACTGTAGCAAATAACTAAAATTATTATTCAACATTGCATACTAAATGCCTCTGCATATTTAATAGTCCTATCCTCAAATAGAATCATTAAAGAAGCAACCATATGCAAACAATGCAAACATAACAGCAATCTGCCTAAACAGGATAGTCTGTAAAGAATGCTGCAACATCCATACTTCCCTAGCTCCAAAAATTATGAAAGAAAATTCCCACTGTAGTAAATTTATCAGAGCTTAACATTCAAAAGGTTTCAACATTTTATCACATTCTGACTTTTCTAGGGAATTATTGCAACAGCGGTAAACTTTCTGTTTTCAAACAGCAACATGTGGACTTCTAAAATAGGCATAGTAAAGACTATCAATGCCACTTTTATTGAAATGAAAGATGCAAAACATTGTTCTAAATAACAGCAAGCAAATCCTAGCAAAATAAATTGACGCTCCAAGCAAAACACATATCATGTGGCGAATAAAAATATAGCTCCAAGTAAAGTTACCGATGAACGAAGACGAAAGGGGATGCCTTCCAGGACATCCCCAAGCTTAGGCTCTTGCCACTCCTTATTCCATAGTCCATCGAATCCTTACCCAAAACTTGAAAACTTTACAACACAAAACTTAAAGTAGAAAACTCGTGAGCTCCGTTAGTATAAGAAAATAAATCATCACTTCAAGGTACTGTAATGAACTCATTCTTTATTTATGTCGGTGTTAAACCTACTGTATTCCAACTTATCTATGGTTCATACCCACCGATACTACTCATAGATTCATCAAAATAAGCAAACAACACATAGAAAACAGAATCTGTCAAAAACAGAACAGTCTGTAGTAATCTGGATCAAACGTATACTTCTGGAATCCCAAAAATTCTAAAATAAATTGCTGGACCTGAGGGATTTATCTATTAATCATCTGAAAAAAGAATTAACTAAATATCACTCTCCAAATAAAAATTACAGCAGTTCTCGTGAGCGCTAAAGTTTCTGTTTTTTACAGCATGATCAACAAGACTTCACCCAAGTCTTCCCAAAGGTTCTACTTGGCACAAACACTAATTAAAAGCATAAAACCACATCTAAATAGAGGATAGATGAATTATTTATTACTAAACAGGAACAAAAAGCAAGGAATAAAAATAAAGTTGAGTTGCCTCCCAACAAGCGCTATCGTTTAACGCCCCTAGCTAGGCATGATGATTTCAACGATGCTCACATAAGGGATAAGAATTAAAACATAAGGAGAGCATCATGAAGAATGTGACTAGCATATTTAAGTCTAACCCACTTCCTATGAATAGGGATTTTGTGAGCAAACAACTTATGGGAGCAATAATCAACTAGCATAGGAAGGCAAAACAAGCATAACTTCAAAACTTTAAGCACATAGAGAGGAAACTTGATATTATTGCAATTCCTACAAGCATATATTCCTCCCTCATAATAATTTTCAGTAGCATCATGAATGAATTTAACAATATAACCAGTACCTAAAGCATTCTTTTCATGATCTACAAGCATAGAAAATTTATTACTCTCCACATAAGCAAAATTCTTCTTATTCGGAATAGTGGGAGTATCATAGGAAACTTGAGTACTATAAATTGTTTCCACATTAAAATAGTAATGTTTAGAGAACGGGTAATCATAACCATGACAAGTTTTATAAATATAATCACTACTTTTTATAGCATAAGTATCATCACAATAATCATCATAAGTAGGAGGCATGCTATCATCATTATAAACTTGCATATCAAAAATTGGGAGACTAAAAATATCATCTTCATTAATCATAGCTTCCTAAAGCTTGGGACAAACATTAATTGCAGCAAATATATTCTCAAATATGTCATCCTCATCAAACATAGCTTCCCCAATATTGGGCCTTTTCATATCATTAGCATCATGGATATTCAAGGAATTCATACTAACAACATTGCAATCATACTCATCATTCAAATATTTAGTGCCAAACATTTTATAGATTTCTTCTTCTAGAACTTGAGCACAATTATCCTTTCCATCATACTCACGAAAGATATTAAAAAGGTGAAGCGTCTGAGACAAACTCAATTCCATTTTTTTATAGTTTTCTTTTATAAACTAAACTAGTGATAAAAAAGAAACTAAAAGACTCGATTGCAAGATCTAAAGATATACCTTCAAGTGCTAACCTCCCCGGCAACAGCGCCAGAAAAGAGCTTCATGTCTACTACACAACCTTCTTCTTGTAGACATTGTTGGGCCTCCAAGTGCAGAGGTTTGTAGGACAGTAGCAAATTTCCCTCAAGTGGATGACCTAAGGTTTATCAATCCGTAGGAGGCGTAGGATGAAGATGGTCTCTCTCAAGCAACCCTGAAACCAAATAACAAAGAGTCTCTTGTGTCCCCAACACACCCAATACAATGGTAAATTGTATAGGTGCACTAGTTCGGCGAAGAGATGGTGAAACAAGTGGTATATGGATAGTAGATAAAGGTATTTGTAATCTGAAATTATAAAAACAGCAAGGTAACTAATGATAAAAGTGAGCGTAAACGGTATTGCAACAATAGTAAACAAGGCCCAGGGTTCATACTTTCACTAGTGTAAGTCCTCTCAACGATAATATCATAATTGGATCACATAACTATCCCTCAACATGCAACAAAGAGTCACTCCCAAGTCACTAATAGCGGAGAACAAACAAAGAGATTATGGTAGGGTATGAAACCACCTCAAAGTTATTCCTTCCAATCAATCCGTTGGGCTATTCCTATAAGTGTCACAAACATCCCTAGAGTTCATACTAGAATAACACCTTAAGATACAAATCAACCAAAACCCTAATGTCACCTAGATACTCCAATGTCACCTCAAGTATCCGTGGGCATGATTATACGATATGCATCACACAATCTCAGATTCATCTATTCAGCCAATACAAAGGACCTCAAAGAGTGCCCCAAAGTTTCTACCAGAGAATCACGACGAAAACGTGTGCCAACCCCTATGCATAGGTTCATGGGCGGAAACCGCAAGTTGATCACCAAAACATACATCAAGTGAATCACGTGATATCCCATTGTCACCACAGATATCCACGGCAAGACATACATCAAGTGTTCTCAAATCTTTAAAGACTCAATCCGATAAGATTACTTCAAAGGGGAAACTCGATTCATTAGAAGAGAGAAGAGGGGGAGGAGAAACATAAGATCCAACTATAATAGCAAAGCTCGCGATACATCAAGATCGTGCCAAATTAAGAACACGAGAGAGAGAGATCAAACACATAGCTACTGGTACATACCCTCAGCCCCGAGGGAGAACTACTCCCTCCTCGTCATGGAGAGCATCGGGATGATGAAGATGGCCATCGGAGAAGGATTGCCCCCTCCGGTAGGGTGCTGGAACGGGTCTAGATTGGTTTTCGGTGGCTACGGAGGCTTCTGGCGGCGGAACTCCCGATCTATTGTGCTCACGGATGTTTTTAGGGTATATGGAGATATATAGGCGGAAGAAGTACGTCAGTGGGCCACGAGGGGCTCATGAGGGTGGAGGGCGCGCCCCCCTGCCTCGTGACCTCCTCGCAGATCCCCCGACGTGCACTCCAAGTCTTCTGGGCTTCTTTCCTTCCAAAAATGAGTTCCCTGAAGTTTTAGGTCAATTGGACTCCGTTTGATTTTCCTTTTCTTCGAAACCCTAAAACAGGGTAAAAACAGAAAGTGGCACTGGGCTCTGGGTTAATAGGTTAGTCCCAAAAATGATATAAAAGTGTATAATAAAGCCCATAAACATTCAAAACAGTAAATAATATAGCATGGAGCAATAAAAAATTATAGATACGTTGGAGACGTATCAGAGAGGTGGTTTTGCCTTCACGAGTCCCGGCAGGCCCTATCGGCACATCTTGGAAGTCTTCTTTTAGGGGTGGCCTCGTCCTTGTCGAGCTCGCCTGCCGGGCAAGGGAGGCTTTTCTCCTGGTGGTGTCTTGCTCTTCTGGTTTGATCTTGGTCATCTTGATCTGCTTGTTGGTCCTTCGATGCTCTTGGCTCCTTGCACTCTGACTTGGGTTGGTGCTCCAATCCTGTCCCCGTGCCTATGCACAGTCCGGGCAACAGACCCAGGGTTTGTTGCACCGACACCACCTCTAGATGAAGTTCTCTAGTGTTCTTTTGTATTTTTGTATTTCCATTGCATGTTTTCTTACTTGAGTGTTTCCCTTCTAATCATAAAAAATCATCAAGATCTCTGCTGTTTTTCTCTTCATTTTTCTCTTTATCTAAAGTTAATTCATTGCAAATCCTTATGATAATTCCTTGAAAATCTTTGTGAGATTTCATTTGCCAAGTGAGCTAAGTTGACAAAATTTTCCTCTGTGTTGAACTCGGTCTCACCGATCAAAGCCCATGGGCTAGACCGAAACACAAGGTTGCCTTGAACACAGTTCATCGGTACAACCGACATGGACTAACTCGGACTCACCAATGAGCACCTTCAGTGGCACTACTATTCGGAGTCAACGATGGAAACGGATCGGCGTCACCGATTTCACTACTGAGAAAACATTTTGCCATTTTATATTGCCTACGTTCTTTAGCTCCACTAATGATTCTTAACCTCTTCCAGTATCTTAAGCTACATGCTGTTTTGTAGTATCTCTCAAGGACCACACCTACTTGACTCATGTTCCTAAAGTGCCCTTCTTGGTAATTGATGTCAAAGGGGGAGAGATAGAGCACATAAAAGCTTATCAATCAAACTTATCAAGAGAAAGAGAGCACTTCTAAGCTCTTCTAAAATATGCATGTTAACAAGAGGAGAGAAGTCACATGTCTTAAAGAGGGGAAAGACATGTTAGTATAATTGATTATTTTTCACTCTATTTTAATTGATTCATCTTTGATCTGGTTTTATCTCACCCTACCTTCTCCCATTGTCCAATGTTAGATTCAGGAGGAGAAAGAGTCTATGCTAGGAGGAGAAAAATCCTTGGGATTTATTGCAAATCTTTAAATCTTTGGGGACATGTCTATGTCTAAATGAAGTACTCACCTATTACATGTCATCCCATTCTTGGTAATCTTGTGGATTTCAAAATTATTTTGTTTGGAGTGTTCTTGTGTTATCTAACTCTATTTTCTCAAGTTTACTCATTCAAAAGTCTGCTCAAGAACCACAAGGTAAGTATATGCATCACACTCATGTGCATGATGATCCCTTGCTTCTGCACATATTGTTTGCGCGAGAGATTCATAAACATGAAGGTACATCTTTCAATCATAGTGTTTGTTCTTATGCATATAGCCAAGATATATGTAACCCATTACCTGCTCTGTCATGCAATGCATTCACATGTTCTTCTATCTTATCATTACATGATTGCATATATGTAGGGGGAGCTTATGCATGTTACATGTTTCTCCAAAGATTTTCCTACTATTCATCATATCATTTACTTAAAGCTTTGATGTATGTTTTCATCAATTACCAAAAAGAGGGAGACTGAAATCACAAGTGCTCCCTGAGTGATTTTGGTAATTAATGTTAACATATTTCTTGTTGGACTAATAGTTCTATCTAGTGTATTTCAGACAAGTTCAACAATGGAGTGGTAACGACAAGAGGATGTGGAACCCCTTCAAAATGCTAAGGAAAAGATTGGCAAAAGCTCAAGATTCTTCATCTTTATTTTAGTGATACAATATCACATTGAGTCAATAGGAAAGACAATAGTATTAAAAGGGGATGAGGTGTTGCTTAATGGCTTATTTTCTCAAGTGCTTAGTGATATTGCTCCAAAACCCTCAGCCACTTTCTCCATCCAAATATGTCCAAAACCTAAACTCCAACTCGGCCCCACCGATTCTCTCTATGCGGAGCCACCGAGTTCATATGACATAGCCACTGCGAGAAACCCTAACAGTTCGGTCTCACTGATACGGTTCTCGTTCTCACCGAGATGGCCTTGCCAGCACTCTGTGACTTGTTGCATTTATTTCGGTCTCACTGAGTTATGCAATCGGTCTTACTGAGTTGTCTTGACAGATTCTTTGTTGCTTATTGCTTCACTTCGATCTCACCGAGTTGATGCAATCGGCTCCCGAGACGATGTTTGCCCTAAGCCCTAACACATCGGTCCCACCGAGTTGTTCCAGTCGGTCCCACTGAGATTCCTAACTTTCACATTTTTTAACAGATCGGTGCCACCGAGTTCAACTATTCGGTCTCACTGAGATGAGTCAAATGTGTGTAATGATTGGATTTTGTGTGGAGGCTATATATACCCCTCCACCCCTTCCCCATTTTAGAGAGAGCCATCAGAACGTGCCTACACTTCCACCATACATTTTCTGAGAGAGAACCATCTACTAATGTGTTGAGATCAAGATATTCCATTCCAACCATTTGAACCTTGATTTCTAGCCTTCCCCGAGCTGTTTTCCACTCTAATCACTCTTCCACCATAGCCAAATCTGAGAGAGAGAGAGAGAGTTGAGTGTTGGGGAGACTATCATTTGAAGTACAAGAGCAAGGAGTTCATCATCAACACACCGTCTATTACCTTTTGGAGAGTGGTGTCTCCTAGATTGGTTAGGTGTCGCTTGGGAGCCCCCGTCATGATGTGGAGTTAAACCAAGAAGTTTGTAAGGGCAAGGAGATCGCCTACTTCGTGAAGATCTACCCGAGTGAGGCAAGTCCTTGGTGGGCGATGGCCATGGTGGGATAGACAAGGTTGCTTCTTCGTGGACCCTTCGTGGGTGGAGCCCTCCGTGGACTCACACTGCCGTTACCCTTCATGGGTTGAAGTACCCATCAAAGTGGACATACGATAGCACCACCTATCGGAACCACGCCAAAAATTTGTGTCTCCATTGCATTTGCAAACTCCAATCCCATCCCTTTACTTTCTTGCAACTTGCATGCTTTACTCTTTCCGCTGCATATACTATTGTCATACTTACTTGAAATGTATTGTGAGTGTTTTAACATGTGTTAAACTCAACCTTGACTTGAAGAAATATAAAACTGCCACTTTTGCTTGTGAAGGGTCTAATCACCCCCCCTCTAGACCCCTCTTCTTGATCCTTTCAAGTGATATACTTCATGGCCAGACGCGATGGCGCAGCCTGCTGACGTGGGCACCTACGAGCCCAAGAGAGCCGTACCGACCAAGAAGAAGCAGTTGTTCACACAAGATAAGGCGGAAACCAAGCAGGTGCCAGTCAATGAGGACGGGCCTCCAAGAGCCACCTTTACCATAGGTGCCGGCCTCGACCAAGGTCAAGAGGGAGCATTGGTGAAGTTCTTGCACGCAAACAATCATATATTCGTGTGGGAGCCCAATCAGCTGGTAGGAGTCCCGAGGCAAGTGATTCAGCATCATCTAAGGGTATGCCCCAATGTACGCCCTGTGAAGCAGCGGGCGAGATGACAGTCCGCTGAGAAGCAGGCCTTCATCGTCCAAGAGACCCACAAGCTGGAGGCGGCGGGTGCCATTCGCGAGGTTCGGTATCCTGAATGGCTGGCGAACCCGGTCGTAGTACCGAAGAAAGGCGGGAAGGGACGAATGTGCGTCGACTTCACCAACCTTAACAAGGCTTGCCCCCAAGATCTGTTCCCGCTCCCACGCATCAATCAGATTGTCGACTCCACCGCCGAGTGCGACCTGCTGTGCTTCCTGGATGCATTCTCGGGATATCACCAGATCAAGATGGCGGTAGAAGATGTGGAGAAGACAGCCTTCCTGACCCCGTGTGGGGTGTACTGCTACACCTGCATGCCTTTTGGATTGCGGAATGCAGGCGCAACCTTTCAGCGACTGATGCACATCGCCCTGGGGCGGCAACTCGGGGGAAACACAGAGGCCTACATCGACGACATTGTGGTGAAGTCTCGGGAAGCAAGGACCTTGATTCAAGACCTGGAGGAGACCTTCGCGAGCCTGCGCCAAGTGAACTTGCGGCTTAACCCGGAGAAGTGTGTGTTTGGCGTCCCTTCCGGCAAGCTGCTGGGCTTGCTCGTGTCCCACAGAGGGATCGAGGCGAATCCAGAGAAGATAAAGGCCATCGAGGACATGAGCCCGCCGCGGACCCTTAGGGAGATGCAGAAGCTGGCTGGCCGGGTAACTGCGTTGGGGCGCTTCATCTCCAAGCTAGGGGAACGCTCCCTACCCTTCTTCAAGATGATGACGAAGAAGGGCCCATTCGAGTGGACCCAGGAGGCCGATCGAGCTTTTCAAGACCTCAAGAGATACCTGACCAGCCCTCCGGTGATGGTAGCGCCACGACCCCTTGAGCCCCTAGTACTCTACCTCGCTGCTACCCCATACTCCACCAGCGCAACACTGGTGGCGGTTCGGGAGGGACACAAACCAAGGGCGTGCTACGCCGGGCTACAACTGAAGCAATACATGATCAGGAAGGCACCGCAGGAGCCGTGGCAGCGCCAACGGAAGATCAAGCCCAGCAGGACGACGCTGCCAAAACTCCCGCAAACAATCAGGCATCAGAAGCCCCGTAACCTCATAAGGCGTCTCAACTCCCGCAAGACACAAGCCCAGACACCGCGTAAGCCCATGTCGAACACCCGGTGTATTTCGTCAGCACCGTGCTGCGGGATGCGAGGGCGCGATATCCCATGCCTCAGAAGCTTATGCTCACACTCTTGGTGGCCTCACGCAAGTTGCGGCATTACTTCCAGGGGCACCCCATCAAGGTGGTCTCGGCCTACCCATTGGAGAGGGTGCTTAGGAGCCCTAATTATGCTGGAAGGGGCGCCGAGTGGAACATCGAGCTGCAAGCATTCCAGTTGGAGTTCAGCACTACCAGGGTCATCAAGCGAGCCGCACTCGTTGATTTTTTGTGGCGAAATGGACGGATGTCCCGACACTTGAAGTAGGCGAAGACCGGTCTACCTCGCCGGGAAGTGAGTCACCGGACGACTGGGTCATGTACTTCGATGGTACCTTCACGCACCAGGGCGCGGGGGCTGGAGCAGTACTCATCTCGCCCACTCAGGATAAGCTCTACTACGCCGTGCAGCTCTGCTTTCAGCAGGGAGAGAAGGTCTCCAACAACATTGCGGAATATGAAGGCCTCATAGCCGGCCCGAAGGCCGCGACAGCTCTAGGGGTGAAGCGCCTTACCGTTAGAGGCGACTCGCAACTCCTCGTCAACTTCTCCAACAAAGTATACGAGCCGAAGGATGAGCATATGGAGGCATACCTCACGGAGGTGTGCAAGATGGAGAAGCAGTTATTGGGCCTGGAGCTGCAGCACGTGCCCCGGGGCACCAACAAGGAAGCCGAGGACATCGCTAAGAGAGCCTCCAAGCGGCAGGCACAAGAGCCCGGTGTCTTTGAGGAATGGCTCTTCAAGCCATCGGCGACACCACCACTTTCAAGCACAGCTCAGCCTCGGGAGGAGCTCCCATGGCCTCCTGCCACAGGGGCTCCGGCCTGTGGCCCGACCTCAGGAGCTCGCTTGCTCTTGGCGCTCGAATCTCAGGAGGGATACTGGACCAAGGAATTCAAGGAATATCTGATGCAGGGGGTGCTGCCAGAGGAGGAGGAAGATGCAGAGCGTGTGGTTCCGCAAGCCACGGTGTACTGCATCCAGGATGGTGACTTATACAGGAAGCGGCCGAACGACGTTTCCCTGCGCTGCATTTATAGGGACCAGGGGAAGGAGCTGCTAACTGACATACACGGAGGGGACTATGGGCACCACTCGTCATCACGGACCCTCGTCAGCAAGGTATCCCGCAGCGGGTTCTACTGGCCCACTGTGCTCAACGACGCAGCTGAGCTGGTGAAGTCCTGCGAAGCCTACCATTTCCACGCCAAGCAAATTCATCAGCCGGCTCGGGGCCTCCAGACCATTCCGCTCATGTGGCCGTTCGCGGTCTGGGGGCTGGACATCTTGGGCCCGTTCCCTCGAGCGCATGGGGGCTACCGCTACCTCTACGTCGCCATCGACAAGTTCACCAAATGGGCGAAAGTGGAAGTCGTCCGTACCATCCCAGCTGGCTCCGTTGTCAAGTTCATCAAGGGCCTGGTGAGCCTCTTCGGGGTCCCCAACCACATCATCACAGATAACGGCTCGCAGTTCACTAGTAACCTCTACAAAACCTACTGTGCTAACCTTGGAACGCAGATCTACTATGCTTCAGTGGCGCACCCCAAGAGCAATGGTCAGGCCGAGCGCGCCAACGCGAAGGTCCTAAGGGGCCTCAAGACCAGGACCTTCAAGAAGAAGCTCGAGGCATGTTGCAGGGGCTGGCACGATGAGCTCCAGTCCGTGTTATGGTCTATCCGCACCACCGCCACCAAACCAACGGGCGAGACCCCATTCTTCCTTGTCTACGGAGCTAAAGCAGTCCTTCCTCATGAGGTTAAGCATCGCTCCGCACAGGTCCCGATGTTCGATGAAATGCAGCAGGACACCATGCGGGGGATGGACCTCGTGCTGGGGAGGAATGTCGTCGCGAAGCTACACTGAGGGCGGCAAGGTACCAGCAGGCGCTGCGGCGATACCACTGCCGCAACATCCGCTCCAAGACGCTCGAGGTGGGCGACCTCGTCCTGAGGCGGGTCCTCTCCAGGGAAGGGATGCATAAGCTTTCGCCCATGTGGGAGGCCCGTTCAGGGTTGTCCATGTCTCCAGGCCTGGTGCCGCGCGCCTGGAGACGCAGGACGGGATGCCTATCCAGAACGCCTGGAACATCCAGCACCTCCGGAGGTTCTACCCATGAAGCAAGGCCCAGATCCTGTGAAGAAAGGCCCAGAGCCTGTGAAGAAGGCCCGGAGCCTGTGAAGAATCGCCGCCCGTGACACTCTCACGTAATAATGAGTGGGGCTGTACACCCCCTGGAGTCTCAGGAGCGCCGGCCTCAGGCCCTGGGGCTCCCTCGCACGCCTAGTGGCAGCACTTAGCTCCGCGCTCGTGAGAAGACTTGAAGACTAGATTAGGTGCCGAACGCGGCTTTTCATTTGCTTTCCGCAGTTGGCTCGCTTTTTCTTAATCGAAGTTCGCCTTTGGTGTTCCTTGCTGATTCGATTCCCTCGCCTCTTACCGCATTTTCCGGTTCTGGTTCGCTCGTGTTCTCTCTCTCATATACCTCGTGAGGGGGCTAGGCAGGTGCCCTCGCGAGCATTTTTTTCTCTCTGCCTTCTCGCGAGCCACCCTCATTCGAGCCCGAAAGCTGGCGCATCTCTCCTAATCTGTGCCCCACGGGTACCGCGATACAAGGCGCCGGGTCAAGGCTTGGGTGAGCGACAAATCTCCTGGCAAAACTCCCTAACGAATTCTTTCGCAGTTCTCGAGCAATCGCGGACCACGAGGTCAAGATGGACATGAGGAAATAAATGCCTCGTAAGGAGGAGGGCGCCCCGAATGCGCCAGGATAAGTTATCTCTGCGCAAAATAGCCACACAACATTGAAACAACAAGCGTAGCATAATGGATAATAAGTTATGGTTCGATACACGCCCTTGTGGGCCCATGCTGGTTTCGTTTCAATGCAGGAAGGAAAAGGGAAACATAACAAAAGTGACACTTGCCCCTGCAGCAACCGACGGGGGTAGGGCCTCGGTGACGTCCCGGGCCTAGTCGGACACATCCTCGCGCTTCACTGGTGCACGGCGACGAGATGACCCACTACCACCTTCGAAGCGGGCGCGACGGCGTGGCGGCTGATCAGGGCCACCGCTACTGGAACTGTCACCGAGGGAGGAGCCACCATAGCCAGATGAGGCGCGGCCGGCGGGTTCGTCCTCCTTCTCGTCCCGACCATCGCCAAGGCCGAGCACCTCCTCGTCGTCGTTCACCTCAGGGCAGCATCCGGCGCGGCGACCGTTTTCCCCAAACACCCTCACGAGGAGGGGCGCGTCGCCGTTGAACTTGAAGTGGAGGGTGCACCACCTGCCCAGGCCGTGCGCACGGGCGAACGTCTGCCAACTGCGGTCCAAAGCAATGTTGCCCGCGGCGGAGACCTCGACCGCGACCCAAGAAGCTCGGCTGCAGCAACCGTATGCCTGCAGCCAGAGCCCTCCTGGACCGGAGCCCGGCAGCTCGTCGACAAAGAAGCGGGGGAGCTGGAGCCAGCCGCCTGTCGGATTCTCCGACCAGACAACGAACTCCGTCAGCACCTCCGACGCATGGAACCATGGTCGGGAAGGTCGCGCAACCACGGCGCATCTCCTCTTGTCGACAGGACTGCCGCGACCAGAGCGACTCCTGCCGCGCACTGCGGCGCCACCCCGGGAGCCGGGGGCCACGGCGGGGGTTGCGGCATACTTGCGGGGACGACCACGTCCTCGCTTGGGCGTCGGGGAGCTGGGTCCCTCCTGAGGGGCCTTGCCCTTCTCCGTGACAGAGAACCTCTTCGGCGATGCCATCACTACTAGCGGTGGAGCAAGGAGGAAGAAGCAAGTGAACCAAGAAGAGATGGGCGACGGGGGCTCCGCCCCCTCCCTGTTTATAGCGGAAGAAGGCCAACCGGCACCTCCCACAATCTCAGGTAATGATGATTTTCCTTGCATGTCACAGGGACTTGTCAAGTCGAGCAGTTGCCGAGGCAGCGTGGGGAAGTGGAGGCGCCCACGTCTAATCAACCGCCACGCGTCAACCGAGGCCGCAGGCTTTTGGGGCCCGCGGCGCTCCGCGCTTGACCCTTTGGCTTTGCCTCGAAGCCAAGCCCGAGCGACAGGACTTGCGGGGACAGGACTGCCGCGACCAGAGCGACTCCTGCCGCGCACTGTGGCACCACCCCGGGAGCCGGGGGCCACGGCGGGGGTTGCGGCATACTTGCGGGGACGACCACGTCCTCGCTTGGGCGCCGGGGAGCCGGGTCCCTCCTGAGGGGCCTTGCCCTTCTCCACGACGGAGAACCTCTTCAGCGATGCCATCACTACTAGCAGTGGATCAAGGAGGAAGAAGCAAGTGAACCAAGAAGAGATGGGTGACGGGGGCTCCGCCCCCTCCCCATTTATAGCGGAAGAAGGCCAACCGGCACCTCCCACAATCTCAGGTAATGATGATTTTCCTTACATGTCACAGGGACTTGTCAAGTCGAGCAGTTGCCGAGGCAGCGTGGGGAAGTGGAGACGCCCACGTCTAATCAACCGCCATGCGTCAATCGAGGCCGCAGGCTTTTGGGGCCTGCGGCGCTCCGCGCTTGACCCTTTGGCTTCGCCTCGAAGCCAAGCCCGAGCGCGCCTTGGGCCTGGGGGCTACTGTCGGCGTTCTGGTAACGGGGGTCCCCAGACTTGCCTGCCTGTGGCCCATGGCGTTGCTGTGTTGGCAGGCCTATACGGCCCATGTTCATCGACAAGGAACCAAGACCCTCGCGAGGGGCCAAGCCTCGCGAGGTGGACGACGCAAGACCTCCTCAGGAGCGGCCTCACCAGGCTGCCTCACAAGGAGCGGAGATATCAAGGCGGGGCGAACCTCATGAGGCTCTCGTGACGTGAGCCATGACGATCGACACCAGGCGGGCACCAGGCGGGCGCCAGCATGCGCAGTGTCCTTGCTTCCTCTTTTGTGCTAAGGGGGCAAGCGCAGGAGCGAAGTACCGAGGCATCAAGCAAAGGTTTCCATATTGGTGCAATGAGACCAAGACCCGCAGGACGGTAGGATGGAGGTCACTGTGGAGCCCAAGACGGCATCATCACCAGAACCTTTGGCAGGCGAAGACCACCTTTTGTTAGGATAGCTCGTACTAGCTGTCCCCTTTCAAATTGGTCGCCATTGTTGGCTCCCTTCCCACTCAATATTTGGGAAGAGGACCAGGGCCTCTATAAATAGAACTAGCCACCACAAAGAGAAGTGGGGGATGGAGAGCCAACCCTTAGCCACACCGAACACAAGAACACCTCAACCTCAAGAGGTTGTTCTTCCCCTTGTACTGGTCATCATCAACCCAAGAGGCAATCCACCACCACCACACTAGAGTAGGGTATTACACCACAACGGTGGCCCGAACCAGTATAAATCTTGTGTCTTTGTGTTGCGAGTGCGTCGAGTTCGTCAGCGAGACCTTAGCGAGCTAGGGAGTAGATCAGTAGAAGGGAAAGAACTTCGCGCGCACCCCAGTGTTCGAACCTTAAGGGTCTGCCGGAACCCCAGATCCGACACACAAGACTTCAACATTTCATACAATCCCAAGAGGTGAAATGATACCCCTATTTGCAAGCTTAATAGTAACATCGATCTCTTATGTCTCAATAGGTGAAATATCAGACATAACCTCTTGATAGAGAGAAAAAATTCCACTTATACTGGCACCAATATCACATAAACCATGATAGCAATGATCTCCAATCTTAACAAAAACAATAGGCATGCCAAATACTCTTTTATTTTTATCTTTCTTATCCTATTCATTTCTAGCAGGTTTAGCAATTCTAGTAGCATCCTCATAGAAATAAATAACATGCCCATCAATAGTTTTAACCAAGAGATCTTTAACCATGGCAATTTGAAGGTTCTACTTTAATTTGTTCATAATGATTTGGTGCTTTATTATAACTTCCCTGGATCACACTTGTAGGCTTAGAGTGCTCCTTAATCTTAGTAGGAAAAGAAGGTTTTTCAATAAAAGCAGTAGCTACAACATGATTAACAACAAAAGATTGCACTTCAGTATTAGGAATTATAGGTTCCTCAAAAATACCTTTAATGGGTTCATTATATTTAAACCATATCTTTTTAGGGAGATCAACATGAGCAACAAAATATTTACATAAATTAACAACTATCTTAGCACAATTCCATATTTTGCACTAAGCTCATGAAAAACACCGGTTTCAACAAAAGACTTAACACAATCATATTCAAGATTTATACCTGACTCTTTACCTTTGTCGACCTCCCAATCTTCAGATTTTATTTTAATTCTTTCAATAAGATCCCATTTGAATTCAATTTGTCTACTTGATAAAGAACCCGTAGAAGAAGAATCAAGCTTTTCTTTATCGCGAAGAGAAAGCCTAGCATGAAAAATACGAAAAACTCTCCCCAAGCTTGAGCGATACTTTCTCATTCACGAGGCCAAAAAATTATAGATATAATTCCGGTCACGGTGAACCAAATGCATAGGATATTTTTTCCATCAAACGCCAGCTTCAATCGGTTCCAGTCCCATGAGTGAGAATCATCCAATAGCCTATACCATGCCAATGATTTTCCCTCCAAATATAAAGCAAATAACTTCATCTTAAATCCATCACTCGATTAACAAGCAAGCTTAAATAATCCATAAAGTTCATCTAGTAAAAGCAAGTTTATATCAGGATGTACCGTTTCGTCTCCTGCATAATGGTTAGTGTGCAATATTTCAAGAATACTAAGAGAAATTTCATAATACATATTTTCAGTAGGTGGGGTTTCATCTCTTACCAATTGTGCATGTGGCATCGGCACCCCAAACAAGTTTCCCAAAGGACGTTTTTGCATAATAGCAAGTGTAGATAAAAATCAGCATGTACGATAAAAGTTTCCTTACCAAATTCCACTTATCAAGAGTTCTACACCCCTCGACAACGACGCCAAAAAAGAGTCTTGATGACCCAAAATTATAGGGGATCAATCATAGTCCTTTCGATAAGTAAGAATGTCGAACCCAACGAGGAGTATAAGGAGTTGATAGGCAATTTTCAGCAAGGATTTCACTGCAAGTGTTGTAAGATAGTTTTGATAGCAAAGTAATTTGTAGCAAGGTAACAAGTAACAAGATAGCAAGTGGTACAATCCTTAATTGTGCTAAACACAAGCCGGTGGTACTTCTTATAGTGATTAAAATGCTTTTGAAGACACACGGGAATATCACCAAGTTACTTTCACCATGATTCATCGACTTACGTTCATTGCGTTGATAAGTGTTATGTGGGTGGAAGGAGGTAATGTAATATTCTTACTTGAACAAATACCTACTTATGATTATACTCCATGCAAGCATCCACAAGTACAAGAGAAGTAATTAAGATAAATCTAACAATAACATTAAACAATGAGATCCAAAACAACCCCTTACGGAATAATTTGTAAATCGGGGTTTAGGTTTCTATCACTCCTGCAACCCATAATCTACAAACTAATCCCACAATGCTTTCCCCTTGGCCCAAGCATGGTGAAGTGTTATTTTGGTTGATGTTCACATAACACCAATAGAGGAAGAACAACACACCATAATATCAAAACATTGAACGGTGATCAACTTCACACGATTACTAGTAACAAGACTTCTCCCATGTCCTCGAGAACAAATAGAACTACTCACAACTCATCATATTGATCATGATCCGTGGGTATAAATATATGATTAACAATCTGAACATAATAATTTTCTATGAGTTAAACCAACAAGCATGAGCTACAAGATGTAATAAACACTACTAGCACCCCTGGGTACCAAACCGAGGTTTGATACAAAGATTGCATACAAGCGATGAACTAGGGTTTGGAGATGACATGTTGTTTATGAAGATGCTGATGAAGATGGTGATACCCATGATGAACGGAGTGTTGGTGTTGATGAAGGCTTCGATTTCCCCCTCTAAGAGGGAAGTTTCCCGGTGGAATCACTCCGCCCGAGAGCAAAAGTGCTCCGCCTCGCAGATGGCGGTGGAAACTCCCAAAGCTTCTTTGTGATTTTTTTAGAGCAAATGGGATTCTATGGACAAAGGGCATCAGGAAGCGAGCCAGCATGGCCCCACATGGGCACGTGTCGCGGCTAAGGGGTGGTCGTGCCACCTGTCCATGTGGCTGGCTAGTGGCCCCCCTTTGACATATCTTTGCTCCATAATTCAATATATATTTCAAATTAATTCTCCAAAAATCCGTGCTTCATTTTGAGCTCTCGAGAATTGCTTTCTCTTTGCTTGCTATTTCAGGTCCAGAGTTCTAGCTTCCAACAATCCCTCTCTCTAGGTATAACTTGCATTTTAAGAGAGAAAACACATTAAAATTGAACCACAATGTGAAATATAACATTGAAATAAGATAAATTACAGTAGAAAATAATGATGTGAAATGGACGTATCAACAGGGACCGGCCCAGCCGCATGCCCAACAGGCGACCCAGGAGGCACAATCGCGGAAGACGACCCACTAGCCATCTCCCAACCAGATCCATCCCACTAGGGTTTGCCCCAACGCCACGCTCGACGTCGACGCCGCCACCACCGAAGGGGCAACATTCGCCACTAAATCCGACGACCACACGTCGGCAGGAGCAAGCACGAAGAGGGAGGAGAGGCAGGGACAGAGATTGGGTCAAACGCACCAAGAATGCCAACAGCAGAAGTGCGGAAAGCGGACTTACCTGCACGCCCGCAGTGTGTCGAGCCCACCGTGGTCCAGCCGCCGCCAAGCGCAACCGACGGAGACCCCCTGCCCCGCAGCGTGCCCACCCGGTGCAAACTTGTGCCGGTGGCTGTTAGCACGAGGCGGCGAAGAGATCATCACCTGAATCCTCGACATTATCGCCCAACGCTCAATAGCGGCTGGACGTGGGGGACACCACCGACGGCCCCACCGCCCATCGCAGCCCGACCGACGATGAGGGGGGGGGGAGAAGAGCAGTCGTCCCAGCTATGACGAAGGCCGGAGGGAGAGGGGTGGATCGAATAATCAAAGAGGGGAAGGGAGGGGAGGGGGGGGAGCGAAGAGAACCATTATCAACAAACCTTTGTTTCAATTACTATATTCACCTAAAGCTCTTTTTTTGCGGGCACCTAAAGCTGAAACTATTCATAGTTAAATTTGTCATTTTTGTATCTCTAACTGTAATTGTAGTTCGAGTTTTAAGTTATTTTTTTTGGAAATATACATCATAGGTATTTTGTCAGATAATAATAATTTTTATTGTGTAAATACGAGTTTTTGAGGTTGATCCTACGATCTTACCTAAAGGATTTTAATTTGTAGTAATTCTCCAAGATGATTAATGCAAACTCATGGTTACAAACACAATTTTTTTTTACTTATCCATTCCCTTTCAGACTCAGACATCATTACATCATCATATATTCACAACTCATATATCCCCGATCCAACCGCGCAATTCCTCATCCACATCCTCGTCATCGATGTCACGGTCACGAGCAGCAGTCCATGACTTAATAATGTCCGTCCACTGACGGTGGGGCCCAGCTGAGAATGGAAGTAGCCGGTGCTCAAGCCGCCACGTGGAGCCCACCTGTCCTCTCTAGCTAACCCAGCAATGAGCTGACGGCGAAGGATCCCGTGCCACTGTTCACGGGCCCCACCACACCCCCCGATAAACGCACACGCCCAAAATCCGACGGCCCCACCACCGCCCAAGGCATAAAATATACCAATCCTGACCCCTCACGCTGTCATGCGGACCCACGTTCTTCCCTCCCTCTCTCCAATTTCTTTTGTGCTTCTCCTCTCTCTCTCTCTCCGTCTCCCCCCACAGAAAGTGTGAGAACGCCAAGAGCGTCAAGCTGAGGGAAAGATGAGGGAGCTGGTCTCCTCCTCCACCTCCTCCCCCACCGCGGCCCTCGTCGCCGCCGGCCACGCGGCGCTCCGGGGATGGTGGGAGGAGGTCAACGAGTCGCCGGCGTGGCAGGACGGCGCCTTCTTCTCCCTCACCGCCGCCTACGCCCTCGTCTCCGCCGTCGCGCTGGTCAGTCCACCCCCTCGCCTCCACGGGAATGCTACCTTGATTCGTTCCCCCTCCAAGCCCAATGCGTGCCTCGGCTCATTACTGATCCGAACCGAGCTGCCGATTGAAATCGGATCTTTCCTCCATCAATCCCACTGCGCATCGAGGGGATGCCGCCGCCGACTTCGATTTTGAGGCCTTTTTATGCTGTCCGCCTGCAGATTCAGCTGGTGAGGATCCAGCGCAGAGTGCCCGAGTTCGGCTGGACCACGCAGAAGGTGTTCCACCTCATGAACTTCGTCGTCAATGGGGGTAATGTAAAATAAATGTTGCCGGAAATGGGGGCAATGTAATCAATGTTAATTAAATGTGGGGAGGATCTCCCAATCCTGATTCCTTTTTTTGATTTCACCCTTCATTTGCAACTAATCCCCCGCATGTGTCACGCCTGTGCTAACCTACCAACAAACACCTTGCTGCAGTTCGTGCCGTTGTATTCGGATTCCATGCCTATGTCTTCCTCCTCCAAACTAAAGTAAGAGCCAAAGTTTGGGCACTACCACTTTACTTTAGCACTGGTGTCGAGACCTTTTTTGCTAATTGATTTGATTGGCTTGGCCAGGTTTATAAGTTGGTGTTACTAGACCTCCCCGGCTTGTTGTTCTTCTCGGCCTACACCTTACTTGTTCTTTTCTGGGCAGAAATATACCATCAGGTATTTCCTACCAATCTTTGTTATACACTCTTCATGTTCTTATCATTTAGTTGTGTTTGTTCAAGGAATTATGCGAGATTTTTCTTCTGAGTTTTGCAGGCTAGGAGTCTCCCCACCGATAAGTTAAGGATTATATACCTAGCCGTTAATAGCATCGTATATGCAATTCAGGTGTGTTATTTCTCATCATCGCAGGGTCATATCACTTTATTGTTCCTATAAGAGAGAACCATGCTCATGGTTGCTATGTCCGACCGCAAATCTGGACAGATCTGTATTTGGGTGTACCTTGGAATAAACGACAATGCGTTGGTTGAGCTGGTGAGCAAAATCTTCATCGTATCTGTCTCCGCCGTGGCCCTTCTTGGTTTTGCAGTATATGGTGGAAGGCAAGTCCAATGCTTTTTCTTTGTATTGTATCGCTGTGTGCGCGCTGTATCTGTAAGCTGTGCTCTTTCTTTTCTATAGGTTGTTTGTCTTGCTGAGACGTTTCCCCATTGAATCAAAGGGGCGAAAAAAGAAGCTTTATGAGGTGATTACACCCTTCAATAAATGGATTTGTACACATTTTCTGTTCAGGTGGACATGTATAGCATGTTGTCAAGAACAAAATACCGACATATTCTGTTAGAATCTGTCATTTCATATAGCTTTGCCATGACAATGATTAGTTTTAACATGACATACTGGTAATTGTCACACATTGAACATGAAATCTTTTGTATTATCTGTAACTCAGTGCTCGGAATTTATGACTGGCAAAAATGTTGTGTCGTCTTCTCTTTTTGTCTTAATATGTTTAGTATGTCTTACAAATGTTCTATTTTTTTATTGTTATCCTTTTTCTCAATAATAACTGAACTGAAGATGCATCAGTCCAAAAATAATAACTGTCAGTTTCTGTCTTGGCCTCCAAAATTTTATTGTAATGTTGAAAATTGTCAGGTTGGGACTGTGACGACAATCTGCTGCACCTGTTTCCTGATAAGATGCATCGTGGTGAGTATTTGGTTCTTCATGACTCGCTGTTTTTTTCGTGACTCACTGTTAGGGGTTCAGGAATCATGCTTAAATTCCTTTTTGGTTGGGCGTAAAGAAGAACTCTGATGTCCACCTGTGTGGACGGTTTCATATGAATGTGAAGCCACCAAACGTATCAACCTAATGTTTACTGCACCTGATGTTGCTGTGCACTGTTGTGATAAACCCACTTGGTCTATGGTCTACAGATCTTCTTCCAGAACAGTGCACCGTGTGCACGTGTATATACTTGTGTCCTGTTGATTTATTTACTTCTAAGTTCCTCCCTTTCCCCCTTCTTACTTGATCATAGGTGGCAGTATCTGCATTTGATGCTGATGTTTCTTTGGAGGTTTTAGATCATCCAATCCTAGATTTCTTCTATTATATGGTAAGTAACATCGAAAAGTCATTACCATGGTATCCATGGTATTTTTGTAGATTTAGTTCCTGTCTTTACACACACTCCCCTATTACCGTGCAGTTGACAGAGATACTGCCTTCCGCGCTGGTCCTTTTCATCCTTCGGAAGCTTCCACCTAAGCGAGCATCGGCGCAATATCACCCTATTAACTAGAGTTTTTGTGCTTATGTATGATGTTATGCTTGGAATAATGGATAAACTTGGAAGTGCCCAAAATTTTACATGTCTGGTGTGAGCTGAATGCTGGTGTTTTCCAAAAGCATCGAAGTGTTGTCGATGGATTATGCAATGTGCAGTTCAGGGGGCCTATAGCAGTGAATTTCCGTCTTCTGCTTGTTCTTTTTTTGGTGGAATTTGGTCGATAGCTTTGCTCTAGTAGAGGAGAAAATCGTAGTGGATTCCCTGATGTTTATCCGAGTCGTTTTGTGATTGCCTTTGCCATGTTTACCATCGGAGCGTTGCTGGTTATGCCGCTTGGAGCTTAATATTTGTAAATTTTACCAGTCTCTTGAATTATGTGTGCATTGTAGAGGGCCTTAAAAGTCATATTCGTAAGTTTGACTGGTTTGGAGTAGATGATGTCCTGCGCGTTGCTAATTTTCCTTTCAAGAATGTGAGAAATACTTGGCATAATTGCAAACTAGTACTCCCTCCGTCCTCGGTATCTAGACAGACAAGTAATGTCTAATTTGGGATGGAGGTATATCTGTAATCGTACATTTCATTTGCAATCATACAGCTGAATGGTCGATGCATCATTCGGATCAGGTTACTAAATTCTTCGAAATCATTTGCTGATGCCTGTTGCACCTGTGGTGGTTGTGTCTATTGGCTCGATGTCGATGAGGAGCCCCTGAGCCGGGGACGGCATCGGGTACCTGGAGAAGCTGCCGTCGCAGCCGTCGGCGAGCTTCCACCTGAACCCGGTGACGATGTAGTGCATGGCCACCAGCGTCTCCACCCTAGTGAACTCGTTGCCAGGGCACATGCGCGCGCCGCCGCCGAACGCCACGAAGCTGTAGGGTGGTATCGGGCTCTCGAACCTTGCCGGCTCGAACCTGCTTGGCTCCGGGAAGATGGCCGGGTCCTGCTGCGTCAGGTTCATCGCCCCCAACACCTGCCATCCCTTGGGGATGAGGTGGCCGTCAAACTCCACGTCTGCCACCGCCCTCTTGAGCATGGAGAACACGGGAGGTACCAGGCGCAGGGTCTCCATCGCCGCCGACCATGTGTACTTCATCTTGCCGAGGTCGTCCCACGACAGAGCTTCCCCCGGAGCCTTGCTCCTGGCGACCTCTTGTTGCTCTGCCACGACCCTGCCGTAGGCGTCCCGGTTGCCATCGAGGTGCCGGAGGAGGAAGGTGAGGAGGCTGGCGGTGGTGTCGTGCGCCGCTACCATCATGAACATGACGTTGTCGATGATCTCCTCGTCGGCCAGCCCCTCCGCGAGCATGTGGGTCATGAGGTCGTCGGACGGCGAACTATGCCCGCTCTCCAGCTTGGCGCGCTTCTCCTTGATGATTGCCGCGACGGTTCGCCGGCCTCGCCGGCTCGCGGCGAGGCACTTGCCGAAGGAGGTGAAAGGCAGGTTCACCGGGATCGCCCAGATGCCCCTCACCAGCTGCTGGAACTCCGCGGAGAGCTCCCGCCTCACGGCGGCGTGGTCAGCTCTCCCGAGCCCGAAGATGACGGTGCACATGATGTCGAAGGTGAGCGACTTCATCGACGGCATCACCGCGACGGTCGTGCGGCCGTCCCAGTGGGCGCGGAGGTGGTGCCGGACCTCGTCGTCCATGCTGGCGACGTAGCTCCTCACGATGTCCAGCTTGAGGAACTGGACCATCATGGCCCTCACGCGGCGGTGGTCGTCGCCGACCAGCTCCC
This sequence comes from Triticum aestivum, assembly GCF_018294505.1. NCBI lineage: Eukaryota > Viridiplantae > Streptophyta > Magnoliopsida > Poales > Poaceae > Triticum > Triticum aestivum. Next base: position 397,468,136 of record NC_057797.1, on the reverse strand, counting down.
GGATGTTGCGCCTGCCGACCATACTGTTGAAGGAGGTGGAGCTCTTGGCGGTGAGCGCGGCGCTGGCGAAGAGGAACTTGTTGGCGGCGGGGCCGACGAGGAAGGCCGTGTGGAGGCCGAAGAGGGAGAGCTTTGAGATGGGGCCGTACTCGGAGGCCCAGCGCCGGAGCCATGCCTCGCCGGTGTTGGCGCGGAGGGCGCGCAGTAGGCCGACCGTCTGGCCGACGACGGGAAGGCCGAAGGAGCCCGGAGGCAGCTGACGGCGCCGATCGTCTTGAGATGAGCTCTGCTTTCTGAGGTGTGGCAATACCAACAAGATGAAAGCGATGATTACTGCCGCAAGAGCTGCCAAGACGGGAGCCTCCATTTCCATCTTCTTGATCCAAGCTCTCCAATGCTTGTTTTTCTCATCAGATGGACTCCACTTGTCCACTGTCTAGTAAATTAAACCGATGGGATCAAAAGCTACATCCGAGCTTAATATTTTGATTGGTCTTAATAAATAATCTTAAAGTACTTCATTTGTTTATTTCTGATCGAAATTATTGGAGGGAATCATGCTTACGATGCATTCCACCGAGTACATACAAATTGAGCAGCTACAGAGACGATTAATTAATCCATCCTCACCAAAAAAATTTGACATCTCTTTTTTTTCGCGAATCCATAAAAGACTTATGTATCATTGTATTGATAGAAGAAGGTTTAAAGAAGTCATTACAGAGGCGGTCTTGCAAGCACCAACACGTAGGCGGTGTGATCAAGGCCTACAAGAGCGCATGAGAATGGTAGCTACAAAGTCTATGTCTCGTGTTGATCAGCTGGCCAAGCCCCTTGGCCCCAGCGCGAGCCCAAGCTCTACCGTCGTCTTTGATCTCATTGGTGAGCTGCACAACCGAAGGTGTATCATTGTTGAACATGCTACCGATGTGGTGTTTTCAGATTCGCCAAGCGGTGAGAATGAACACGATGGCGAGGCCGCGTCGAAGGGCGGTTGGGGAGTCTTGGATGAAGGCTGAAAACCATTCGTGGAACGCATCATCCGGGCTGGGTAGCATGGTCATGGTATGGCACCAGGCCAGGATCTCATGACCACACCTAGCGGTAGAAGGAGCGGGTGACGAGAAGGTGCTGGATGATTTCTGGCTCCTTGTCGCAAAGTAGACATAGAGAGGTGTGCGGCAGTCCACGACGTGCCAATCTGTCTGCGGTCGAACACCGGCCCTGGTAAGCAAGCCATAGGAAGATCTTTATGCATAGTGGAGCCCACGACTTCTAGGTGAGGTGCCAAGATGGCTCAATTGCGGATCCAGAGAAGAGCACCAGATAGCAGGACTTGGCCGAGTACGCGTCATTTTGAAGATCAGTAGGTATATTTTTATTGCCATAAGAATTTTCATATGTATTTTGAACTTTTTGCAGGTATGGTCTAACATAATTATTTTCAAAGTTGTTCTTATAAGCATTGTTACTAAAATTGTTTCTGGAAATGAAACTCATATCCACCTAATCATTCTTTTGTTCAACAAGTGAGGCAGTAGAACATCATTGGTATCATTAGGAACATGTTTAAAAGCAAACATGGACATGATCATGTCAACTTTTCATCCAAGCAAGAGATCTCCCGAATAGAACTTACCTTCTTACCAGTTGGAGCTATCGTCATTGAGCATAGTTTGTTGTAATCTTAGGATGTGTTTAGTTTCAGGAACGAAGTGGAACGACATGGGTCCGACCCATCCCTAGGGCCTGTTCCAGCGTTTGGTATACAAATGGAACGGAACCCACTCGTTCCTGACGAACGAATATTCCTTGTATATCTGGAACCGAGCGATACCTCCAAATTGGCCGGACCACGTAGAACGGGCGTCTCTTTCTCCTCCCCCAACTCGCACACACCCTTCAAATCTCAGCGCCGCCACTCCCCGGCCCCGACTCCCACCTCTCTCCCTCTCCGGCGTCAGCTGTCCGTCTTGTCCCTGTCGTCCCGCCTCCTGCTCGTCTTTCTCCCACACAGCCGGCCATCGACATCTTCAGCTCTACCAGCGACAGAAGGAGGAGAGGCCATCTTGCCGCGGATACATTCAGGCAAAGGAACGAGGAACAGCCGTCCGGTCGCAGGCACATCTGAGCGGTAGAAGCTGCTTGCTGTGCGGCGGCAGCGGCTAAGGAGGAGTGGAGCAGCGGCCATCCTGTCGCAGGCACGTCTGCGCGGCCGCAGCGGCTAAGGAGGAGTGCAACAGCGACCAGCTCTGGCGGGCGGCGGCAGTGGAAGGAGCCGCAGCGACCATGGACTGTGGCCGTGGCTCGTGGCTGGCCGAGTGGTGGCCTCACCTGCAGCAGCGGCGTACACACATCCTGTACTGCAGACGAATTGGCATGCGGCGGCTACGCCAAAGTGAATCAGGCTCTGCTCCATCGTGCTCCTGCTCCCTCTTGCAATTTGTGCTTGTTCACGCCTTTGGAATTTGTGCATACCCCACCATTTGTTGAGAATTCTTTCTAGATTTGTTTGTAAATAGATTGTGTATAGATTATTGATGTCATTTTATTTGGCATGATTGTGAAGCAAAATACAAACTGTAGGTGATGAAAAAAATGTTGTTTTGGTACTTAAACAAAATGCTTTCAAAATAAATTTAATGTCGCACGTATTACTGGAAAAGCAAACACTACTTTGAAAAAAAAATCATTCCATTCCACCAACTAAACATGAAGATGTAACCGTTCCATTCCACCTAACTGTTCATACCAAACACAGAGATGGAACCATTCCATTCTTATGGAATGGAACCATTACATTATATTCCACTTGGTTCTTCAACCAAACACACCCTTATAAAGTACCTTAGCAACATTACCTAATGTAGTTTCCATGATGATAGAGGCAAAGGTGTCCCGTCTTTCAATGAGATTGTGGCTATCGTTTTTGATGGAGCTGATTTTGACGATCCGACTACGAACGTGCGAGGACGTCGCGCCTTAGCAATCGCTAAACCAACTCCGAGAGGTTATTGACCACGCCGGAGCATGATCAACCTGACCACGAAGGTCTATTTCCTGCACGCAAACGAAGAACAAGCAAGAAACTGAGATTGCAATATGGATATTGCGAATATAAGAGGAAAGCTTTATTAAACAAGTGGTGTTCTGTGACGTCTTGGTTTGGTCGTTGAACACAAACGAAGTACACGAGTTGCAGCTATGGCGAACTTTAATCTAAACAAAACCCAAGGCTAAAACAACGCCCCAAGGGTTGTATTTATAGGGAGAGAGAGAGAGGAATTTCGTCCACCCTTGGCAAGGTGGGACTAAATTATGTCCTAAATCGTTTTCCCTATTAATACGTGTTGGGGATCGTTGCAGAAATTAAAAAATTTCTACGCATCACCAAGATCAATCTATGGAGTAACTAGCAACGAGAGGGGAGTGCATCTTCATACCCTTGAAGATCGCGACTCGGAAGCGTTGCAAGAACGCGGTTGGAGGAGTCGTACACGTAGCGATTCAGATCGCGGCCGAAACCGATCTAAGCACCGAATAACGGTGCCTCCGCGTTCAACACACGTGCAGCCCGATGACGTCTCCCGCGCCTTGATCCAGCAAGGAGGAGGGAGAGGTTGAGGAAGAAGGCTCCAACAGCAGCACGACGGCGTGGTGGTGATGGAGTGGCAGTTCTCCGGCAGGGCTTCGCCAAGCTCACGCGGAGGAGGAGAGGTGTTGGGGAGGGGAGGGGCTGCGCCTTGGATGTGGTGCTGCAGCCCTCCCCTCGCCCCTCTATTTATAGGGAGATGGGGGAAGGGGGCCGGCCCCTCTAGATGAGATCTAGAGGGGGGCGGCGGCCAAGGGGAGGGGGCTTGCCCCCCAAGCAAGGGAGGGAGGGCGCCCCCCTTTAGGGTTCCCCCAAACCCTAGGCGCATGGGCCCTAGGGGGGAATGGCGCCCAGCCCACTAGGGGCTGGTTCCCTTCCACCTACAGCCCATAAGGCCCTCCGGGGCAGGTGGACCCTTCCGGTGGACCCCGGAACCCCTCCGGTGGTCCCGGTACAATACCGGTATACCCTCGAATATTTCCGGTGACCATATGATGACTTCCCATATATAAATTTTCACCTCCGGACTATTCCGGAACTCCTCGTGACGTCCGGGATCTCATCCGGGACTCCGAACAACATTCGGTAATCACATACAAATCTTCCTAATAACCCTAGCGTCATCGAACCTTAAGTGTGTAGACCCTACGAGTTAGGGAACCATGTAGACATGACCGAGACAACTCTCCGGCCAATAACCAACAGCGGGATCTGGATACCCATGTTGGCTCCCACATGTTCCACGATGATCTCATCGGATGAACCACGATGTCGAGGATTCAAGCAATCCCGTATACAATTCCCTTTGTCAATCGGTACGTTACTTGCCCGAGATTCGATCGTCGGTATCCCAATACCTCGTTCAATCTCGTTACCGGCAAGTCACTTTACTCGTTGCGTAACACATCATCCCGTGACCAACCCTTAGTCACATTGAGCTCATTACGATGATGTCTTACCGAGTGGGCCCAGAGATACCTCTCCGTCATACGGAGTGACAAATCCCAGTCTCGATTCGTGCCAACCCAACAGACACTTTCAGAGATACCCGTAGTGCACCTTTATAGTCACCCAGTTACGTTGTGACGTTTGGCACACCCAAAGTATTCCTACAGTATCCGGGAGTTGCACAATCTCATGGTCTAAGGAAAAGATACTTGACATTAGAAAAGCTTTAGCAGACGAACTACACGATCTTGCGCTATGCTTAGGATTGGGTCTTGTCCATCACATCATTCTCCTAATGATGTGATCCCGTTATCAATGACATCCAATGTCCATGGTCAGGAAACCGTAACCATCTATTGATCAACGAGCTAGTCAACTAGAGGCTCACTAGGGACATGTTGTGGTCTATGTATTCACACATGTATTACGATTTCCGGATAATACAATTATAGCATGAACAATAGACAATTATCATGAACAAGGAAATATAATAATAACCATTTTATTATTGCCTCTAGGGCATATTTCCAACAGTCTCCCACTTGCACTAGAGTCAATAATCTAGTTACATTGTGATGAATCGAACACCCATAGAGTTCTGGTGTTGATCATGTTTTGCTCGAGGAAGAGGTTTAGTCAACGGATCTGCGACATTCAGGTCCGTATGCACTTTACAAATATCTATGTCTCCATTTTGAACATTTTCACGAATGGAGTTGAAGCGACGCTTGATATGCCTGGTCTTCCTGTGAAACCTGGGCTCCTTGGCAAGGGCAATAGCTCCAGTGTTGTCACAGAAGAGAGTCATCGGGCCCGACGCATTGGGAATAACTCCTAGGTCGGTAATGAACTCCTTCATCCAGATTGCTTCTTGTGCTGCCTCCGAGGCTGCCATGTACTCCGCTTCACATGTAGATCCCGCCACGACGCTTTGCTTGCAACTACACCAGCTGACTGCCCCACCATTCAAAATATACACGTATCCGGTTTGTGACTTAGAGTCATCCAGATCTGTGTCGAAGCTAGCATCGACGTAACCCTTTACGACGAGCTCTTCGTCACCTCCATAAACGAGAAACATATCCTTAGTCCTTTTCAGGTACTTCAGGATATTCTTGACCGCTGTCCAGTGTTCCATGCCGGGATTACTTTGGTACCTTCCTACCAAACTCACGGCAAGGTTTACATCAGGTCTGGTACACAACATGGCATACATAATAGACCCTATGGCCGAGGCATAGGGGACGACACTCATCTTTTCTCTATCTTCTACCGTGGTCGGGCATTGAGCCGTGCTCAATCTCATACCTTGCAATACAGGCAAGAACCCCTTCTTGGACTGATCCATATTGAACTTCTTCAATATCTTGTCAAGGTACGTACTTTGTGAAAGACCAATGAGGCGTCTCGATCTATCTCTATAGATCTTGATGCCTAATATATAAGCAGCTTCTCCAAGGTCCTTCATTGAAAAACACTTGTTCAAGTAGGCCTTTATGCTTTCCAAGAATTCTATATCATTTCCCATCAATAGTATGTCATCCACATATAATATGAGAAATGCTACAGAGCTCCCACTCACTTTCTTGTAAACACAGGCTTCTCCATAAGTCTGCGTAAACCCAAACGCTTTGATCATCTCATCAAATCGAATGTTCCAACTCCGAGAGGCTTGCACCAGCCCATAGATTGAGCGTTGGAGCTTGCACACCTTGTCAGCATTCTTAGGATCGACAAAACCTTCCGGCTGCATCATATACAATTCTTCCTTAAGGAAACCATTAAGGAATGCCGTTTTGACGTCCATTTGCCATATCTCATAATCATAGAATGCGGCAATTGCTAACATGATTCGGACGGACTTCAGCTTCGCTACGGGTGAGAAAGTCTCATCGTAGTCAACCCCTTGAACTTGTCGATAACCCTTAGCGACAAGCCGAGCCTTATAGATGGTCACATTACCATCCGCGTCTGTCTTCTTCTTAAAGATCCATTTATTTTCTATGGCTCGCCGATCATCGGGCAAGTCAGTCAAAGTCCATACTTCGTTTTCATACATGGATCCTATCTCGGATTTCATGGCTTCCAGCCATTTGTCGGAATCTGGGCCCGCCATCGCTTCTTCATAGTTCGAAGGTTCACCATTGTCTAACAACATGATTTCCAGGACAGGGTTGCCGTACCACTCTGGTGCGGAACGTGTCCTTGTGGACCTACGAAGTTCAGTAGCAACTTGATCTGAAGTTTCATGATCATCATCATTAACTTCCTCTCTAGTCGGTGCAGGCACCTCAGGAACATTTTCTTGAGCTGCGCCACTCTCCGGTTCAAGAGGCAATACTTCATCAAGTTCTACTTTCCTCCCACTTACTTCTTTCGAGAGAAACTCTTTCTCTAGAAAGGATCCATTCTTGGCAACAAAGATCTTGCCTTCGGATCTGAGGTAGAAGGTATACCCAATAGTTTCTTTAGGGTATCCTATGAAGACGCATTTTTCCGATTTGGGTTCGAGCTTTTCAGGTTGAAGTTTCTTGACATAAGCATCGCATCCCCAAACTTTCAGAAACGACAGCTTAGGTTTCTTACCAAACCACAATTCATACGGTGTCGTCTCAACGGATTTCGACGGAGCCCTATTTAAAGTGAATGCGGCAGTCTCTATAGCATAACCCCAAAATGACAGCGGTAGATCGGTAAGAGACATCATAGATCGTACCATATCCAATAGAGTGCGATTACGACGTTCGGACACACCATTACGCTGAGGTGTTCCAGGCGGCGTGAGTTGTGAAACAATTCCGCATTTCCTTAAGTGCGTGCCAAATTCGTGACTCAAATATTCTCCCCCACGATCTGATCGTAAGAACTTGATTTTCCTGTCACGTTGATTCTCAACCTCACTCTGAAATTCCTTGAACTTTTCAAAGGTCTCAGACTTGTGTTTCATTAAGTAGACATACCCATATCTACTCAAGTCATCAGTGAGGGTGAGAACATAACGATAGCCACCGCGAGCCTCAACACTCATTGGACCGCACACATCAGTATGTATGATTTCCAATAAGTTGGTTGCTCGCTCCATTGTTCCGGAGAACGGAGTCTTGGTCATTTTGCCCATGAGGCATGGTTCACATGTGTCAAATGATTCATAATCAAGAGACTCCAAAAGTCCATCTGCATGGAGTTTCTTCATGCATTTGACACCAATGTGACCAAGGCGGCAGTGCCACAAGTATGTGGGACTATCATTATCAACCTTACATCTTTTGGCATTCACACTATGAATATGTGTAACATCACGTTCGAGATTAAATAAGAATAAACCATTGACCAGCGGGGCATGACCATAAAACATGTCTCTCATATAAATAGAACAACCATTATTCTCAGATTTAAATGAGTAGCCATCTCGCATTAAACGAGATCCAGATACAATGTTCATGCTCAAAGCTGGTACTAAATAACAATTATTGAGGTTTAAAACTAATCCCGTAGGTAAATGTAGAGGTAGCGTGCCGACGGCGATCACATCGACCTTGGAACCATTCCGACGCGCATCGTCACCTCGTCCTTCGCCAGTCTCCGTTTATTCCGCAGTTCCTGTTTTGAGTTACAAATATGAGCAACTGCACCGGTATCAAATACCCAGGAGCTACTACGAGCGCTGGTTAGGTACACATCAATAACATGTATATCACATATACCTTTGGCATTGCCGGCCTTCTTATCCGCTAAGTACTTGGGGCAGTTCCGCTTCCAGTGACCGTTTCCCTTGCAATAAAAGCACTCAGTCTCAGGCTTGGGTCCATTCTTTGGCTTCTTCCCGGCAGCTTGCTTACCGGGCGCGGCAACTCCCTAGCCGTCCTTCTTGAAGTTCTTTTTACCCTTGTCTTTCTTGAATTTAGTGGTTTTATTCACCATCAACACTTGCTGTTCCCTTTTGATTTCCACCTCCGCTGATTTCAGCATCGAATATACCTCAGGAATGGTCTTTCCCATCCCCTGCATATTGAAGTTCATCACAAAGCTCTTGTAGCTAGGTGGGAGCGACTGAAGGATTCTTTCAATGACTGCATCATCCGGGAGATTAACTCCCAGCTAATACAAGCGGTTGTGCAACCCAGCCATTTTGAGTATGTGCTCACTGACGGAACTATTCTCCTCCATCTTACAACTGTAGAACTTGTCAGAGACTTCATATCTCTCGACCCGGGCATGAGCTTGGAAAACCATTTTCAGCCCTTGGAACATCTCGTATGCTCCGTGTTGTCCAAAATGATTTTGGAGCCCCGGTTCTAAGCTGTAAAGCATGACGCACTGAACCAGGGAGTAATCATCACTGCGCCTCTGCCAGGCGTTCATAACGTCTTGTTCTGCTGGGAAAACAGGTGCTTCACCTAGCGGTGCATCAAGGACATATGCTTTCCTGGCAGCTATGAGGATAATCCTCAGGTTACGGACCCAGTCCGTGTAGTTGCTGCCATCGTCTTTCAGCTTGGTTTTCTCTAGGAACGCGTTGAAGTTGAGGGCAACATTAGCGTGGGCCATTTGATCTACAAGACATATTGCAAAGATTTTTTAGACTATGTTCATGACAATTAAGTTCATCTAATCAAATTATTTAATGAACTCCCACTCAGATAGAGATCCCTCTAGTCATCTAAGTGATACATGATCTGAGTCAACTAGGCCGTGTTCGATCATCACGTGAGACGGACTAGTCATCATCGGTGAACATTTTCATGTTGATCGTATCTTCTATACGACTCATGTTCGACCTTTCGGTCTTCCGTGTTCCGAGGCCATGTCTGTACATGCTAGGCTCGTCAAGTCAACCTAAGTGTATTGCGTGTGTAAATCTGGCGTACACCCGTTGTATGCGAATGTTAGAACCTATCACACCCGATCATCACGTGGTGCTTCAGAACAACGAACCTTAGCAACGGTGCACAGTTAGGGGGAACACTTCCTTGAAATTATTGCGAGGTATCATCTTATTTATGCTACCATCGTTCTAAGCAAATAAGATGTAAAACATGATAAACATCACATGCAATCAAATAGTGACATGATATGGCCAATATCATTTTGCTCCTTTTGATCTCCATCTTCGGGGCGCCATGATCATCATTGTCACCGGCATGACACCATGACCTCCATCATCATGATATCCATCATTGTGTCTTCATGAAGTTGTCTCGCCAACTATTACTTCTACTACTATGGCTAACGATTAGCAATAAAGTAAAGTAATTACATGACTTTTATGTTGACACGCAGGTCATAAATAAATTAAGACAACTCCTATGGCTCCTGCCGGTTGTCATACTCATCGACATGCAAGTCGTGATTCCTATTACAAGAACATGATCAATCTCATACATCACATATATCATTCATCACATGCTTTTGGCCATATCACATCACACGGCATATGCTGCAAGAACAAGTTAGACGTCTTCTAATTGTTGTTGCAAGTTTTTATGTGGCTGCTATAGGTTTCTAGCAAGAACGTTTCTTACCTACGCCAAAACCACAACGTGATATGCCAATTTCTATTTACCCTTCATAAGGACCCTTTTCATCGAATCCGATCCGACTAAAGTGGGAGAGACAGACACCCGTTAGCCACCTTATGCAACTAGTGCATGTCAGTCGGTGGAACCAGTCTCACGTAAGCATACATGTAAGGTCGGTCCGGGCCGCTTCATCCCATGATGCTGCCGAATCAAGATAAGACTAGTAACGGCAAGTAAATTGACAAAATCGACGCCCACAACAACTTGTGTTCTACTCGTGCATATAAACTACGCATAGACCTAGCTCATGATGCCACTGTTGGGGATCGTTACAACAACAAAAACAAAAATCTTTTGGGTTTCATCTCCATAAGAATGGCTGAGTTTTTACGTTGGCTTGGCAAGCCTATCACAACCCTCCTCCTTTACCCGGGCTTGGGACCGGCTATGTTGAGACAACATAGGCGGAGTTGGGGATCGTTGCAGAAATTAAAAAATTTCTACGCATCACCAAGATCAATCTATGGAGTAACTAGCAATGAGAGGGGAGTGCATCTTCATACCCTTGAAGATCACGAGACGGAAGCGTTGCAAGAACGCGGATGGAGGAGTCGTACACATAGCGATTTAGATCGCGGCCGAATCCGATCTAAGCACCGAATAACGGTGCCTGCGCGTTCAACACACGTGCAGCCCGGTGACGTCTCCCGCGCCTTGATCCAGCAAGGAGGAGGGAGAGATTGAGGAAGAAGGCTCCAACAGTAGCACGACGGCGTGGTGGTGATGGAGTGGCAGTTCTCCGGCAAGGCTTCGCCAAGCTCGCGTGGAGGAGGAGAGGTGTTGGGGAGGGGAGGGGCTGCGCCTTGGATGTGCTGCTGCAGCCCTCCCCTCGCCCCTCTATTTATAGGGAGAAGGGGCCGGCCCCTCTAGATGAGATCTAGAGGGGGGGGGGGCGGCCAAGGGGAGGGGGCTTGCCCCCCAAGCAAGGGGGGGGGCGCCCCCCTTTAGGGTTCCCCCAAACCCTAGGCGCATGGGCCCTAGGGGGGAATGGCGCCCAACCCACTAGGGGCTGGTTCCCCTCCACCTACAGCCCATAAGGCCCTCCGGGGCAGGTGGACCCTCCCGGTGGACCCCGGAACCCCTCCGGTGGTCCCAGTACAATACCGGTATACCTCCGAATATTTCCGGTGACCGTATGATGACTTCCCATATATAAATCTTCACCTCTGGACTATTCCGGAACTCCTTGTGATGTCCGGGATCTCATCCGGGACTCCGAACAACATTCGGTAATCACATACAAATCTTCCTAATAACCCTAGCGTCATCGAACCTTAAGTGTGTAGACCCTATGGGTTCGGGAACCATGCAAACATGACCGAGACAACTCCCCGGCCAATAACCAACAACGGGATCTGGATACCCATGTTGGCTCCCACATGTTCCACGATGATCTCATCGGATGAACCACGATTCGAGGATTCAAGCAATCCCGTATACAATTCCCTTTGTCAATCGGTACGTTACTTGCCCGAGATTCGACCGTCAGTATCCCAATACCTCGTTCAATCTCGTTACCGGCAAGTCACTTTACTCGTTGCGTAACACATCATCCCGTGACCAACCCTTAGTCACATTGAGCTCATTACGATGATGTCTTACAGAGTGGGCCCAGAGATACCTCTCCGTCATACAGAGTGACAAATCCCACTCTCAATTCGTGCCAACCCAACAGACACTTTCAGAGATACCCGTAGTGCACCTTTATAGTCACCCAGTTACGTTGTGACGTTTGGCACACCCAAAGTATTCCTACAGTATCCGGGAGTTGCACAATCTCATGGTCTAATGAAAAGATACTTGACATTAGAAAAGCTTTAGCAGACGAACTACACGATCTTGCGCTATGCTTAGGATTGGGTCTTGTCCATCACATCATTCTCCTAATGATGTGATCCCGTTATCAATGACATCCAATGTCTATGGTCAAGAAATCGTAACCATCTATTGATCAACGAGCTAGTCAACTAGAGGCTCACTAGGGACATGTTGTGGTCTATGTATTCACACATGTATTACGATTTCCGGATAATACAATTATAGCATGAAGAATAGACAATTATCATGAATGAGGAAATATAATAATAACCATTTTATTATTGCCTCTAGGGCATATTTCCAACAATACGGACTCTAAAACCAGCCTATTAAGTGTATTTAAAAATTACATGGGCCTGACCCAAAACCAAGGTGGCGCAGCACCTATATTAAGCTTATGGACGAAATATTATGAATGGCCGTCTTGTATATTTCGTCCATGTCCTTGTACTTCGTCATGGTGGCTCCAAAGTGATGAACACTCCACCAAAAACTCTGTTCTTGCTCCCCTTATGAGCGCCATCTTCTCCATGCTTGATGATGCTCCAATGTTCATCATTCTTGTCCATGCTTCGCCCTTCATATATAAGCAAAACAAATGTATCGAATTTAGGCAGCATCATATTCTACGAGCATTAGAATCATTACCAAGAAACGAAAGTACCTGATAATTTAATTAGCGTGCGTGAGCTTTAGTAATTGGTCTAGTATATGTAGCAGTAGGGGCTATCGGTGTAACTTTGTTAGTGATGTCCTCATCACATGAAGGTCCCGCCTGCATCAAAGTCTAAACATTATTGGACATATAGTTAACGCCATCATAGAAAGTTTACAAAATCATCAGGTCACTTAAACCATGTGTAGGGAAATTCTTAGTCATAGTTTTTAACCTTTATCAAGCTTGGTCTACATTGTCATGCTTAGTTTGTTTAAAATTCATGATAAAATTTCTCAATAGAATGATTTTTGTAGGAGGATAATATTACCAATGAAAGCATCCTTACAATTTGTCCATGAATCAATGTTATTCTTAGGTATAGATAACAATCATTCTTTATCCCTGGCTCTCCACAAAAAATGGAAAACGTTAATATCAACTTCTACTTATTTATATTTTTGCATATCACATAGCTCAACAAAATTATTCAAGTCAAAAGCAAGATTTTCATTATAAGAACCAGAGACTTGTTCTTTCACCACCAAGGTCGATAAAGTGGGGCTGATTACATATGATTCAATCTTAGTAGTTAGTGAAGCAATAGATGTACTAATGAAATCATCATCATTAGTATGTGAGAAGTCAAATAGTTTCATATTTTTGGCATAAGTAGACATCATTAAGATATTGTGTGAGGCAACAGGTCACCAAAATAACATGTATACTTGTGTATGGAGAGAGAGAGAGAGGGGGGCAGCTGAGTGATTCAACTCCAACAGAGTGAGAGGGGGCTGAGTGATTCAAGTAAGCTTCATAGCTAGTAATAATTACGTGTGTGTGTGATAATCCCCAGGTGCAATGAATTGTCGTAGCACTTTCTAATGACAAAGGTGGTAAGTATGGAGTGTCAAACCCACAAGGAGTTAAAGTTAAGAACAATATTCTCTCAGGTAATATCTGACACTGATACAACCCCATGTACACCGAGCGTTCGCTTTATCTAGAAAGAAAAATAAAACTATGAAGTGTGTGGGTATAAAGAGATGGGTTTGCAAAATAATGGAGAACTTAGACATACAAATAGGTGCTGCCTAAGTAAAGCTACACTATATTAAAATATAATACAAATAGCGAGTGTGGAATAGTGGTGGTATGATGTGTGGACTTTTCCCTGGGCAATTAGCTAAGTTACTAAGCCGATTATCGTCATTGCAATTTTATATGTGGGGGAGGCCTCAACTATCATACCATCCCTTACTTGGAATTTTATGCACTTATGGTTGGAACTATTAGCAAGCATACACAACTACTAACAAGTTCATTAAGGTAAACCCAACCATAGCATTAAGATATATTGGCCCCCTTCAATTTCGTATGCATCAATTTCTACACTCAGCTTCGGTAATATTTTTCACTCCAGCCAGCCTATGCATAGTACTATCAACATACTATTAGCCCTAATATGTGATCCACGCATGCACTCATATGAGGGGCACCAAAGTACAGCAATAAAATCACCATGCAACTCAAACCAATCATAGCAATTCACCAGTTAACCCATATGACAACAATAATCTACTCAGACATAATAGCGATGACACAAATCATCGGATAATAAGCCATAGCAGCAAAACACCATGTTCCAGTTGGGGATTACAAAGGGTTGCAGGAGATTGGACCACTAAAAAGAGGTGAGGAAGGTGATGGAGATGTTGGTGAAAACGACAATGTTGACGAAGACGATCTCCGTGATGATGGTTCCCCTAGTGGCATTCTGGCGCCACCGGCAGAGAGTGGGAGAGAGGCTCCTGTAAGTGCATCTAGTGCCCCTTAGTGATTTGGGTTTATTGAAGACTTATAGGTTAAGGGACTGATGCATTTGTGAGTGTACACAGGTCTATAAGTCTATGAGGAGTTTGATGTTTACAGAGAAAGTAGACCCCTAAAAATGAAGTTCTTCGACTGAAGACTTTGAAAATGAAGAAATTGGTGTAATCCTGAAGACTTGGTATTCATTCGAGGAACATGAAGCATGAAGACTTTTATTTTTGTAGTTTCATTTTCTCTTTCTTGAGTCATAGGAAACACCGTACTGTTAAAGGGGGTCGAGGAAATACTAAGGAAAAATTTCTAAGTGATGCTCAACTCAAATTCTACACCTACCAATCCCTTCGAGTGAAGCCATTGGAAATCTCATACAGCTCAGTCAATTTCTTCAGTCACAGAGACGAAGTTCTTCTGGTCTCTGAGAAATTTGTTCTGACTGAGGAGTTAGGAATTCGCCAGTGCGGATTGCCTACACAGTGAGGAACATGATGGCCCTGAGGAATTTGATACTCAAAATTCCGACCGTTGCTATGCTATGCGCCAGCTGTCCCAAAATATCTACCCACCTAACGGTCATATCATTGAAGGGCATTTATGTCTTATCATGTCGGGCTGTTCCCTAGGCTATAAATAGCCGCCCCCGACAAACACTAGCTGGTTGGCTGCTCCGAGAGAAACTGACACTTGTCATTTGAGAGCATCCCATCCTCCGAGGACTTTGAGAGAAAATCATCAAGTGAGGAAAACCCAAACCCAAACACCTACAAACCCAAAGTGATTGAGCATCACTGAAGAGATTGATCCAGCGTGGATCCGACGCTTGTTACATTTGAAGACTGTGCATCTTCCAGACGGTTAGGCGTCTGATATGTCCATTTTGCATCATGCTTTTATATTAATATTTATTGCATTATGGGCTGTTATTACACATTATGTCACAATACCTATGCCTATTCTCTCTTATTTTACAAGGTTTACATAAAGAGGGAGAATGCCGACAGCTGGGATTCTGGGATGGAAAAGGAGCAAATATTAGAGACCTATTCTGCACAGCTCCAAAAGTCCTGAAACATCACGGAAGTTATTTTCAGAATATATCAAAAAAATACTGAGCATAAGAAGTACCAGAGGGGGGCCACCCACCAGCCACGAGGGTGGGGGGCACTCCCTACCCCCCTGGGCGCGCCCCTGCCTTGTGGGCCCCCTGGTGGCCCTCCAATGCCCATCTTCTACTATATGGAGTCTCTCGTCGAGGAAAAAATCATAATCAATCTTTCGGGACGAGATTCCGCAGCCACGACGCGGAACCTTGGCGGAACCAATCTAGGGCAACGGCGGAGCTGTTTTGCCGGGGAAACTTCCCTCCGGGAGGGGGAAATCATCACCATCGTCATCACCAATGACCCTCTCATCGGGAGGGGGTCAATCTCCATCAACATCTTCACCAGCACCATCTCATCTCAAACCCTAGTTCATCTCTTGTATCCAATCTTTGTATCAAAACCTCAGATTGGTACCTGTGGGTTGCTAGTAGTGTTGATTACTCCTTGTAGTTGATGCTAGTTGGTTTACTTGGTGGAAGATCATATGTTCAGATCCATTATGCATATTAATACCCCTCTAATTATGAACATGAATATTCTTTGTGAGTAGTTACGTTTGTTCCTGAGGACATGGGAGAAGTCTTGCTATTAGTAGTCATGTGAATTTGGTATTCGTTCGATATTTTGATGAGATGTATGTTGTCATCCCTCTAGTGGTGTCATGTGAACGTCGACTACATGACACTTCACCATTGTTTGGGCCTAGAGGGAGGCATTGGGAAGTAATAAGTAGATGATGGGTTGCTAGAGTGAGAGAAGATTAAACCCTAGTTTATGCATTGCTTCATAAGGGGCTGATTTGGATCCATATGTTTCATGCTATGGTTAGGTTTACCTTAATACTTCTGTTGTAGTTGAGGATGCTTGCAATGGGGGTTAATCATAAGTGGGATGCTTGTCCAAGTAAGGACAACACCCAAGCACCGGTCCACCCACATATCAAATTATCAAAGTACCGAACGTGAGTCATATGATCGTGATGAAAACTAGCTTGACGATAATTCCCATGTGTCCTCCGGAGCGCTTTTCTCTATATAAGAGTTTGTCCAGGCTTGTCCTTTGCTACAAAAAAGATTGGGCCATCTTGCTGCACCTTATTTACTTTTATTACTTGCTACTCGTTACAAATTACCTTATCACAAAACTATCTATTACCGATAATTCCAGTGCTTGCAGAGGATACCTTACTGAAAACTGCTTATCATTTCCTTCTGCTCCTCGTTTGGTTCGACACTCTTACTTATCGAAAAGGCTACGATAGATCCCCTATACTTGTGGATCATCAAGACTCTTTTATAGCGCCATTGCCGGGGAGTGAAGCGCCTTTGGTAGGTGGAATTTGGTAAGGAAAAATTTATATAGTGTGCTGAAATTTGCTGTCACTTGTTCCTATGGAAAGTAATCCTTTGAGGGGCTTGTTCGGGGTATCTTCACCCTGACCGGTAGAGCAAATAGTTGCTCCTCAACCTACTGAACCTACTGAAAATGTTTACTTTGAAATTCCTTTGGGTATGATAGAGAAACTGCTAGCTAATCCTTTTGGAGGAGATGGAACATTGCATCCCGACTTACACTTAATCTATGTGGATGAAGTTTGTGGATTATTTAAGCTTGCAAGTATGCCCAATGATGTTATCAAGAAGAAGGTTTTCCCTTTATCTTTGAAGGGAGATGCATTGACATGGTATAGGCTATGTGATGATATGGGATCATGGGACTACAAACGGTTGAAAGTGGAATTCCGTCAAAAGTTTTATCCTATGCATCTTGTTCATCGTGATCGTAATTATATATATATATATATATAATTTTTGGCCTCGCGAAGGAGAAAGCATCGCTCAAGCTTGGGGGAGGCTTAAGTCAATGTTATATTCATGCCCCAATCATGGGCTCTCAAGAGAAATGATTATTCAGAATTTTTGTACTTGGCTTTCTGACAACAATCGCTCCATGCTTGTAACGCCCGGATAATCGTGCTACAGTAATCCAACGCTAATCATGCCACGTCACCACGGTTATTGTTGATAGTCTGCCGTTAGTTCAAAACCGAGTCAAATTCAAATTTAAAAATAAAGTTAATAATAAAAGTTTACAAACGTTAAAACAAAAATGTTCGGTTTGTGCATAATATTACATAGTTAATTATGGTGAAGAAAACACATGTTTAGAAAATGCATAAATATTTTAAATTGAATAAAAACAGAAAAGGAAAAAGAGAAATAAAGAAGAAAAAAATATAAAACAGAAAACTAACGAAAGAGAAAAAAGGAAACACCCCCCCACTCGGCTCCGTCCTAGCAGGCCATTGGGCCACCCACCTGGCTGGCCCACCCCCACTCCTCAAAACCCCCCACTCCCCCAGTCAACCACCGACACCCCCACCCCCTCCCCGAAATATCTCCTTCCCCTCTCCCCGATCAGATCGGGATCGAGGAGGAGGTCGTCGCCTCGCCAGAGCCC
Source organism: Triticum aestivum (assembly GCF_018294505.1). Classification (NCBI taxonomy): domain Eukaryota; kingdom Viridiplantae; phylum Streptophyta; class Magnoliopsida; order Poales; family Poaceae; genus Triticum; species Triticum aestivum. The sequence goes on along the minus strand of NC_057797.1, from coordinate 397,450,151 downwards.
CTCCCCGCCAGCCTGCTTTCCCGCCGCACGTCGTCCCCGTCACCCCCCTCGACCACCGCTGCCCAGTCCCTACCCTGCCAGTGAGGCCCCGGCCTCTCCCCTCTTCCTCTCCTCGTGTTTGACGTCGCCATGCCCGCCGTCCCGTGTGCATGCTCACCGCGTCGTGCCCGCGCACCGCACCTGCCCGTGGCCCGGCCTCTCCTCTGCCAGTCCCGCCGTCGCCTAGCACCGTAGCTCCGTGCCCCGACTCCTTCCGCCTCCCTGCTGCCGGCCCGCGCCCGTGGACCCCTTCCCCTTGCTCGCCGCAGCTCCGGCGCGGCTCTGCCCGCGCCACCGCGCCGCGTTCGGCTGCCCCCGCCCGAGCACGCCCGCTTTGGCCTTCCCCGCGCGCGCCTGCTGTTGCTGGCGCCGCCCGCTACAGCCAGCCACCGCGCAGCCCGCCCGTGCCACTTCTGCCCCGCGCCAGGCTGCGCCCCACAGCCGCCTTGCTCCGCCGCCCGCACGCTGACCCGGCTCCCCGCACCATCGCCCTAATCTGCCCCGCAGCCACCCGTGCCCGCGGTCGCCTCGCGCGCTGCGCGCCGTCGCCGGCAGCCGCAGCCGCCATTAACGGGCGCCCGCCCGTTGCCCATTCGGGCTGTGCCCGTAGCCCACACCCGCTATGGCCCCCTTGCCTATAACATGTGGGGCCCCAACCCCCCACAGAACGTTTACAAAAAAATAGTAATAAAAAAATATAAATATTAATTAATTAATTAATTAACTTAATTAATTTTGATTAATTAAACTAATCAAATAACTAAACTAATTAAACTGTTAGTCAATTAATTAATTACTCAATGACAATGGGGCCCCCTAATTAATACTAATTAGGGTAATTAAAATGTTTAATTAAAATGTGTCACTGACCAGTGGGACCCACTGGTCAGGTTGACCAGTCAACCCCTGTTGACTGCTGACGTCAGCATGACATCATGCTGATGTCATAAATCCAAATTCGAATTAAATTAATTAATTAAATTCCAGAAATTAATAAAATCTTTAGAAAATCATATCTTTTAATCCGTAACTCGGATTAAAATACTTTCTACATGAAAGTTGCTCAGAACGACGAGACAAACCCGGATACGCAGCCCGTTCGTCCGCCACACATCCCTAGCATAGCGAACACGGAACTTTCCCCCTCCGGTTCATCTGTCCGAAAACGCGAAACACTGAGGATAATTTCCAGGATGATTTCCCCCTTCACCGGTACCACCTCGTATCGTGTTAGGACACACCAGGCATCACGCTTTGTCATGTCATGCATCGTCATGCATTTGTTTGCATTATATTTATTGTTTCTTCCCCCTCTTCTCTCGCTAGACACCGAGACCGACACCGCTGCTACCTAGTACAACTACGGTGTTGACGACCCCTCTCTCTTGCCAGAGCAACCAGGCAAGCCCCCCCCTTGATCACCAGATATCTCCTACTCTTGTCTATACTGCTTGCATTAGAGTAGTGTAGCATGTTACTGCTTTTCGTTAATCCTATTCTGATGCATAGCCTGTCATTGTTGCTCCAACTGTTGATACCTTACCTGCAATCCTAATGCTTACTATAGGATGCTAGTTTATCATCAGTGGCCCTACATTCTTGTCCGTCTGCCATGCTATACTATCGGGCCGTGATCACTCGGGAGGTGATCACGGGTATATACTATATACTTTATACATGATACATGTGATGACAAAAGACGGGTCGGCTCGAGGAGTACCTGCGGTTGATTCACGAATTGGGGGATGGAAGGACATACTTTCCCGACAGCCCTCTGTGTGGATCTTTGTGGCGAAGCGACAGGGCAGGTTGAGACCACCTAGGAGAGAGGTGGGCCTGGTCCTGGTCGGCATTCGCGGTTATTTCAAGATAACACGTTTAACGAGGTCTTAGTATTTGATCTGAGTCTGGCCATTGGCTTATACGCACTAACCATCTATGCGGGGACAATTATGGGCACTCGACGTCGTGGTATCAGCCGAAGCCTTCGTGACGTCAGCGACTGAGCGGCGCACGCCGGATTGGACCGTAAGCCTGCTCTTGTATTAAGGGGGCTAGTTCTGCTTCCGGCCGCGTACGCAGCATGCAGGTGTGCAATGGGCGATGGGCCCAGACCCCTGCGCCATAGGATTTAGACCGGCGTGCTGACCTCTTTGTTGTGGCTAGGTAGGGCTGCGACGTGTTGATCTTCCGAGGCCGGGCATGACCCAGAAAAGTGTGTCCGGACAAAGGGGATCGAGCGTGTTGGGAAATGTGGTGCACCCCTGCAGGGAAGTTAATCTATTCGAATAGCCATGATCTTCGGTAACAGGACGACTTGGAGTTGTACCTTGACATTATGACAACTAGAACCAGATACTTAATAAAACACACCCTTCCAAGTGCCAGATACAACCGGTGATCGCTCTCTCACAAGGCGATGAGGGGAGGATCATCGGTTACGATTATGCTACACAACACTACTTGGTGAACTTACCATCTACTCTCTTCTCCTGCTGCAAGATGGAGGTTACCAGAAGCGTAGTCTTCGATAGGACTAGCTATCCCCCTCTTATTCCGGCATTCTGCAGTTCAATCTACATATGATACCCTTATTCCATTTGATACCAATGCATACATATGTAGTGTAGCTCCTTGCTGGCGAGTACTTTGGATGAGTACTCACGGTTGCTTTGCTCCCTCTTTTCCCCCTTTCTATACTCGATTGCTGTGACCAGACGTTGGAGCCCAGGAGCCAGACGCCACCGTCGATGACGACTACTACTACTCGGGAGGTTCCTACTACTACGTGCAGTCCGCTGACGATGACGAGGATTAGTTTAGGAGGATCCCAGGCAGGAGGCCTGGACCTCTTTCGATTTGTATCCCAGTTTGTGCTAGCCTTCTTAAGGCAAACTTGTTTACTTATGACTGTACTCAGATATTGTTGCTTCCGCTGACTCGTCTATGATCGAGCTCTTGTATTCGAGCCCTCGAGGCCCCTGGCTTGTAATATGATGCTCGTATGACTTAATTTATTTGTAGAGTTGTGTAGTGATATCTTCCCGTGAGTCCCTGATGATCGTACACGTTTGCGTGTATGATTAGTGTACGATTGAGTCGGGGGCGTCACAAGTTGGTATCAGAGCCGACTACCTGTAGGAATCCCCCTTCCACACTCCTTGGCCGAAGTTGAGTCTAGACATTACAAAAACTTTTACTAACATGGTTGTGTGCCTTACGGGCCCACGTCGCCATCTGGGTGGTATTAGTATCTTTTATTCCTCGATCCTTACTCTGGGACTCTGAACTCTCTTCTACTCGGGTTAAATGATTTTACTAACTTTAAAATTAGGATCCCGTCACCACATTCACCCCAAAGTTGGATAAGCCCTAGCTATTCTTTAGAGTAGTATATTGAACATTATCCACACTATCAGTTGACTCCTTTGAAACATTTTTGTTTTCAGATGGAACCCACAAGACAGGTCGTGCGCCACACGACGACCATTGGTGCCTCAGGATCACCTGCTGTGTTGGTTGAGATGATGACCTATCTGGGTTATCGCTGACACCCTGAGTACACTGTCTGAGGGAGTCCTGGATTAGGGGGTCTCCGAACAGCCGGACTATATCCTTTGGCCGGACTGTTAGACTATGAAGATACAAGATTGAAGACTTCGTGTCGTGTCTGGATGGGACTCTACTTGGCGTGGAAGGCAAGCTAGGCAGTACTGATATGGATATCTCCTCCTTTTGTAACCGACCTTGTGTAACCCTAACCCTCTCCGGTGTCTATATAAACCGGAGGGTTTTAGTCCGTAGGACACAACAACAACATACAATCATACCATAGGCTAGCTTCTAGGGTTTAGCCTCTCTGATCTCGTGGTAGATCTACTCTTGTACTACCCATATCATCAATATTAATCAAGCAGGACGTAGGGTTTTACCTCCATCAAGAGGGCCCGAACCTGGGTAAAACATCGTGTCCCCTGCCTCCTGTTACCATCCGCCTAGACGCATAGTTCGGGACCCCCTACCCGAGATCCGCCAGTTTTTACACCGACATTGGTGCTTTCATTGAGAGTTCCTCTGTGTCGTCGCCGTTAGGCTTGATGGCTCCTTCTATCATCATTAGCGATGCAGTCCAGGGTGAGACTTTTCTCCCCGGACAGATTTTTGTATTCGGCGGCTTTGCACTGCGGGCCAATTCGCTTGGCCATCTAGAGCAGATTGAAAGCTACGCCCCTGGGCACCGGGTCAGGTTTGGAAGCTTGAACTACATGGCCGATATCCGCGGAGACTTGATCTTCGACGGATTCGAGCCTCTGCCTTGTGCGTCACGCGGTCATGATGAGTACGATTTAGCTCTACCATCCGACAGTGTTTAGGAGATCGCACCGGCAGCCGCTCCGACCCTCAATACGGAGCCAATTGCGCCGTCCATGGACGGGTAGATGGACCCCGCCACAAAGGCCTTACCCTCATCGGCGATCGAGCCGAACATCGACCTTACTCTGCACGAGAGCCGTGTTGACAAACTGCCGGATCTCTCTCCGGCCACGGACTCCGAACCGTCTGCGCCCGTTCCTATCGAATCCGATTGGGCGCCGATCATGGAGTTTACCTCCGCGGATATCTTTCAGCACTCGCCCTTCAGGCGACATACTAAACTCATTATGGTCTCTCTCCTTGTCAAGAGGATCCTGGCCGAACTATGTCCGGCTGGACTGGGATTCAGACGACGAAGAAATTCGCGACCCACCCACCACCCACTTAGTAGCCACTGTCGATGACTTAACCGACATGCTCGACTTCGACTCCGAAGACATTGACGGTATGGACGATGATGCGGGAGACGAAGAGGAACCACTGCCCACAGGGCATTGGACAGCCACCTCATCATACGATATATACATGGTGGATACACCCAAAGAAGGCAATGGCGATGAGACAGCAGAGGATAACCCCTCCAAGAAGCAACCCAAACGCCGACGTCAGCGGCGCCACTATAAGTCCCGCCAAAGAAAAAGTGGTGATACCGGCACAAGAGATAATAACACTCCGGATAGTGCCGAAGATAACAACAATCCCCTCCAGCAAGATTTAGAGCAGGAAGATGGAGGAGCCAGCCCTCTTGAGAGAGCGGCAGACGAAGAAGCGGAGGATGATAATTACATGCCCCCCTCCGAAGACGAGGCAAGCCTCGGTGATGACGAATTCTCCGTGCCAGAGGATCCCGTCGAACAAGAGCGCTTCAAGCGCTGGCTTATGGCCACGGCAAATAGCCTTAAGAAAAAGCAGGAGCAGCTTCAAGATGATCAAGATCTGCTAGCTGACAGATGGACTGAAGTCCTCGCGGCCGAGGAATATAAACTCGAGCGCCCCTCCAAGAGTTACCCAAAATGCAGGTTGCTACCTCGACTAGAGGAAGAAGCATATGACGCGGCGGATCGGCCACCTCGTGGCCGTGATAGAGAGGCATTCCAGCCAAAAACCCAGCCTGCACCCTGACGCCATTCAAATAAAAAGCATGGGGAAATACACCAGACCTGCGAGACATATTGGAGGACAAAGCAAAACATGCAAGATCAATCTACGGATCACGGGGGCACGCCACTATGCGAGACGATAAACGTCACGCCGAATATAGTAAAAGTAAATCCGGCCGGGCCGAACACAGCGCGCAAGACCCATTCGAGCTACGTCACGATATAGCCCAATACAGAGGCGCCACACACCCCCTATGCTTCATAGACGAAGTAATGGATCATCAAATCCCAGAGGGTTTCAAACCCGTAAATATTGAATCATACGACGACACAACAGATCCTACGGTTTGGATCGAGGATTTCCTCCTCCACATCCACATGGCCCGCGGCGATGACTTACACGCCATCAAATACCTCCCACTAAAGCTCAAAGGACCAGCGCGGCATTGGCTTAATAGCTTGCCAGCAGAGTCCATTAGCTGTTGGGAAGATCTGGAAGCCGCATTCCTCGACAACTTTCAGGGCACTTATGTGCGACCACCAGATGCCGATGACTTGAGCCACATAATTCAGCAGCCAGAAGAATCAGCCAGACAATTCTGGACTCGGTTCCTATCAAAGAAAAATCAAATCGTTGATTGTCCGGATGCAGAGGCCTTAGCAGCCTTCAAACACAACATTCGCGACGAGTGACTAGCCCGGCACCTTGGTCAGGAAAAGCCAAAATCTATGGCAGCCCTCACGACCCTCATGACCCGCTTTTGTGCGGGAGAAGACAGCTGGCTGGCTCGCAGTAACAATATGTCAAAGAACCATGGTACTTCGGATACCAAGGACGGCAATAGCAGGTCACATCGCAATAAACATAAGCGCCACATTAACAGCGATAATACTAAAGATACGGCAGTCAATGCCAGATTCAAAGGCTCTAAACCCGGTCAGCGGAGAAAGCCATTCAAAAGAAGCACTCCAGGCCTGTCCAGTTTGGACCGTATACTCGATCGCTCGTGTCAAATACACGGCACCCCCGACAAGCCAGCCAACCACACCAACGGGGATTGTTGGGTGTTCAAGCAGGCCGACAAGTTAATTGTCGAAGACAAGGATAAGGGGCCACATAGCGATGACGAGGAAGAGCCCCGGCAGCCGAACACCGGAGGACAGAAGAGGTTCCCCCCACAAGTGCGGACGGTGAACATGATATACGCAACCCACATCCCCAAGAGGGAGCGGAAGCGTGCGCTCAGAGACGTATATGCATTGGAGCCAGTCGCCCCAAAGTTCAACCCATGGTCCTCCTGTCCGATCACCTTCGATCGCAGGGACCACCCCACTAGTATCCGTCATGGCGGATTCGCCGCACTGGTCCTAGACCCAATCATTGACGGATTTCACCTCACTCGAGTCCTTATGGATGGCGGCAGCAGCCTGAACCTGCTTTATCAGGACACAGTGTGCAAAATGGGTATAGACCCCTCAAGGATCAAACCCACAAAACGACCTTTAAAGGCGTCATTCTAGGTTTAGAGGCCCATTGCATAGGCTCAATTACACTGGAAGTGGTCTTCAGATCCACGGATAACTTCCGAAGCGAAGAATTAATCTTCGATATAGTGCCGTTCCGCAATGGCTATCATGCACTGCTCGGACGAACCGCATTTGCAAGATTCAATGCGGTACCACATTATGCATACCTCAAGCTCAAGATGCCAGGAGCTCGGAGGGTCATCACAGTCAATGGAAACACAGAGCGCTCTCTCCGTACGGAGGAGCACACTGCGGCCCTCGCAGCAGAAGCGCAAAGCAGCCTCTCAAGGCAATCCACCAGTTCGGCGTTTCAAGACACAGACACCCTCAAGCGCGCTCAGCGTAATCAGCAACTAGACCGCCTGGCACGATCTGAGCTCATGTAGCAATGCGGCCCCCACCCCAGTCCTAGCCAAACGGCGAAATCCGTGCCACGCCTACATAATTACGCATTAAAAATACCATGGGCATAGGCGGGGAGGGGGACACAACTATGACACGCCCCAATACACGGCTTAAACCGCACTAGGGGCTTCCCGCTTTGTTATTTTTCTCTTTCACGACTTTAATCTCTGGAAACCCTGTCCGACAGCATGATTGCCGAACACACGATGCATTAACCAAGGAGGGAGAAAGCTACGTCACACCACGGAACTCCCAGGTGGATTACGATAACGAGTGAAATATTTGTTTAATACTATTCTTTAGCTTGCCCTTGGAAGGGACATAGTCCTACTTTTTGCTTATCGCACTATCTGTATCATTCTGCTTTAAAGCATCTTTTTGAATAAACAATGCATAACACTAAGACTATTATTGCATTCTTCTTTTTATATATATGTGTTCATTAATGACGCCTTGCAACCGTACACTTTGGTACGACCAATATACCAGGGGCTTAAGTACCCCACAATACGGTGTGAGAAGTCCGAACACTTTCACAAGTGCGGCACCCCGAACTTATAGCATTATATGCATCAGATCCGAATCATGTCTTTGGTCAAATGTTGGGTTTGCCCGGCTCCTATATTTTGGTACCTTACGTTCCGCTCTATCGGCTAAGGTAGCGCTAGGAGAACTACTGCGATTGTGCCCCGGTTCTGCTGGGCTAAGCACCTCAGTAGAGAAAGCTAAAACTGACTATCATGATAAGGCGAGAGACTGGTCGCTGTTCGGTGAGGTTTCGAGTCCCTAAAGACTTATGCCGCTTAGAGCGAGGAGTCGGTCCTGTCCGGCTTAAAGGCGTGTATCGCGCCCCTAATTCGGCCTTCCAAATACCAGGGGCTTCGCCAAAATTTAAAATTATAGAATTCTATGACTAAGTGAGAGTGATAAATCATTATTAGTCCGGTTGCCTTGTTCGTTGTGCTGAGCACCTCCCTCGAAGGACCCAAACATGGGAACAAGATTGCTCAGGTTTATCCCGAACACCCCAGCACTCGCGGCATGGGGGCAGAAGCCAAGGACTAGCCATCTCTCAGATTGGATAAACAGCCAAACATAAGGTAATATTTTAAATTCAAACAAGCGTTGCATAGCGCATATGAAATAAGTTTTCAGCATACAGGATCACACGAGCAAGTTTACTCAAATATTACATCCTTTGAACATTCGTCTGCTACAAGACGGGCACCCTTCAGGACACCCTCATAATAAATTTCGGGGGTGCGATGCTCCTTGCCCTGCGGCGGTCCTTCCTTGATCAGCTTCACGGCGTCTAGCTTGGCCAATTGCACCTTCACATGGGCAAAAGCCCGGCGTGCACCTTCAATACAAACAGACCGCTTGATGACTTCCAGCCGTGGGCAGGCATCCACAAGCCGCCTCACCAGGCTGAAGTAGCTGTTCGGAAGGGCGTCGCCAGGCCACAACCGGACTATAAAGCCCTTCATCGCCTGTTCGGCCGCCTTGTGTAGCTCGACCAGCTGCTTCAGCTGGTCGCTCATAGGCACTGGGTGTTCGGTCCCAGTATACTGAGACCATAACAGCTTCTCCGTTGAGCTTCCCTCCTCGGCCTGGTAAAATTGTGCGGCATCCGACACGCTGCGGGGCAAATCTGCGAATGCTCCTGGAGAGCTCCGGATTTGGGTAAGTAACAGGTAATTTACTTTCACATGCTTGCTTTGCATATAGAGTGCCTTACCCGCCGCTATCTTCCTCATCGCATCAATCTCCTGGAGGGCCTTCTGTGCTTCGGCCTTGGCACTCTTTGCACTTTCATGGGCGGCGGCAAGCTCGGACTCTCGCGTCTTCGAGTCATGCTCCAACGCCTCATGCTTCGACACGAGAGCTTGGAGCTCTTGCTGCACCTCGCCCACCCGTGCTTTTTGCCTTTCCCGCTCGGTCCGCTCCTTGGCCGCTTTATCTTCGGCCTGGGATAGCGCTTGCTTCAGGGTAGCCCCCTCGGTCGTGGCCCCTGGCAAACATACGATGATCCTGTCATTTTGCAATGGCGTCTTCTTTTATATATACATATCTATAGACAGGGTATCACTTACCTTTGTTCTCCTCGATCTGCCTCTTGGCAAGGCCGAGCTCGTCCTTGGACCCTTTAAGGTCCTGCTTCAGTACGGCGACCTCCACAGTCAGTGTGGCAGATGCCAGCAGCGAAGCCTGCATACGCATATTGACATACTTATATTAGACTCCTGCGATGTTGTTTGATCCTCTGTTCGGCTTTTCTTTGTGAACACCGAACAGAGCATCAGGGGCTACTATCTATGCGGTAATATTTTTCCTATATTTTAACACTTACCTCAAAGCCTATTAAAAGGCTGGCACAGGCTTCAGTCAATCTGCTCTTGGCGGACTGAACCTTCTGGACCACCGCACTCATAATAGTACGGTGCTCCTCGTTGATGGAAGCGCTGCGAAGCGCTTCCAGCAGATTGTCCGGCGCCTCTGGATGGATAGAGGTCACCGGCATAGGCGTCTTGCCCCTCTTGGAAGGAGGCCGCCTGCCCGAGTCCGGAACCACTGGAGGTTCCAACGCGGTGTTCGGCTGAGGGCCAAACTCGGGGCTCTCAGGGGCCTCGTCCCCTCTGCCCCCGGAGTCCGGAAGGTCGCCTTGAGGCGCCTCCGGGACTGCCTCCCCACGACCCGGTGCCTCTTGAGATAATACCTCGGCGTCGTCCGCAGGGCAAGGGGAGGTGGCGGTCGGAAGTTGATCGCTATCCATGTCCGACGAGCCCAGGGAGACGTCCGATGATACATCGATACGGGCTCGTGGCGGCCTGCATAATCATATTCGGCGTTAGGGGAAGCAGTGCGTAAAAAGGATACTATGAGTTACTCTAGTGTCTGAATACTTACGACCTCCCCAGGGGCTTGGCCCTAGGTAACCACTCGTCTTCGCCTTCGGCGGCGGTGGTGGAACTGTCCAGAAGGAGAGTCCTTCCCTTCTTGGACCCTCCGGCCTCCCTAGTTGGGGCGGCCTTCCTTTTCTTATCTCCCCAACTGAAGGGGGAGCATCTTCTCCTTCCTCCTTGTCTTCGGGGGAGGAGTGCGCCGCAGAGTCATCGGACGGTGAGTTCGATGACGCCTGGCGCCGGGAACTCTTTCGGGTTCCCTTGGCCTTCTTGGTCTTCTCCGGCACCTTGTAAGGAGCCGGAGTCAGCATCTCCGTCAGGAGAGCGCCCGCAGTGTCTTCGGGCAAAGGGGCCGGATAGTTAATCTGCTCCGACGTCGCCACCCAGTCCTGTCAAAGGCATGAAGATCAGACCCCACACATGATTAAGCTAGGTGAAATTAATATCCTACGGGATGTATTGAACTCACCGAACGCGCTAGGTGCTTTGCGCTTAGCCCGCGGTCCTCGGCGAGAGAAGGAGGGACCTCGACGCCCTTGAACAACACCTTCCAGACGTCCTTGTGCGTCGTATCGAAGAGCTCACTTAGAGTCTGGTGCTGGGCCGGGTCAAACTCCCACAAGTTAAAATCCCGTTGTTGACACGGGAGGATCCGGCGGATGAGCATGACCTGGACTATGTTGACAAGCTTGAGCTTCTTGCTCGCCATACTCCGGATACATTTCTGGAGTCCATCCAGCTCCACCGATGAACCCCACAACAAGCCCTTCTCTTTCTAGGAAGTGAGCCGTGTAGGGAATCCGGATCGAAACTCGGGGGCCGCCGCCCATTTGGCGTCGCGCGGCTCGGTGATGTAGAACCACGCCGATTGCCACCCCTTTATGGTCTCCACAAAGGAGCCTTCAAGCCATATAACATTGGGCATCTTGCCCACCATGGCTCCGCCGCATTCCGCTTGTTGGCCTCCCACCACCTTCGGCTTGATATTGAAGGTCTTTAACCACAGGCCGAAGTGGGGCCGGATGCGGAGGAAAGCCTCACACACGACGATGAATGCCGAAATGTTGAGGACGAAGTTCGGGGCTAGATCATGAAAGTCCAGCCCATAGTAGAACATGAGACCACGGACGAATGGATGGAGGGGAAACCCCAGTCCACGGAGGAAGTGGTGGAGGAAAACTACCCTCTCGTGAGGTTCCGGGGTAGGGACGCTCTGCCCCGCGGCGGGCAGCCGATGCGCGATATTCGCGGCTAAGTATCCGGCTCCGCGCAACTTCTTGATATGACCCTCCGTAACGGAGGAAGCCATCCATTTGCCTCCTGCTCCGGACATGTTTGGAGAAGGTTGAGGGAAAGTATGTGGACTTGGGTGTTGGAGCTCGAGTGCGTGAAAATGGATGAGCAAAGGAGGAAGAGGGCGTGGATGAAAAGGTGAATCCTTATCCCTTTATATGGGCGGACGAAACTAAGCGTCCCCACTAGCCTGGTAAAACTCGCTTATCCCCCAAGCGCCGTAATCGATGGCGCGGTTGGGTTACCCACACCCGTATTGATGAGAATCCCGTGATAAGGGGACACAATCTCTACTTTGACAAGACGTGTCAAAAAACTGCCTCGCGTTATGTGCGGGGCTAGTTGAAGGAAACGGTTCGAATAATCACCGGGCCATGACATAATGTCGTGTTGCCAAAACAAGTCAACAAATTAGATCTGTGGAAATATTATTCTCTCTGCGGTGGTATGTGGAACTTATTTTGCAGGGTCGTACATTATCCTTGTATTCAAATTCTTCCGTGATGTATTCGGAGGAGGAACCCGCCTTGCAATGCCGAAGACAATACTGCACGCCGGACTCATCGTCATTGAAAGCCTGATTCAGGGGCTACTGAGGGAGTCCTGGATTAGGGGGACTCCGGACAGCCGGACTATATCCTTTGGCCGGACTGTTAGACTATGAAGATACAAGATTGAAGACTTCTTCTCGTGTCTGGATGGGACTCTACTTGGGGTGGAAGGCAAGCTAGGCAGTACGGATATGGATATCTCCTCCTTTTGTAACCGACCTTGTGTAACCCTAACCCTCTCCGGTGTCTATATAAACCAGAGGGTTTTAGTCCGTAGAACAACAACTACAACATACAATCATACCATAGGCTAGCTTCTAGGGTTTAGCCTCTCTGATCTCGTGGTAGATCTACTCTTGTACTACCCATATCATCAATATTAATCAAGCAGGACATAGGGTTTTACCTCCATCAAGAGGGCCCGAACCTGGGTAAAACTTTGTGTCCCCTGCCTCCTGTTACCATCCGCCTAGACACACAGTTCGGGACCCCCTACCCAAGATCCGCCGGTTTTGACACCGACACTGTCTATGAGGAGTACCAGGACTTCAACCAGGAGCAGTACCGTGCCATCGTCCACATCTACTCTCGGGAGTATGACTCCACTACCGTGCTGCACATGGCTCATGGTGTTGGAGTGACTATCGATATGGCGGTCCACGAAGCTGCTTATGCTGCTCTGACACGTCTTCGTATAGAGTATCAGGAGTTGGACACCTCCCCCTTCAGGCACATTGCTATCGCATCCGATGTTTGTGCGGAGGGATACTACACTGCTGCCTACTCCACCGTCACCCGAGAGCCCTTCTACCATCAGAACCTGGTTCTGCATGCTGATGGGCTGGATAGAGCTAACCGAGCTCTTCGGCACGAGTTGTACACCACCCGTCAGCACCTGTACCGTGGTGTGACGCTTTTGCACCCCTCTGTCTGATCTGGCGATCTATCGCATTCTGCGATCTACCCTTCGAGGACCGTGATGCCCCAAGGCGTCGGCTGGCCAGATGTGGGAGGCTACTCTCCCGCACTTGGTCCTCTCCTGCCACCTACGCGTCGGGTTCCGCACCAGAGTATCCGTGGACCCCAGGCTACTCGCGTGGAGGTCTTCCCTTCGCGTCACTACCAGCTGTCAGGCTACACCTACCTCCACAGTTCCTCCTTGGACTGATGTAGGCTTGCTTGTTAGTGTTAGATGCCTTCACCGTGAGCCTGCGTGTCGCCTATGATGTTCTTAGTCTATGTACTGAACTCTATGCATGATCACTTCTGTAAGATGTGCCAACTACTATGTAGTATCTATCGTGTTCCTTTCATTATGCATGTTTCATCATGAATGATTCTTGTCCTCGCAATTTCTCAATGCTGAACTACTCCTGTTATATATTAGCAGGATGGTTAGAACAGGTGGTCGTGGTCGTGGTGGCAACGCCCCACCACCACCTGAGTACATGGCTGGTATGATCCAACAGCTTGAGATGAATCGCCGGTTCATGGAGAATATGATGGCTCAGTTTCCTCGCCCCAATATGAACAAGCAGCCAACCCCAGTAACTCCGCAGGATTTCATGCGCCTGAACCCAACTGTGTACCGCAGCTCAACTCAGCCTCTAGATGCTGATGACTGGCTCCGTGACATCACCTATGAGATGGAGTCTGCTGATGTAGCCCCTGCCAGCTATGTCACCTTTGCTTCCTTCTTCCTGAAGGGACCCGCAGCTCAATGGTGGGACAGCCACGGGCGTACTCTGCCAGTTGGAACAATCATCACCTGGCCAGACTTCCAAGCTGCCTTATGTGCTCGCTTCATTCCTCAGGGAGTCATGGACCGAAAGAAGCGCGAGTTTCGCAACCTCACTCAGGGTAACAAAACTGTGGAAGCTTATCAGCGGGAGTTTCTGGATCTGTCCCGCTATGCCGAAGAAGACATTGCAACTGATGCACGCAAACAGGAGAAGTTCCGTGATGGCCTTTAAGTTGATATCAAGCTCGCACTTTTAGTGCATGACTTTGTCAATTTCGCCACCTTGGTGAACAAGGCCATCAATGTCGAAACTGGTCTACAGGAACACCAGAGCTCTCACAGGCGCAACCATGACACGGGCTCATCTTCGGGCCCGTCTTCGCAGAAGCGTAGGATATAGATTCCCAACAGGATGTATCAGCCAACTGCACCTGCTCCAAGGCAGTCCTATGCTGCACCGCGTCCGCCTCCCCCACCAACTAGGCAGCCAAGACTTCCAGCTCCACCACCCCAAGCTCCTGTTCCCACTCCCAATAATGGTCTCTGCTACAAGTGTGGTCAGCCAGGTCACCGTGCCAGAGACTGCAATCAGAATCAGAATCAACTGGCCCTTCCCGCAGCTGGCCGTGGAAACAACCAGCCTCGCAACAACAATGCCAGGTCTTATGGTCGTGTTCATGCCAACCACGTTGACCTTAATGAAGCTCAAGACCAGCCTGCTACTGTGATGGGTACACTCCTCGTAAATTCAGTACCTGCATCTGTTTTATTTGATTCAGGAGCATCACATTCATTCATGTCAGAAGATTTTGCATACAAGCATGACATTAAATGTGAGGAGATGAACACTTCGGTATTGGTAAAAACCCCCGTAGGACAATGTCAAACCTCACTGGTTGGCATCGACGTCCCCATGGAAATCGAAGGGCTGGAATTCTACGCCTCTCCCATTATCCTGAAGTCGTCTAACATCGACCTCATTCTGGGAATGGATTGGTTGAAAGCGCATACTGCTTCTATAGTTTGTGCCACTAAGGCCGTCCATCTGCCACACCCTTATGATGAAATAATAGCTTACCAAGCTCTTCTAGTTCAGAATGCCGAGGCACGGCTTTATGCCTTGAATGCGTTGAACGCTGCACCACTCGAGGGCATTGAAAACATTCCCGTCGTTCATGAATTCCAAGACATCTTCCCAGAAGAAATTCCAGGGATTCCTCCTGCTAGAGCTGTCGAATTCATCATTGACTTGAAACCCGGCACCACCCCTATAGCTAAACGAACCTACAAGATGCCGCCGCATGAACTCATTGAGCTTAAGGAGGAAATCAACAAATCTCTTGTCAAAGGTTTCATTCGCCCTAGTTGCTCTCCTTGGGGAGCACCTTCTCTCTTTGTTAAGAAGAAGGATGGGACAAACCGATTAGTCCAAGACTACCGTCCTATAAACCAAGATACCATTCAGAATAAATATCCTCTTCCTCGGATCAATGATCTTTATTATCAACTGGCTGGCTCATCAGTGTTCTCCAAACTCGATTTGAGGTTGGGTTACCACCAGATCCGTGTTCGTGAAGAGGATATCCCAAAAAACGCCTTCGTGACTCGGTATGGGTCATACGATTACACCATCATGTCATTCGGCTTAACGAATGCTCCCGCCACCTTCTCTCGTCTGATGAACTATATATTCATGGATTGCCTCGACAAGTTCGTCGTGCTTTATCTGGATGATATCCTTGTATTTTCCAAGAACAAAGAAGAACATGCTGAACATATTCGTCTTGTGCTGGCAAAGCTTCGAGAGCATCAACTATATGCTAAGTATTCCAAGTGTGAATTCTGGCTCCCTGAAGTAACCTATCTTGGGCATGTCATCTCCAAGGATGGTATTGCCATCAACCGTGAACGAGTTCAGGCTATTCTCGATTGGACTCCTCCGAAGAATGTCAGGCAAGTCCGAAGTTTTCTCGGTCTCGCCAGCTATTGCCGTCGATTCGTCGAGAACTTCTCCAAGATTGCCAGGCCTCTGACTAATTTGTTGCATAATGGTGTCAAGTTCGAATGGACAGACAAGTATCAAGAAAGTTTCCAAGCGCTCAAAGACAAGTTGACTTCTGCCCCAGTGCTTGCTCCACCTGATACTAAGAAAGACTTCGTCATTTACTGCGACGCTTCCCGTCAAGGATTAGGCTGTGTCCTAATGCAAGAGCGCAGAGTGATTGCTTATGCCTCTCATCAACTGCGCCCTCACGAAGAAAACTACCCAGTTCACGACCTCAAGCTTGCTGCTGTCATTCATGCACTGAAGCAGTGGCGACATTACCTTCTCGGTAATTGTTGCGAGATCTTCACCGACCACCAAAGTCTGAAGTATCTGTTTACTCAGCTAGATCTGAACCTCTGTTAGCAGAGATGGATGGAGACTGTTGCAGACTTTGACGTGGGTATATCCTATACCCCCGGCAAGGCTAATGTAATGGCTGATGCCTTGAGCCGCAAGTCTTACTGCAATCACCTCCAGGTTCACAAAGTTCAACCCTCGCTTGTCGAAGAATTTAGAAAGCTGAACCTTCATATTGTTCCTCTTGGAGCACTCGCTCCCCCTCCCCCAGAGTTTCGAAATATGAAACTTCTTGTTGTTACTAAGGGTTCTCTAAATACCCTGGCCGTCGTACCATATCTCGTAGCTGGTATAAAGACTATTCAAGGTTATGAATTTGAAGTCCATAAGATTAAACGCCATCTAGCAGAAGGAAAGCCCTCATTCTTCACTATCGCCGATGATGGCGCCTTGTACTTCAAAGGCCGCCTAGTGGTACCATGTTCGAAGAAAAACCTGGATAAGACTAAAAGGGTTATGAAAGAAGCTCATGATACGCCTCTGTCCATCCATCCTGGTAGTACAAAGATGTACCAGGATATTCATCAAAGATTCTGGTGGTCTAATATGAAGCAGGAGATTGCTCGTTATGTTGTTGAGTGTGACGTTTGCCGCCATATCAAAGCAGAGCATCAAAGGCCTGCTGGAACTCTGCAACCTATCTCTATTCCTGAATGGAAATGGGACCATGTTGAAATGGACTTCGTCATTGGATTTCCCAAATCGCGGAAAGGTAATGATGATATTCTTGTCGTCATCGACCGACTTTCTAAAGTTGCACATTTTCTGGCAGTCAAAGAGACAATCACTGCTAGTCAGCTTGCTACTCTCTACATGACCAGAATTGTTTCACTTCACGGCATTCCACTGGTTATTAGTTCAGATCATGGCAGCTTATTCACTTCAAGATTTTGGGCAAGTTTCCAAGAAGCTATGGGAACTCATCTGTCGTTTAGTACGGCGTTTCATCCTCAGTCGCGAGGACATGTTGAACGTGTCAACCAAGTTCTCGAAGACATGCTTCGAGCTTGTGTAATTTTCCTTGGCAAGAAATGGGAGGAATCTCTTCCATATGCCGAGTTCTCTTATAATAATAGCTATCAAGCTAGTCTGAAGATGTCCCCCTTCGAAGTATTATATGGACAAAAGTGTCGGACCCCTCTGAACTGGTCAGAAACTAGGGAACATCCACTCTTCGGTCCAGATATTATCCAACAGGCCGAAGAACAAGTTCGCATTATTCGCGAGAATCTCAAGACTGCTCAGTCACGTCAGAAAAGTCAGTATGACCGTCATCACAAAGACATGGTCTATCAACCTGGCAAAAAGGCTTATCTTCGAGTTACACCAATGAAGGGTGCTCACCGCTTCGGGATCAAGGGTAAGCTAGCTCCTCGCTATATCGGTCCCTTCACTATTCTCGAAAGGCGTGGAAAAGTGGCATATCAACTGGAGCTTCCGCCGAACCTTTCTCAGGTTCACGATGTGTTCCACTTGTCACAGCTCCGCCGTTGCTTCAAGGATCCAATCCGAGCAGTGGATCATGGAGTGCTCGAATTGCAATAGGACCTCTCCTATAAAGAGCATCCGGTCCATATTCTCGACCAAGATGAACGCCGCACACGTCAGAAGGCAATCAAGTTCCTCAAAGTCCAGTGGTCGCACCATTCTGAAGATGAAGCCACTTGGGAACGCGAGGACCGCCTGCGTGATGAATACCCCACACTGTTTCCTTCTACCTCCTAAATCTCGGGACGAGATTTCTTGTAGTGGAGGAGATTTCTAACGCCCGGATAATCGTGCTACAGTAATCAAACGCTAATCATGCCATGTCACCACGGTTACTGTTGATAGTCTACCGTTAGTTCAAAACCGAGTCAAATACAAATTTAAAAATAAAGTTAATAATAAAAGTTTACAAACGTTAAAACAAAAATGTTCGGTTTGTGCATAATATTACATAGTTAATTATGGTGAAGAAAACACATGTTTAGAAAATGCATAAATATTTTAAATTGAATTAAAATAGAAAAGGAAAAAAGAGAAATAAAGAAGAAGAAAAATATAAAAACAGAAAACTAACGAAAGAGAAAGAAAAGGAAACACCCCCCACTGGGCTCTGGCCCAGCAGGCCATTGGGCCACCCACCCGGCCGGCCCACCCCCACTCCTCATAACCCCCACTCCCCCAGTCAACCACCGACACCCCCACTCCCTTCCCGAAATTTCTCCTCCCCCTCTCCCCGATCGAATCGGGATCGAGGAGGAGGTCGTCGCCTCGCCGGAGCCCCTCCCCGCCGGCTTGCTTCCTCCTCTCCGCCGGCCTGCTTCCCCGCCGCACGTCGTCCCCGTCACCCCCCTCGACCATCGCTGCCCAGTCCCTACCCTGCCGGTGAGGCCCCGGCCTCTCCCCTCTTCCTCTCCCTGTGTTGGATGTCGCCATGCTCGCCGTCCCGTGTGCGTGCTAATCGCGCCATGCCCGCGCACCGCACCCGCCCATGGCCCGGCCTCTCCTCCGCCAGTCCCGCCGTCACCTAGCACCGTAGCTCCGCGCCCCAACTCCTTTCGCCTCCCTGCTGCAGGCCCGCACCCGTGGACCCCTTCCCCTTGCTCGCCACAGCTCCGGCACGACACTGCCCGCGCCACCGCGCCGCGTTCGGCTGCCCCCGCCCGAGCACGCCCGCTCTGGCCTTCCCCGCGCGCGCCTGCAGTTGCTGGCGCCGCCCGCTGCAGCCAGCCACCGCGCCGCCCGCCCCTGCCACCGCTGCCCCGCGCCACGCTGCGCCCCACAGCCGCCTTGCTCCGCCGCCCGCACGCTGACCCGGCTCCCCGCACCATCGCCCTGATCCGCCCCGCAGCCACCCGTGCCCGCGGTCGCCTCGCGCGCTGCGCGCCGTCGCCGGCCGCCGCAGCCGCCGTTAACGGGCGCCCGCCCGTTGCCCGTATCCCCCTCGCCCGTTCGGGCTGTGCCCGTAGCCCACACCCGCTATGGCCCCCTTGCCTATGACATGTGGGGCCCCAACCCCCACAGAACGTTTAGAAATAATAATAATAATAAATAATAAAAAATAATTAATTAATTAATTAATTAACTTAATTAATTTTGATTGATTAAACTAATCAAATAACTAAACTAATTAAACTATTAGTCAATTAATTAATTACTCAATGACAGTGGGGCCCACCCCCTAATTAATACTAATTGGGGTAATTAAAATGTTTAATTAAAATGTGTCACTGACTAGTGGGACCCATTGGTCAGGTTGACCAGTCAACCCCTGTTGACTACTGACGTAAGCATGACATCATGCTGATGTCATAAATCCAAATTCGAATTAAATTAATTAATTAATTAAATTCCAGAAATTAATATTTTTTTTAGAAAATCATATCTTTTAATCCGTAACTCGGATTAAAATACTTTCTACATGAAAGTTGCTCAGAACAACGAGACGAACCCGGATTCGCAGCCCGTTCGTCCGCCACGCATCCCTAGCATAGCGAATGAGCAACTTTCCCCCTTCGGTTCATCTATCCGAAAACGCGAAACACCGGGGATAATTTCCCGGATGATTTCCCCCTTCACCGGTACCACCTTGTACCGCGTTAGGACACACCTAGCATCACACTTTGTCATTTCATGCATCGTCATGCATTTGTTTGCATTATATTTACTGTTTCTTCCCCCTCTTCTCTCGCTTGACACTGAGACCGACGCCGCTGCTACCCAGTACGACTACGGTGTTGACGACCCCTCTCTCTTTCCAGAGCAACCAAGCAAGCCCCCCCTTGATCACCAGATATCGCCTACTCTTCTCTATACTGCTTGCATTAGAGTAGTGTAGCATGTTACTGCTTTCTGTTAATCCTATTCTGATGCATAGCCTGTCATTGTTGCTCCAACTGTTGATACCTTACCTGCAATCCTAATGGTTAGTATAGGATGCTAGTTTATCATTAGTGGCCCTACATTCTTGTCCGTCTGCCATGCTATACTATCGGGCCGTGATCACTCGGGAGGTGATCACGGGTATATACTATATACTTTATACATGATACATGTGATGACAAAAGGCGGGTCGGCTCGAGGAGTACCCGCGGTTGATTCACGAATTGGGGGCTGGAAGGACATACTTTCCCGACAGCCCTATGTGTGGATCTTTGTGGTGAAGCGACAGGGCAGGTTGAGACCACCTAGGAGAGAGGTGGGCCTGGCCCTGGTCGGCGTTCGTGGTTATTTCAAGATAACACGTTTAACGAGATCTTGGTATTTGATCTGAGTCTTGCCACTAGCCTATACGCACTAACCATCTATGCGGGGACAGTTATGGGCACTCGACGTCGTGGTATCAGCCGAAGCCTTCGTGACATCAGCGACTGAGCGGCGCGCGCCGGATTGGACCGTAAGCCTGCTCTTGTATTAAGGGGGCTAGTTCTGCTTCCGGCCACGTACGCAACGTGCAGGTGTGCAATGGGCGATGGGCCTAGACCCCTTCGCCATAGGATTTAGACCGGCGTGCTGACCTCTCTATTGTGCCTAGGTAGGGCTGCGACGCGTTGATTTTCCGAGGCCGGGCATGACCCAGAAATGTGTGTCCAGACAAAGGGGATCGAGCGTGTTGGGAAATGTGGTGCACCCCTACAGGGAAGTTAATCTATTCGAATAGCCGTGATCTTCGGTAACATGATGACTTGGAGTTGTACCTTGTCCTTATGACAACTAGAACCGGATACTTAATAAAACACACCCTTCCAAGTGCCAGATACAACCGGTGATCGCTCTCTCACAGGGCGACGAGGGGAGGATCATCGGTTAGGATTATGCTACACGATGCTACTTGGTGAACTTACCATCTACTCTCTTCTCCTGCTGCAAGATGGAGGTTACCAGAAGCGTAGTCTTCGATAGGACTAGCTATCCCCCTCTTATTCCGGCATTCTGCAGTTCAGTCCACATATGATACCCTTATTCCATTTGATACCAATGCATACATATGTAGTGTAGCTCTTTGCTTGCGAGTACTTTGGATGAGTACTCACGGTTGCTTTGCTCCCTCTTTTCCCCCTTCCTATACTCGATTGCTGCGACCAGACGTTGGAGCCTAGGAGCCAGACGCCACCGTCGACGATGACTACTACTACTCGGGAGGTGCCTACTACTACGTGCAGCCCACTAACGACGACCAGGAGTAGTTGAAAGGATCGAGAAGATGTGTCTAGAGGGGGGGGGGGTGATTAGACACTAAGTGCCAAAAGTTGCAGTTTTTAATATTCTTAGGTTTAAGTGGAGTTTAAGCACAAGTTTAACAAACACAATACATATCAAGCAAGCATGCAATGAGTAGATGAGCAGCGGAAAGTAGAGCATGCAACTTGCAAGAATGCAAAGAGAAGGGTTTGGAGTATTCAAACGCAATTGGAGACACGGATGTTTTTGTCGTGGTTCCGATAGGTGGTGCTATCGTACATCCACGTTGATGGAGACTTCAACCCACGGAGGGTAACGTTTGCGCGAGTCCATGGAGGCTCCACCCACGAAGGGTCCATGAAGAAGCAACCTTGTCTATTCCATCACGGCCGTCGCCCATGAAGGACTTGCCTCACTAGCGGTAGATCTTCACGAAGTAGGCGATCTCCTTGCCCTTACAAACTCCTTGGTTCAACTCCACAATCTTGTCGGAGGCTCCCAAGTGACACCTAGCCAATCTAGGAGACACCACTCTCCAAGAAGTAACAAATGGTGTGTTGATGATGAACTCCTTGCTCTTGTGCTTCAAATGATAGTCTCCCCAACACTCAACTCTCTCTCACAGGATTTGGATTTGGTGGAAAGAAGATTTGAGTGGAAAGCAACTTGGGGAAGGCTAGAGATCAAGATTCATATGGTTGGAATGGAATATCTTGACCTCAACACAAGTGTAGGTGGTTCTCTCTCAGAAAATGTGTATTGGAAGTGCAGGTATGTTCTGATGGCTCTCTCCACGAATGAAGAGTGGGTGGAGGGGTATATATAGCCTCTACACAAAATCTAACCGTTACACACAATTTGCCAAACTCGGTGGGACCGAATGGTTAAACTCGGTCGGACCGATTCAGCAAACCTAATGACCGTTAGGATTTTTGGTGGGATTGAGATGCAACTCGGTAGGACCGATATGGTTAGGGTTAGGGCATAACGTAATCTCAGTGTGACCGATTACACAAACTCGGTGGGACTGATTTTGGTAATAAGATAACCAGAGAGTTGGTCAGGTAAACTCGGTGGGACCGATTCGCTCATCTCGGTGAGACCGAAATGTTACAAAAGGGAAACAGAGAGTTTACATTGCAATCTCGGTGGGAATGATCGTTCATCTCGGTAAGACCGAAACGTTACAAAGGGAAACAGAGAGATTACAATCCCATCTCGGTGAGACCGAGATCCCTATCGGTGAGACCGATTTGCCTAGGGTTTGTGGCAGTGGCTATGCCATTTGAAACTCGGTGGCGCCGGATAGAAAGAATCGGTGGGGCCGAGTTTGACTTTTGGTTTAGGTCATATGTGGATGTGGGAAGGTAGTTGAGGGTTTTGGAGCATATCACTAAGCACTTTGAGCAAGCAAGCCATTAAGCAACACCTCATCCCCTCTTGATAGTATTGGCTTTTCCTATAGACTCAATGTGATCTTGAATCACTAAAATAGAAAATGTAGAGTCTTGATCTTGAAGCTTGAGCCAATCCTTTGTCCTTAGCATCTAGAAGGGGTTCCACATCCTCTAGTCCATGCCACTCCATTGTTGAACTTATCTGAAACATACTAGGCAAAAGTGTTAGTCCAACAAGAGATATGTTGACATTAATTACCAAAACCACCCAGGGAGCACTTGTGCTTTCAATCTCCCCCTTTTTGGTAATTGATGTCAACATACATCAAAGCTTTAGATAAAGATATAGAGAATAGCAAGTAAAGCTTTGGAAAGACATGTAACATGCATAGGCCCCCCCCTACATGTATGCAATCATGTGAAATATTGAATATAGGAGCATGTGAATGCGTAAACATGATAGAGTAAGCAATGTTTTACATGTATCTTGGCTATATGCATTAGAGCAAATGATGTGAATGTGAGAAATGTACCTTCATGCTCATGAGTCCTTCTTGCAAACAGTATGTACATCAGCAAGAACTTCTCATTCACATGACTGTGATGCATATACTTACCTTGTGGTCTTGAGTTGGCTTAGGATGGGATGAACCTATGCAAACAAGGTTAAATAACACAGATACACCTACTGACCAGAGCAACCAAGAGAAACCACAAGAGAACCAAGACTGGGATGACATGTAGAGTGAGTACTAAGTACCACATTGGATATAGACATGTCCCCAAAGGTAAAGATATGCAATAAAATCAGAGAGATTTCCTTACCTTAGATGTCTTGCTCCCCCTGAATCTGCATGGGATATTGGGAGAAGATAGGGAACAGAAAATCAGAGCAACAAAAAAAAGGAAACAACAGAGCTTGAGATAAAGCAAGCAACCAAACATGTCTTTCCCCTCTTAAAGACATGTGACATCTCTCCTCTTGAACACCAAGCATCTGAGGTCTTTGATGATATTACTTTCTCCTAGTTGAGAAACTCTCTACCCCTGAGTATTCTCTCTTTCTCCCCCTATAGGAAGGATTAAGCTTTGATGTGATCTCTCTCTCTCCCCCTTTGACATCAATTTCCAAGAAGGGCTCTTCTAGACATGTGATACAAATGGGTTGGTCCTCGAGTCACAGAGCAAAGCAGCATGTCTAATATGATGCTGGTAGAGGACAAGAATCATTGAGTGGAGCTAGAGCAAACAGAAATCAGAAATAAGTGGCAAGTTGGTTTTCCTGTGGTGGAATCGGTGACTCCGAGTTGTGTGCTTTGGTTGCACCGAAAGATTTCGGTTGGGCCGAAGAGAACAAAACGGTGTGACCGAATTCATTAGAGTGAAACCACTTGTCACCTCAGCTCACTAGACAAGTAAGATCTCACAAGGATATGCAAGGAATTTACTGAAAGATTTGCAATGAATTGGATGCAGAAAATGCAGAACAAAAAGGAAAGAAAAGAAACTAAAAGTTCTAGATGAAGTTTTTGAGACACACGAGAACTTCATCTAGAGATGTTCGGCGACAAAGTCACCTATGTTAGAGTATATTGACTTAGGAGTCAAGTGAGAGCACTTGATCATAGGTCATACTCATCGTTTAAGCTCAAAATGGGGTTACCATTTTTCGTTTAAGCCTTTTGATGTATTCACATCTTGTCGAGTTGCTTTGACTCATGACTTGGAGTAAAGCTTCTCTAAGATGGAATAACATACCTTGGGTGGTGGTGTTGATCTTGCTCATGTAGTTGAACTTGTGTGGGTTGCTCAAGGTTGATGTAGTTCATCAAGGGTTGGGAGCACCACTTGGAGTTTGAGTTCATCTACCTACATGGGTTAGGTTTGCAAGGAAGAGCACTTGTGTATCCAAAATGAAAATCATGAGACTCAACATAGAATTTGCCAAAGGATATGTTTGAATGATTTCGTGCTTCCTTGTCTTCAACCA
This sequence comes from Triticum aestivum, assembly GCF_018294505.1. Taxonomy (NCBI): domain Eukaryota; kingdom Viridiplantae; phylum Streptophyta; class Magnoliopsida; order Poales; family Poaceae; genus Triticum; species Triticum aestivum. The sequence goes on along the minus strand of NC_057797.1, from coordinate 397,425,261 downwards.
CCATTGTGTAGGGACTTGGTGATGTAGAGATTGCTCAAGATGTGAGTGAATTGCAATCTCATAGATTTAGATTCAACCAAGTACCTACATGGGTTAGATAACATGCAAGTTACAAATATATCCAAGACATATGAATAGCATCATAAGAGAAATATCGAGGATTAGTCATAGGCTCATGCCCCGCATGTATCAAATGGAGTTCCTACTCCAAGTTTGAAGCATCAATGATGTTCAATTCACCTCTCAACCTGCAAAACACTTTCTCATCAAGTGGTTTAGTGAATATATCCGCCAATTTCTTATCGGTGTGAACATGCTTAAGGTTAATGTCCCCTTTTGCAACGTGATCTCGAATGAAATGATGACGAACTTCAATATGCTTAGTTCGAGAATGTTGCACGGGATTGTGAGCAATATTAATAGCACTTTCATTGTCACATATCAATGGAACATGTTTCACATATATCCCATAATCTTTAAGAGTTTGGGTCATCCAAAGTAATTGAGCACAACATGAACCAACGACAATGTATTCCGCTTCGGCGGTGGATAAGGATACTGAGTTTTTTTTCTTGGAAGACCAAGGCACAAGAGATCTACCAAGGAATTGACACGTACCCGAAGTGGATTTTCTATCAACCTTGTCTCCGGCATAGTCCGAATCGGAGTAGCCAACAAGATCAAAAGAGGACCTCTTAGGATACCAAATGCCAAAATTTGGTGTATGGATTAGGTATCTCACTATCCTTTTCACAGCCTTAAGATGACATTCTTTAGGAGCAGCTTGATATCGTGCACACATGCACACACTTAGCATAATATCGGGACGAGAGGCACATAGATATAACAATGAACCAATCATAGAGCGATAAACCTTTTGATCAACCGGTTCACCATCTTTGGTCAAATCAAGATGTCCACTAGTAGGCATGGGTGTAGTCATACCTTTGCATTCTTGCATATTGAACTTCTTGAATAAGTCCTTGGTGTACTTCTTTTGAGAGACAAAAGTACCTTCCTTAGTTTGCTTGATTTGCAAACCGAGAAAGAATTTGAGTTCACTCATCATAGACATCTCAAACTTCTCCGACATTAGCTTTCCAAACTTCTCACTAAAATGAGGGTTAGTTGAACCAAATATGATATCATCAACATAAATTTGGCACACAAATATTCTCCCTTAACCCTTTTAGTAAAAAGAGTAGAATCAATTTTACCAATTTCAAAGCCTTTTTCAATAAGGAACTTGGTCAAGCATTTTATACCATGCTCTAGGAGCTTGTTTAAGACCATAAAGGGCTTTGTGAAGTTTGTAAACATGATTAGGTTTATTAGGATTGACGAAGCCGGGAGGTTGCTTAACATAAACTTCCTCCTCAATTTTGCCATTTAGAAAAGCACTTTTAATGTCCATTTGGTACAAGGTGATATCATGGTGATTAGCATAAGCAAGTAAGATGTGAATGGACTCAAGTCTAGCAACGGGAGCATATGTCTCACCATAGTCCATACCTTCAACTTGTGTGTAGCCTTGGGCGACGAGACATGCTTTGTTGCAAACCACTTGTCCATCTTCATCTTGCTTGTTGCGAAACACCCATTTGGTACCAATGATGTTGTGGTTGTTGTCGGGCTTCTCGACCAATGTCCACACTTGATTTCTCTCAAAGTTGTGTAGCTCTTCATGCATAGCGTTTATCCAGTCCGGATCCTCCAATGCTTCTTCAACCTTCATAGGTTCAATGCTAGAGATGAATGAGTAATGTTCACAAAAGTTAGCTAAATGAGTTTTAGAGCGAGTGATTCTCCCGGTTTGGATATCATTGTAGATTTGCTCGATGGGATGATCCTTAGCAATTCTTGCTCGAACTCGTGAAAGCTTTTGCTTGGGTCGGGGTGGAACATCCTCTTCATCTTGTGCTTCTTCTTGGCCTTCTTCATTGTTGACGTTGTTGTTCTCTTGTCGTGGTGGAGAAGGAGGTTGTTGATGTTCATCTTGGTCCGCTTCCTCGTTTTCTTCATCTTGGCGTGTCCCACTTGTGGATGCTTCCGTATCAACTCTTGGTTCACCTTGTCGTGAGGCAGAAGCTTCCACTTGGACGGACGAGGTACTCTCCTTCACTTCCATTGGACGAATCTTGCCAATGGACAAGTCTTGAATTGCTTCCGAAGGGTCTTTGTCTCCTACATCAATTGGCAATTGCTCTACTTGCGAGCCGTTAGATTCATCAAACTTCACATCTACCATCTCTTCAACCTTTCGGGTGAAATTGTTGTAGATACGGTAAGTGTGAGAGTTTGAGCCATAACCAAGTAGGAAACCTTCATGAGATTTAGGAGCAAATTTAGAACGACGATGCTTATCAAGAATGTAGCACTTTGAGCCGAATACTCGAAAGTATCCAACTTGGGGTTTGTTACCGGTGAGGAGCTCGTATGTCGTCTTGCCGAGTAGCTTGTGAAGATACAAGCGATTTGTTGCATGACAAGCTGTCTCAACCGCTTCCGCCCAAAAGTGCTTTGGCGTTTTGTACTCATCAAGCATCGTTCTTGCCATCTCGATAAGAGTCTGGTTCTTCCTTTCAAAAACTCCATTTTGTTGAGGTGTGTACGTAGCCGAGAACTCGTGTGAAATCCCTTCTTCGTCAAGAAAGGTGTCCACATTTGCGTTCTTGAACTCCGTTCCGTTGTCGCTCCGAACCTTCTTGATCTCCACATCAAACTGATTTTGGGCCTTCCTAGCGAAGTTTTTGAAGATCTTTCGGACCTGCGATTTGTCATCAAGAAAGAACACCCACGTAAATCTTGAAAAATCATCAACTATGACTAGACCAAATGAGTTACCACCGAGACTCTTGTAGGCATTTGGACCAAAGAGATCCATGTGAAGTAGCTCGAGTGGTCTTCTTGTGGTCATGATGTTCTTCGCGTGGTGACTTCCTCCAACTTGTTTCCCTGCTTGACAAGCACTACAAAGTCTATCCTTGTCAAATATGACAGCTTTTATTCCAAGTATATGATCACCTTTAATAAGCTTATCAAGATTTCGCATACCAACATGACCTAGTCTTCTATGCCACAACCAGCCTTTAGAAGATTTGGTAAAGCAAGTTCTAGGTTGAGCCTTTTTAGTGAAATCAACAATGTAAAGATCTCCTCTACATATACTGGTAAAGACCATTTTATGATTGTCTCTACGAAACACTTGGCAATCTACTTCAGTGAATAAGACATTGGAACCGAAATGCGCAAGTCTAAAAACTGAAAGTAAATTGTATCCAAGGGATTCAACGAGCATGACATTTTGTATGGAGCTATCATGTGAGCTGGCCACCTTACCAAGGTGTCACGCCCTCGATGCGGCTATAGCTCTCACATGTCGAGGCACGACTTAGAGACATAACCGCATTGAAAGCAATGTCGCAAGTTAGGAAATCTTCACAACATCCCATGTAATATAGATAATAAAGGGGAGATACATAGTTGGCTTACACTCGCCACGTCAATCAAAGTACATAAATAGCATTACAACATTCAAACACTCATGGCCCAACTACGGCGCCAAAATAAGAGATAACCCAACATGCGATACGGTCCCGATCACCCCAACTGGGCACCACTACTGATCATCAGGGAAAGACACGTAGTATCGTTGAGAGTCCTCGTCGAACTCCCACTTGAGCTCATATGCGTCATCTGGAACGGAATCATCAGGCCCTGCATCTGGTTTGGAAGTAATCTGTGAGCCACAGGGACTCAGCAATCTCGCACCCTCGCGATCAAGACTATTTAAGCTTAATAGGAAAGGCAAGGCAATTATGTGGAGCTGCAGCAAGCGACTAGCATATATGGTGGCTATCCTGTTCGCAAAAGAGAGCGAGAAGAGGAGGCAAAGCGCGAGCGAGTAATCTAGAGAACAACCTACGCAAGCATAACTCCAACACCGGGTTCACTTCCCGGACTCCGCCGAGAAGAGACCATCACGGTAACTCACACAGTTGATTCATTTTAATTAAGTTAAGGTTCAAGTTATCTACAACCGGACATTAACAAATTCCCATCTGCCCATAACCGCCGGCACGACTTTCGAAAGTTCGAATCCCTGCAGGGGAGTCCCAACTTAGCCCATGACAAGCTCTCATGGTCAACGAAGGAATAGACCTCCTCCCGAGACATTCCGATCAGACTCGGTATCCCAGTTCATCAAGACACTTCGACAAGTCAAAACCAATCCAGCAACACCGCCCGAATGTGCCGACAAATCCCGATAGGAGCTGCACCTATCTCGTTCTCAGAGCACACTCAGATTGTCCTAGGTACAGGTAGGCCAGCCCAGAGTTGCCCCTGGTGGCCACCGGCAGCTGACAGGTGGACCAACACTCAGAGGATCACTGGCCCGGGGGGGGGGGTTTAAAAATGAGATGACCCTCGGCCTCCGGAAACCCAAGGGAAAAATAGGCTAGGTGGCAAATGGTAAAACCAAGGTTGGGCATTGCTGGAAAAGCTTTAATCAAGGCGAACTATCAAGGGGTTCCCATTATAACCCAACTGCGTAAGGAACGCAAAATCCGGGAACATAACACCGATATGACGGAAACTATGGCGGCAAGAGTGGAACAAAACACTAGGCGAGAGGCCGAGCCTTCCACCCTTTACCAAGTATATAGATGCATTAAGATACCAAGGCAATATAATGATATCCCAACAAGTAAATAATGTTCCAACAAGGAACGGTCTCCAAACTTCACCTGCAACTAGCAACGCTATAAGAGGGGCTGAGCAAAGCGGTAACATAGCCAATCAACGGTTTGCTAGGACATGGTGGGTTAGAGGTTTGACATGGAAATTTGGGAGGCATGATAAGCAAGTGGTAGGCATCGTAGCATAGGCATAGCAAAAGAGCGAGCATCTAGCAAAGCAAAGATAGTAGTGATTTTTAGGGTATGATTATCTTGCCTGCAAAGTTGTCAGAGTTGACTGGATCCTTGAAAGCAAACTCAACGGGCTCCTCGTTAGCGAACTCGTCTCCTGGCTCTACCCAAACAAGACAAACAAGAAACAAGGACACAATCAAACATGTGCAAACTCAAACAACATGATGCAAGGATGGTGTGCTATGCGGGATGCAATATGTGATGCATATGCAAGATTTGACAAGGAATGAATGAACCTGGCCTCAACTTGGAAATCCAAGTGTGCCACTGGAAAGGTGAGATGAAATCGCTTGAAAACGATATAAAGATCACCGGAATCGGAGTTATGGTTTGGAAATGGCAAGCAATTCAAATATGGCCACGTTCTGTGATTTACAGCAAGTAGCCAACTAAATGCAACAAGATGAACATGCTACAGCACTCAAACATGACAACAAAATACATGGCAGGTATCCATTCATGATTCTTAACAAAAGACTAGCACTGAGCTACGGCCAATTCATCCATTAACAGGTTCAAACAAGCATGGCAAAAATGCATTTGGTAAAGAGATTCCAGACTTAGTGAAATTAACACTTGTCTGGAATTTCAGATCAGATAGCACTCTTTGGAGCAAGAAAACAATATGCTACAGGACCTGAACATGGCAAAGTAAAGCATGGAATGGAGCTACTCAAAGAGCTTAACAAAAGTCCATTAGTGACCTTGAGCCAAAAGTGATCAGAAAATACATTTGCAAGCATGTGAACATGGCAAAAACATAATCAGTTCTCAGACTTAGTGAAAACTGGAGCATGCACTCACTACATGGCAAAAACATAATCAGTTCTCAGACTTAGTGAAAGCTGAAACAGAAATCAAGTAGGCATGTTTACGAGCTCGATGCACTCACTACAGAGCAAGTCATGACAAACTAAGCATACACCCATCAAGATTACACGTAATACAAGCTAGACATGGAAAGAACAATAACATAGCATGCACGGATCATCTACAACATCCTCGGCAAAATCGCTAACAAGTAGACAATCTGCCCAGATTCACGAAATAGCACAAGTAGAGCTCGATTGACTCAAGCTAGGGTGCTCCATAATTGCAAACAAAGACATGGATGGATAGAGCACTACAAGATTAACAAAACATCCTTACTAATCATCCTCAAAAGAGGCACGGATCACTAGGAAACAATGTGAACATATGGCATATTGAGATAAACAGATCAAGGACTTGGTGGAAATGCTAAGTCCCTGAAATCAGCATTAACGAATGCTCCACTTTGCAAGCTTGTGCTAGTCACCACACACATCACAAAAATACATGAGTTGCACCTCTGGATAGATGGAAAAATATATAACAAAACACATGTAGAGCACAGGGGCATATCATGCACACATTAATCATGGCAAAAATGACAAATATCTAATTGGAGCAGGAGATCTGACAAATATCTCAAATAGTATTCTTCCAACAGCATTTCGGGAATCAAGATAAACTCAAATGAAAATGATGCAATGAGATGAAATGATGTCCTCTCTGAGACGAACATTTTGATATGCTATATGCCCAAAACGGAGCTACAGATGAGGAGTTACGATGCGATGAACATAGACAAAAAGTTAGGGTTTCGGGGCAAAAGTCAACCGTCTCGTCCAGATCCAGATCCGGTTGCATGCGAACCGAGGAGATCGCCGGAGTGCACTATAGCTCGCCGGAGACGGAGGAGGCCGGCTAGAGAGGGACTTGGTGCCTGGAGGAGGCGACCGGAGAGAGGCGGAGCCGGTGGTGGCGGCGGTAGGGCGCGGCGCCGGCGGGGTCTGACGGCGCGTCGGGCGGCGGGGAAGGCTCACCGGAGACGGAGCCCTGGTGGCGGCGCTCGCCGGCGTTGGTGGTGCGGCGGTTGGGTCGCGCGGACGTGGGCGGCGCACGAGGAGGAAGAGGGCGGCAGCAACTCTGGCCCGAGCGGCCGGCGGGGAGGGCCGGAACCGGGCCTCGCGGGCCTCAGCGGGAGCGGCGGCGATGTGGGGCGCCGCTGCCACGTGGCGCGCCCCGGTTGGCCGGAGGCGGCGGCGGACATTGTCCGGCCGGGGACGGACGTGTCCGGCGCGGCGCGAGGGGTGGATCTAGGGTTAGGGATGGAGGGGATCCGGGATTTTCGAGGAGGGGTCTTTATATATGCATAGAGGGAGGTAGGAGTGTCCAAATGAGGTGCGGTTTTCGGCCACGTGATCATGATCGAACGCTCTAGATGATGGAGAAGGTTTTGGTGGGTTTTGGGCCAAAATGGAGGGGTGTTGGGCTGCAACACACACGAGGCCTTTTCGGTACCTCGGTTAACCGTTGGAGCATCAAACGAAGTCCAAATGGTACGAAACTTGACAGGCGGTGTACCAGTAGTAAACCAAGGCCGCTTGGCAAGTCTCGGTCCAATCCGGAAATGTTTAATCCCCACACACAAAAGAAAGGTAGAAATGGCCACCGGAGGAGAATGAAGCGCCGGAATGCAAAACGGACAACGGGGAAAATGCTCAAATGCATGAGATGAACACGTATGCCAATGCAATGCACATGATGACATGATATGCGATGCATGACAACGATAACAACACACGGAGACAAAAACCCGAACCCGAGAAAATAAAATAACTTAACGCTGGAAACGGCAAGAGTTGGATTACATATTGGGTAAATTACATCCGGGGTGTTACAACACTCCACCACTACGAAAGGATCTCGTCCCGAGATCTAGGACTGAAAGAACGCCGGGTATTCAGAACAGAGGTGATCCTCGCGTTCCACGGTCGAAATGGTGTGACCACTTGACTTTGAGGAATTTGATCGACTTGTTGCGAGTCTTGCGTTCAGTCTCTTCAAGAATAGCAACGGGAGCTCAATGTCCTCGAAGTTGACAGTGCGGTCAGGAGTCTTGAAGCACTTTCGAAGCTGAGAGACATGGAACACGTCATGAACATTTGCAAAGTTTGAAGGAAGCTCGAGTTGATAGGCGAGATCGCCTCTCTTGCTGACGATCTTGAAAGGTCCCACGTATCTGGGGCAAGCTTCCCTTTGATACCGAAGCGGCGAGTACCTTTCATAGGAGAGACGCGGAGGTAAACATGATCTCCGATCTCGAAAGCCAAATCACGATGCTTACTATCATAGTAGCTCTTCTGGCGGGATTGGGCTGCTTTGAGGTTATCTCGAATAACTTTGCACATTTCCTCTGCCTCTGTGATTAAGTTATTTCTGAGAAGCTGACGTTCACTGGTTTCAGACCAGTTGAGAGGAGTACGATACTTCCTGCCATACAGAATTTCAAATGGGGCCTTGCCCAAACTTGCTTGAAAACTGTTGTTGTAGGAGAATTCAGCATATGGAAGACAATCCTCCCACTTCATGCCGAAGGAGATCACACAAGCCCTGAGCATATCTTCAAGAATCTGGTTGACATGCTCGACTTGACCGCTAGTTTGAGGATGGAAAGCTATGCTGAAGCGGATGTTGGTGCCCATGGACTTCTAAAAAGAATCCCAAAACTTGGAGGTAAAGATGCTGCCACGGTCTGAAGAGATCACTTGTGGAATACCGTGCAGAGAGACAATTCGAGAGGTATAGAGTTCCGCCAATTGAGCTGCAGTGATTGACTCTTTGATAGGCAGAAAGTGAGCCACTTTAGTGAGTTTGTCGATGACAACTAATATAACATCATTGCCACATTTGGACTTTGGAAACCCAGTCACGAAGTCCATCTGAATGTGGTCAAACTTCCATTCTGGAATGGCAAGAGGTTGGAGGAGACCAGCTGGCCTTTGGTGTTCTGCCTTCACTCTTCTGCAGACATCACACTCATTCACGAATTGAGCAATCTCGCGCTTCATTCGAGTCCACCAATAAGTCTGCTTGAGCTCCTGATACATCTTCGTGCTCCTAGGGTGGATGGAGAGGAGAGAATTGTGAGCCTCGTTCATGATCACTTTACAAAGGTCACCTTTAGGCACAACAATACGATCCTCGAAGAAGAGAGTATCCTTGTCATCAAGGCGGTAGCACTTGTACTTGGGTTGACTCTTGGCAATACCAATCTTCACCTTCTTCACCATAGCATCAAGAAGCCGGGTTTGGTGAATCTGGTCTTACAAGGTAGGAGAGACTTGAAGGTTGGCGAGGAAACCTTGAGGAACAACTTGCAGATTAAGTTTGCGGAAAGCTTCACAAAGCTCGGGTTGATAAGGCTTGAGAATAAGACTGTTGCAGTAAGCCTTCCTGCTCAATGCATCAGCAATCACATTGGCCTTGCCTGGAGTATACTCGATACTCGGATTATACTCTTGAATCATTTTGACCCATCGAGTCTGCCTGAGGTTGAGATTAGGCTGAGTGAAGATGTACTTGAGACTCTTGTGATCAGTGAAAATGTCCACTTTTCTTCCCAATAAGAGATGTCTCCAAGTCAAAAGAGCATGCACAACTGCCGCCAACTCGAGGTCATGAGTGGGGTAGTTCTTCTCGTTGGGCTTCAACTGGCGAGATGTAGTATAAGCCAAAACTTTCTTTTCTTGCATCAACACTGCGCCGAGACCTTGGAGAGAGGCATTGCAAAAGACCTCGTACGCTTTGGCTTCATCAGGCGGAGTCAGAACTGGAGCGGTGACCAATTTGTCTTTCAAAGTGTTGAAAGCAATGTCACACTCCGGAGACCAAACGTACTTGACGTGCTTCTGGAGAAGATTTGAAAGAGGCTTCACGATCTTAGAAAAGTTTTCAACGAATCTTCGACAGTAGCTTGAGAGACCGAGAAAGCTACGGAGTTGCTTCACGTTCTGAGGTGGTTCCCAATTCACAATTGCAGACATCTTCTCAGGATTCACCGCAATGCCCTTGGCAGAGATGATATGACCAAGATAAAGAACCTCATTGAGCCAAAATTCGCACTTGGAGAACTTGGCGTAGAACTGGTGTTCCCTGAGCTTATCGAGTACCAAACACAAGTGCTTGGCATGATCTTCCTTGTTCTTCGAAAAGACCAGAATGTCGTCGAGATAGACCAAAACGAAGTCATTGCTGTAGGTGTTGAAGATGAAGTTCATCATGCGAGATAAAGTCAGAGGAGCATTGACGAGACCAAAAGACATGGCAGTGTATTCATATGATCCATAGCTTGTCCTGAAAGCCGTCTTGGGAATATCTTGCTCACGGATTCGAATCTGATGATAACCCATATAGAGATCAAGCTTGGAGAATACTTGGGCACCTTTGAGTTGTTCGAACAGCTCGTTGATGTTGGGAAGTGGGTATTTGTTCTTGATGGTCTTCTTGTTCAATGGACGGTAATCAACACAGAGTCGGTCCGTTCCATCCTTCTTCTTCACAAAAAGAACAACACAACCCCACGGAGAAGAACTAGGCCGGATGAGACCCATTCTCTCTTGAATATCGAGTTGCTTCTTCAACTCCTTCAACTCTTTAGGTCCGAGCTTGTAAGGACGCTTGCACACTGGTTCCATGCCAGGCTCAAGATCGATGATGAATTCAACTGGCTGGTGCGGAGGCATTCCTGGAAGCTCTTCTGGAAAGACGTCTTGATATTCGCAAACGACTGGAATTTGCGAGATAGCATCCAGTTCACCCTTCTCATTGAGAGAAAACAGACAGATGGTATCATCACGAGCGGCAAAGACAATTACATCCTCAGACGAATGAGTCAATTGAATCTGCCTGGCTGCACAATCAAGATGCGCCTTGTGCTTAGAAAGCCAATCCATCCGAGAATAAGATCAATATCCGAGTCACCAAGAACCGTTGGAGAAGCCAGAAACTTATAGTCACCCAAAGTGATAGTAACATCCGGAATGATGGAGTTAGCATGCATGCGCTTACCGGGAGAGACAACTGCTAACGGACTAGGCAAAACTTGTGAAGTCAATTCATGCCTAGATGTAAACGGTCTCGAGATGAAACAATGTGATGCACCAGTGTCAAAAAGAACTTTAGCTGGAATATCATTAACAGGAAGGTTACCCATGATGACATCTGACGAGTCCTCTGCCTGAGCTGCATTCATCAAGTTGACCTTGGCATGCTTGGGGTTATGCTTGACCACAACTGTACTTGCCGATCTCATAGGAGGAGGAGGAGGAAGACGCCTCTGGTTGAAGTACTTGTTGGCATAGTGACCCTTCTGTTGGCCCTTGTTGCACGTGACCTCTGAAAGTGGACGGTGGTATGGAGCACTCGACCTTGGAGCTTGAGACGAAGTCTTGTTCTGAAAGCCAGGGTTGGCTGGGTGGGAAGATCCACTGCCACCTTTGCTCTTCTGATACGGCTGCTTGGCCACTTGAGTAGAGGAAGAAGGAGTAGCATCTCTGACTCACTTCTTGGAAGCATCACACCTCAGTTGAGCAGCCTCTTGCTTCAATGCCATGTTGTAGAACTCATCGTACCTCAAAGGCTCAAAGAGAACAAGAGCTAGCTGGATTTCTTCTCTGAGACCACCCCTGAACTGGTATATCATGCTCTTCTCGTCAGGGACGTCCTGCTTAGCAAAGCGGGCGAGCTTCTGAAACAACTTGTTGTAGTCATAGACAGACAAAGAGCCTTGCTTCAGGTTGCGGAATTCCTCACACTTGCTTTCAACCATGCTCTGAGGGATATGATGAGCTTTGAAGCTTGACGGAATTCATCCCAGGTAATCACACGTCCTCCTCTGAAATCCTTGTACTGGTGGAACCATTCTGCAGCTTGGTCTTTGAGTTGGAAGGAAGCGAACTTGACGAAGTCCTCAGGCCTGATGTTACTGCACTCGAAATGCTTGCACAGATCCACGAGCCAATCGTCAGCATCAGTTGCCTCAACACAATTGCTGAAAGTCTTTGGCCCGTTAGCAAGGAACTGGTTGAGTGTAGCAAAGTGATTCTGATTGTTGCCTTGGTTGCCTTGGTTCGCTTGATTGTGCTCTTGAAGAATTTGCATGATCAACTGCGTGTTTGCATTGGTTGCGGCCATCACAGCTTGCCATGCCTCCGGAGGAGGAGGAGGTGGTGGCGGATCTTGATTCTGATTCTGATTGGTGCTCTTAGCGGGAGCCACCCTGAAGAGGGTGACATCCATTAGCACATTGATAGACAAATATTGAAGCTAAATCCAACGGAATGAAAATTTGCAACATAAAGTCTTCACATCCGAACAAAATGAACGAATGCATTCCTCTTGAAATGGTCACCTATCCATAAATTGAGAAGCCACTTAGAATTTAGGTAGAGTAATAAATCAACAAGGTACGGATCAAGAACGAATACTCGGAAAGAAATCCCAATCTCAAACCAAATATCCGTGGAAGAAGATCTAGAGCTACAAGAATTCCCACCTATGAAACTCCCGAACCTTTCCGGTTATGCAATCAGGTGTTGGGGATGCAAGGGAAGCATAATATCTCACCCAAATCTAGCAAATCCTACATCCAGCTATATCCATCCTTCAACACATAACCGAGAAAATCTTCGGAAACCATCTACCTCAACCTTTGAAAAGCATCCATTATACAAGTTATGGCGATACTCCCGAACTCCCGCCCCAGTACTGGGTGGCGTCGAGGTTATCTCACCAACGAACTGCATAAAAGAGATTTTCGATGTCGGCGTACTAAACTCAGGTATTCCAGAACTGCAACGATAAAATTGTGACGACAACATCTCGGAGCTCAACTCCCCGGGACACTGCCACAACCCCTAAAGACAGGAGGCACCAAGAATAATGTTCTCGTCACAAAACCATCGAAACGATTCCAAGATACCCGTGTGATCCTAAATTTTTTTTAGTGAAATTTGAGAAGAGAAGAGTCAAAACTCTACGTCAGGATGCCTTACCAGAGCGATGAGGAGACTAGGAAGTAAAAAGAATTCCTAAACTCTCTGATATATAATTCCTAAATGACTCAAAACATTTTTCTAGACACAACAACGGCTGCTAAAAATGATCAAGCAATGGGGGCTCCTAAGGTCGGGGAAGGCTCTGATACCAACTTGTCACGCCCTCGATGCGGCTATATCTCCCACGTGTCGAGGCACGACTTAGAGACATAACCGCACTGAAAGCAATGTCGCAAGTTAGGCAATCTTCACAACATCCCATGTAATATAGATAATAAAGGGGAGATACATAGTTGGCTTACACTCGCCACGTTAATCATAGTACATAAATAGCATTACAACATTCAAACACTCATGGCCCGACTACAGCGCCAAAATAAAAGATAACCCAACATGCGACACGGTCCCGATCACCCCAACTGGGCACCACTACTGATCATCAGGGAAAGACACGTAGTATCGTTGAGAGTCCTCGTCGAACTCCCACTTGAGCTCATGCGCGTCATCTGGAACGGAATCATCAGGCCCTGCATCTGGTTTGGAAGTAATCTGTGAGCCACAGGGACTCAGCAATCTCGCACCCTCGCGATCAAGACTATTTAAGCTTAATAGGAAAGGCAAGGCAATTATGTGGAGCTACAGCAAGCGACTAGCATATATGGTGGCTATCCTGTTCGCAAAAGAGAGCGAGAAGAGGAGGCAAAGCGTGAGCGAGTAATCTAGAGAACAACCTGCGCAAGCATAACTACAACACCGGGTTCACTTCCCGGACTCCGCTGAGAAGAGACCATCATGGTAACTCAAACAGTTGATTCATTTTAATTAAGTTAAGGTTCAAGTTATCTACAACCGGACATTAACAAATTCCCATGTGCCCATAACCGCCAGCACGGCTTTCGAAAGTTCAAATCCCTGCAGGGGAGTCCCAACTTAGCCCATGACAAGCTCTCACGGTCAACGAAGGAATAGACCTCCTCCCGAGACATTCCGATCAGACTCGGTATCCCGGTTCATCAAGACACTTCGACAAGACAAAACCAATCCAGCAACACCGCTCGAATGTGCCGACAAATCCCGATAGGAGCTGCACATATCTCTTTCTCAGAGCACACTCAGATTGTCCTAGGTACGGGTAGGCCAGCCCAGAGTTGCCCCTGGTGGCCACCAGCAGCTGACAGGTGGACCAACACTCAGAGGAGCACTGGCCCGGGGGGGGGGGGGGAAATAAGATGACCCTCAGGCTCCGGAAACCCAAGGGAAAATGTGGCTAGGTGGAAAATGGTAAAACCAAGGTTGGGCATTGCTGGAAAAGCTTTAATCAAGGCGAACTATCAAGGAGTTCCCATTATAACCCAACCGCGTAGGGAACGCAAAATCCGGGAACATAACACCGATATGACGGAAACTAGGGCGGCAAGAGTGGAACAAAACACTAGGCGAGAGGCCAAGCCTTCCACCCTTTACCAAGTATATAGATGCATTAAGATATCAAGACAATATAATGATATCCCAACAAGTAAATAATGTTCCAACAAGGAACGGTCTCCAAACTTCACCTACAACTAGCAACGCTATAAGAGGGGCTGAGCAAAGAAGTAACATAGCCAATCAACGGTTTGCTAGGACATGGTGGGTTAGAGGTTTGACATGGCAATTTGGGAGGCATGATAAGCAAGTGGTAGGCATCGTAGCATAGGCATAGCAAAAGAGCGAGCATCTAGCAAAGCAAAGATAGTAGTGATTTCGAGGGTATGATCATCTTGCCTGCAAAGTTGTCAGAGTTGACTGGATCCTCGAAAGCAAACTCAACGGGCTCCTCGTTAGCGAACTCGTCTCCCGGCTCTACCCAAACAAGACAAACAAGCAACAAGGACACAATCAAACACGTGCAAACTCAAACAACATGATGCAAGGATGGTATGCTATGCGGGATGCAATATGTGATGCATATGCAAGATTTGACAAGGAATGAATGAAGCTGGCCTCAACTTGGAAATCCAAGTGTGCCACTGGAAAGGTGAGATGAAATCGCTTGAAAACGATATAAAGATCACCGGAATCGGTGTTACGGTTTGGAAATGGCAAGCAATTCAAATATGGCCACGTTCTGTGATTTACAGCAAGTAGCCAACTAAATGCAACAAGATGAACATGCTACATCACTCAAACATGACAACAAAATACATGGCAGGGATCCATTCATGATGCTTAACAAAATACTAGCACTGAGCTACGGCCAATTCATCCATTAACAGGTTCAAACAAGCATGGCAAAAATGCATTTGGTAAACAGATTTCAGACTTAGCGAAATTAAAACTTGTCTGGAATTTCAGATCAGATAGCACTCTTTGGAGCAAGAAAACAATATGCTACAGGACCTGAACATGGCAAAGTAAAGCATGGAATGGAGCTACTCAAAGAGCTTAACAAAAGTCCCTTAGTGACCTTGATCCAAAGGGATCAGAAAATACATTTGCAAGCATGTGAACATGGCAAAAAACATAGTCAGTTCTCAGACTTAGTGAAAACTGGAGCATGCTGAAATAGAAATCAAGTAGGCATGTTTACGAGCTCGATGCACTCACTACAGAGCAAGTCATGACAAACTAAGCATACACCCATCAAGATTACAAAAAATACAAGCTAGACATGGCAAGAACAATAACATAGCATGCACGGATCAACTACAACATCCTCGGCAAAATCACTAACAAGTAGACAATCTGCCCAGATTCACGAAATAGCAAAAGTAGAGCTCGATTGACTCAAGCTAGGGTGCTCCGTAATTACAAACAAAGACATGGATGGATAGAGCACTACAATATTAACAAAACATCCTTACTGATCATCCTCAAAAGAGGCACGGATCACTAGGAAACAACATGAACATATGGTATATTGAGATAAACAGATCAAGGACTTGGTGGAAATGCTAAGTCCCTGAAATCAGCATTAACGAATGCTCCACTTTGCAAGCTTGTGCTAGTCACCACACACATCACAAAAATACATGGGTTGCACCTCTGGATAGATGGGAAAACATATAACAAAACACATGTAGAGCACAGGGGCATATCATGCACACATTAATCATGGAAAAAATGACAAATATCTAATTGGAGCAGCAGATCTGACAAATATCTCAAATAGCATTCTTCCAACAGCATTTCGGGCATCAAGATGAACTCAAATGAAAATGATACAATGAGATGAAATGATGTGCTCTCTGAGACGAACATTTTGATATGCTATATGCCCAAAACGGAGCTACATATGAGGAGTTACGATGCGATGAACATAGATAAAAAGTTAGGGTTTCGGGGCAAAAGTCAACCGTCTCGTCCAGATCCAGATCTGGTTGCATGCGAACCGAGGAGATCGCCGGAGTGCGCTGTAGCTCGCCGGAGATGGAGGAGGCTGGCCGGAGAGGGACTTGGTGCGTGGAGGAGGCGACCGGAGAGAGGCGGAGCCGGTGGTGGCGGCGGTCGGGCGCGGCGTCGGCGGGGTCTGACGGCGCGTCGGGCGGCGGGGAAGGCTCGCCGAAGACGGAGCCCTGGTGGCGGCGCTCGCCGGCATCGGTGGTGCGGCGGTTGGGTCGCGCAGACGCGGGCGGCGCGCGAAGAGGAAGAGGGCGGCGGCAACTCTGGCCCGAGCGGCCGGCGGGGAGGGCCGAAACCGGGCCTCGCAGGCCTCTGCGGGAGCGGCGGCGATGTGGGGCGCTGCTGCCACGTGGCGTGCCCCGGTTGGCCGGAGGCGGAGGCGGACGCTTTCCGGCCGGGGACGGACGTGTCTGGCGCGACGCGAGGGGTGGATCTAGGGTTAGGGATGGAGGGGATCCGGGATTTTCGAGGAGGGGTCTTTATATAGGCATAGAGGGAGCTAGGAGTGTCCAAATGAGGTGCGGTTTTCGGCCACGCGATCGTGATCGAATGCTCTAGATGATGGAGAGGGTTTTGGTGGGTTTTGGGCCAAAATGGAGGGGTGTTGGGCTGCAACACACACGAGGCCTTTTCGGTACCTCGGTGAACCGTTGGAGTATCAAACGAAGTCCAAATGGTACGAAACTTGACAGACGGTCTATCAGTAGTAAACCAAGGCCGCTTGGCAAGTCTCGGTCCAATCCGGAAATGTTTAATCCCCACACATGAAAGAAAGGTAGAAATGGCCACCGGAGGAGAACGAAGCGCCGGAATGCAAAACGGACAACGGGGAAAATGCTCAAATGCATGAGATGAACACGTATGCCAATGCAATGCACATGATGACATGATATGCGATGCATGACAACGATAACAACACACGGAGACAAAAACCCGAACCCGAGAAAATAAAATAACTTAACGCCGGAAACTGCAAGAGTTGGATTACATATTGGGTAAATTACATCTGGGGTGTTACACAAGGCCCACCACCTTACCCTTTGAATTATCACCAAAAGTGACATATTTTCGAGGGTCGTCGTTTTCAGCAAGCTCACGGAACATATCTTTATCTCCGGTCATATGATCAGTACATCCACTATCAAGGACCCATTCCTTTCCTCCAGCCATGTAGCCGCGAAGATTTGCCATAAGACCAAAATGCCTCATTGCATCATCAAGATCATAGTCGCTATCATCATCTTCATCATAGTATCCATGTTCAACATCATCTTGTGATTGATCAATTCCTAGAGAGGGTAATTCATTAGATAAATGATCATCGCAATGGTTACCTTTATGAATTCTAATAGCTTCGGATATGATATCGCTAATGATTCCAACATTTCCTTTAGCACGCATGAGATTGGTAAGCTCAAATAGACAATCACCAAAGCTAGGATCACTAGAGTTCATATTACTCAAGGCAATGGACTTATGGAGAATTTCGTCTAAATTTTTCAAGGAATAATCTGGAAATCGTTCCTCAAGAAATCTCCATATGGTGTAGGCACACTTGAGAGTAGGCAAACATCTAATCAAGTTTCTAGGCAAGCCTTTAATGATGAGCTCAACAGTTCTAAGATTGCGAATCATGTCAATATCTTCATCTAGGGTAGGGTGCAAAGGATCAACATGAGGTGCACAAGGGCTAGTAATGTACTTGTTCAAATAATATTCATAGAAAATCTCAAGCATTTCATTTTTCCACTCATGAAAATACTCTCCATCAAGAATAGGCACTCTATGTCTAAGACTCCCCAAAGTAGACACATCCATCTTCCTCCAATGGTGTTTAAACCAAGGCAATGGATACCAAAGCTCTGATACCAATTGAAAGGATTGAGAAGAGCTGTCTAGAGGGGGGGTGATTAGACACTAAGTGCCAAAAGTTGCAGTTTTTAATATTCTTAGGTTTAAGTGGAGTTTAAGCACAAGTTTAACAAACACAATACATATCAAGCAAGCATGCAATGAGTAGATGAGCAGCGGAAAGTAAAGCATGCAACTTGCAAGAATGTAAAGAGAAGGGTTTGGAGTATTCAAACACAATTGGAGACACGGATGTTTTTGTCGTGGTTCCGATAGGTGGTGCTATCGTACATCCACATTGATGGAGACTTCAACCCACGGAGGGTAACGGTTGCGTGAGTCCACGGACGGCTCCACCCACGAAGGGTCCACGAAGAAGCAACCTTGTCTATTCCATCACGGCCGTCGCCCACGAAGGACTTGCCTCACTAGCGGTAGATCTTCACGAAGTAGGCGATCTCCTTGCCCTTACAAACTCCTTGGTTCAACTCCACAATCTTGTCGGAGGCTCCCAAGTGACACCTAGCCAATCTAGGAGACACCACTCTCCAAGAAGTAACAAATGGTGTGTTGATGATGAACTCCTTGCTCTTGTGCTTCAAATGATAGTCTCCCCAACACTCAACTCTCTCTCACAGGATTTGGATTTGGTGGAAAGAAGATTTGAGTGGAAAGCAACTTGGGGAAGGCTAGAGATCAAGATTCATATGGTTGGAATGGAATATCTTGACCTCAACACAAGTGTAGGTGGTTCTCTCTCAGAAAATGTGTATTGGAAGTGTAGGTATGTTCTGATGGCTCTCTCCACGAATGAAGAGTGGGTGGAGGGGTATATATAGCCTCCACACAAAATCTAACTGTTACACACAATTTGCCAAACTCGGTGGGACCGAATGGTTAAACTCGGTCGGACCGATTCAGCAAACCTAGTGACCATTAGGATTTTCGGTGGGACTGAGATGCAACTCGGTAGGTCCGATATGGTTAGGGTTAGGGCATAACGTAATCTCGGTGTGACCGATTACACAAACTCGGTGGGACCGATTTTGGTAATAAGCTAACCAGAGAGTTGGTCAGGTAAACTCGGTGGGACCGATTCGCTCATCTCGGTGAGACCGAAATGTTAAAAAAGGGAAACAGAGAGTTTACATTGCAATCTCGGTGGGACCGATCGCTCATCTCGGTAAGAACGAAACGTTACGAAGGGAAACAGAGAGATTACAATCCCATCTCGGTGAGACCGAGATCCCTATCGGTGAGACTGGTTTGCCTAGGGTTTGTGGCAGTGGCTATGACATTTGAAACTCGGTGGCGCCGGATAGAAAGAATCGGTGGGGCCGAGTTTGACTTTTGGTTTAGGTCATATGTGGATGTGGGAAGGTAGTTGAGGGTTTTGGAGCATATCACTAAGCACTTTGAGCAAGCAAGCCATTAAGCAACACCTCATCCCCTCTTGATAGTATTGGCTTTTCCTATAGACTCAATGTGATGTTGGATCACAAAAATAGAAAATGTAGAGTCTTGATCTTGAAGCTTGAGCCAATCCTTTGTCCTTAGCATCTAGAAGGGGTTCCACATCCTCTAGTCCATGCCACTCCATTGTTGAACTTATCTAAAACATACTAGGCAAAAGTGTTAGTCCAACAAGAGATATGTTGACATTAATTACCAAAACCACCCAGGGAGCACTTGTGCTTTCAGTAGTTTAGGAGGATCCTAGGCAGGAGGCCTGCGCCTCTTTCGATCTGCATCCCAGTTTGTGCTAGCCTTCTTAAGGCAAACTTGTTTACTTATGTCTGTACTCAGATATTGTTGCTTCCGCTGACTCGTCTATGATCGAGCTCTTGTATTCCAGTCCTCGAGGCCCCTGGCTTGTAATATGATGCTTGTATGACTTATTTTATTTGTAGAGTTGTGTTGTGATATCTTCCCGTGAGTCCCTGATCTTGATTGTACATGTTTGCGTGTATGATTAGTGTACGATTGAGTCGGGGGCGTCACAATGCTCGATACTTCTTGTACTGGTTCCTTTATGATGAAGACTATTGAATTCAAATGGAATTTATTGGAGAGAATTAAACGCAACTCTGAAGATTGGGATCTCGAAGAAGGTAAGGAGTCAGGTATAACACCTAAGTTTGGTTGTGTTAAATCTTTTATGGATACTGATGTTTTCCATAAATTTAGCACTAAAATATGGACTTGACTCTGAGATAGTAGCTTGTTTCTGTGAATCCTTTGCTACTCGTGTTGATCTCCCTAAGGAGAAGTGGTTTAAATATAATCCTCCCATTGAAAGAAAGGTAGTTGCACCTATTAAAGTTGAAGAAAAGACTATCAGTTATAATGATCCTATTGTTCCTACTGCTTATGTTGAGAAACCACCTTTCCCTGTTAGAATAAAGGATCATGCTAAAGTTTCAACTGTAGTCAACAAAAGTAATATTAGGACACACAAACCCCCTGAGCAAGTTAAAGTTGAACCTAATATTGCTATGGTTAAAGATCTCTTGGCCAATAATATTTATGGGCATGCTATTTACTTCTATGATGAAGCTGCTAGAATTGCTAGGCCTGATACTAAAAATAAACATAGACCTGTTGTAGGCATGCCTGTTATTTCTGTTAAAATAGGAGATCGTTGCTATCATGGCTTATGTGATATGGGTGCTAGTGCAAGTGCAATACCTCATTCCTAATACAAAGAAATTATGCATGATATTGCACCTGCTGAGATAGAAGAGATTGATGTCACAATTAAGCTTGCCAATAGAGACACTATTTCACCAGTTGGGATTGTTTGAGATGTTGAAGTCTTGTGTGGGAAAGTGAAATATCCTGCTGATTTTCTTATTCTTGGTTCCCCTCAAGATAGCTTTTGTCTCATTATATTTTGTAGACCTTTCTCGAATACTATTAATGCTAAGATAGATTGCAAGAAGGATGTTGATACTATTGGTTTGGATGATATGTCTCATGAGTTTAATTTTTCTAAATTTCGTAGACAGACCCGTGATGAAGAATTGCCTAGCAAAGATGAAATTATTGGTCTTGCTTCTATTGATGTGCCTCCTAATGATCCTTTAGAACAATATTTGCTAGACCATGAGAATGATATGTTTATGAATGAAAGAAGGGAAATAGATGAAGTATTCTTTAAACAAGGACCCATTCTGAAACACAATTTGCCTGTTGAAATCCTAGGGGATCCTCCTCCACCCAAGGGTGATCCCGTGTTTGAGCTTAAACCATTGCCTGATACTCTTAAATATGCTTATCTTGATGAAAAGATGATATATCCTGTTATTATTAGTGCTAACCTTTCAGAGCATGAAGAAGAAAAATTATTGAAAACTCTGAAGAAGCAACATGTTGCTATTGGATATACTCTTGATGATCTTAAGGGCATTAGTCCCACTCTATGTCAACACAAAATAAATTTGGAGAAAGACGCCAAACCAGTTATTGATCACCAACAACGGCTGAATCCTAAGATGAAAGAAGTGGTAAGAAAGGTAATATTAAAGCTCCTTGAGGCAGGTATAATTTATCCCGTTGCTGATAGTCAGTGGGTAAGTCCTGTCCATTATGTCCCTAAGAAGGGAGGTATTACTGTTGTTCCTAATGATAAAGATGAATTGATTCCGTAAAGAATTATTACAGGTTATAGGATGGTAATTGATTTCCGCAAATTAAATAAAGCTACTAAAAAATATCATTACCCTTTGCCTTTTATTGATCAAATGCTAGAAAGATTATTCAAACATACACATTTTTGCTTTCTAGATGGTTACTCTGGTTTCTCTCAAATACCTGTGTTAGCTGATGATCAAGCAAAGACCACTTTTACTTGCCCTTTCAGTACTTTTGCTTATAGACGTATGCCTTTTGGTTTATGTAAGGCACCTGCTACCTTTCAAAGATGCATGATGGCTATATTTTCTGACTTTTGTGAAAAGATATGTGAGGTTTTCATGGACGATTTCTCCGTTTATGGATGCTCTTTTGATGATTGTTTGAGCAACCTTGATCGAGTTTTGCAGAGATGTGAAGAAACTAATCTTGTTCTGAATTGGGAGAAATGCCACTTTATGGTTAATGAAGGTATTGTCTTGGGGCATAAAATTTCTAAAAGAGGCATTGAAGTTGATAAAGCTAAAGTTGATGCTATTGAAAGATGCCATGTCCTATGGACATTAAAGGTACAAGAAGCTTCCTCGGTCATGCCGATTTTTATAGGAGGTTCATTAAGGACTTCTCAAAAATTTCTCGGCCTCTGACTAACCTATTACAAAAAGATATTCCTTTTCTCTTTGATGATGATTGTGTAGAAGCATTTGAAATACTTAAGAAAACATTGATTTCTGCACCTATTGTTCAGCCACCTGATTGGAATTTACCCTTTGAAATTATGTGTGATGCTAGTGATTATGCTGTAGGTGTTGTTCTAGGGCAAAGAGTTGCTAAGAAATTAAATGTTATTCAATATGCTAGTAAAACTCTAGACAATGCCCAGAGAAATTATGCTACTACTGAAAAAGAATTCCTAGCAGTTGTATTTGCTTGTGATAAATTCAGACCTTATATTGTTGATTCTAAAGTAACTATTCACACTGATCATGTAGCTATTAAATACATTATGGAAAAGAAAGATGCTAAACTGATGTCTACTACACAACCTTATTCTTGTAGACGTTGTTGGGCCTCCAAGTGCAGAGGTTTGTAGGACAGTAGCAAATTTCCCTCAAGTGGATGACCTAAGGTTTATCAATCCGTAGGAGGCGTAGGATGAAGATGGTCTCTCTCAAACAACCCTGCAACCAAATAACAAAGAGTCTCTTGTGTCCCCAACACACCCAATACAATGGTAAATTGTATAGGTAAACTAGTTCGGCGAAGAGATGGTGATACAAGTGGTATATTGATGGTAGATAAAGGTATTTGTAATCTGAAAATATAAAAACAGCAAGGTAGCAAGTGATAAAAGTGAGCATAAACGGTATTGCAATGATAGGAAACAAGGCCTAGGGTTCATAATTTCGCTAGTGTAAGTTCCCTCAACAATAATAACATAATTGGATCATATAACTATCCCTCAACATGCAACAAAGAGTCACTCCAAAGTCACTAATAGCGGAGAACGAACGAAGAGATTATGGTAGGGTACAAAACCACCTCAAAGTTATTCTTTCCAATCAATCTGTTGGGCTATTCCTATAAGTGTCACAAACAACCCTAGAGTTCGTACTAAAATAACACCTTAAGACACAAATCAACCAAAACCCTAATGTCACCTAGATACTCCAATGTCACCTCAAGTATCCGTGGGTATGATTATACGATATGCATCACACAATCTCAGATTCATCTATTCAACCAACACATAGAACCTCAAAGAGTGCCCCAAAGTTTCTACCGGAGAATCACGACGAAAACGTGTGCCAACCCCTATGCATAGGTTCATGGGCGGAACCCGCAAGTTGATCACCAAAACATACATCAAGTGAATCACGTGATATCCCATTGTCACCATAGATACGCACGGCAAGACATACATCAAGTGTTCCCAAATCTTTAAAGACTCAATTCGATAAGATAACTTCAAAGGGGAAACTCAATCCATTACAAGAGAGTAGAGGGGGGAGAAAACATCATAGGATCCAACTATAATAGCAAAGCTCGCGAAACATCAAGATTGTATCACCTCAAGAACACGAGAGAGAGAGAGATCAAACACATAGCTACTGGTACATACCCTCAGCCCCGAGGGAGAACTACCCCCTCCTTATCATGGAGAGCACCGAGATGATGAAGATGGCCAGCGGAGAGGGATTGCCCCCTCCGGCAGGGTGCCGAAACGGGTCTAGATTGGTTTTCGATGGCTACGGAGGCTTCTGGTGGCGGAACTCCCGATCTATTGTGCTCTCGGATGTTTTTAGGGTATATGGAGATATATAGATGGAAGAAGTACGTCAAGGGGGCCACGAGGGGCCCACGAGGGTGGAGGGCGCGCCCCCCTACCTCGTGGCCTCCTCGAAGCTTCCTTTACGTGCACTTCAAGTCTTCTGGGCTTCTTTCCTTCCAAAAAAGGGTTCCGTGAAGTTTCAGGTCAATTGGACTCTGTTTTGTTTTCTTTTCTTCGAAACCCTAAAACAAGGTAAAAACATAAACTAGCACTGGGCTCTGGGTTAATAGGTTAGTCCCAAAAATGATATAGAAGTGTATAATAAAGCCCATAAACATCCAAAATAGTAGATAATATAGCATGGAGCAATAAAAAATTATAGATACGTTGGAGACATATCAGCATCCCCAAGCTTAATTCCTTCTCGTCCTCGAGTAGGTAAATGATAAAAACAGAATTTTTGATGCGGAGTGGTACTTGGCATAATTTCAATGTAATTCTTCTTAATTGTGGCATGAATATTCAGATCTGAAAGATTCAAGATAAAAGTTCATATTGACATAAAAATAATAATACTTCAAGCATACTAACTAAGCAATCATGTCTTCTTAAAGTAACATGGCCAAAGAAAGTTCATCCCTACAAAATCATATAGTTTAGTCATGCTCCATTTTCGTCACACAAGAATGCTCTCATCATGCACAACCCCGATGACAAGCCAAGCAATTGTTTCATACTTTAGTAATCTCAAACCTATAAACTTTCACGCAATATATGAGCGCGAGACATGGATATAGCACTATGGGTGGAATAGAATAATGAGGGGGTTATGTGGAGAAGACAAAAAGGAGAAAGTCTCACATCAACGAGGCTAATCAATGGGCTATGGAGATGCCCATCGATTGATGTTAATGCAAGGAGTAGGGATTGCCATGCAACGGATGCACTAGAGCTATAAATGTATGAAAGCTCAACAAAAGAAACTAAGTGGGTGTGCATCCAACTTGCTTGCTCACGAAGACCTAGGGCACTTGAGGAGGCCCATTGTTGGAATATACAAGCCAAGTTCTATAATGAAAAATTCTCACTAGTATATGAAAGTGACAAAACAGGAGACTCTCTATCATGAAGATTATGGTGCTACTTTGAAGCACAAGTGTGGCAAAGGATAGTAGCATTGTCCCTTCTCTCTTTTTCTCTCATTTTCATTTTTTTCATTTTTTTGGGCCTTCTCTTTTTTATGGCCTTTTTCTTTTCTTTTTGGGCCTTCTCTTTTTTATGGCCTTTCTCTTTTTTTATTACTCACTTGGGACAATGCTCTAGAAAATGATGATCATCACACTTCTATTTATTTACAACTCAATGATTACAACTCGATACTAGAACAAAGTATGACTCTATATGAATGACTCCGGCGGTGTACCGGGATATGCAATGAACCAAGAGTGACATGTATGAAAGAATTATGAACGGTGGCTTTGCCACAAATACTATATCAACTACATGATCATGCTAAGAAATATGACAATGACGAATGTGTCATGATAAACGGAATGGTGGAAACTTGCATGGCAATATATCTCGGAATGGCTATGGAAATGCCATAATAGGTAGGTATGGTGGATGTTTTGAGGAAGATATAAGGAGGTTTATGTGTGATAGAGTGTATCATATCACGGGGTTTGGATGCACTGGCGAAGTTTGCGCCAACTCTCAATGTGAGAAAGGGCAATGCACGGTACCTAAGAGGCTAGCACGGATGGAAGGGTGAGAGTGCGTATAATCCATGGACTCAACATTAGTCATAAAGAACTCACATACTTATTGCAAAAATCTACAAGTCATCAAAAACCTCGGCACTACGTGCATGCTCCTAGGGGGATAGATTGGTAGGAAAGGACCATCGCTCGTCCCCGACCGCCACTCATAAGGAAGACAATCAAATAACACCTCATGTTTCAAATTTGCTACACAACATTTACCATACATGCATGCTACGGGACTTGCAAACTTCAACACAAGCATTTATCAAATTCACAACTACTCAACTAGCACGACTTTGATATTATTACCTCCATATCTCAAAACAATCATCAAGCATCAAACTTCTCTTAGTATTCAATACTCTATATGAAACTTTTTACTATTCTTGGATGCCTAGCATATTACAATTATTTAAGCAAATTACCATGCTATTTAAAACTATCAAAATGATATAAGTGAAGCATGAGAGTTCATTAATTTCTTATAAAATAAAACCACCACCGTGCTCTAAAAAGATATAAGTGAAGCACTAGAGCAATAACAAACTACTCCGAAAGATATAACTGAAGATCAATGAGTAGTCGAATAATTATGCAACTATGTGAAGACTCTCTAACATTTAAGAATTTCAGATGTTGGTATTTTATTTAAACATAAAGCAAAACAAAAGAAAATAAAATGACGCTCCAAGCAAAACATATATCATGTGGCGAATAAAAATATAGCTCCAAGTAAAGTTACCGATGAACAAAGACGAAAGAGGGGATGCCTTCCGGGGCATCCCCAAGCTTAGGCTCTTGGCTATCCTTGAATATTACCTTGGGGTGCCTTGGTCATCCCCAATCTTAGGCTCTTGCCACTCCTTATTCCATAGTCCATCGAATCCTTACCCAAAACTTGAAAACTTCACAACACGAACTTAACAGAAAACTCGTAAGCTCCGTCAGTATAAGAAAATAAATCACCACTTAAAGGTACTGTAATGAACTCATTCTTTATATTGGTGTTAAACCTACTGTATTCCAACTTCTCTATTGTTTTTTAAACTCTTTTACTAGCCATAGGTTCATCAAAATAAGTAAACATCACATGAAAAACAGAATCTGTCAAAAACAGAACAGTCTGTAGTAATCTGGATCAAACGCATACTTATGGAACTCATAAAATTCTGAAATAAAATTATGGACATGAGGAATTTATCTATTAATCATCTGCAAAAAGAGTTAACTAAATATCACTCTCCAATAAAAAATGGCAGCTAATCTCGT
Source organism: Triticum aestivum (assembly GCF_018294505.1). NCBI lineage: Eukaryota > Viridiplantae > Streptophyta > Magnoliopsida > Poales > Poaceae > Triticum > Triticum aestivum. Next base: position 397,398,296 of record NC_057797.1, on the reverse strand, counting down.
GAGCGCTAAAGTTTCTGTTTTTTTACAGCATGATCGCAAAGACTTTCCCCAAGTCTTCCCAAAGGTTCTACTTGGCAAAAACACTAATTAAAAGCATAAAACCACATATAAACAGAGTCTAGATTAATTATTTATTACTAAACAGGAGAACAAAGAATGGGACAAAAATAAAATTGGGTTGCCTCCCAACAAGCGCTATCGTTTAACGCACCTAGCTAGGCATGATGATTTCAACGATGCTCACATAAAAGATAAGAATTGAAACATAAAGAGAGCATCATGAAGAATATGACTAGCACATTTAAGTCTAACATACTTCCTATGCATAGGGATTTTGTGAGAAAACAACTTATGGGGACAATAATCAACTAGCATAGGAGGGCAAAACAAGCATAACTTCGAAACTTTAAGCACATAGAGAGGAAACTTGATATTATTGCAATTCCTACAAGCATATATTCCTCCCTCATAATAATTTTCAGTAGAATCATGAATGAATTCAACAATATAACCAGCACTTAAACCATTCTTTTCATGATCTACAAGCATAGAAAATTTACTACTCTCCACATAAGCAAAATTCTTCTCATGAATAATAGTGGGAGCAAACTCCACAGAATAACTATCATGTGATTGAAAATTAAGATCAAGATGAAAAGGTTCATTGTTATTATTATTCTTTAAAGCATACATGTCATCACAATAATCATCATAGATAGGAGGCATGCTTTCATCACAATAAATTTGCTCATCAAAACTTGGGGAAAAATATCATCTTCATCAAACATAGCTTCCCCAAGTTTGTGGCTTTGCATATCATTAGCATCATGGATATTCAAAGAATTCGTACTAACAACATTGCAATCATGCTCATCATTCAAATATTTAGTGCCAAACATTTTATAGATTTCTTCTTCTAGCACTTGAGCACAATTTTCCTTTCCATCATACTCACGAAAGATATTAAAAAGATGAAGCGTATGAGACAAACTCAATTCCATTTTTATAGTTTTATTTTATAAACTAAACTAGTGATAAAAAAAGAAACTAAAAGACTCGATTACAAGATCTAAAGATATACCTTCAAGCACTCACCTCCCCGGCAACGGCGCTAGAAAATAGCTTGATGTCTACTACACAACCTTCTTCTTGTAGACGTTGTTGGGCCTCCAAGTGAAGAGGTTTGTAGGACAGTAGTAAATTTCCCTCAAGTGGATGACCTAAGGTTTATCAATCCGTAGGAGGCATAGGATGAAGATGGTCTCTCTCAAAAAACCCTGCAACCAAATAACAAAGAGTCTCTTGTGTCCCCAACACACCCAATACAATGGTAAATTGTATAGGTGCACTAGTTCGGCGAAGAGATGGTGATACAGGTGGTATATGGATGGTATATAAAGGTATTTGTAATATGAAAATATAAAAACAGTTAGGTAGCAAGTGATAAAAGTGAGCATAAATGGTATTGCAATGATAGGAAACAAGGCCTAGGGTTCATACTTTCGCTAGTGTAAGTTCCCTCAACAATAATAACATAATTGGATCATATAACTATCCCTCAACATGCACAAAGAGTCACTCCAAAGTCACTAATAGCGGAGAGCGAATGAAGAGATTATGGTAGGGTACAAAACCACCTCAAAGTTATTCTTTCCAATCAATCTGTTGGGCTATTCCTATAAGTGTCACAAACCGCCCTAGAGTTCGTACTAGAATAACACCTTAAGACACAAATCAACCAAAACCCTAATGTCACCTAGATACTCCAATGTCACCTCAAGTATCTGTGGGTATGATTATACGATATGCATTACACAATCTCAGATTCATCTATTCAACCAACACATAGAACCTCAAAGAGTACCCCAAAGTTTCTACTGGAGAATCACGACAAAAACGTGTGCCAACCCCTATGCATAGGTTCATGGGCGGAACCCGCAAGTTGATCACCAAAACATACATCAAGTGAATCATGTGATATCCCATTGTCACCACAGATACGCATGGCAAGACATACATCAAGTGTTCTCAAATCTTTAAAGACTTAATCCAATAAGATAACTTCAAAGGGGAAACTCAATCCATTACAAGAGAGTAGAGGGGGGAGAAAACATCATAGGATCCAACTATAATAGCAAAGCTCGCGATACATCAAGATCGTATCACCTCAAGAACACGAGAGAGAGAGAGAGAGAGAGATCAAACACATAGCTACTGGTACATACCCTCAGCCCCGAGGGAGAACTACTCCCTCCTCGTCATGGAGAGCACCGGGATGATGAAGATGGCCACCGGAGAGGGATTGCCCCCTCCGGCAAGGTGCCAGAATGGGTCTAGATCGGTTTTCGATGGCTACGAAGGATTCTGGCGGCGGAACTCCTGATCTATTGTGCTCTCGGATGTTTTTAGGGTATATGGAGATATATAGGCAGAAGAAGTACGTCAGGGGGGCCACGAGGGGCCCACGAGGGTGCAGGGCGCGCCCAGGGGGGTGGGCCCGCCCCCTACCTCATGGCCTCCTCGAAGCTTCCCTTACGTGCACTTCAAGTCTTCTGAGCTTCTTTCCTTCGAAAAATGGGTACCATGAAGTTTCAGGTCAATTGGACTCCGTTTGGTTTTCCTTTTCTTCGAAACCCTAAAACAAGGTAAAAACAGAAACTGGCACTGGGCTCTGGGTTAATAGGTTAGTCCCAAAAATGATATAAAAGTGTATAATAAAGCCCATAAACATCCAAAACAGTAGATAATATAGCATGGAGCAATCAAAAATTATAGATACGTTGGAGACGTATCATAAACCTAGACTTATTAGATGGGTTCTCCTGCTACAATAATTTGATTTGCATATCATTGATAGAAAGGGAGCTGAGAACCCCGTTGTAGACAACTTGTCTAAGTTAGAGAATGTTCTTGATGACCCACTACCTATTGATGATAGCTTTCCTGATGAACAATTAAATGTCATAAATGCTTCTCGTATTGCTCCATGGTATGCTGATTATGCTAATTACATTGTTGCTAAATTTATACCACCTAGTTTCACATACCAGCAAAAGAAAAAGTTCTTCTATGATTTGAGACATTACTTTTGGGATGACCCACATCTTTATAAAGAAGGAGTAGATGGTATTATTAGACGTTGTGTGCCTGAGCATGAACAGGAACAGATCCTACGCAAGTGTCACTCTGAGGCTTATGGAGGATACCATGCTAGAGATAGAACTGCACATAAGGTATTGCAATCCGGTTTTTATTGGCCTACTCTCTTCAAGGATGCCCGTAAGTTTGTCTTGTCTTGTGATGAATGTCAAAGAATTGGTAATATTAGTAGACGTCAAGAAATGCCTATGAATTATTCACTTGTTATTGAACCATGTGATGTTTGGGGCTTTGATTATATGGGACCTTTTCCTTCCTCTAACGGGTATACACATATTCTAGTCGATGTTGATTATGTTACAAAGTGGGTAGAAGCTATTCCAACTAGTAGTGCTGATCATAACACCTCTATTAAGATGCTTAAAGAAGTTATTTTCCTGAGGTTTGGAGTCCCTAGATATTTAATGACTGATGGTGGTTCACATTTTATTCATGGTGCCTTTCGTAAAATGCTTTGGTAAGTTTGGCGTTAATCATAGAATTGCATCTCCTTATCACCCACAGTCTAGTGGTCAAGTAGAATTGAGTAACAGAGAGCTCAAATTGATTTTGCAAAAGACTGTTAATAGATCTAGAAAGAATTGGTCCAAGAAACTTGATGATGCATTATGGGCCTATAGAACTACATACAAAAATCCTATGGGTATGTCTCCGTATAAAATGGTTTATGGTAAAGCATGTCACTTACCTCTTGAATTAGAACATAAGGCATACTGGGTATAAAGAGCTCAACTATGACTTCAAACTTGCCGGCGAGAAGAGGTTATTTGACATTAGCTCACTTGATGAATGGAGAACCCAAGCCTATGAAAATGCCAAATTGTTTAAAGAAAAAGTTAAAAGATGGCATGACAAAAGGATACAAAAGCGTGAGTTTAATGTAGGTGATTATGTATCGCTATACAACTCTCGTTTAAGATTTTTTGCAGGCAAACTTCTCTCTAAATGGGAAGGTCCTTACGTTATCGAGGAGGTCTATCGTTCCGGTGCCATACAAATTAACAACTTCGAAGGCACAAATCCGAGGGTGGTGACCGATCAAAGAATCAAATATTATATTTCAGGTAATCCTATAAATGTTGAAACTAATATCATTGAAACCGTAACCCCGGAGGAATACATAAGGGACACTTTCCAGAACATTTCAGCCTCCGAAAAGGAATAGGTATGTGGTACGGTAAGTAAACCGACTCCAAAACAGTTCTAATGGCAATTTTTCTCCGTTTTAGAATATTTAGAAAAATAGGAAAATAAGAACCAGACTGGAAAGGACACGAGGCTTCCACGAGGCTGGAGGGCGCGCCCTACCCCCTGGGCGCGCCCCCTGCCTCGTGGGCACCTCGTGTGCTCTCCGGACTCCGTTTTCTTGCACGGTACTTCTTTTGGTCGGTAAAAATTCATTATATAATCTCTCGAAGGTTTTGACCACCGTATCACACAAATATCTCTCATCTTTGTTTCGAGCTGTTTTTCTGACAGGTCTAGGTCATCATGTCGTCTTCAAGTGCCCCCAAGGAAAAGTTCTTCGAGTAGGTCATCAACCCCTACCTCGCGGAGGTGCTGCAACACCCTCAAACCATTGAGATGCGTGAGGGGTTGTTGCACATATGCGATGTTGGGGGACCAAGGAAGACCGGAAGCACAGAGGCAAGGCTCGAGGCATTGGAGCAACAAGTTTTCAAGTGTCAGGAGATGGTGGAGCATGGACTCGACTCCAATCACATTATGATCACAGAGTTCACCAACCACCACAAGTTGGACGTCAAGGACATTGGGGAGGCCATCTTTAAGCTTCATGAGAAAATCGAGCACCTCCAAGCCCAGATCTATGACCTGCAAAATCAAAACTGTGAGTATGACTATAGATTCAAAAGGATGAGTTTTGCTGCAGATTTGAGGACTCAGGAGACTCGATCATCCTTCTATGATGGTGAGCCTATGCCTTGGAAGAGGGACGACAAGCCTACATCATCAACAACTCCAACTCCTTCACCAGCAAAAGAGATATAATCACATGTGTATGGGCACTCCCCTTGGCAACTGCCAAGCTTGGGGGAGTGCCCCGCTATCGTATCACCATCACAACTTTTATCTTTACCTTTTTCTTAGTCCGATCCTTTTGATAATATCTTGGTCTACTAGAATAAAGTTTTAGTATGATCTAGTTGTGAGTTTTGCTTTATGATCCTTCTATGTAATCGAGTCCGTGAGCTATATATAATAAAGATTAGTGTTGAGTCAAGGGCTTGATGATTTTGCTATGATCTTGAGGGAATAAAATAAAAGAGAAGAAATAAAAAGAAATAAAGAGATCATATGGATCTTATGGAGAGTAATGAGCTCACATATAAAGAGTATGATGAATAAAAGTTGTTGAGAGTTGACAAACATAGTTTTGGTCATTGTTGCAATGAATAGGAAGTAATAAAGAAAGATAGGTTCACATATAAATATACTATCTTGGACATCTTTTATGATTGTGAGCACTCATTAAAGTATGACATGCTAAGAGTTGACGTTGGACAAGGAAGACAACGTAATGGGTTATGTTTTCTTACATCTGAGATAAATTATATTGTCATGGATCATCCAACATGTTGAGCTTGCCTTTACCTCTCATGCTAGCCAATTTCTTTGCACCAAGTAGAGATACTACTTGTGCTTCCAAATATCCCTAAACCCAGTTTTGCCATGAGAGTCCACCATATCTACCTATGGGTTGAGTAAGATCCTTCAAGTAAATTGTCATCGGTGCAAGCAATGAAAATTGCTCTCTAAATATGTATGACTTATTAGTGTGGGAGAAAATAAGATTTATACGATCTCGTGATATGGAAGAAATAAAAGCGAGGACTGCATAATAAAGGTCCATATCACAAGTGGCAATATGAAGTGACGTTATTTCGCATTAAGATTTTGTGCATCCAACCATAAAAGCGCATGACAACCTCTACTTACCTCTGCGAAGGGCATATCTTTTACTTTTATCTTCTACCTTACATAAGAGTCATGGTGATCTTCACCTTTCCTTTTTTACATTTTATCCTTTGGCAAGCACAATATGTTGGAAAGATCCTGATATATATAGCTAATTGGATGTGAGTCTTCATGAACTATTATTGTTGACATTACCCTTGAGGTAAAACGTTGGGAGGCAAAACTATAAGCCCCTATCTTTCTCTGTGTCCGATTAAAACTTCATACCCATAAATATTGCGTGAGTATTAGCAATTATGAAAGACTAAAAGATGGTTGAGTATGTGGACTTGCTGAAAAGCTCTTATATTGACTCTTTCCTATGTTATGATAAATTGCAATTGCCTCAATGACTGAGATTAGAGTTTGTTGGTTCTCAATGAAGTTTATGATTCATACCTGAAATTGTGATTGAATTGTTACTTTAGCATAGGAGATCATATGACAATATATATATATATATATGTTGCTGTTCTAAGAATGATCATGATGCCCTCATGTCCGTATTTTATTTTTATCGACACCTCTGTCTCTAAACATGTGGACATATTTTTCGATTTCGGCTTTCGCTTGAGGACAAGCGAGGTCTAAGCTTGGGGGAGTTGATAAGTCCATTTTGCATCATGCCTTTATATCAATATTTATTGCATTATGGGCTATTATTACACATTATGTCACAATACGTATGCCTATTCTCTCTTATTTTACAAGGTTTACATAAAAGGGAGAATGCCGGCAGCTGGGGTCTGGGTTGGAAAAGGAGCAAATACTAGAGACCTATTCTGCACAGCTCCAAAAGTCTTGAAACTTCACGGAAGTTATTTCCAGAATATATAAAAAATACTGAGCACAAGAAGTACCAGAGGGGGGCCATCCACCAGGCACGAGGGTGGGGGCGCGCCCCCCTGCCTCGTGGGCCCCCTGGTGGCCCTCCGATGCCCATCTTATGCTATATGGAGTCTTTCATCGAGGAAAAAAAAATCATAAGTAAGCTTTCGGGACGAGACTCCGCCGCCACGAGGCGGAACCTTGGCGGAACCAATCTAGGGCTCCGGCAGAGCTGTTCTGCCGAGGACACTTCCCTCCGGGAGGGCGAAATCATCACCATCATCATCACCTACGATCCTCTCATCAGGAGGGGGTCAATTGATACGTCTCCAACGTATCTATAATTTTTGATTGCTCCATGCTATATTATCTACTATTTTGGACATTATTGGGCTTTATTATTCACTTTTATATTATTTTTGGGACTAACCTATTAACCGGAGGCCCAGCCCAGAATTGTTGTTTTTTGCCTGTTTTAGGGTTTCGAAGAAAAGGAATATCAAACGGAGTCCAACTAGAATGAAACCTTCGGGAACATGATTTTCTCATCGAATACAACTCAGGAGACTTGGACCCCATGTCAAGAAATGTAACAGGAGGCCACGAGGTAGGGGGCGCGCCTACCCCCCAGGCGTGCCCTCCACCCTCGTGGGCCCCCTGTTGCTCCACCGACGTACTTCTTCCTCCTATATATACCCATGTACCCCCAAATGATCAGATACGGAGCCAAAACCCTAATTCCACCGCCATAACTTTCTGTATCCACGAGATCCCATCTTGGGGCCTGTTCCGGAGCTCCGCCGGAGGGGGCATCGATCACGGAGGGCTTCTACATCAACACCATAGCCCCTCCGATGAAGTGTGAGTAGCTTACCTCAGACCTACGGGTCCATAGTTAGTAGCTAGTGGCTTCTTCTCTCTTTTTGGATCTTAATACAATGTTCTCCCCCTCTCTTGTGGAGATCTATTCGATGTAATCTTCTTTTTGCGGTGTGTTTGTTGAGACCGATGAATTGTGGGTTTATGATCAAGTCTATCTATGAATAATATTTGAATCTTCTCTGAATTCTTTTATGTATGATTGGTTATCTTTGCAAGTCTCTTCGAATTATCAGTTTGGTTTGGCCTACTAGATTGATCTTTCTTGCAATGGGAGAAGTGCTTAGCTTTGGGTTCAATCTTGCGGTGTCCTTTCCCGTTGACAGTAAGGGCAGCAAGGCACGTATTGTATTGTTGCCATCGAGGATAACAAGATGGGGGGTTTTCTTCATATTGCATGAGTCTATCCCTCTACATCATGTCATCTTGATTAAGGCGTTACTCTATTTTTAACTTAATACTCTAGATGCATGCTGGATAGCGGTCGATGAGTGGAGTAATAGTAGTAGATGCAGGCAGTAGTCGGTCTACTTGTCTCGGATGTGATGCCTATATACATGATCATACCTAGATATTCTCATAACTATGCTCAATTCTGTCAATTTCTCAACAGTAATTTGTCCACCCACCATAGAATACTTATGCTCTCGAGAGAAGCCACTAGTGAAACCTATGGCCCCCAGGTCTATCTTTATCATATCAATCTCCTACTACTTAGTTATTTACTTTGCCATTTACTTTGCCTTTATTTTACTTTGCATCTTTATCATAAAAATACCAAAAATATTATCCTATCATATCTATCAGATCTCACTCTCGTAAGTGGCCCAATAGGGATTGACAACCCCTATTTGCGTTGGTTGCGAGGATTTATTTGTTTTGTGCAGGTGCAAGGGACTCACGCGTAGCCTCCTACTGGATTGATACCTTGGTTCTAAAAAACTGAGGGAAATACTTACGCTACTTTGCTGCATCATCCCTTCCTCTTCGGGGAAAACCAACGCATCTCTTGTATCCAATCTTTGTATCCAAATCTTAGATTGGTACCTGTGGGTTGCTAGTAGTGTTGATTACTCCTTGTAGTTGATGGTAGTTGGTTTACTTGGTGGAAGATCATATGTTCAGATCCATTATGCATATTAATACCCCTCTGATTATGAACATGAATATGGTTTGTGAGTCGTTACGTTTGTTCCTGAGGACATGGGAGAAGACTTGCTATTAGTAGTCATGTGAATTTGGTATTCGTTCGATATTTTGATGAGATGTATGTTGTCATCCCTCTAGTGGTGTCATGTGAACGTCGACTACATGACACTGATACGTCTCCGTCGTATCTATAATTTTTGGTTGTTCCATGCCAATATTATTCAACTTTCATATACTTTTGGCAACTTTTTATACTATTTTTGGGACTAACATATTGATCCAGTGCCCAGTGCCAGTTCCTGTTTGTTGCATGTTTTTTGTTTCGCAGAATATCCATATCAAACGGAGTCCAAACGGAATAAAAACTGACAGAGATATTTTTTGGAATATATATGATTTTTGGGAAGAAGAATCCACGCGAGACGATGCTCGAGGGGTCCACGAGGTAGGGGGGCGCGCCCCAGGGTGTCAGGCGTGCCCCTGACCCTCGTGGCCACCCCGTAAAGCGGTTGGTGCCCTTCTTTCGCTGCAAGAAAGCTAATTGCCGGATAGAGATCGTATCAAAATTTCAGCCCAACCAGAGTTACGGATCTCCGGGAATATAAGAAACGGTGAAAGGGAAGAATCTGAGAACGTAGAACCAGAGAGAAACAGAGAGATAGATCCAATCTCGGAGGGGCTCTCACCCCTCCCATGCCATGGAGGCCAAGGACCAGAGGGGAAACCCTTCTCCCATCTAGGGAGGAGGTCAAGGAAGAAGAGGAAGAAGGGGGCCCCTCTCCCCCTCTCCTCCGGTGGCGCCGGAACACCGCCGTGGCCATCATCATCATCACCGCGATCTACACCAATACCTCCGCCATCTTCACCAACATCTCCATCACCTTCCCCCCTCTATCTACAGCGGTCCACTCTCCCGCAACCCGCTGTACCCTCTACTTGAACATGGTGCTTTATGCTTCATATTATTATCCAATGATGTGTTGCCATCCTATGATGTCTGGGTAGATTTTCATTGTCCTATCGGTGGTTGATGAATTGCTATGATTGATTTAATTTGCTTGTGGTTATGTTGCTGTCCTTTGGTGCCCATCATATGATTGCGCGCGTGGATCACACCCTAGGGTTAGTTGTATGTTGATAGGACTATGTATTGGAGGGCAAGAGTGACAGAAGCTTCAACCTAGCATAGAAATTGATGCATACAGGATTGAAGTGGGACCAATATATCTTAATGCTATGGTTGGGTTTTACCATAATGAACTTTAGTAGTTGCGGATGCTTGCTAACAGTTCCAATCATAAGTGCATAGAATTCCAAGTCAGGGATGACATGCTAGCAGTGGCCTCTTCCACATAATACTTGCTATCGGTCTAGTAAAGTAGTCAATTGCTTAGGGGCAATTTCGCAACTCCTACCACCACTTTTCCACACTCGCTATATTTACTTTATTGTTTCTTTATCTAAACAGCCCCTACTTTTTATTTACGTACTCTTTATTATCTTGCAAACCTATCCAACAACACCTACAAAGTACTTCTAGTTTCATACTTGTTCTGGGTAAAGTGAACGTCAAGCGTGCGTAGAGTTGTATCGGTGGTCGATAGAACTTGAGGGAATATTTGTTCTACCTTTAGCTCCTCGTTGGGTTCGACACTCTTACTTATCGAAAACTGTTGCGATCCCCTATACTTGTGGGTTATCAGACACTTCACCATTGTTTGGGCCTAGAGGGAGGCATTGGGAAGTGATAAGTAGATGATGGGTTGCTAGAGTGACAGAAGCTTAAACCCTAGTTTATGCGTTGCTTCATAAGGGGCTGATTTGGATCCATATGTTTCATGCTATGGTTAGGTTTACCTTAATACTTCTTTTGTAGTTGCGGATGCTTGCAATGGGGGTTAATCATAAGTGGGATGCTTGTCCAAGTAAGGACAGCACCCAACCACCGGTCCACCCACATATCAAATTATCAAAGTACCGAACGCGAGTCATATGATCGTGATGAAAACTAGCTTGACGATAAATCCCATGTGTCCTCGGGAGTGCTTTTCTCTATATAAGAGTTTGTCCAGGCTTGTCCTTTGCTACAAAAAGGATTGGGCCATCTTGCTGCACCTTATTTACTTTTATTACTTGCTACTCGTTACAAATTATCTTATCACAAAACTATCTGTTACCGATAATTTCAGTGCTTGCAGAGAATACCTTACTAAAAACTGCTTATCATTTCCTTCTGCTCCTCGTTGGGTTCGACACTCTTACTTATCGAAAAGGCTACGATAGATCCCCTATACTTGTGGGTCATCAGCGTCATGGTCTAGAGCACCCAAGAGGATATTATAGATCGCCGAGTGACCGAGTCTGTGAAGGTTTGGAAGTCACCTGAAGACTTACCACGAGTGATTGGGTGAGGTCTGTGTGACCTTAGCTCAAGGGGAATACGGTGAGGACTAAGTGTCCTAAGCTGTGTGTTCAGGACTGGGTGTCCGGGACTATGTGTCCTCAGGTTTAAATACCTAGCCGCCCTAACCAGACGTACAACTGTCACAACAGTTGGAACTGGTCTACCAAATCATTGTCTTCACCGAGCTAACTGGTTTCAACTCCTCAAACCTTCTATTTCCTCATTTCTGTGTTGTGTGCTTGTTCATATCTGTTTGAAGACTTTGACTGAAGACTTTCTCAATTTTCTCAGTTCAATTTCTTCAGTCTGTTTGTCTTCATTCTGTTTATCTTGTGATTACGCTTTCTGTACTCTGTGCTTGTTTTCATTTCATCATGAAGACCATGCTCATGCTCTATTACATTTACTTCTGAGTACTTATTCCGCTGCAAGTAGTTCTTCTCTTAGGAATTTCCTCACCCTGAAATTCCTCAGTGAAGAATTCATAAAAATCGCCTCTTCACCCCCCTCTAGTTGACTTAACGCACTTTCAATTGGTATTAGAGCAAGGTACTCCCTTGTTCTGTGTGATTTTGGTTTACCCGCCTGGAGTTTTAGTTATGCCAACCACATGAATGAAGACTGTGACATGCCCCATCTCTGACGGTCATGATTATCCCAAGTGGAAGGCCATGATGAAGAAGCGCCTCATGGCGATGAACAGTGAACTCTGGACCGTCACCGAAATTGGTCTTACTGACCTATGGAAGATGGCGGAGGCTGATGATATTCGCAAGTACACGCTACTCAACCTCACGGCAAAGGACATCATCTTCTCCAGCTTGTCACAAAACCAGTTCAGGAACGTTATGCATCTCAGCCATGCGAAACTCATCTGGGACCGACTCTCTGAGGTCTATGAAAGTCATCGATCTCACCATGAACCCTGGTTCGAGGACTTCATGGAATCGCGCAAGGCTATGACTTTCAATCCAGAATCATCATCCTCTGCACCATGCCTTATGGAAAAAGGTGCCAAGGTAACTGAATGCTACTTAACTGAGTCCAGTGATGATGAATCTGGTGATGAATTTGGACCCAATTATGTCAAACTTGCTTCCCTTGTCACTAAACAACAAAGAGCTTTGGAAAAAGTTCAAAACATGCTAAATGAGAGCGACGATATGTTGGGTGAAGAAATGGATCGTTCCAAAGCTTTGGCTGAAAGTCTTCAGGGACTCCAGTCCAAGTTTGACAATCTTCAAGGTCATCATAACACTCTCCTATCTGATCATGAGCAGCTTTCTTATGAATTTCTTCAAAGAAAGCAAGATCTTGAGAAGCTAAGAGTGAGTTATGAAGATCTTCAGAAGGAGCGTGATTCATTACTTGCTCAACAAATCAGCGCTACTCAAGATGAATTTGTTCCTCCATGTTTGAAGTGCATTGAACATGACACTGCTAATTCTTCACCTGAATGCTCAAATACTTCCATTGCTGCAAATTCTTCAACTGCCTCTGCTATCACTAATTCCTCATTTGAGGACATTTCTAGTATCACTGATGATGCAGGGTTGAAGGAATTGTATATGAAAGGCATCTACAAAAGCCTCAAAGGGCATCAGGCTCTTTGTGACGTGCTTACAAATCAGATCCTCAACAGGAACCCTAGGAAAGAGGTTATTGCCTTTGAGAGGAAAATCAATGCTGATGGGACCTACTGGAAACCTGAGCAGTATCCCAAAACCTCATGGGTTGCTGCAAAGGGACCTTCAGTGGATCCATCTACTTTATCTGGCTTTACATGTGAATCTTCATATTCTTCTGATGAGTCCATTGACTCTAACTATAAACTGTTCAAAAATCAGAATGGTGAAGTATTTGCTAGATATGTTGGCACTAACTGCAGGAACGGTCCTCCTATTGAGAAAATCTGGGTTCCCAAAAGGTGCCTTGAAAATCTTTGGGTGAATGTCATCATGACACCACCTGTGAAGAATAGGAACCCTAGATCAAATTCTTCATATGGCCCAAATTCCAGCGACATCAACATTCCAGGTCCTCTCACATGCTCAAGAGCTTCACATTTATCTAACTTTTGTGGGAACTTTGCTTTCGTCTCTATCACAGAGCCCACTAAGGTAGATGAAGAATTTCTGGAGCCTGCATGGATTCAAGCTATGCAAGAGGAATTACATCAATTCAAGCTCAACAACGTCTGGGAACTAGTCAAACGTCCAGATCCTCGCAAGCACAATATCATCGGCACAAAGTGGATCTACTGCAACAAGCAAGATGAAAATGGCCTTGTGGTGAGGAATAAGGCACGACTTGTAGCGCAAGGCTACACATAGGTTGAAGCAATTGACTTCGATGAAACTTTTGCACCTGTTGCTAGACTTGAAGCTATTCGCATATTACTTGCTTATGCTAACCATCATGATATCATCTTATATCAAATGGATGTGAAAAGTGCATTCCTCAATGGTAAGCCTGAGGAAGAAGTATATGTTGCTCAGCCCCCAGGTTTTGAAGATCCAAAGCATCCTGACAAAGTCTTCTCAGACTCAATAAGGCCCTCTATGGCCTCAAGCAGGCCCCACGGGTGTGGTATGATACTTTGAAGGAATTCCTCATGAAGAAAGGCTTCAAACCCTGTTCACTTGAACCAACTCTTTTCACTAAATCTTATGATGGTGAATTGTTTGTGTGCCAAATTTATGTTGATGATATCATTTTCAGCCGTACTGACCAACGTTACAGTGATGAATTTGCCTATATGATGAGTGAAGAATATCAAATGTCTATGATGGGAGAATTGAAATTCTTCTTAGTTCTTCAGATTCGTCAACAGCGCAATGGAATATTCATCTCTCAGGAGAAATACCTCAAGGATGTACTGAGGAAATTTGGCATGCAAGATTGCAAAGGAGTCAAAATCCCTATGCCCACAAATGGCCATCTATGCACTGATGAAAATGGTATTGACTTCGATCAAAAGGTATACCGCTCCATGATTGGTTCTTTATTGTACTTATGTGATTCTAGGCCAGATATTATGCTTAGTGTTTGCATGTGTGTTCGATTTCAAGCTACACAGAAGGATTCACACCATGAGGTTGTGAAGCATATTCTTCGATATCTAGCTCACACACCAACACTTGGATTATGGTACCCCAAGGGCTCGGCTTTTGAACTCATTGGATTTTCAGACTCTGACTATGCTGGTGATCGTGTGGACCGCAAGTCAACATCTGGCACATGCCATTTCCTCGGACGATCCTTGGTCTGTTGGTCCTCGAAGAAACAGGACTGCGTATCACTGTCTACTGCTGAAAATGAGTACATTGCTGCTGGTTCTTGGTGTGCTCAACTGCTATGGATGAAGTAAACTCTCAAGGACTACGGCGTCAATGTGAAGAATGTGCCACTCTAATGTGACAATGAGAGTGCCATCAAGATTGCTCATAACCCAGTTCAGCACTCGAAGACAAAGCACATTCAGATTCGTCATCATTTTCTTCACGACCATGTGTTGAAGGGCGACATCTCTATTGAGCATGTGAAGACTGAAGAACAGCTAGCCGATATCTTCACTAAGCCCTTGGATGAGAAGAGATTTAGCAAGTTATGGTGTGAGCTAAATATCTTAGAATCTTCAAATGTTCTTCATGTGAGTTCTAAGATATTTATGGTGTGACTCAAATGTTCTTCATGTGCGTTCTATTTCAAACTCGTTCAAAATCTTCACTGTGTCCTTGTCAGCTGAAGAAATTGCGAACGAAACTTTAAACTTATCTTATCTGAATTTTCGGCTTTTGCCGCTCAAACCGTTACACATTCCACGATAATACTTATCCTATTCACCCACGATCGCACACGATCGTCACCTCTCAGTATGTGGGTGACACATGTCACACGAATGAGAAGGGTCAGGGGCATGTTCGTCCAATTTCCTTGGGCGAGCAGTTTTTCACTTCGGCTATAAATACCCCTCTCCCTTCCTCACTTCATTTTTACTCAGCTCGACCTCACTCCCTCGCTCGAGCTCTCAAACCCTAGCACCGCCGCTACTTCCATCGTCGCCGGTGAGGAAGAGCTTCACTGCCTCGACCTTGTCGCCGCCGTACTCACGTCGGTCGCGGATTTCTTCACTCTGCCACTGCCGTAGCTGTCTTCCTCAGTCAAGTTAGGGCGTGGAAGATCTGAACCAACGAGCTTCAAATCTACACTTCACAGTTCGTCGTGTTCTTCATCCAGGGTAATTAAAAGTTACTTTTACTGCCCTCCTTGATTCAAATGTTTTCTACAAAATCTTCAAAAGGTGTTTATTCTTCAAATCTTCACACACTGGACACCTCCCATAACATCTGTTCTTAATCTGTTTCTCTAAGCAAATTTTTTCTTCAAGATTCCTCAATTATGCGGATTTTTTTTAATTTGTACAAATCTAGAACCTAAGTCAAAGAACGCTTAGTGAAATTCTTCAAGACTTAACTTGTCAAATTCCTCAAACTTGTTCTTGTTGCAAAACCTTCTGAGAACACATATGATCTCTCCAAATTCCTTGCAACTATACTCTGTTCACAGGTACACATGTCTGCTACTGAATCTCTAGGTTCTCACCAACTTAACTCATTTGCAGCGTTCCTTGAAGAAAAGTTGCACACCTCTTCAGGGAATTCCATTGCTCAAATTCCTCAGCTGAAGAAAATGGCTGACGGTAAGAAGCCACAGAAGGGAGGAAAGAGGCCTGAGGTCAATACTGCTTTTGAGATTCCTGATGACATATACAAGGATTATTGCACTCCTGGTGAGGCCAAATTTGGCAAGGAGGACAAAAATCAGCGCAAGGTGTGCATACAAAGGATAGAGAGGAGATGGGCACGGGAATGGAGAGAGTACAGATATGTTACTCCCAAGTATATGAAGAAATTCGCTCTTAATCCTCCATGCCCAAGACCTTCATTGGCACCTGGCCAAGAAGCTGATCCCACCAGCCTCAAGCGTGGTGAGGACTATCCTGATGAATGGGCCAAGCGCCAGGCCAAGCTAGCCAAAGTAGCTAAGGCAGCAGTGAGGAAATTTAATGAAGACTCTGCTGCTGCTACTACCATTGTTGAGGCCTCTGCAAGCAAGCCAAAGAAGGCCATGGCAAAGAAGCCTGCTCATAAGCCAAGTGCTTCAACCCCAATGCCCTCACGGCCAGATTCTTCAAAGCCCTCATGGTCAATTCCTCAAGCTGCTCTAGCTCCTCCAAAGTCCTCAGCTCCTCCGTCAAAATCCTCAGCACCTATGCATATCGCCACGTGTCAAGGGACAACAGGCATCTCTATTGCCTTAGGAGCTTCTGCTAGTTCTTCAGCTGCACCCAATTAATCAACTGGCCCCTCTCTGCTGAAGACAAAGGCCACTGCTAGACGAGGCTCTCGACCAAGTCCTCACAAGAAGCAGGTTGCCTTTCAAGTACCATCCGAAGATGATGAACCTGATGATGAAGAACTCACTGAAATCATCAGAGATAGGCAGCACAGGGCCGCTAGAGCCAAAGGCAGCAATGTGCCATTGATACTGGATCCGAAGTTGATCCTAGACTTCATTGACTTGTGGCACAAGGACCCCAACACACCTCTGACTGAGCTGAACCTCACCCCTGGTCAAAGTCATGTGCTGATTCACTTCATTGATGAGGAAAAATGGAAATTTGAACAGGGAACAAGGGTGAAGAAAGCGCAGTACAAGAAAGAGCGCTTTCTGAAGCAAAATGTTCTAAAGCTTTCACCTGAAGAACTTTTTGCTCTTCAATCTAAGATCAAGAAACTGAGTGATGAATTTGATCGCTACTATGCTGACTGGCTTGGAGCCAAAGTCGGATTTGTAAAGATAACTGAAATGTTCACTTCAAATGTTGCAGCCCCAAAGCAACAAGAAAATCCTCAGGCTGAGGCATCTGCTTAGCCTACTGAAGAGCATGCCAGCACCACTGATGAAAATTAGGCTGCTGAATATACTCACAGTACCAGGGCTGATGACTGCATTCCAGCCGCTGAGGAAATTGCCAGGGCAACCACTAGTGTTGCGCCTGAAGAAAATGACGAAGTCAGGGCAACTGCATCAGTTGTGCCTGAAGTTATTGAACCAAATTCCTCTGCTCCCCCTGCACCTACCCCAACTCTGATCCTTCCATCTGCATCAAATGTGAAGAAGAACAAGGCTGCAGAGCGTGCAGCTGTGAAGAAAAGGAAGGCATCAACTGCATCAGATTCTTCAGCTCCGAAGAAGATGAAGCCACTGACCAGCTTGTTTGAAAATCCTATTGATGTTGTTCCAGTCTCAAGCAGGCCATCAAAGGAACTCATTCCTTTTGATGAAGAATATGTGATCCCAAGCGGATCCGATCAAGACATTCCTTCTGCTGCTTCCTCAGATCAGTTGGATGAAGAAATTGAAGTGGATGCAATCCCTTCAACCCCAGTTGTTTCATCGCCCATGCCTCAGTTCACTACTGAAGAGGCCGGTGTTGAGGAAAAGAGTGAAGAAGAAGATGTGGACATTGGGTGCACAACTCCAGTGTTGAACGATGACTTTTGGGAAAGTCAGCACCCCAATTCTCCTCTGTTCACACCCCTTCAACAAATTCCTCAGTCCCCTATAACTACTGAAGTTCAAATGGGAGCTGAAGAACCTCATGCCACACCGTCTGTCCATGAAGAGATTCCAGCCACTAGTGCTGAAGAAAATGTTAATGAAGAATTGAAGACTCAGGCTGTCACTGAAGAAGAAGCTGAAATTCCTCGGCTAGTGGATCATGAGATTGTGATTCCTGAGGTGGTGATGCAATTGACCGATACCCCTCAGCCCAAACCAAAGGATCCCTTCTCGAAGAAGCAGAAATTCAAGGCTGATGGCTTCTTCGGCGAGCATGTGTTCTTCACAAACTATAACCCTTATGACTCTGCTCGTCTTAGAAGGAAGCACTTCTGGACTACCAGCCAAGAAAACTTTTATTCTTCACTGCTTTTCAACAAGGACAAAGTCTTCGACCATGAGCATATTTCTCACGTGGACATGGAATCACTGCCTTGCTTCACCCCAGTCCTCAGTGTGCTTCATGATGCAGGACTGCTCAAATTTTGCACGGATATTTGCGATTGGAATCAAGAGCTCATTCTTCAATTCTATGCAACTCTGCATATCACAAGCGATGCTGACGATGTGAACTCTTGGGCTTTGGACTGGATGACAGAAAACACACATTTCAAAGCACCGGCCTCTGAATTACTTCATGCCCTGCCTATCAGTCCTCCCCTTGAAGGCACTCGTTGCATCTATCATGAACCTGAACTCACTGCCCATTACATGCAAGTGCTAATGAAGCCTCTGAAGCTAGGTCAAGCTCCAAGGACCAAATTCCTCATGAAGGAATTGTTGTTTGTGCCTAGAACTGTCTATCGCATTCTGACGAAGACATTGAGTCCAATCAAAGGCCACGATTCAAATGATGAAGAAGTTGTTGGCATCATGAAGAATCTGCTATTCAATATCATACATGGCATTCCTATCAACTACCATGATTTCTTCATGAGGACTCTGGCAAATGTTGCCCTCTCTCCATTTGAGTTGAAGCCTTACGCTCCCTGGATTATGAGATTCCTCAGAACAAGGTCTTCACTCAACTACAAGGCTGAATTCAGAATCATGTCAATTACCTGCCCCCAATAGAAGTCCTCAAGCGGACATTTTCCTCATCTGATGAAAAGGGCAAGGCTACTGCTATTATTGATGAAGGCATTCGTCCATTGGATGGTCAGTTTCGCAAAGCTGCATCTTACTCCACCAATGATGATTCTGCTACTCATGATTCTGTCGCTAATGCATCAAAGCCAAATCCTCAAGCAACAGCTCCCCAGGTGATGATTGACCGTGAGCTTCTTCTTAGTCTTCACCAGAAGGTGGATCGAAACCACAAATGGGTTAAGTGTTAATTTGGTTCTATTCTTCACAACATGACTGCTACACACAATGCAGTGAAGAAAAACCATTACTACCTCCATGAAGTCTTCGGTCGCACCTCGGCTGTTTTGTCACATCTATATGGTGAAGATGATCTGAAGCGAATGGGTTTCAAGCAGGACTTTGAATGGTCTCAGCCGCCACCGGCGAAGAAATTCAAGAAGACTAAAGTTCCTTCCTTGGTGGCCAGCTCATATTCTTCATCATGCGAAATGATGAGCATGAAGACTTGGACGACACTGTGGCAGGCCCTACAACAAAAAACGACCCCAACAAAGCTGGCGCTTGATACGTCTCTGTCGTATCTACTTTTCCAAACACTTTTGCCCTTGTTTTGGACTCTAATTTGCATGATTTGAATGGAACTAACCCGGACTGACGCTGTTTTCAGCAGAATTGCCATGGTGTTATTTTTGTGCAAAAATGAAAGTTCTCGGAATGACCTCAAAATCAACGGAGAATTATTTTGGAATATATAAAAAATAATGGAAGGAAGATCCACGTCAGGGGGGCCTCCACCTGTCCACGAGGGTGGGGGCGCGCCTGCCCCCTAGGCGCGCCCCTACCTCGTGGGCCCCCTGACGCTCCACCAACCTCAACCCTAACTCCATTATTCACTTTCGGGGAGAAAAAAACCAGGGAGAATGATTCATCGTGTTTTACGATACAGAGCCACCACCAAGCCCTAAACTCTCTCGGGAGGGCTGATCTGGAGTCTGTTCGGGGCTCCAGAGAGGGGAATCCGTCGCCATCGTCATCATCAACCTTCCTCCATCACGAATTTCATAATGCTCACCGCCGTGCGTGAGTAATTCCATTGTAGGCTTGCTGAACGGTGATGGGTTGGATGATATTTATCATTTAATCGAGTTAGTTTTGTTAGGGTTTGATCCCTAGTATTCACTATGTTCTGAGATTGACGTTGATATGACTTTGCTACGCTTAATGCTTGTCACTAGGGCCCGAGTGCCATGATTTCAGATCTGAACCTATTATGTTTTCATCAATATATGAGAGTTCTTGATCCTATCTTGCAAGTCTATAGTCACCTACTATGTGTTATGATCCGGCAACCCCGAAGTGACAATAGTCGGGACCACTCCCGATGATGACCGCAGTTTCAGGAGTTCATGTATTCACTATGTGTTAATGCTTTGGTCCGATACTCTATTAAAAGGAGGCCTTAATATCCCTTAGTTTCCAATAGGACCCCACTACCGCGGGAGGGTAGGACAAAAGATGACATGCAAGTTCTTTCCATAAGCACGTATGACTATATTCGGAATACAGGCCTACATTACATTGATGAACTGGAGCTAGTTCTGTGTCACCCTAGGTTATGACTGTTACATGATCGACCGCATCCGGCATAATTCTCCATCACCGATCCATTGCCTACGAGCTTTTCCTATATTGTTCTTCGCTTATTTAATTTTCCGTTGCTATTGTTACAATTACTATAAAATACCAAAAATATTACTTTTGCTACCATTACCTTTTGCCACCATTACCACTACTATCATATTACTTTGCTACTAAATACCTTGCTGCAGATATTAAGCTTCCAGGTGTGGTTGAATTGACAACTCAGCTGCTAATACTTGAGAATATTCTTTGGCTCCCCTTGTGTCGAATCAATAAATTTGGGTTGAATACTCTACCCTCGAAAACTGTTGCGATCCCCTATACTTGTGGGTTATCAAGACTATTTTTTGGCGCTGTTGCCGGGGAGCATAGCTCTATTCTTTGAGTCACTTGGGATTTATATCTGCTTATCATTATGAAGAACTTGAAAGATCCAAGAACCAAGATTTATCCCTCAACTACGAGGGGAGGTAAGGAAATGTCGTCTAGCTCTGCACTTGATTCACCTTCTGTTTTGAGTAAACTTGCGACACCTAGACCTACTTCAACTATTAATTCTGATATGTCACATGTTATTGATGATGCCACTTCTGCTATGCATGATACTTATGATGAAACTACTTCTATGCTTGATACTACTGTGCCACTTGGTGAATTTCTTGATGAACAACTTGCTAGGGCTAGAGAGAATGAAATTATTGAAACTGATAATATTGATGAAAGTGATGATGAAGATTCTCCCCCTAGATATGAATTTCCTGTTGTTCCTGAGGGTTATGTTATGGATGAAGAAACTGCTAGAGACTTTCTTGCTTGCAATGATAGGAGTGATCTTAAGAAGCTTTTAGCTAAGCTGAAACAAAAAACCTTGAATGCTAGAATGAAATATGATCCTGCTTATGCTACTTCACCTATCTTTGTTACTGATAAGGATTATGATTTCTCTATTGATCCTGAGATAATTACTTTAGTTGAATCCGATCCTTTCTATGGCTATGAATCTGAAACTGTTCTGGCACATGTTAATAAATTAAATGATATAGCCACCATGTTCACTAATGATGAGAAAAGTCACTATTATTATATCCTTAAATTATTTACGTTCTCATTAAAGGGTGATGCTAAGATATGATTTAATTCTCTTGATCCTGGTTGTGTGTGTAGTCCCCAGGATATGATTTATTACTTCTCTGCTAAATATTTCCCCACTCATAAGAAACAAGCTGCTTTAAGGGAAATATATAATTTTGTGCAAATTGAAGAAGAGAGTCTCCCACAAGCTTGGGGGAGGCTTCTCCAATTACTTAATGCTTTGCCTGATCATCCTCTCAAGAAAAATGAGATACTTGATATCTTTTATAATGGACTAACCGATGCTTCCAGAGACCACCTAGATAGTTGTGCCGGTTGTGTTTTCAGGGAAATAACTGTTGATGAAGCTGAAATTCTATTGAATAATATGTTGACTAATGGAAATAATTGGACACTTCCTGATCCAATCCCTGATCCAATTCCTGAACCAACTCTAGATCCAACTCCGAAGAAAAAGGGTATTCTATTTCTCAGTCCTGAAGATATGCAAGACGCAAAGAAATCTATGAAAGAAAAACGTATTAAAGCTGAAGATGCTAAGAATTTACCTCCTATTGAAGAAACACATGGTCTTAATTTACCGCATGTTGAAGAAATACATGGTCTTGATAACCCGACACAGGTAGTAAAGGTAAATTCTCTCTATAGATATGATAAAGCTGAAGTCCCTCCTATACTAAGTTTGCTAGCCAATGCTTAGATGAGTTTGATAACTTTATGGTTAAGCAAGAAGATTTTAATGCTTATGTTGGTAGACAATTGAAACATAATGCTTATATGATTGAACACTTGAGTGATTACATGGCTAATGTTAAAGGTGAACTAAAACTTATTAGTAAACATGCTTCTATCGTTACCACTCAAGTAGAACAAGTACTTAAAGCTCAGAATGATTTGCTTAATGAATTAAATAGTAAGAAAAATGATAATTGTAAGTGCATCTAGTGCCACCCCTAGTTGGTTTTGGAGTATTGACGACAAACCTGGTTGAGGGACTAATGTGTTTGTGAGAATTGCAGGATAACACAGGTAGAAGTCCCTCATTGATTCGGTTTTCCTACCAGAGATGACCCCTAAAAATGTATGAAGACATTGAAGTCAAAGGTGGTATGTGAAGACATTCACATTGAAGACTGTGACAAGAGAAGACATCGCGTGAAGACTATGGAGCGCGAAGACTTAGTTGTTTCGTTGTTTCATTTTCTTCTTTGTTGAGTCATAGGAACCACCGTACTGTTAAGTGGGGTCCAAGTGAACCAGTCAGAATGACTGATGTGATGCTTAACCAAAATCCTATGTCTTCGAGCGAAGAAAATGAGAGCAAATCTTATCCAGAGCTAGATAAGTCAGCTTTGCTTGTAGCCCAAGTAAAGTTGTCTTGTGTGTCTGAAATCTGACCGTTGGAACACGTGTCGGTTCCTTAGTGACCCAGGGTCATTTCGGACAAATCAGGTCGGGTTGCCTAGTGGCTATAAATAGCCCACCCCCTACACCATAAATTGGCTTGGCTGCTTAGAGTTAGTATACGGCTTTTGTCGTTTGAGAGCAACCCACCTCGAAGCCTTTGAGAGAGAATTCCTTGCGAGGACAAAGCCCTAAACACCCAGAGCCAAAGAGTGTTAGGCATCACTGAAGTCTTCCTGTCTGTGTGATCTGAAGACTTATTACACTTGAGGACTGTGAATCCTCCAGCCGGTTAGGCGTCGCGTTCTGAGCATCCAAGAGTCATTGTGGATCGCCGATGAACGAAGTCTGTGAAGGTTTGGAAGTCTACCTTGAAGACTTACCAGAGTGATTGGGCGAGGACTGGGTGTCCTTAGCTCAAGGGGAATAAGGTGAAGACGCGGTCTTCTGAGTTGAATCTCAGCCTCCCTAACCAGACATACAGTTGTCACAGCAACTGGAACTGGTCCAACAAATCATTGTCTTCAACGAGCCACTGGTTCTATCCTTCCCATCTCTTTATTTGCAGATTGGTCCTTGTGAAGTCATTGCCTATTTGCATTATCTATTTGCCTTCACTGTGTGACTACTTGTTCTGATTGGCTTCATACTATCTTCCATCCTGGTCTATACTGCCTAGCTGCTATTAGTCTTTGTGCTTTCATTTCATTGAATACTTGACTATGGCTTGCTTAGTGTAGTCTACCTTCCGCTGCATGGTAATAGGTTTATTTCTATCGTTTGTCTTTGAAACTTCCATGTTTTGAAGACTTTCATAAAAATCGCCTATTCACCCCCCCCCCCCTCTAGTCGATCACTAGCACTTTCAATTGGTATCAAAGCAAGGTACTCCCTTGTTCTGTGTGATTCAGTTTAACCACCTGGAGTTTTAGCTATGTCGACTGCAAGGATAATCAAAGTCTCCGCTGCGTGCCTAGTCTTTGATGGAACTGAATATCCCTACTGGAAGAATAAGATGCGCATGCATTTGGAAGCCATTGATGTCGACCTCTGGTATGTCATCAAGAATGGCGTTCCCAAGGCTGGTGAAGGTGTCACCGCTGCTGATGTCAAGAAGTTCGTTCAACTGGATTTCACTGCCAAGAACATCATCTGTGGTCATCTGACCAAAGGACAGTATGGCCGTGTGAGTGCTCTGGAAACATCCAAGCTAGTCTGGGACTGGCTCTCCAAGGTCAACGAAGGCATCTCAACCCGGAGAGATCAAAGAATCAGTGTCCTTCGCAACCTCTTCAACCGCTTCAAGAGAAACGACAATGAGAATGTTCAGCTCACGTTTGATCGACTCACTGACATCACAAATGAGCTTCAAGCCCTCAGCGCTACTGAGATCACCAAGCATGAAGTCGTCAAGACACTCCTGAGATCACTTGACAGCTCGTTCGACACCCAAGCCCTGATGATACAAGAACGCCCTGACTTCAAGACACTCGATCCGTCTGACATACTTGAAAGGCTCAACACACATGAGTTTCAGCTTTCTGAGAAAAGAGACATGTACGGTCCCAACTATGGACGAACTCATGCGTTGAAGGCAAAAGCTATTTCCTCATCTGAAGAAGAATCTGATTGCAGTTCTGATGATCCTGAAGACATTGGAAAGGAGCTTGCTATGCTTGTGAAGAAGTTCCAGAAATTCACCAAGCAGAAAGGCTTCAGAGAGTCCTCACGATCCAGCTCAAGGAATGATGAAGCTTCTCCTCATGACTACAAGGAGAGAACATGCCACAAGTGCAAGAAACCTGGTCACTACATCTCTGAGTGTCCGCGGTGGGACAATGAGAACAAGAAGAAGAAGAAGAAGAAGAAGAAGAAGAAGAAGAAGAAGAAGAAGAAGAAGAAGAAGAAGAAGAAGAAGAAGATGATGATGATGATGATGAGCAAGGAATATGATTCTGATGACAAGAAGAAGAAGAAATACTCAAAGTCTTCTTCCAAGTCTTCCTCAAAGTCTTCATCACACAAGAAGAGCTCATCTGGCAAGGCTCGTGCGTTCGTTGGCAAGGAAATGGATTCAGAGGAGGAATCTGCTTCTAAGGAGGCGGAGGTGGAGTCTGAGGAGGAGTCCGATTCTGGCGTTGCAAGTCTGGCTACAGCCTACGTTGCCAAGTCCATCTTCAACACTGAAGACAATGACTTCGTCACCGACGCCGATGCTGATGATAAGGACAACTCCGCTCCCACCTACTGCTTCATGGCACGCGGTGCCAAAGTAAAGTCACGCACTACTCACTATCAAACATCCAGTGAAGATGACTCTGATTGTGGTTCCAAACCCAGCTACAAAACACTTGCTAAAATTGCAACTGAACAACAGAAAGCTATGGAACATATTCAAAAACTGTTAGACAAAAGCGATGACCTGTTAGACGTTGAAATGACTCGATCTCAGTCCTTAATTGAAGACATTAAAAACTTCATGTTAAGTATGAGGAACTTGAAAGTCGTCATGAAACGCTCTCAACAACTCATGAAAAGCTTTACTATGATTATCTTCAAAGGAAACAAGATCCTGAGAAATTGAGAGCGGCTCATGAAGATCTTCTAAAGGAAAATGAGTCACTTCGCGCCAAACAGATCAGTTCCGCTCAGGAAGGATTTGAATCACCATGTCTTAAATGCATTGAGCGTGACAACGCTACTTCTGTTGCTGGATGTTCTACTGCTGCTACTGTTGCAATATCTACAACTATTGATGTGGTAACTAATCCCTCTATTGAGGATACCACTGCTATTGCTGATGAAAATGCTAGGTTGAAGACATTGCTTGAAACAGGGATGTACAAAAGTCTCAAAGGGCATCAGACACTATGTGATGCCCTCAAAAGGCAGATCCTGAACCGAAACCCTAGGAAAGAGGGTGTTGGGTTCGAAAGGAAAATGAATGCTGATGGCTCTTACTGGAAACCTGAGCAGTACCCCAAAACCACTTGGGTTGCTGCAAAGGAACCTTCGGTGGATCCATCCACCCTATCTGGCTTCACTTGTACTAATCCCATTGTCATTGATGAATCCTTTGATGCAAACTATAAACTGTTTAAGAATCAGAATGGTGAAGTGTTTACCAGGTATATTGGTACTAACTGCAGGAATGGGCCACCTATGAAGAAAGTCTGGGTGCCGAAAAAGTGTCTGGAGAATCTTCCTTTGAATGTCGTCATGACACCACAAGTGAAGAAGACAAACCCCAGACCACAAGCTTCATATGGTCTAAAGGCTTCATACAGACAGAGCACTCACCTGAATCGCACTAACGCAAATGTTTTGAAGGTAAACCACACTCAGGCCTATGAATATGAGCGCGTTTCATCAAACCGCCATGTTCATAAGACCAAGAACTACTCTGCTTATTCTTATGAGTACTATTGTCCACCTGCAAGACTATTTGCTAGGGCTCCAAAGCCGAAGTTCTCAGATGCTGCACTTAGACTCATTGCTTCGAAGCCACCCTTGAAGATGTGGGTGGCTAAGAAAGCTTAACTTTTTTCTACATGGAAGGGTCTCCAGCCGAAAATCAAATGAGTCTAAAGCTATTGCTGGGGACCTTAAACATCTTGTAGGGTGCAAGATCAAATGCCCAAATGGTCTTATTATGTATTTTGTTCCTGAGTCGCTTGCTACTTGCCCTATCAGTCTTAACCTCGATCTAAGCTTTCATAATCCACTTGATCGTCAAATCTTTATGCTTCACAATTCTCTTTGTGAAGCCTATCCCCCTAACTGCACTGTAGGGTATGACACCAGCTACTTCAGAATGGATTATTGATAGTGGATGTACTAATCACATGACTGGCAAGCGAAGTCTTCTCATGGACTCAACCTTACGTCCATCTGACAAGAGTCACATCACATTGGCTGATACTGGTAAAAGCAAGGTATTGGGTCTAGGTAGAGTTGCAATCTCAAGGGATCAGCACATGGATAAAGTGATGCTTGTTGAATCCCTTGGTTTCAACTTAATGTCTGTCTCAATGCTTTGCGATTTAAACATGATTGTGATGTTTGGAAAATATTGTTGCCTTGTTCTAATGGAATCTAACAAGTCTCTAGTCTTTGAAGGGTATCAGAAAGATGATTTGTACATGGTATATTTCTCAGCAGGACCACAGCTTGCCGTATGTCTTCTTGCAAAAGCTTCAGAATGCTGGCTCTGGCATCGAAGGCTAGGGCATGCTGGCATGAGGAACTTGCACACTCTTGCAAAGAAGAAGCATATCATAGGCATCGAGGGCGTCAAGTTCAAGAAGGATCACTTATGCGGTGCCTGCGAAGCTGGAAAGATGAAGAGGGCCAAGCATCCCTCGAAGACAATCATGACAACGACTCAACCCTTTGAATTGCTACACATGGACCTCTTCGGTCCCACTCACTACTCAACTCTTACCACTACTGCTTGTCTCTATGGCTTTGTCATAGTTGATGATTATTCAAGATATACATGGGTGCATATAATCCTCTACAAGACTGAAGTGCAGGATGTCTTCAGATGCTTCGCCAATCGAGCCATGAACAACTATGGCATCAAGATCAAGCACATCAGAAGTGACAATGGCACTGAATTCAAGAACACCGGCCTCGACACCTATCTTGATACTTTGGGCATCACTCATGAGTTCTCATCTCCATACACGCCGCAACAGAATGGCATCGTGGAACGCAAAAACAGAACACTCATTGAGATGGCCCGGACGATGCTCGATGAATACAAGACTCCAAGAAAGTTCTTGGCCTGAAGCCATTGATACTGCATGCCATATCATCAACCGTGTTTATCTTCACAAGCTTCTGAACAAAACATCCTATGAGCTTCTCACTGGTAAGAAGCCAACTGTCAGTTACTTCAGAGTATTTGGTGCCAGGTGCTGGATCAAGGATCCACATCACACTTCAAAATTTGCCCCAAAAGCACATGAAGGTTTTATGCTTGGATACAGAAAGGATTCGCACTCCTACAGAGTCTTCAACCTCTTTCACTATAAAGTGGTTGAAACTGTGGATGTGCGGTTCGATGAGACTAACGGCTTGCAAAGAGAGCACCTGCCAAATGTGCTAGATGAAGTTCCATCCAGTGAATCCATCAAGCTTATGGGAATTGGAGAAATCATACCGTCTGAAGCACAGCCCGAAGAGGGACTCATCATCTCTGCACCTGATCAACCAGAAGACAATGCTCAGCCTGAAGACAATCCTTCTAACTATGACAATGATCAGCAAGAGCAAAATCTTCGTCATGTTCATCCTCGTGTTGCAAATGAAGTACAGATTGAGAAAATAATTGATAGCATCAATGCACCTGGTCCACTCACTCATTCAAGGGAAACACAACTAGCAAATTTCTGTGGGCACTTCGCATTCGTCTCAATATCTGAACCCAAGAAATTTGATGAAGCCTTCATGGAACCTGAATGGATTCAAGCTATGCAAGAAGAGCTTCAACAATTTGAGCTGAATAATGTATGGGAACTGGTCAAGCGTCCTGATCATCGTAAGCACAATATCATAGGCACTAAATGGATATATCGCAACAAGCAAGATGAGCATGGTCAAGTTGTCAGAAACAAAGCTCGTCTCGTTGCTCAAGGATACACTCAAGTTGAAGGAATTGACTTCGATGAAACATTTGCTCCTGTGGCTAGGCTTGAAGCTATACGCATACTGCTGGCCTATGCAAATCATCATAACATTATTCTGTATCAAATGGATGTGAAGAGCGCTTTTCTCAATGGCAAGATTGAAGAAGAAGTGTATGTTGCAAAACCGCCTGGCTTTGAAGATCCAAAACATCCTGACATGGTGTATAAGCTCAACAAGGCATTGTATGGCCTCAAACAGGCCCCTCGTGCTTGGTATGACACACTCAAAGACTTCCTGAAGAGCAAAGGCTTCAAACCTGGTTCCCTAGATCCCACACTCTTCATGAAGACATATGATGGTGAACTGTTTGTGTGCCAAATATATGTGGATGACATTATCTTCGGCTGCACTAATCAGAAATACAGTGGTGAGTTTGGATACATGATGCAAGAACAATATCAGATGTCCATGATGGGAGACTTGAAGTTCTTCCTTGGTCTTCAAATACGAAAGCAATGCAACAACATCTTCATATCCCAAGAGAAATACCTCAAAGATTGCCTGAAGAAGTTTGGAATGCAAGACTGCAAAGGTTACACGACGCCAATGCCAGCTAAACACCATTTGGGTCCCGACGACAATGGTAAAGAGTTCGATCAAAAGGTATACCGCTCCATGATTGGTTCTTTGCTTTATTTATGTGCATCTAGGCCAGATATCATGCTTAGTGTTTGCATGTGTGCCCGATTCCAAGCGGCACCAAAGGAATCACATCACTTAGCTGTGAAGCGAATTCTTCGATATTTGGCTCACACCCCAACACTAGGATTATGGTATCCAAAGGGCTCAGAGTTTGATCTAGTTGGATTCTCGGATGCTGATTATGCTGGTGACAAGGTGGATCGCAAGTCTACATGAGGCACATGTCGCTTTCTGGGACGATCACTTGTATGTTGGTCTTCAAAGAAGCAGAACTGTGTATCTCTCTCCACTTCTGAATCTGAATACATTGCTGCTGGATCTTGCTGCGCTCAGCTTCTATGGATGAAGCAAACACCCAAAGACTATGGCATTCATCTGAAGCAAGTGCCACTCTACTGCGACAACAAAAGCGCCATCAAGATTTCTAACAACCCAGTTCAGCACTCGAAGACAAAGCACATTGAAATTCGTCATCACTTTCTCAGAGATCATGTCATGAAGGAAGATATTGATATCATACACGTCAACACTGAAGAGCAACTGGCAGATATCTTCACAAATCCCTTGGATGAGAAAAGGTTTTGCAAGTTATGGTGTGAGCTAAATATCTTGGAATCCTCAAATGTCCTGTGATCAGGCACACATCCTAACACTTATGCATGTTGAAGACTTAGATGTGCAACACACGAAGTAAAGTATATCTTCAATCAATGAAGACTTACATTCTGAGTGTGAATACATTAACATGGAATTTGACTTCGGAGCGCCACGATAATTGTGCGCCGTGTCTGGGTCTAATACTTCCTATACGGTGGGTAACGCCACCACCAAATTCTTCCCTTAGAAGTGTTTTTATCATGGCGTTACATTTGCAAAGTCTTCGCATTTTGTTTGTCTTCAATGTTAACATGGCCTCATGTTTATATTCAATGTACTGATTTGGTTTCTGTCCTCTACAGCATTCACTTATAGCTATGTCTTCATGTTGAATCTTTTGAACTAAGTGAATGTGATCGGACCCTAACCTTTCTATGCTCCTGTCTCAAGTCTATCTATCCAAATCATATGCATTCTATTGAAACTGTCGAATGTCTTCGCTGAGTCCTTGTCAGCAGGAGACACAGAGATAAACATTAATCTGTTTTCAATGCTCACTCCTTTTTACCTGAAACCCGGAGAAGTGGGAACGACCACCCGACAATCCAGGCGTGCGTGGGAATGTGGAACAACCTCCAATGTGTTGCATGCTCGCCACGTGTCCTTCAGATGCGAACCGCCTGGGGCACCTGCGTAATAATGCTGCCGTCCCTGTCTCTATAAATACACGCCTCACCCTAGTCATTATCTCTTCTTCCACTCTCGCACAAACCCTAGCGCTGCCGCTAGCCCTCGACGAAGCCGGCGACGAAGCGCTTAGCTGCCGCAACCCCACCGACGCCGTCCTCACGCCAGCCGCGGACATCATCTTCTCTGCCGTCGCCGTAGGTGTCCTCCGTCGCCAAGTTAGGGCACGGAAGATCGAACTGCTCGGCCTCCTCCCCCACTCCGTCTAGCAGTTCCTCGTGTGGTAAATAAAACCTCTTTTTACCGTCTTTTTGATCCGATAGATTCATCCTTTTCAACCACAAGTGGTTTCTGTTCCCACAAGTTGGATCTATCTCATTCTGCATCTCATAGCATGCCTAGTATGTTCACTTATGCTTCACAAAGTAGTTAGATTCCTCACTTGTACTTATTCGTGGATTCGTACAAATCTGGAACCAACTCTCTACATATGAGTGAATGTCTTCGCACTATGAGGTCAATGTCTTCTAAACTGATTTATCTTCAAAATCTTCTGAGAATGCATATGACCTCTTCCCCTTCCCTCGCACCTTTAATGTTGTCACAGGTACATGTCCGTGGGAGAATCCCTTGGCTCTCATAGTCTGCATTCATTTGCAGAGTTCTTACAACATCATATAAATTCCTGAAGCCAGTTCTTGTCTGACCAGTAGACGGAAGACTTTGACAATGTTGAAGCCTTTCAGTCTAAACTTCATGGCAACAGAAAAATCAGTCAGGAAGGGCGGCAGACAGCACCGTGGAAACACTGCTAAGGACCTGCCACCGGATCTCTATGAGCTATACAAGTCGGATCCAGAAGAGACCTATGGAGAACGCAAGAACTGAATCCAATGGATTGGAAGACATTGGGCAGAGGAATGGTTCGAGTAAAAATTCGTCACCGACGAATATGCTGAGAAGAGTGCCATCAAGGGCCCCTGGGGAGATATTATATACAAAGGTCTTCAGCCCAAGTCGAAGTCCAAAGCTATTGCTCAAGGCTTCTACCCCTGCATGATTCGTGGACCTCAGCCTGCTAATGCCGACCCATCCTCTCTGTTATGGTGTCGAGAAGATAATATCTTCAAGCGCAACTATCAGTTTGCAAAGAACTCGGCCAAGGAAAACAAGAAGTCTTTGGGATTAGACTTCAACCCAGGCCCCTCTGCACCACGTGCCAATGGCACACGAGAAGCTGAACCCAATCTTGTTGGGGCCTTCTACAACTTAGAAGGTCTCATCACTCACATAATGGTTCAAGGGGCAGACATGGATCAACCTGCCGACGACGCTGATTCTGACGAAGCGCCTGCACCACCGAAGCCTGTGAAGCAAATGAAACCCAAGGCTTCAAAGCCCTCTTCAGTACCAAAGGCTTCAAAGCCCTCATCTGCACCAAAGGTCTCATGGGTGAAGCCTTTGGCCACTGCACCTCCTGAAGCCAGTGTGCAGTCTGAAGATCTCTCACGCATCTCCAAGTCTGCCAAGTTGAAAAAGCCCATGCAACCCACTAGTCAAGCACTGACCCCTGCTGCTGTCTTGAGAAACGAGAATGACGCCATTGATCTGTCTAGCGACGAAGATCTTGGTGATGACGCTCTTGAGCAGTTGATCAAGAGCAAGCAAGAGGCAGAAATCTTCAATGATCTTCCTCTCTTTGATGTGGAAATCTTAAACAATTTTATTGATGAGTGGTTTGACAGCCTAGATGTCAGCTTTGATGATCTTCAGCTTCCCATTGGCCTCAGCATCGCCTTCCATGGAGCCATTGCTCCTGAGCTGGATCTAGCTCAGAAAATTGTTGAGCTGAAGCATAAGATCGATTATGAAAAGGCTCAGTTCAAGACGCACATGGCCAAGCTCAATGTTGAAGACATTCAAAACTTCAAGGTCATGATGCATGAGCTCAAGGGGGCATTCCACAAGAAACGAGAAGAAGCAAAAGGTTCTTGTGAGCGCATGAAGAATCTTGCTGCCAAATGTGTTCAAGGCTAGAATGAAGCTGAAAAGCGCAAGGCCTTGGGGCGACCAGGCATTGACCCCAGAATGGCTAGCAAGAAGAAGAAGAAGCCAGCTGTGGCAGAACCAGAAGCATCAAGGCAGGAAGAACCTCGCATCGTCTTCCCAGCTAGTATGACAGGCTCAAAGCCTAAGGTCCCCATAGTGGCTTCAGAATTCAAGAAAACTAGAGCAGCTGAAGCCGAACCCAGAAAGCGCAAGACCAAAGCCACCACTGATGATGCTCCCCCAACCAAGAAAAGGAAAACAAAGAAGAGAGACCGGGCTGCTCCCACAGAGCCCCTTCTTGTCAAGCCAATTTCTGTTGCTCGTCCTGCATCTGAACATCGAGAGCGCCAGTTGATAGTTCATGAGCCTGCTTCCACAGAGGCTCCTGAAGCTGAAGACAATCCAGCTGTTGACCCCACCGCAGCTGAAGACATTGGTCCCCACGACAATGTTGAAGATGATGAAGTCCTTCCTCAGATCGAGCACAATTTGGTATCATCGCCTGTGCTCACGCACAGCAAGCTCATCAGCATTGGTCGTCCTCTGACGCCAACTGCTCAAGATGCATCGTGGGCTGATCACCCACAACAACAAGACACCCTAAGTTCTCCCCAACCACAAGTCACCTCAGCAGTGCAAGATGACAATGACTTTGAGGCCCAGCCAACTCCATCTCCATAGGCGTCGCCAGCGTTACGCAGGCTTCGCAAAGGACCAAGGCCCCAAGTCACTCTTCCGAGCATTCCAGAAGGAGAAGTGCCCCACCAATCTGTTGCATGTCAAGTGTTTCCAGAAGCCACTCCAACTGTGAACGCCTCTGAGTCTGAAGCCAAAACGGCTGAAGATATTCCGGCTGCATCAGTTGATGAAGAAGACGCACCACGTGATGAAGAAAGAGTTGCTACACCACCAACCATTCCTGAAGCTGTTCTCGAGGAGAACGTGTCCAACCCTCCAGCTCCTGAAGTGGAGGTTACCAATACTGAGGCGGCCACCAACATCAACACTAAAGCCAATGACATTGTCATGGTTGAAGCTAATGTGGCGCCTGAAGCTAACGTCACCACCACCAACAACACTGCTGACGACACTGATGTCGTCATGCCCGAAGCCAATGATGAAGCACCTGAAGCCAATGTGGCCCCTGAAGCCAATGTTGCACCAAACATAATCATACCTCCTGAAGCTATTGTTCCACTTGCAGCCCATGTCAACGAAAATGCTAATGCTCCTGTACCCCCTCCAAGACCTCATATTGTTGAGCTGGCATTTGATCGTGGTTAGCCTGTTATGGTCCGATGGCCCATTCTAGTTCCTCCACCTGCTGCGGGTCCACAATTTGACTATCATGTTGAACACAGGCCTCAAGTCCAGAAGCCCAAGCCAAGACTTCCAAGATTCCCAGGCACTGCAACCTCACCTGGGGTCTTCAATGTGAATGGCTTCATGGCACATAACACCTTCTTCAACAGCGCCAAGAACCCTTACTCCAAACCTCGCATTTCATCGGATCGGTTCTGGAGCTATCATCAGCAAAGCTACTATTCATGCGTCTTATACAATCAAGGGCGCAAATTTCCACATATGTGTCTCGACACTGAAGCTATAGTTGGCCTGATCTGTCTAGAAGAAGCGTTGGATTGCTTCAGAGATGCTGGACTCTTGCAATTTGTCATAGACAAGGAACACTGGAATGAAGAGCTTCTATTACAATTTTATGCAACTCTTCACATTCGAGGCTACAACAGGGATCCAAAGACTTGGGTCCTTGAGTGGATGACAGGCAATGTCCATCATGAAGCCAAAGCTCTTGATATCATTGAGCTCACAGCCCTGCCCACTCCTGGTGAATACTATGAACTAGGTTGTCAACAACA
This sequence comes from Triticum aestivum, assembly GCF_018294505.1. Taxonomy (NCBI): domain Eukaryota; kingdom Viridiplantae; phylum Streptophyta; class Magnoliopsida; order Poales; family Poaceae; genus Triticum; species Triticum aestivum. The sequence continues at coordinate 397,363,502 of NC_057797.1, read as the reverse complement.
CCAGAATGCTTTGGAGAACATTTTTCAGAAGCCAGAACCCAACATGAGCCAAATGTTGAGCATGATGAAGCCTTTGCCTCACAAAGCTAACTACCCATATGAATTCTTTATTGAAGACCTAGAGTATCTGCCTCGCACCATTTACCATATCATTAGAAAAACTCTATGGCCTGTCAAAGGACATTCATCTGCACCGAAGCTTCAAGGAGCAATGAAGACTTCGGTTTTCTATATCTTCAATGGCATCAGCTTCAATGCTCAAGACTTCTTCATCAGGCCATTGGCTGCATCTGGCTCCGACATTTTTGGTCTGATGTTCTATGCTCCATGGGTAATGCTGTTGGAAATATGCCCTCGAGGCAATAATAAAATGGTTATTATTATATTTCCTTGTTCATGATAATTGTCTATTGTTCATGCTATAATTGTGTTATCCGGAAATCGTAATACATGTGTGAATACATAGACCACAACATGTCCCTAGTGAGCCTCCAGTTGACTAGCTCGTTGATCAATAGATGGTTATGGTTTCCTGACCATGGACATTGGATGTCATTGATAACGGGATCACATCATTAGGAGAATGATGTGATGGACAAGACCCAATCCTAAGCACAGCGCAAGATCGTGTAGTTCGTCTGCTAAAGCTTTTCTAATGTCAAGTATCTTTTCCTTAGACCATGACATTATGCAACTCCCGGATACTGTAGGAATACTTTGGGTGTGCCAAACAACACAACGTAACTGGGTGACTATAAAGGTGCACTATGGGTATCTCCGAAAGTGTCTGTTGGGTTGGCACGAATCGAGAGTGGGATTTGTCACTCCGTATGATGGAGAGGTATCTCTGGGCCCACTCGATAAGACATCATCGTAATGATCTCAATGTGACTAAGGGTTGGTCACGGGATGATGTGTTACGGAACAAGTAAAGTGACTTGCCGGTAACGAGATTGAACGAGGTATTGGGATACCGACGATCGAATCTCGGGCAGGTAACGTACCGATTGACAAAGGGAACTGTATATGGGATTGCTTGAATCCTCGACATGGTTCATCCAATGAGATCATCGTGGAACATGTGGGAGCCAACATGGGTATCCAGATCCCGCTGTTGGTTATTGGCCGGACAGTTGTCTCGGTCATGTCTGCATGGTTCCCGAACCCGTAAGGTCTACACACTTAAGGTTCGATGATGCTAGGGTTATTAGGAAGACTTGTATGTGATTACAGAATGTTACTCGGAGTCCCGGATGAGATCCCGGACGTCACGAGGAGTTCCGGAATGGTCCGGAGGTGAAGATTTATATATAGGATGTTGTCATACGGTCACCGGAAAGGTTCGGGGGAATATCGGTATTGTACCGGGGCCACCGGAGGGGTTCCGGGCGTCCACCGGGAGGGGCCACCTCTCTCGGAGGGCCTCATGGGCCGTAGAGGAAAGGGAACCAGCCCCTAGTGGGCTGGGCGCATCCCCCCCTTGGGCCCATGCGCCTAGGGTTGGGGGGGAACCCTAGAGGGGGCGCCCCCTTGCTTGGGGGGCAAGCCACCCCCCTTGGCCGCCCCCCCCCCCTCTAGATCTCATCAAGAGGAGGGTGGCCCCCTTCCTCCTTCCCCTATAAATAGAGGCCCAAGGGGAAGCTGCACACCACATCAAAGGCGCAGCCCCTCCCCTCCCCAACACATCTCCTCCTCCGTTAAAGCTTGGCGAAGCCCTGCCGGAGTACTGCCACTCCACCACCACCACGCCGTCGTGCTACTGTTGGAGCTCTCTTCCTCAACCTCTCCCTCCTCCTTGCTGGATCAACGCGCGGGAGACGTCACTGCTCCGTACGTGTGTTGAACGCAGAGGTGCCGTCCGTTCGGCGCTAGGATCATCGGTGATTTGGATCACGACGAGTACGACTCCATCAACCTCGTTCTCTTGAACGCTTTCGCTCGCGATCTACAAGGGTATGTACTTGCACTCCTCTCCCTCTTGTTGCTAGATGACTCCATAGATTGATCTTGGTGATGCGTAGAAAATTTTAAATTTCTGCTACGATCCCCAACAGTGGCATCATGAGCCAGGTTTATGCGTAGTTTCTATGCACGAGTAGAACACAAGTTGTTGTGGGCGTTGATTTTGTCAATTTACTTGTGATTACTAGTCTTATCTTGATTCAGCGGCATCGTGGGATGAAGCGGCCCGGACTGACCTTACACGTACGCTTACGTGAGACTGGTTCCACCGACTGACATGCACTAGTTGCATAAGGTGGCTAGCGAGTGTCTGTCTCTCCCACTTTACTCGGATCGGATTCGATGAAAAGGGTCCTTATGAAGAGTAAATAGAAATTTGCATATCACATTGTGGTTTTGGCGTAGGTAAGAAACGTTCTTGCTAGAAACCTATACCAGCCACGTAAAACTTGCAACAACAATTAGAGGACGTCTAACTTGTTTTTGCAGCATATGCTGTGTGATGTGATATGGCCAAAAGGATGTGATGAATGATATATGTGATGTATGAGATTGATCATGTTCTTGTAATAGGAATCACGACTTGCATGTCGATGAGTATGACAACCGGCAGGAGCCATAGGAATTGTCTTAATTTATTTATGAACTGCGTGTCAAGATAAATGTCATGTAATTACTTTACTTTATCGCTAACCGTTATCCATAGTAGTAGAAGTAATAGTTGGCGAGACAACTTCATGAAGACACGATGATGGAGATCATGATGATGGAGGCCATGGTGTCATGCCGGTGACGATGATGATCATGGCGCCCCGAAGATGGAGATCAAAAGGAGAAAAATGATATTGGCCATATCATGTCACTATTTGATTGCATGTGATGTTTATCATGTTTTACATCTTATTTGCTTAGAACGACGGTAGCATAAATAAGATGATCCCTCGCAATAATTTCAAGAAAGTGTTCCCCCTAACTGTGCACCGTTGCTACGGTCCGTTGTTCCGAAGCACCACATGATGATCGGGTGTGATAGGTTCTAACGTTCGCATACAACAGGTGTAAGCCAGATTTACACACGCAATACACTTAGGTTGACTTGACGAGCCTAGCATGTACAGACATGGCCTCGGAACACGGAAGACTGAAAGGTCGAACATGAGTCGTATAGAAGATACGATCAACATGAAAATGTTCACCGATGATGACTAGTCCGTCTCACGTGATGATCGGACACGGCCTAGTTGACTCGGATCATGAATCACTTAGATGACTAGAGGGATGTCTATCTGAGTGGGAGTTCATTAAATAATTTGATTAGATGAACTTAATTATCATGAACATAGTCTAAAATCTTTGCAATATGTCTTGTAGATCAAATGGCCCACGCTAATGTTGCCCTCAACTTCAACGCGTTCCTAGAGAAAACCAAGCTGAAAGACGATGGTAGCAACTACACGGATTGGGTCCATAACCTGAGGATTATCCTCATAGCTGCTAGGAAAGCATATGTCCTTGATGCACCGCTAGGTGAAGCACTTGTTTTCCCAGCAGAGCAAGACGTTATGAACGCTTGGCAGACGCGTAGTGATGATTACTCCCTGGTTCAGTGCGGCATGCTTTACAGCTTAGAACCGGGGCTCCAAAAGCGTTTTGAGCAACACGGAGCATATGAGATGTTCCAAGAGCTGAAATGGTTTTTCAAGCTCATGCCCAGGTCAAGAGATATGAAGTCTCCGACAAGTTCTACAGTTGTAAGATGGAGGAGAATAGTTCCGTCAGCGAGCACATACTCAAAATGTCTGGGTTGCACAATCGCTTGTCTCAGCTGGGAGTTAATCTCCCGGATGATGCGTCGTTGACAGAATCCTTCAGTCGCTCCCACCTAGCTACAAGAGCTTTGTGATGACCTTCAATATGTAGGGGATGGAAAAGACCATTCCTGAGGTATATTCAATGCTGAAATCAGCGGAGGTGGAAATCAAAAAGGAACATCAAGTGTTGATGGTGAATAAAACCACTAAGTTCAAGAAAGGCAAGGGTAAAAAGAACTCCAAGAAGGACGGCAAGGGAGTTGCCGCGCCCGGTAAGCAAGCTGCCGGGAAGAAGCCAAAGAATGGAGCCAAGCCTGAGACTGAGTGCTTTTATTGCAAGAGAAACGGTCACTGGAAGCGGAACTGCCCCAAGTACTTAGCGGATAAGAAGGCCAGCAATGCCAAAGGAACTGCGAAATAAATGGAGACTGGCAAAGGATGAGGTGACGATGCGCGTCGGGAATGGTTCCAAGGTCGATATGATTGCCGTCGGCACGCTACCTCTACATTTACCTACGGGATTAGTTTTAAACCTCAATAATTGTTACTTAGTACCAGCTTTGAGCATGAACATTGTATCTGGATCTCGTTTAATGCGAGATGGCTACTCATTTAAATCTGAGAATAATGGTTGTTCTATTTATATGAGAGACATGTTTTATGGTCATGCCCCTCTGGTCAATGGTTTATTCTTATTTAATCTTGAACATGATGTTACACATATTCATAGTGTGAATGCCAAAACATGTAAGGTTGATAATGATAGTCCCACATACTTGTGGCACTACTGCCTTGGTCACATTGGTGTTAAACGCATGAAGAAACTCCATGCAGATGGACTTTTGGAGTCTCTTGATTATGAATCATTTGAGACGTGTGAACCATGCCTCATGGGCTGACCAAGACTCCGTTCTCCGGAACAATGGAGCGAGCAACCAACTTATTGGAAATCATACATACTGATGTGTGCGGTCCAATGAGTGTGGAGGCTCGCGGTGGCTATCGTTATGTTCTCACCCTCACTGATGACTTGAGTAGATATGGGTATGTCTACTTAATGAAACACAAGTCTGAGACCTTTGAAAAGTTCAAGGAATTTCAGAGTGAGGTTGAGAATCAACGTGACAGGAAAATCAAGTTCTTACATTCAGATCGTGGGGGAGAATATTTGAGTCACGAATTTGGCACGGACGTAAGGAAATGTAGAATAGTTTCACAACTCACGCCGCCTGGAACACCACAGTGTAATGGTGTGTCCGAACGTCGTAATCGCACCCTATTGGATATGGTGCGATCTATGATGTCTCTTACCGATCTACCGCTATCATTTTGGGGTTGTTCTATAGAGACTGCCGCATTCACTTTAAATAGGGCTCCGTCGAAATCCGTTGAGACGACACCGTATGAATTATGGTTTGGTAAGAAACCTAAGCTGTCGTTTCTGAAAGTTTGGGGATGCGATGCTTACGTCAAGAAACTTCAACCTGAAAAGCTTGAACCCAAATCGAAAAAATGCGTCTTCATAGGATACCCTAAAGAAACCATTGGGTATACCTTCTACCTCAGATCTGAAGGCAAGATCTTTGTTGCCAAGAATGGATCCTTTCTAGAGAAAGAGTTTCTCTCGAAAGAAGTAAGTGGGAGGAAAGTAAAACTTGATGAAGTATTGCCTCTTGAACCGGAGAGTGGCGCAGCTCAAGAAAATGTTCCTGAAGTGCCTGCACTGACTAGGGAGGAAGTTAATGATGATAATGATGAAACTTCAGATCAAGTTGCTACTGAACTTTGAAGGTCCACAAGGACACGTTCCGCACCAGAGTGGTACTGCAACCCTGTCCTGAAAATCATGTTGTTAGACAATGGTGAACCTTCAAACTATGAAGAAGCGATGGCGGGCCCATATTTCGACAAAGGGCTGGAAGCCATGAAATCCGAGATAGGATCCATGTATGAAAACGAAGTATGGACTTTGACTGACTTGCCCGATGATCGGTGAGCCATAAAAAATAAATGGATCTTTAAGAAGAAGACAGACGCGGATGGTAATGTGACCATCTATAAGGCTCGGCTTGTCGCTAAGGGTTATCGACAAGTTCAAGCGGTTGACTACGATGAGACTTTCTCACCCGTAGCGAAGCTGAAGTCCGTCCGAATCATGTTAGCAATTGCCGCATTCTATGATTATGAGATATGGCAAATGAACGACAAAACGGCATTCCTTAATGGTTTCCTTAAGGAAGAATTGTATATGATGCAGCCGGAAGGTTTTGTCGATCCTAAGAATGTTGACAAGGTGTGCAAGCTCCAACGCTCATTCTATGGGCTGGTGCAAGCATCTCAGAGTTGGAAAATTCGATTTGATGAGATGATCAAAGCGTTTGGGTTTACGCAGACTTATGGAGAAGCCTGTGTTTACAAGAAAGTGAGTGGGAGCTCTATAGCATTTCTCATATTATATGTGGATGACATACTATTGATGGGAAATGATATATAATTCTTGGAAAGCATAAAGGCCTACTTGAACATGTGTTTTTCAATGAAGGACCTTGGAGAAGCTGCTTATATATTAGGCATCAAGATCTATAGAGCGCCTAATTGGTCTTTCACAAAGTACGTACCTTGACAAGATATTGAAGAAGTTCAATATGGATCAGTCCAAGAAGGGGTTCTTGCCTATATTGCAAGGTATGAAATTGAGAACGGCTCAATGCCCGACCACGGCAGAAGATAGAGAAAAGATGAGTGTCGTCCCCTATGCCTCGGCCATAGGGTCTATTATGTATGCCATGCTGTGTACCAGACCTGATGTAAACCTTGCCGTAAGTTTGGTAGGAAGGTGCCAAAGTAATCCCGGCATGGAACACTGGACAGTGGTCAAGAATATCCTGAAGTACCTGAAAAGTACTAAGGATATGTTTCTCGTTTATGGAGATGACGAAGAGCTCGTCGTAAAGGGTTACATCGATGCTAGCTTCGACACAGATCTGTATGACTCTAAGTCACAAACCGGATACGTGTATATTTTGAATGGTGGGGCAGTCAGATGGTGCAGTTGCAAGCAAAGCGTCGTGGCAGGATCTACATATGAAGCGGAGTATATGGCAGCCTCGGAGGCAGCACAAGAAGCAATCTGGGTGAAGGAGTTCATTACCGACCTAGGAGTTATTCCCAATGCGTCGGGCCCGATGACTCTCTTCTGTGACAACACTGGAGCTATTGCCCTTGCCAAGGAACCCAGGTTTCATAGGAAGACCAGGCATATCAAGCGTCGCTTCAACTCCATTCATGAAAATGTTCAAAATGGAGACATAGATATTTGTAAAGGGCATCCGGACCTGAATGTCACAGATCCGTTGACTAAACCTCTTCCTCGAGCAAAACATGATCAACACCAGAACTCTATGGGTGTTCGATTCATCACAATGTGACTAGATTATTGACTCTAGTGCAAGTGGGAGACTGTTGGAAATATGCCCTAGAGGCAATAATAAAATGGTTATTATTATATTTCCTTGTTCATGATAATTGTCTATTGTTCATGCTATAATTGTGTTATTCGGAAATCGTAATACATGTGTGAATACATAGACCACAACATGTCCCTAGTGAGCCTCTAGTTGACTAGCTCGTTGATCAATAGATGGTTACGGTTTCCTGACCATGGACATTGGATGTCATTGATAACGGGATCACATCATTAGGAGAATGATGTGATGGACAAGACCCAATCCTAAGCATAGCGCAAGATTGTGTAGTTCGTCTGCTAAAGCTTTTCTAATGTCAAGTATCTTTTCCTTAGACCATGAGATTGTGCAACTCCCGGATATTGTACGAATACTTTGGGTGTGCCAAACGTCACAACGTAACTGGGTCACTATAAAGGTGCACTACGGGTATCTTCGAAAGTGTCTGTTGGGTTGGCACGAATCGAGACTGGGATTTGTCACTCCGTATGACGGAGAGGTATCTCTGGGCCCACTCGGTAAGACATCATCGTAATGATCTCAATGTGACTAAGGGTTGGTCACGGGATGATGTGTTACAGAACGAGTAAAGTGACTTGCCGGTAACGAGATTGAACGATGTGTTGGGATACCGACGATCGAATCTCGGGCAAGTAATGTACCGATTGACAAAGGGAATTGTATACGGGATTGCTTGAATCCTCGACATCGTGGTTCATCCGATGAGATCATCATGGAACATGTGGGAGCCAACATGGGTATCCAGATCCCACTGTTGGTTATTGGCCGGAGAGTTGTCTCGGTCATGTCTGCATGGTTCCCGAACCCGTAGGGTCTACACACTTAAGGTTCGATGACGCTAGGGTTATTAGGAAGACTTGTATGTGATTACCGAATGTTGTTTGGAGTCCCGGATGAGATCCTGGACGTCACGAGGAGTTCCGAAATGGTCCGGAGGTGAAGATTTATATATAGGATGTTGTCATACGGTCACCGGAAAGGTTCGGGGGCATATCGGTATTGTACCGGGGCCACCGGAGGGGTTTCGGGGGTCCACCGGGAGGGGCCACCTCTCTCGGAGGGCCTCATGGGCCGTAGAGGAAAGGGAACCAGCCCCAAGTGGGCTGGGCACATCCCCCCCCTTGGGCCCATGCGCCTAGGGTTGGGGGGGAAACCCTAGAGGGGGCGCCCTCCTTGCTTGGGGGGCAAGCCACGCCCCCTTGGCCGCCGCCCCCCTCTAGATCTCATCTAGAGGGGGTCGGCCCCCTTCCTCCTTCCCCTATAAATAGAGGGGAAAGGGAAGGGCTGCACACCACGTCAAAGGTGCAGCCCCTCCCCTCCCCAATACATCTCCTCCTCCCTTAAAGCTTGGCGAAGCCTTGCCGGAGTACTGCCACTCCACCACCACCACGCCGTCGTGCTGCTGTTGGAGCTCTCTTCCTCAACCTCTCTCTCCTCCTTGCTAGATCAAGGCGCGGGAGAAGTCACCGCTCCGTATGTGTGTTGAACGCGGAGGTGCCGTCCGTTCGGCGCTAGGATCATTGGTGATTTGGATCACGACGAGTACGACTCCATCAACCCCGTTCTCTTGAACGCTTCCGCTCGCGATCTACAAGGGTATGTAGATGCACTCCTCTCCCTCTCATTGCTAGATGACTCCATAGATTGATCTTGGTGATGCGTAGAAAATTTTAAATTTCTGCTACGATCCCCAACAAATGCGTCTTATCAAGATTCACTCTGCCTTCAACTATCAACCATCTGCGCGCAATCATCTTGTATTCTTGCCAGAGGTTGATCTGTCTGTTAAAGCTATTTACCCAGAGCCTGCTAAGGACCCACTTTATCTTCACAATGCTGATCGTCAAAGCTTCACCCAGCCCATTGAAGGAATTCAGGCAGTCTCTCGTGTTTATCCCTTGGTTGGTAACACACGTGCCCCTCGCGCTCAAACTGACGCCACTGGAAGCACCATTGCCCAAAGGCCTCAGAAGCGATCTTGAGTTCTCAATGACCGAGAGCTTCTCGTCGTGCTACATCAGAACAGGATAAGCATCACAACTGGCTTCAGCGTCAGATGCAAAGCCTCTTGGTGGATGTCAATCGCATTCGCAATCTTGCCACCAAGAATGCCTTTGTTACACATGAAACCTGTCGGAGGTCTTGGAAGAGTTTGACATTGCTTAGTGTTGAAGCTAATCTGCAAGACGATGGCTTCACAGAAAGATTCAAGTTTGACTCAACTCCTCCAAGGAATCCTCACTTGCGTCGGCCTCCCTCACTTGAAGACTCTGACTATTCGTCCTCAGCTGCGACGGTCAATGCCAGAATCATCGATGACCAAGATGATGCCACTTCACCTCCTCCAACTTCAGTGCGTGTCGACACTGCACCGAGTTCTTCTACACCACCGAACCTCAACGACGACCCTGCTGCTTCGCCTGCACCTCATGGGAACGAGTAGGCGCTCTATGTCTTCAAACCTTTTTGGTCCTTACTGACAAAAGGGGGAGAAGCATATGAGTTGATAGTCTTCAAGCGGGTCCATATGGGTGGTTGCTTTACTTTTTGCTACTTTTGCCAAGTGCTTACAACTCTCGCTTTTTGATACATTTGGTTCTTTGAGTTGTAACACTTAAACTCGATGGTCGTCTACTACTTATTTGCTATTCCGTGATGCGATGATAAATTCCGCATGTGCGATGATAACTTCCGCACTTAGGTCATTTTGCAGACGTCCATTTTTCATTATGCATGTCATTATCTTCATAATATCAAATCATGCATGATGAATTGTCATCATAAGTTGAAGAGGATCTCCACAAGTACAACCTGCCATGTGCATTTGCATTCCAAAAGCAAATTACTTATATGCACATCTTCAGGGGGAGCCTTTGCCACTTATGAAGACAATACCCTATCCTTTACAATTTCACATATTTTATTCCCCGTTGAAAACTTCAACCAGTTTGTCATCAATCACCAAAAAGGGGGAGATTGTAAGTGCATCTAGTGCCACCCCAAGTTGGTTCTGGAGTATTGACGACAAACCTGGTTGAGGGACTAATGTGTTTGTGAGAACTGCAGGATAACACAGGTAGAAGTCCCTCATTGATTCGGTTTTCCTACCAAAGATGACCCCTAAAAATGTATGAAGACATTGAAGTCAAAGGTGGTATGTGAAGACATTCACATTGAAGACTGTGACAAGAGAAGACATCGCGTGAAGACTATGGAGCGCGAAGACTTAGTTGTTTTGTTGTTTCATTTTCTTCTTTGTTGAGTCATAGGAACCACCATACTGTTAAGTGGGGTCCAAGTGAACCAGTCAGAATGATTGATGTGATGCTTAACCAAAATTCTATGTCTTCGAGCGAAGACAATGAGAGCAAATCTTATCCAGAGCTGGATAAGTCAGCTTTGCTTGTAGCCCAAGTAAAGTTGTCGTGTGTGTTTGAAATCTGGCCGTTGGAACACGTGTCAGTTCCTTAGTGACCCAGGGTCATTTCGGACAAATCAGGTCGGGTTGCCTAGTGGCTATAAATAGCCCACCCCCTACACCATAAATTGGCTTGGCTGCTCAGAGTTAGTATACGGCTTTTGTCGTTTGAGAGCAACCCACCTCGAAGCCTTTGAGAGAGAATTCCTTGCGAGGACAAAGCCCTAAACACCCAGAGCCAAAGAGTGTTAGGCATCACTGAAGTCTTCCTGTCTGTGTGATTTGAAGACTTATTACACTTGAGGACTGTGAATCCTCCAGCCGGTTAGGCGTCGCGTTCTGAGCATCCAAGAGTCATTGTGGATCGCCGCTGAACGAAGTCTGTGAAGGTTTGGAAGTCTACCTTGAAGACTTACCAGAGTGATTAGGCGAGGACTGGGTGTCCTTAGCTCAAGGAGAATAAGGTGAAGACGCGGTCTTCTGAGTTGAATCTCAGCCTCCCTAACCAGACATACAGTTGTCACAGCAACTGGAACTGGTCCAACAAATCATTGTCTTCAATGAACCACTGGTTCTATCCTTCCCATCTCTTTATTTGCATATTGGTCCTTCTGAAGTCTGAAAGTGTGTTATATCGACTAGAGGGGGGGTGAATAGGCGATTTTTATGAAAGTCTTCAAAATGTGGAAGTTATGAAGACAAACAGTAGAGATATGCCTATTACTATGCAGCGGAAGTTAGACTACACTAGGCAAGCCATGGTCAAGTATCAACAGAGTGAAAGCATAGTGACAAATAGCTGTAGTGTAATTAGGATCAGGTAGGAAGATACTATGAAGCCAAACAGATCATACACTCACGTTGTGAAGACAAAAGATAGAACAGGCACGCAATGACTTCACAATGAGTGATCAATAAGTAAAAGGAAGTGAAGATGAAACCAGTGACTCTTTGAAGATAATGATGTGTTGGACCAGTTCCAGTTGCTGTGACAACTGTACGTCTGGTTGGAGCGGCTAGGTATTTAAACCTTAGGACACACAGTCCCGGACACCCAGTCCTGAACACGCAGCTCAGGACACCAAGTCCTCACCGTATTCTCCTTGAGCTAAGGTCACATAGTCCTCGCCCAATCACTCTGGTAAGTCTTCAAGGTAGACTCCCAAACCTTCACAGACTTCGTTCACTGGCAATCCACAATGTCTCTTGGATGCTCTGAACGCGATGCCTAACCGTCTGGGGATGCACAGTCCTCAAGTGTAATAAGTCTTCAGATCACACAGACAAGAAGACTTAAGTGATGCCCAATGTTCTCTGGCTCTGGGTGGTTAGGGCTTTATCCTCGCAAGGAATTCTCTCTCTCAAAGGCTTCGAGGTGGGTTGCTCTCAAACGACAAAAGCCGTGCACTAAAATCTGAGCAGCCAAGCGTTTATGGTTGTGGGGGGTGGGCTATTTATAGCCACTTGGAAACCCGACCTGATTTGTCCGAAATGATCCTGGGTCACTAAGGAACTGACACGTGTCTCAACGGTCAGATTTCAAACTCTCATGGCAACTTTACTTGGGCTACAAGCAAAGCTGACTTGTCCGGCTCTGGACAAGATTCGCTCTCATTGTCTTCACTCGAAGACATAGGTTTTTGGTTTAGGCATCACTTAAGTCATTCTAACCGGTTCTCCTAGACCCCACTTAACAGTACGGTGGTTCCTATGACTCAACACAAAAGAAAAATAACTACGAAAGATCTAAGTCTTCGAGCTCCATAGGCTTCATAACGTGTCTTCTTTTGTCATAGTCTTTAATGTGAATATCTTCATATACCACCTTTGACTTCAATGTCTTCATACATTTTTAGGGGTCCTCTCTGGTAGTAAAACCGAATCAATGAGGGACTTCTACCTATGTTATCCTGCAATTCTCACAAACACATTAGTCCCTCAACTAGGTTTGTCGTCAATACTCCAAAACCAACTAGGGGTGGCACTAGATGCACTTACAATCTCCCCCTTTTTGGTGATTGATGACAAACTAGTTGAAGTTTTCAACGGGGAATATAGTCTGTGAAATTGTAAAGGATAAGGAATTGTCTTCATAAGTTGCAAGGGCTCCCCCTGAAGATGTGCATATAAGTTAATTTGCTTTTGGAATGCAAATGCACATGGCAGGTTGTACTTGTGGAGATCCACTTCAGCTTATGATGACAATCCACTATGCATGTGAAAGTATATGAAGATAATGACATGCATAATGGAAAATGGACGTCTGCAGAATGAGATAAGTGCGGAATTTATCGTCGCACATGCGGAATTTATCTTCGCATAACAGGGTGGCAAACAAGTAGCAGACGACCATCTGGTTTAAGTGTTACAACTCATAAGAACTAAATGTAGCAAAAAAACGAGAGTTGTAAGCACGAAGCAAAATATAAGGCACCCGCCCATATGAACCCGCTTGAAGACTATCAATCTCATATGCTTCTCCCCCTTTTGTCAGTAATGACCAAAAAGGTTTGAAGACATAGAGCCTCTACTCGTTCCCATGAGGAGTAGATGAAGTAGCAGGGTTGTTGGCGTTGTTTAGCGGTGCAGAAGAGCTTGGAGGTGCTGAAGCAGGTGGTGGTGAGGTATCATCGTCTTCTTCATCAATGATTCTGGCAGTGACTGTGGCAGCAGATGAAGAGAACTCAGAGTCTTCAAGTGATGGTGTGCTTCACATCATAGCCCTTCTAGGAGGTGTGGTGTCAAACTTGAATCGCTCAGTGAAGCCATCCTCTTCAAGTTCAGCTTCAGTACACATCATTGATAGCCCTTTCCATGTACGACGACAGGTTTCATGGGTAACGAAAGCATTCTTGGTGGCAAGATTTCGAAGATGATTAACATCCACCAAGAGGCTTTTCATCTGACGCTTTAGCCAGTCATGATGCCTATCTTGTTTTTGATGAAGAGCCACAAGAAGCTCTCGGTCATTGAGAACACGAGCGCGCTTCTTGGGTCTTGAAGCAGTTGCACTGTCAGTGGCTTCAGTTGAAGCAGGGTGGCGTGCACGTGTAGTGCCAGCCAAAGGATACACCCTGGAGATGGCTTCAACACCTTCAACATTCTGAGTGAAGCTCTGGTGTTCTGCATTCTGAAGACTCAAAGGTTGCTTGGCAGGCTCAGTATATATAGCTTCAGCAGAGGTATCCACATCTAGCAAGAAGATCCGATGGTTGCGGGCTGAGGGCTGATATGAGATTGCAGAGTGAAGCTTGATCAGTCTCATTACCCAAGGAGCATAGAACTTCAAACCAAGTAAATCTGAGCCTGGTGCAGCAAGTTGGCGTATGAAGAAGTCCTGTGTGTTGAAGCATTTGCCATGAAGGATACAAAATATCAGAGTCTTCATTGCACCCTCGATCTTGGCATTTGGAGAGTGCCCTTTGATAGGCCAGAGAGTCCGCCGGATAATGTGATAGATGGTTCTGGGCAGGTACTCAAAGTCTTCAACGAAGAACTCTGTTGGATAAGGAGCATCATGGGGCAATGGCTTCATCATGGAGAGCATCTGACTCATATTCGATTCAGGCCTCTGGAATATGCTCTCAAGAGCTTCAGTGTGTAGTGGACAGCCTTCCTCGAAGAATTCGCCAGGAGTGGGCAGGCCGGTGAGCTCAATGATATCAAATGCATTGGCTTTGTGATGGACATTGCCGGTCATCCACTCCAGGGCCCAAGTCTTCGGATCTCTGTTGTATCCTTTGATGTGGAGGGTGGCATAGAATTGCAGCAGAAGCTCTTCATTCCAGTGCTCTTCATCAGTTACAAACTGCAGCAGACCCACTTGCTTGAAGCAATCCAACGCTTCCTCTAAACAGGGCAGACCAGCAATGGCTTCAACATCAAGGCGCTTGTGCGGGAAGATGCGACCTTGGTTGTATAGGATGCATGAATAGTAGCTGCGCTGAGGATAGCTCCAGAACCTATCTGATGAAATCCTTTCCCTTGAATAAGGGTTCTTGGAGCTGTTGAAGAACGTATTATCTGCCTTGAAGCTATTGATGTTAAACGAGCTAGGTGCTGATGCAGGACCTGTGAACCTCGGCAGCCTTGGGACGGGCTTCTGGACATGAGGCCTGTGCTCAACATGGTAATCAAATTGAGGACCTGCAGCAGACTCAGGAACAGAAGTGTCTGGATCAGTAGCTTCGCTGTCTTCTGAAGCTTTTGGTGGGGAGGGCTCCACATTGGCTTCAGTGTTGGTTGTGGCAGCCTCAATATTTTCAGCCTCCGCTTGACTAGCTGGAGGGTCGGTCACAAGCATGTTCTCCTGGAGAACTGCTTCTTGGTGGAGCAGAGGAGTGGGCTCTTGTGGTGCTTCTTCTGAGGCTGATGCAGCCGGAATGTCTTCAGCATAGACTTGAGGCCTTGGACCTTTGCGAAGTCTACGGAACGCAGACGACGCCTGTGGGATTGGAGCGCGCTGGGCCTCATAGTCTTCTTCCTCTTGAGGGCGATCCGCCCATGAAGCATCCTGTGCAATTGGCGTCAGTGGACGACCAATGCTGATGAGTTCGTTGTGTTCTAATTGAGGAAGGGTTGCATCATCTTCTACATTGTCACGATGACCAATGTCTTCAGCAGTGATGGGATCAGCTGCTGGAATGTCTTCAGGAACAGGAGCCTCTATGGAAGCAGGCTCATGCACCGTCAGTTGACGTTCTGCGTCAGGGTGAACCATAGAAATAGGTTCAACTATCAAGGGCTCTGTGGGAGCAGCCTGAGATTTCTTGGTCTTTCTCTTTTTCTTGCTGAGGGCAGTAGGAGAGGCTTCAGAGCTTTTCCTCTTCCTGGCTTCAGCCTCAGCAGTTCTTGTCTTCTTGAGCTCTGAAGCTGTTGACTGGCTCTTTGGCTTCGAGCCAGTTGTTGCAGTTGGGAAGACAAGTGGAATTGCTTCCTGCCTTGGTGCCTCTAGTTCAGCTGGAACAGTCTTCTTTTTCTTTGCGGCCATCTTGGGGTCGATGCTAGGACGCCCAAGTGCCTTGCGCTTCTCAGCCTCATTGTAGGCTTGCACACATCTGTCCGCCAGAGACTTCATTCGCTCCCGCGAACCTAGAGCTTCTGCATGCTTCTTCAGAAAGTTTTCCTTTAGTTCGTGCAACATGATCTTGAAGCTCTTCACTTCTTACACACTGAGCTTGTCCATACGCTTCTTGAACTGAGACTTTTCATGATCAATTTTCTGCTTCAGTTCAACAATGCGCTGGGCAATTGCAAGTTCTAAAGCAATAGCGCCTTGGAAGGCGACGCTGAGGCCAACGGGCAGCTGCAGATCTTCGAAGCTGATGTTTGGTGTGGCAAACCATCCGTCGATGAAGTTGTGGATGATGGCGACATCAAAGAGAGGCAAATTGTTGAAGATTTCAGCTTCTTCTTTGCTCTTGATGAGCTGCTCGAGAGCGTCATCTCCAAGATCTTCATCACTTGACAGATCAATGGCTTCGCTGTGCAGAATGGCAGCAGCTGTGAGCTCTTTGCCGGTGTGTGGCTGAGGCATCTTGGCCTTCTGGGGCTTGGAGATGCGGGATACGTCTTTAGACTACACACTGTCTTCAGGAGGTGCAGTTGCCAATGGCTTCGCCCTTGAGATTTTTGGTGAAGGGGCCGGCTTTGAAGCTTTTGGCTTCTTCGACTGCTTTGGCTTCGGTACAGCAGGAGCTTCATCAGACTCAGAGTCAGCTGGAGGGTCATTCCCGGCAGTCCCTTGGACTAAGATGCGGGTGATGAGGCCCTCAAGGTTGGCATACGGACCGATGATATTGGGTTCTGCGTCGCGTGTGCCATCTGCCCTTGGTGCTAAGGGACCAGGGTTGAAGTCTAACCCAAATTTCTTCTTGTTCTGCTTCGCTGATTGTTGGGCAAACTGGAAGTTGCGCTTGAACAGATTGTCGTCACGACACCAGAGTAGTGACGACGGATGTGCATCATCAGGCTGTGGCCCACGAACCATGCATGGATAGAAGCTTTGGGCAATAGCTTCATCTCTGGACCTGGGTACAAGGTGCTTGTATAAGATGTCTCCCCACGGTCTTTTGATGGCACTTTTCTCAGCATACTCTTGGGTTGTGAAGCGGTATTTGAACCATTGTTCTGCCCAATAGCGTCGAATCCATTGGATTCGGGTCTTGTGCTGCCCATAATTCTCTTCAGGATCTGTTTTATACATTTCTGCCAGGTCATCAGGCAGATCTTTGGATGTTCCTCCACATCTCTGTCTGCCCCCCTTCCTTGCTGCTGTTTCTGAAGCCATAAACCTTAACTTGGAAGGCTTCAAGACGTTCAAAGGCTTCAAAGTCTTTCTTTTGCTGGACCAAGAGGAACTGGCTTCAGGAGAATTTATGTGATGCTGTAAGAACTCTGCAAATGAATGCAGACTATGAGAACAAAAGGATTCTCCCACGGACATATACCTGTGACAGCATTAAGGTGCGAGGGAAGGAGAAGAGGTCATATGCATTCTCAGAAGGTTTTGAAGATTAATCAGTTTAGAAGACATTGACCTCATCGTGCGAAGACATTCACTCATAGATAAGAAGTTGGTTCTAGATTTGTACGAACCCACAGATCAGTACAAGTGAGGAATCTAACTACTCCATGAAGCATAAGTGAATATACTAGGCATGTTATGAGATGCAGATTGAGAGATCTAACTTGTGTGAAGAGAAACTTCTTATGGTAGAAAGTGACAGAACCATGAGATCAAAAGGGGCTGTAAAAAGAAGTTTTATTTACCACACTTGGAACTGCTAGACGGAGTGGGAGATGATGCCGAGCAGTTCAATCCTCCGTGCCCTAACTTGGCGACGGAAGACACCTACGGCGACGGCGGAGAGGACGATGTCCGCGATCGGCGTGAAGACGGTGTCGGAGAGGTTGCGGCAGCGAAGCGCTTCGTCGCCGGCGTCGTCGAGAGCTAGCGGTGGCGCTAGGGTTCGTGCGAGGGTGGAAGAAGGAGATAATGACCGCGGTAAGTGTGAATTTATAGGCGCAGGGGCGGCACGGTGCTATTACACAGGTGCCCCTGGCGATTCGCATCTGAGGAACGCGTGGCCAGTTTGCGGAAGTTTGGGGTTTGTTCCACGTCCCACACACGCCTGGATTGTCGGGCGGTCGTTCCTGCTTCTCCAGATTTTATGTGGAGGAATGAGCATTGAAAACGGACTTTATGGTTGTCTCTATATCTTCTGCTGACAAGGACTCAGTGAAGACATTCGACAGTTTTAATAGAATGCATATGACTTGGAGAGATAGAGTTTGAGATAGAAAGCATAGAGAGGTTGGGGTCCGATCACATTCACTTAGTTCAAAAGATTCAACACGAAGATATAGCTATAAGTGAATGCTGTAGAGGACAGAACACTAGCATATATACATCAACATAGTGAAGATAATCATGAAAATATGTTGAGTTTGAAGCCAAACCAAATGTGAAGACATTGCAAGATAATGCCATGAGTGAAACACTTCAAAATAGAACTTTTGGTGGTGGCGTTACCCACCGTATAGGAAGTATTAGACCCAGACACGGCGCACAATTATCGTGGCGCTCCGAAGTCAAATTCCACGTTAATGTATTCACACTTAGAATGTATGTCTTCATTGATTGAAGATATACTTTACTTTGTGTGTTGCACATCTAAGTCATCATATGCATAAGTGTTAGGATGTGTGCCTGATCACAGGACATTTGAGGATTCCAGGATATTTAGCTCACACCGTAACTTGCAAAACCTCTTCTCATCCAAGGGCTTGGTGAAAATATCTGCCAATTGCTCTTTAGTGTTGACGTGTATGATATCAATGTCTTCCTTCACAACATGATCTCTGAGAAAGTGATGACAAATTTCAATGTGCTTTGTCTTCGAGTGCTGAACTGGGTTGTTGGCAATCTTGATGGCGCTTTCGTTGTCACAGTAAAGTGGCACTTGCTTCAGATGAATGCCATAGTCCTTGAGTGCTTGCTTCATCCACAAAAGCTGAGCGCAGCAAGATCCAGCAGCAATGTATTCAGATTCAGCAGTGGAGAGAGATACACAGTTCTGCTTCTTTGAAGACCAACATACAAGTGATCGTCCCAGAAAGTGACATGTGCCTGATGTAGACTTGCGATCAACTTTGTCACCAGCATAATCAGCATCCAAAAATCCAACCAAATCAAACTCTGAGCCCTTTGGATACCATAATCCTAGAGTTGGGGTGTGAGCCAAATATTGAAGAATTCGCTTCACAGCTAAGTGATGCGACTCCTTTGGTGCCGCTTGAAATCGAGCACACATGCAAACACTAAGCATAATATCTGGCCTAGATGCACATAGATAAAGTAAAGAACCAATCATGGAGCGGTATACCTTTTGATCGAACTCTTTACCATTGTCGTCAGGACCCAGATGATGTTTGGCTGGCATTGGAGTTGTGAAGCCTTTGCAGTCTTGCATACCAAACTTCTTCAGGCAATCTTTGAGATACTTCTCTTGAGATATGAAGATGCCATTGCGTTGTTGTCGTATTTGAAGACCAAGGAAGAACTTCAGCTCCCCCATCATGGACATTGGATATTGCTCTTGCATCATATATCCAAACTCTTCACTGTACTTCTGATTGGTGCAGCCGAAGATAAGGTCATCCACATATATTTGGCACACAAACAGTTCACCATCATATGTCTTCGTGAAAAGAGTGGGATCTAGGGAACCAGGTATGAAGCCTTTGCTCTTCAGGAAGTATTTGAGTGTGTCATACCAGGCCCTAGGGGCTTGTTTGAGGCCATACAGTGCCTTGTTGAGCTTGTATACCATGTTAGGATGTTTTGGATTTTCAAAGCCAGGCGGTTGTGCAACATACACTTCTTCTTCAATCTTGCCATTGAGAAAGGCACACTTCACATCCATTTGATATAGAAGTATGTTATGATGATTTGCATAGGCCAGCAGTATGCGTATGGCTTCAAGCCTAGCCACAGGAGCAAATGTTTCATCGAAGTCAATGCCTTCCACTTGAGTATATCCTTGAGCAATGAGACGAGCTTTGTTTCTGACAACTTGACCATGCTCATCTTGCTTGTTGCGGTATATCCATTTGGTGCCTATTATATTGTGCTTCCATGGATCAGGACGCTTAACCAGTTCCCATACATTATTTAGCTCAAACTGTTGAAGCTCTTCTTGCATAGCTTGAATCCATTCAGGTTCCATGAAGGCTTCTTCAACTTTCTTGGGTTCTGATATTGAGACGAATGCGAAGTGCCCACAGAAATTTGCTAGCTGAGTTGCCCTTGAATGAGTGAGTGGACCTGGTGCATTGATGTTGTCAATTATTCTGTCAATCTACACTTCGTTGGCAACACGAGGATGTACAGGGCGAAGACTTTGCTCTTGCTGATCTGTGTTGTTGTTGGGAGGAATGTCTTCAAGCTGAGCATTGTCTTCATGTTGATCAGGTGCTGAGATGATAAGTTCTTCTTCAGGATGAGCTTCAGAAGGTATAATCGCTCCAGTTCCCATTAGCTTGATTGATTCACTAGCTGGAATCTCATCTAGCACATTTGGCAGTTGCTCTCTTTGTGAACCATTTGTCTCATCGAACCGCACATCCACTGTTTCAACCACTTTGTAATGAAAGAGATTGAAGACTCTGTAGGAGTGCAAATCCTTTCCATATCCAAGCATAAAACCCTCATGTGCTTTTGGTGCAAACTTTGAGGTGTGGTGTGGGTCCTTGATCCAGCACCTTGCGCCAAATACTCTGAAGTAACTGACATTTGGCTTCTTGCCAGTTAGGAGTTCATAAGATGTCTTGTTCAGAAGCTTGTCAAGATAAACACGATTGATTGTATGGCATGCAGTGTCAATGGCTTTAGTCCAGAATTTTCTTGGAGTCTTGTATTCATCTAGCATCATTCTGGCCATCTCAATGAGTGTTCTGTTCTTGCGTTCGATGACGCCATTCTGCTGTGGCGTGTACGGAGCTGAGAATTCATGTGTGATGCCCAAGGTATCAAGATATGTATCAAGGCCAGTGTTCTTGAATTCAGTGCCATTGTCACTTCTGATGTGCTTTATCTTGGCGCCAAAATTGTTCATAGCACGATTGGCGAAGCGTCTGAAGACATCCTGCACTTCAGTCTTGTAAAGAATTATGTGCACCCAAGTATATCTAGAATAATCATCAACAATAACGAAGCCATAGAGGCAAGCAGTAGTAGTAAAAGTTGAATAGTGAGTGGGACCAAAAAGATCCATGTGAAGCAGTTCGAAGGGTCGAGTAGTGGTCATGATTGTCTTCGAGGGATGTTTTGCCCTCGTCATCTTCCCTGCTTCACAGGCACCGCATAAGTGATCTTTCTTGAACTTGACGCCCTCGATGCCTATGACATGTTTCTTCTTCGCAAGGGTGTGGAGGTTCCTCATGCCGGCATGCCCAAGCCTCCAATGCCAAAGCCAGCATTCTGAAGCATTTGCAAGAAGACATACTGCAAGTTGTGGCCCTGCTCAGAAATCTACCACATACAAATCATCTTTCCGATACCCTTCAAACACTAGAGACTTGTCAGATTCCATTAGTACAAGGCAACGATATTTTCCAAACATTACGATCATGTTCAAATCGCAAAGCATTGAGACAGACATTAAGTTGAAGCCAAGGGATTCAACAAGCATGACTTTATCCATGTGTTGATCCCTTGAGATTGCAACTCTACCTAGACCCAATACCTTACTTTTACCAGTGTCAACAAATGTGATGTGACTCTTGTCGGATGGACGTAAGGTTGAGTCCATAAGAAGACTTCTTTTGCCAGTCATGTGATTTGTACACCCACTGTCAATAATCCATTCTGAAGACTTTGAAGACGCTGGTGTCGTACCCTACAGTGCAGTTAGGCGGATAGGCTTCACGAAGAGAATTGTGAGGCAAGAACATTTGACGAACCAGTGGGTTATGAAAACTTAGATCCAGATTAGGACTAATAGGGAGAGTAGCATGCGATTCAGGAATGAAGTACATAATGATGCCATTCGGGCATTTTATCTTGCGCCCTACAAGATTTTTAAGGTCCCCAGCAATAGCGTCAAAAGATTTAGTTTTTCTACTGGAGACCTTTCCCTGCAAAAGAGAGTTAAGCTTTCTTAACCACCCACATCTTCAGGGGTGGCTTAGAAGCAATAAGTCTAAGTGCAGCATCTGAGAATTTTGGCTTTGAAGCCTTAGCAAACAGTCTTGCAGGTGGACAATAGTACTCATAATAATAAGCAGAATAATTTTTGGTCATATGAACATGACGGTTTGATGAACCGCTCTCATATTCATATGCGTGAGTATGGTTTCCCTGCAAAACATTTGCGTTAGTGTGACTCAGGTGAGTCCTCTGTTTGTATGAAGCCTTTGGACCGTATGAAGCCTTTGGTCTAAGGTTTGTCTTCTTCAAGTGAGGTGTCATGAAGACATTCACAGGAAGATTTTCCAGACACTTTTTCGGAACCCAGATCTTCTTCATAGGCGGTCCATTCCTGTAGTTAGTACCAATGTACCTGGCAAACACTTCACCATTCTGATTCTTAAACAGTATATAGTTTGCATCAAAGGATTCATCAATGATAATGGGGTTAGCACAAGTGAAGCCAGATAAATTGGATGGATCTGCTGAAGGTTCCTTTGCAGCAACCCACTTGGTTTTGGGGTACTGCTCAGGTTTCCAGTAAGAGCCATCTGTATTTATTTTCCTTACGAACCCAACACCCTCTTTCCTAGGGTTTCGGTTCAGAATCTGCTTCTTGAGGACATCACATAATGTCTGATGTCCTTTAAGACTTTTGTACATCCCTGTTTCAAGCAATGTCTTCAACCTAGCATTCTCATTAGCAATAGCAGTGGTATCCTCAGCAGAGGGGTTAGTTACCACATCAACAGTTGAAGATATTGCAATAGCAGTAGCAGTGGAACATTCAGCAACAGAAGTAGCATTATCACGCTCAATGCATTTAAGACATGGTGGTTCAAATCCTTCCTGAGCGGAACTGATCTGTTCGGCGCGAAGTGACTCGTTTTCCTTTTGAAGATCTTCATGAGCCGCTCTCAATTTCTCAAGTTCTTGCTTCCTTTGAAGATAATCATAGGAAAGCTTTTCATGAGTTGTTGAGAGAGTATCATGACGATCCTCAAGTTCCTGATACTTAACATGAAGATTTTTTATGTCTCCAATTAAGGATTCAGATCGAGTCATTTCAGCACCCAACAGATCATCGCTTCTGTCTAACAGTTTTTGAATATGTTCCATGGCTTTCTATTGTTCAGTTGCAATTTTAGCAAGTGTTTTGTAACTGGGTTTTGAATCACAATCAGAGTCATCGTCACTAGATGTTTGATAGTGAGTAGTGCGTTTGTTTACCTTGGCACCGCGTGCCATGAAGCAGTAGGTAGGAGTGGAGTAGTCCTTGTCATTTGCAACGGTGTTGGTGATGAAATCATTGTCTTCAGTGTTGAAGATGGACTTGGCGACGTATGCTGTAGCCAGACTTGCAATGCCAGAATCAGACTCCTCCTCAGACTCCACCTCTGCCTCCTCAGAAGCGGACTCCTCCTCTGAATCCATTTCCTTGCCAACAAACGCACGTGCCTTGCCAGATGAGCTCTTCTTGTGTGATGAAGACTTTGAGGAAGATTTGGAAGAAGACTTTGTGTATTTCTTCTTCTTGTTGTTGTCAGAGTCATATTCCTTGCTCTTCTTCTTCTTTCTGTTCTCATTGTCCCACTGTGGACACTCAGAGATGAAGTGTCCAGTTTTCTTGCACTTATGGCATGTTTTCTTCTTGTAGTCATGAGCAGAAGCTTCATCATTCCTTGAGCTTGATCGTGAAGACTTTCTGAAGCCTTTTTTCTTGGTGAATTTTTGGAACTTCTTCACTAGCATTGCAAGTTCCCTTCCAATGTCTTCAGGATCATCAGAACTACTGTCAGATTCTTCTTCAGATGAGGAAACAGCTTTTGCCTTCAAGGCATGAGTTCGCCCATAGTTTGGACCGTAGATATCTCTTTTCTCAGAAAGCTGAAACTCATGTGTGATGAGCCTCTCAAGTATGTCAGATGGATCGAGTGTCTTGAAATCAGGACATTCTTGAATCATCAGGGCTAGGATGTCAAACGAACTATCAAGTGACCTCAGCAGCGTCTTGACGACTTCATGTTTGGTGATCTCAGTAGCGCCGAGGGCTTGAAGCTCATTTGTGATGTCAGTGAGTCTGTCAAATGTGTGCTGGACATTCTCATTGTCATTTCGCTTGAAGCGGTTGAAGAGATTGCGAAGGACACTGATTCTTTGCTCTCTCTGGGTTGAGATGCTTTCATTGACCTTGGAGAGCCAGTCCCAGACCAGCTTGGATGTCTTCAAAGCACTCACACGGCCATACTGTCCTTTGGTCAGATGACCACAGATGATGTTCTTGGCAGTAGAGTCCAGTTGAACGAATTTCTTGACATCAGCAGCAGTGACACCTTCTCCAGCCTTGGGAACGCCGTTCTCGACGACATACCATAGGTCGACGTCAATGGCTTCAAGATGCATACGCATCTTATTCTTCCAGTAGGGATATTCAGTTCCATCGAAGACGGGGCACGCAGCGGAGACTTTAATTATCCCTGCAGTCGACATAGCTAAAACTCCAGGTGGTTAAACCGAATCACACAGAACAAGGGAGCACCTTGCTCTGATACCAATTGAAAGTGCGTTATATCGACTAGAGGGGGGTGAATAGGCGATTTTTATGAAAGTCTTCAAAACATGGAAGTTATGAAGACAAACAGTAGAGATATGCCTATTACTATGCAGCGGAAGTTAGACTACACTAGGCAAGCCATGGTCAAGTATCAACAGAGTGAAAGCACAGTGACAAATAGCTGTAGTGTAATTAGGATCAGGTAGGAAGATACTATGAAGCCAAACAGATCATACACTCACGTTGTGAAGACAAAAGATAGAACAGACACGCAATGACTTCACAATGAGTGATTAGTAAGTAAAAGGAAGTGAAGATGAAACCAGTGACTCGTTGAAGACAATGATGTGTTGGACCAGTTCCAGTTGCTGTGACAACTGTACGTCTGGTTGGAGCGGCTAGGTATTTAAACCTTAGGACACACAGTCCTGGACACTCAGTCCTGAACACGCAGCTCAGGACACCAAGTCCTCACTGTATTCTCCTTGAGCTAAAGTCACATAGTCCTCGCCCAATCACTCTGGTAAGTCTTCAAGGTAGACTCCCAAACCTTCACAGACTTCGTTCACTGGCAATCCACAATGTCTCTTGGATGCTCTGAACGCGACGCCTAACCGTCTGGGGATGCACGGTCCTCAAGTGTAATAAGTCTTTAGATCACACAGACAAGAAGACTTAAGTGATGCCCAATGTTCTCTTGCTCTGGGTGGTTAGGGCTTTATCCTCGCAAGGAATTCTCTCTCTCAAAGGCTTCGAGGTGGGTTGCTCTCAAACAACAAAAGCCGTGCACTGAAACCTGAGCAGCCAACCGTTTATGGTTGTGGGGGGTGGGCTATTTATAGCCACTTGGCAACCCGACCTAATTTGTCCGAAATGACCCTGGGTCACTAAGGAACTGACACATGTCTCAACAGTCAGATTTCAAACTCTCATGGCAACTTTACTTGGGCTACAAGCAAAGCTGACTTGTCCGGCTCGGGACAAGATTCGCTCTCATTGTCTTCACTCGAAGACATAGGTTTTTGGTTTAGGCATCACTTAAGTCATTCTGACTGGTTCTCCTGGACCCCACTTAACAGTATGGTGGTTCCTATGACTCAACACAAAAGAAAAAGAACTACGAAAGATCTAAGTCTTCGATCTCCATAGGCTTCATAACGTGTCTTCTTTTGTCATAGTCTTTAATGTGAATATCTTCATATACCACCTTTGACTTCCATGTCTTCATACATTTTTAGGGGTCCTCTCTGGTAGTAAAACTGAATCAATGAGGGACTTCTACCTGTGTTATCCTGCAATTCTCACAAACACATTAGTCCCTCAACTAGGTTTGTCGTCAATACTCCAAAACCAACTAGGGGTGGCACTAGATGCACTTACAAAGTCATTGCATGTTTGCATTATCTATTTGCCTTCACTGTGTGACTGCTTGTTCTGATTGGCTTCATACTATCTTCCATCCTGATCTATACTTCCTAGCTGCTATTAGTCTTTGTGCTTTCATTTCATTGAATACTTGACTATGGCTTGCTTAGTGTAGTCTACCTTCCGTTGCATGGTAAGAGGTTTATTTCTATCGTTTGTTCCATGTTTTGAAGACTTTCATAAAAATCGCCTATTCACCCCCCCTCTAGTCGATCACTAGCACTTTCCATAATGCTGTTAGAGTTATGACTAGAGGTGGTAAAATGACTCAGGAACCTTTGTATCCTGAGGGCCATCCTAAGAGAATTGAGCAAGATTCTCAGAGAAATAATATTGATGCACCTAGTCCTTCTAAGAGGAAGAAAAAGAAAAATGATAGGACTTTGCATGCTTCTAGTGAACCTGTTATTGACACACCTGAGAATCCCAATGATATCTCTATTTCTGATGTTGAAACACAATCTAGTAATGAGCATGAACCTAGTGATAATGTTAATAATGATGTTCATGTCGATGCTCAACCTAATAATGACAATGAAGTAGATATTGAACCTGTTGTTGATCTTGATAACCCACAATCAAAGAATCAACGTTATGATAAGAGAGACTTTGTTGCTAGGAAGCACAGTAAAGAAAGAGAACCATGGGTTCAGAAACCCATGCCTTTTCCTCCTAAACCATCCAAGAAAAAGGATGATGAGGATTTTGAGCACTTTGCTGAAATGATTAGACCTATCTTCTTGCGTATGTGTTTGACTAATATGCTTAGAATGAATCCTTATGCTAAGTACATGAAAGATATTGTTACTAATAAAAGAAAGATATCGGAAGCTGAAATTTCCACCATGCTTGCTAATTATACTTTTAAGGGTGGAATACCTAAGAAACTAGGAGATCCCGGAGTACCAACTATACCATGCTCCATTAAAAGAAACTATGTTAAAACTACTTTATGTGATCTTGGAGCCGGTGTTAGTGTTATGCCTCTCTCTTTATATCATAGACTTGATTTGAATAAGTTGACACCTACTGAAATATCTTTGCAAATGGCTGACAAATCAACTGCTATACCTGTCGGTATTTGTGAGGATGTGCCTGTTGTGGTTGCAAATGTTACTATTTTAACGGACTTTGTTATTCTTGATATTCCAGAGGATGATAGTATGTCTATTATTCTTAGAAGATCCTTTTTGAATATTGCAGGGTCTGCTATTGATTGCACCAAAGGCAATGCCACTTTTCATGTTAATGGTAATGAGCATACGGTACACTTTCCGAGGAAACAACCTCAAGTCCACAATATCAATTCTATTGGAAATTTTTCAACTATTACTATTGGAGGTTTTGAATTTCCTCTTCCTACTGTCAAGAAGAAATACGATATTCTTATTGTTGGGGACATGCATATTCCCGTTGAGGTAACCTAGTGTTATTCGAAAATTATCCGATTTCATGCAATTCGGAATGAGTTTGTTAACAAGACTTGATCAACCTTGTTACTGGATTCCCTTTGATGAGCATGAGATGGATGAATTTAGAAAACACAACTATCTGTACCCTCTTTTTACTTTCTGTTATTTATATTAAATAAAGCAAAAATATTAATTTCTGTCTATTTTCTGAATTATCCATGCAATAAAAAATACCCCAAAAATAAAAGTTCTCCAAATGCCCTGAAATTTAAATATGATTTTTTCTATAATATATGAGAATATCCGGCGCTGAGAACACGGCAGGGGAGCAAGCACCTGGCCACGAGGGTCCAGGGCGCGCCCCCTGCCTCGTGGGCCCATGGTGGCTCCCCTCCACTTATTCCAGCTACCAGACACTCCTTCTTCCTCCCAAAAACATCACTAGCCAGCTCAAACCCGAGTCCAAGCTCATCTTGCTACCATTTTCGATCTCCTTGCTCGAAGCTCCATTCACAAAACTGCTTTGGGGGATTGTTCTTTGGTATGTGACTCCTCCAATGGTCCAATTAGTTTTTGTTCTAGTGCTTTATTCATTGCATATTTTTGCTGCTTAGGTGACCCTGTTCTTGAGCTTGCATGTCAAATTTATATGGTCAAAAATAGTTTTAATGCATGATATATCCTCTAGGCACTTGTGGGAGTAGTTGCTATCAATTCTGTTGAGTTTGGTTCACTTTTATTTTGAAGTTACTAAAAATTTCAGAAATTTTTCAGAGGAAGAAATATGTTTAGGAAAATGTACCAAGGTGGTCCTTTAAGGAAGCAAGGACCCAGGCTCGCAATACGCGATGCCGACGATGAACCACCGAGGGAAGCTCAGGTGCGGGCTTGTGAATGGCCGTCAAAGGACTTTATGGATCGAGCAGGAATCAAGGAAGAATTTAACGCGTATGTGCGTAATGCCAATCTTGAGAGCTTCGAGGCAGATAAGTGCTGCCAATACCACAATCTCACTGATTCCTTTGTGATAAGGTTTGAATTTTCATCATCACGCAATTCTCAAACTGTCCTATTTGATCTTTATGAAAAATCTTATACTATGGACTTAGAGGATTTTAATACTGCTTGCAAACTTCCACAATGGGGCAACACTACTGAGCCTCGCAAATCTAAGTTTAGAAATTTTCTTGCTAGTATAACTGTGGGGAAATCTAGATATATAACACAAGCTACCATAGGGAGCATTCATTTTCCTGCTATACATTATTTTGCTCTCTTCATAGGTAGGTGCATAAATGGTAAGGATGAAGCATGTCACATGTGTGTCCCTGACCTCAATGTTCTCAGGAGTGCTGTGTTAGGAGATAAACATTATAATTTGGGAGCCATTGTTGCACGTAGGTTGCATAATAATAGATTTAATGGAGATTTCTTTGGTGGAATTTATGCAACCCGTCTAGTTAATTTTCTCGATATACCCATACGTGGGTATGATATTGAGTTGCCTCCTGTTTATTTAGATTATGAGGCTATGGTTCGTCATCAGTTTGTTGAGAGGAACGATCAGTTTCTCCAGTACTGACTAATCTTTGACAGACGACGCACCTATCACGTCGCTCTCCCTCCTCCTACTTTCTTTGATTTTCAGGCAAAAGGGAGATATGTTATAACCAGGGAGGAGGCGACCGAGTACGAGAGGAGGGCGGAGACAGCTCGCCTCCAAGTTGTAGCTCATCAGGCAATTGCCGCTGCATCTCAGTACGACCCCAGCTACAACTTTGGATATCCGTCAGGCCAGCTGTGGCCATAGACCAACTTAGTCCAAAAACCTAAGCTTGGGGGAGTACGTATTTCTCATCGACATTACATTCATGTTCACACACTCATGCTAGTTGTCGGTGTTCATACTTTTTCATTGTATCATCCATGCTAGTTTATTTTCCTTTTTATGCTTTCTTGTGTGTTTAATAAACCTTAAGAAAAACAAAAAAATAGTTGTAGCTTTCAGCTAGTTTACTTTCCATGCCTGTAGTAGTAATAATTAAAAGAAAACCCAAAAAGATTTCTCGTTCTTCTTTTGCTTGTTGGGAGCTTTCCCGTGTAAATAGTTTTATTTCTTTTCTTGTTCTTTGGGGGTTGAGAGGAGAAGACCATGATTAAAATGATTGAGTGGCTCTCATATGCATTATTTTTTATCTAACAAAGAGCCCATATTACCTTGTCTTCTCTCTTGAATTGAATGCTTGCAGATTCCAGCTTAGTCCAATGCACGTGCACTATTATTATTTTCCACACTATTCGGTCGTGCAAGTGAAAGGCAATAAGGATGATTATATGATGAACTTATTGAGATGAGAAAAGCTGGTATGAACTCGACTTCTCTTGTTTTCGTAAATATGATTAGTTCATCGTTCCTGATTCAGCCTATTACGAATAAACATGTTTGCAATGACAATTAGAGATTATAGTTGCTTATGCCATGTTTAATTAGCTAGGAGTTTATAATGGTTTACCTTGTGTGCCAACATGCTATTAAAATGGTTGTGATGTGGTATGATAGGGTCGTATCCTCTTTTGAACGATTCGAGTGGCTTGACTTGGCACATGTTCACGCATGTAGTTGAAACAAAATCAACATAGCCTCTACGATATTTATGTTCATGGTGCATTATATCCTACTCATGCTTGCATTCGGTGTTCATTAATTTTAATGCATGTTCATGACTGTTGTCGCTCTCTAGCTGGTCGCTTCCCAGTCTTTTTCTAGCCTTCACTTGTACTAAGCGGGAATACTGCTTGTGCATCCAACTCCATAAACCCCAAAGTTATTCCATATGAGTCCACCATACCTACCTATATACGGTATCTACCTGCCGTTCCAAGTAAATTTGTATGTGCCAAACTCTAAACCTTCAAATAAACATGTTTTTTGTATGCTCGAATAGCTCATGTATCAACTAGGGTTGTCTGTATCTTCCATGCTAGGCGGGTTATTCTCAAGAGGAGTGGACTCCACTCCTCACTCACGAGAAAGTGCATGGTCACCGGGATGTCCAGTCCCATGCTTTATGCAAATCAAATCAAAATAACTGCAAACAAAACTCCCCCGGGACTCTTGTTAGTTGGAGGCACTCGTTGTTTCGAGCAAGACATGGATTGATGCTTGTTGGTGGAGGGGGAGTATAAACTTTACCATTCTGTTTGAGAACCTCCTATAATGTGTGTAGCATGGAAGATATCGAGATCTCTCAGTTGTTATGTTGACAATGAAAGTATACCGCTCAAAATATTATTCATATCTATTTCAAAACCGAGCTCTGGCACCTCTACAAATCCCTACTTCCCTCTACGAAGGGCCTATCCATTTACTTTTATGTTGAGTCATCATCCTCTTATTAAAAAGCACCAGTCGGAGAGCACCGCTGTCATTTGCATCCATTAGTGTTAGTTTACATTGAGTATGACTTGACTGGATCTCTTTTACCATGAATTACAATGTCTAGTCAGTCCTTGATCTTTAAAGGTGCTCTGCATTTATGTTTTGCGGTCTCAGAAAGGGCTAGCAAGATACCATCTTATTATATCATATCATGGTTGTTTTGAGAAAGTGTTGTCATCCGACATTTATTATTATTCCTCGCTAGTTGATTATGCCATTGATATGAGTAAACATGAGACCTAAATGTTATTGTGAATATGGTTAGTTCATAATCTTTGCTGAAAACTTGAATGCTGGCTTTACATATTTACAACAACAAGAGCAAACCAAGTTTGTAAAAGTTTTTCTTTATCACTTTCAGTTTATCAACTGAATTGCTTGAGGACAAGCAAAGGTTTAAGCTTGGGGGAGTTGATATGTCTCTGTCGTATCTACTTTTCCAAACATTTTTGCCCTTGTTTTGGACTCTAATTTGCATGATTTGAATGGAACTAACCCGGACTGACGCTGTTTTCAGCAGAATTGCCATGGTGTTATTTTTGTGCAGAAATAAAAGTTCTCGGAATGACCTGAAAATCAACGGAGAATTATTTTGGAATATATAAAAAATAATGGAAGGAAGATCCACGTCAGGGTGCCTCCACCTATCCACAAGGGCGGGGGCACGCCTGCCCCCTGGGCGCGCCCCCTACCTCGTGGGCCCCCTGACGCTCCACTGACCTCAACCCTGACTCCATATATTCACTTTGGGGGAGAGAAAAAACCCAGGGAGAATGATTCATCGCGTTTTACGATATGGAGCCACCACCAAGCCCTAAACTCTCTTGGAAGGGCTGATCTGGAGTCCGTTCGGGGCTTCGGAGAGGGGAATCCCGTCGCCATCGTCATCATCAACCTTCCTCCATCACCAATTGCATGATACTCACCGCCGTGCGTGAGTAATTCCATCGTAGGCTTGCTGGGCGGTAATGGGTTGGATGAGATTTATCATTTAATCGAGTTAGTTTTGTTAGGGTTTGATCCCTACTTTCCACTATGTTCTGAGATTGATGTTGCTATGACTTTGTTATGCTTAATGCTTGTCACTAGGGCCCGAGTGCCATGATTTCAGATCTGAACCTATTATGTTTTCATCAATATATGAGAGTTCTTGATCCTATCTTGCAAGTGTATAGTCACCTACTATGTGTTATGATCCGGCAACCCCGAAGTGACAATAGTCGGGACCACTCCTGGTGATGACCGTAGTTTGAGGAGTTCATGTATTCACTATGTGTTAATGCTTTGGTCCGGTACTCTATTAAAAGGAGGCCTTAATATCCCTTAGTTTCCAATAGGACCCCGCTGCCACGGGAGGGTAGGACAAAAGATGCCATGCAAGTTTTTTCCATAAGCACGTATGACTATATTCGGAATACATGCCTACATTACATTGATGAACTGGAGCTAGTTCTGTGTCATCCTAAGTTATGACTGTTACATGATCGATCGCATCCAGCATAATTCTCCATCACCGATCCATTGCCTACGAGCTTTTCCTCTATTGTTCTTAGCTTATTTACTTTTCCATTGCTATTGTTACTATAAAATACCAAAAATATTACCTTTGCTACCATTACCTTTTGCCACCGTTACCACTACTATCATATTACTTTGCTACTAAATACCTTGCTGTAGATATTAAGTTTCCAGGTGTGGTTGAATTGACAACTCAACTGCTAATACTTGAGAATATTATTTGGCTCCCTTTGTGTCGAATCAATAAATTTGGGTTGAATACTCTACCCTCAAAAACTGTTGCGATCGCCTATACTTGTGGGTTATCAGTGCTCCTCCATCAACTTGACATTCTTCAGGGGCGTTAGTCCTCATTTTTCGTCCCTTTTGGCCATTTGATGACAAAGGGGGAGAAATTTGAGTTAGTCTTCAAGCGGGTCTACTTATATGGGCGTTTTTTTTCTAAGTTACAACTCTCGTTCTTCTGAGACTTTATTCGATCGAGTTGTAAACTTAAACTCTATGGTGGTCTGATACTTTTGCTGAGTTTTTCTGCATGCTTATTCCTCATTAATGTTAATGCACGCATGTTGAACTACATCAGTTACCATATTTCATCATGCATTTCAAATTCTTCATATTGTATGTTAAATGCGTATATGGATTACAAGATATAGGGGGAGATCTCCATGATTCTACTCTTCAAAGTGTGCATTGCTTCAAAAGAAAATTCCTCACTATGCACATCTTCAGGGGGAGTTCTTCTATATCTTGCAATCAAAATCCTCAATATCAGTATTTACACTTCATATGTTTATCCCCGTTGAAAACTTAACCTATATTATCATCAATCACCAAAAAGGGGGAGATTGTAAGTGCATCTAGTGCCCCTTAGTGATTTTGGTGTATTGAAGACTTATAGGTTAAGGGACTAATGCGTTTGTGAGTGTACACAGGTCTATAAGTCTATGAGGAGTTTGATGTTTACAGAGAAAGTCGACCCCTAAAAATGAAGTTCTTCGACTGAAGACTTTGGATTTCTGAAGACTTTCTGAAGACTTTGAAAGTGAAGAAATTGGTGTAATCCTGAAGACTTGGTATTCATTCAAGGAACATGAAGCATGAAGACTTTTATTTTCGTAGTTTCATTTTCTCTTTCTTGAGTCATAGGAAACACCGTACTGTTAAAGGTGGTTGAGGAAATACTAAGGAAAAAATTTCAAGTGATGCTCAACTCAAATCCTACACCTACCAATCCCTTCGAGTGAAGCCATTGGAAATCTCATACAGCTCAATCAATTTCTTCAGTGATAGAGACGAAGTTCTTCTGGTCTCTGAGAAATTTGTTCTGACTGAGGAGTTAGGAATTCGCCAGTGCGGATTGCCTACACAATGAGGAACATGATGGCCCTGAGGAATTTGATACTCAAAATTCCGACCATTGATGTGTTATGCGCCAGCTGTCCCAAAATATCTACCCACCTAACGGCCATATCATTGAAGGGCATTTATGTCTTATCATGTCGGGCTGCTCCCTAGGCTATAAATAGCCGCTCCCTACAACCACTAGCTGGTTGGCTGCTCCGAGAGAAACTGACACTTGTCATTTGAGAGCATCCCATCCTCCGAGGACTTTGAGCGAAAATCATCAAGTGAGGAAAACCCAAACCCAAACACCTACAAACCCAAAGTGATTGAGCATCACTGAAGAGATTGATCCTGCGTGGATCTGACGCTTGTTACCTTTGAAGACTGTGCATCTTTCAGACGGTTAGGCGTCATGGTCTAGAGCATCCAAGAGGAAATTGTGGATCGCCGAGTGACCGAGTCTGTGAAGGTTTGGAAGTCACCTGAAGACTTACCACGAGTGATTGGGCGAGGTCTGTGTGACCTTAGCTCAAGGGGAATACGGTGAGGACTAAGTGTCCTGAGCTACGTGTTCAGGACTGGGTGTCCAGGACTGTGTGTCCTCGGGTTTAAATACCTAGCCGCCCTAACCAGACGTACAATTGTCACAGCAGTTGGAACTGGTCTACCAAATCATTGTCTTCACCGAGCTAACTGGTTTCAATTCCTCAATCCTTATATTTCCTCATTTCTGTGTTGTGTGCTTGTTCATATCTGTTTGAAGACCTTGACTGAAGACTTTCTCAATTTTCTTAGTTCAATTTCTTCAGTTTGTTTGTCTTCATTCTGTTTATCCTGTGTTTACGCTTTCTGTACTCTGCGCTTGTTTTCATTTCATCATGAAGACCATGCTCATGCTCTGTTACGTTTACTTTGCTTTGTTACGTTTACTTCTGAGTACTTATTCCTCTGCAAGTAGTTCTTCTCTTAGGAATTTCCTCACCCTGAAATTCCTCAGTGACGAATTCATAAAAATCGCCTATTCACCCCCCCTCTAGTCGACTTAACGCACTTTCAGCTCCCCATCGGCTTCTTCCTCCATGCCCTCCCCCTAGATGGGGAGAGGTTCTCCCATCTGGTCCGTGGCCACCATGACTCCCGGAGGGGCAGGAGCCCATCCGAGATTGGATCTCTTCTCTCTGTCTCTCTGTTTTTTGGTACTGTTTTCTGGTCGAGCATCGTTTCTTTTATAGCCGAAGATCTGTAACTCCGACCGGGCTGAAATTTCGAGGTGATTTTTTCCATAAAACTATCTTTCTTGCGACGAAAGAAAGGCTCTAACCAACATCCACAACCCTCGCATGATCCCGCAGCGCGTCCGGGGGTGGTCGTGTGGGGCCCTCGGGCACCGCCTTGCGTGACGACCAGTAGCTTAGGCAACCCAACTACAACAGCGGCAATAGCAACATGGATGATTACATTCCCATGACTGACAAGGACCAACTACACAGTGTGGGCGATGAGGATGAAGTGCCACCTAGGAGCAAATGGTGCATGGGGTGTCATTGATCGCGAGAGCTCGCCAAAGGAGGTTGATGAAAGCATGGAGGAGCTGGACTTTGACAATTATCTCCCAGTCAATCGATGACGCGACGCTGCTGCCTTGCAGAGAAGGAGACCGCCTATGATATGTGGGGAACGCCACGCTCCATGCATGCGGGCGTAGAGCGTGTTCGAGAGACAAGGATTCAGTCCTTGCGCTCGGAGTTTGATAACCTCAAGATGGCTTATGGAGAGCCCATGGATAATTTTGCGATAATTCACGACACTTGTGGGGCGTATCTGTGAGCTTGGAGACCCGATGGAGGTGAAGTAAGTCATGAAGAAGGTGTTGTGAGCCATCTCCAACAAATTCATCCATGTTGCTTCATTGACTGCCTTGTTTAGTAACATCAACAAGATGACCATGGAGGAAGCCTTTGGGTCACTCAAGGTGCAGGAGGGGCTCCTCAACAGGCTGGAGCCGAGAGGCCTAGAAGAGAAACTTCTCATGGTGAGAGGCCGTGGACGTGTATGCGGTGGAGGACACAAAGATAAAAGCGAGGTACAGTGCTACAATTATAATGACTTTGGACATTATGTTTATGGGTGTTCATAGGAGAAACACAAAACACTTCTGGCAAAGGCTTATTGTGAGGACAATGAGCCCGCGCTCCTTTGAGAGGAGTTGAGGTGAGTGCACGCCTGACGGTGTGATGCCGTTAGGGACTGTGCAAAATGACAGTGGTGTGACACCATTTTCATATGAAGCGTGGATGTGAGGCCAACAAAGATGATGGTGTGAAGCTATTGTTAGGCAGGGTCGGTGTGATGTTGAGGCAGTGGTGTGATGCCATTGTCACAAGAAGTTTATCGGTGTGAAACTTGTTGAATATTTGAGCAAATTACTACGAGATTTAATCTGAATAAAAAGTAAATAAATTATGACGACAATAAAAG
Source organism: Triticum aestivum (assembly GCF_018294505.1). NCBI lineage: Eukaryota > Viridiplantae > Streptophyta > Magnoliopsida > Poales > Poaceae > Triticum > Triticum aestivum. The sequence goes on along the minus strand of NC_057797.1, from coordinate 397,327,462 downwards.
AGATCAAACTAATCATGCGGACTAGCATAGTAGATGAATAGATCGAATCTAATGCATAGACTAGAAATAGGAATTCTATCACGATCTCAAACAAGGAGGACAAAAACACATACGGTGCAGCGGGAGCAGAACCGCTGGCGTTGATGTTGTCGCCTATGTCGTTGATGAAGAGGTTGTCGAGGTCGGGGAAGAAGTTGTCATTGAGGAAGTCGTCGCCGCCAGCTGTCATGCGAGTGCGCTCCCAAAAAACCTGACCGCCCCTCTCCCATACAGGATCACGAGAGATGGTGTTCCGGAGGCCTGATGTCCCTTCTCACGGTATCCTTGGCTCGTTCCTGAAACCCGACCCGGCCCGAAGAGGAAGAGCGCGCATATAGGTCTCCTCTTCTTATGCTCATACAAGTGGTAGAAGAGTTCGTCTTATAAGGTGACGCAACTCCCCCTTAACTAGCAGTATAAGACTAAACATTAGTCTCACTCACACCATACACAGTCCCGTGAATGAGCCACGAGAATTTCAGATTTTAGTTGGGCTTTGAGCCAAAAGCCTACTAGCAAAATCCAAGAAGACTGACAAGCATGGTGTGATGCCGTTGTTAGTCATGAGCTTAGAGCAAGGACTGGAACGGTCAAGGTAGCACACAAGGATTACGGAAGAATGTTGGATATAAACCTTGCGTGCTGGGCTTAGTTAACTGGGCATTAGTATAGATCGGTTCAGACCAACACTTAGCTAGTAAAAACATGCAGTCAGCCTGTAGTCAATTTGGCTTCTGCGTGTTCTGTCAGCTGCTAAAGCTATAAATGACAAGAGTAAATGAGTTGTTTGTACTGGTAGTAGAGTAGTATAGCTAGCTGCTTCTGAGCTGTATTGTTCAGGTCGGTTTGGAGCCCTGGAGGTCTAGATCGGTTTAGCCTATAAATATGCATGTACTTCTTTTGTTTTTTTATGATACTACAGGCAACACAACTCTTGTGACAATGGCTAAAGCTACATAACTCGTTTTTTTATGATACTACAGGCAACACAACTCTTCGACCAAAGCTACAAAACGGCTTATCTCTGTTTTTTTCACCAAAACCTTATATTCCACCCATCTCAGGGAACTTGGGCACATCTCTGGGTGCGCGATTAAAGGAGACACGGAAGCAAAACAAACAACTATTTCCAAAAGAAATAATCTCTCCGCCAAAACCGTTGTTCCAGGCATCGCGTGACAGTGCACAACAAAGGGAGAAACACAGACAGATATTCCCGAAAATTCTCTCCTCCAAAAAAGTTGTTCCAGGCATCTCAGGGAATTTGTGTGATGGTGCACAACAAAATGAGAAACACATCAGCTACACGGGCAACTATTCCCCAGAGAAATAAACTTGCCACAAAAAATGTCGTTCCAGGCATCTTGAGTAACTAATACAGTTATTTCCAGCAAAAGTCCTCCTGAGTTTTATGTCACAAGAATCCCGCTGCACCCTGCGACTGAGACGTTCCCTGCTCTGGCGTCCTCACTGCACAAACAAATAATTCATTTATCATAGCTAGGTATTTACAGAAAAGAAAAAAGGCTCTCCCTGGTCCTAATCAGAAATGGAACCTACCTGTACTGGGGTCTGCTGTGGCTGCTGCTGTTGGTGATATGCATATCCAGGATGGCCTGTGTAACCAAGAATGTTAGGATCCTCGTGACAGCAACCATAACCAGGACCAGAGCTTTGGGGGTGTCCATAGTCCACACCATTCCATTGGTCCTGCTCATATTTGTGATTGAAGAGTATGCTTGTCAACGAAAAACTCAAAGTGATCTGGTCATAAAATAACTAGAAAGTACTCCCTCTGTAAAGAAATATAAGATCGTTTAGATCACTAGATCTTATATTTCTACAGAGGGAGTAGAAGGCAAAAAACAGATAAAGACTACCTGCTTCTTAGGAGCAGGACGAGCCCAGTTAACTGTTATGATATTATCTCCCAGCTGGCTTCCATTTAGAATTGTCATAGCCTCCACAGCTGATGCCCTGCAAATACATAAAACTCACAATTCAGTCTATTCCTGGGAAGAACTGTGGTACAGTGGAGAGAGTATGGCAGACAAATTAAAGATTTGCACGATGCATCTGTGTTTTCATATTCCTGCGCACACCTATCATATATGGCTGGAGTTCTCAACCAGAATTTACCATCAGGGACATAGTATTTACCATCCTCAACCGTCACCATAAACATCACCAATCTACCATATTTCAGAATTGTCGAAATTGCAATATAAATAATTATGGTTCTGGTCTCGACAACATAATAGGTACAACAAATAGGTTAAAAGAGGGCCTTGGGCAGTTAACTAACTAGGCTAATATATGACTACTATATGGTATTATTTAACTTGTATTTTTCAGGTAGATCTGCCTATTCCCATGTTCTTTTAGCATATGTAATCACATGGCATTTGTCAAACCATTTATTATGACTAGACCAGATACCTGCTCGAATATGTGACGAAGCCACAGTTCTTCCCCTCTATTACCTTGACAGTAAGCTCTCCATAAGGACTGAAGGCTTTATCTAGATCCTCATCAGTCACACATGAATCAAGTTGACCAACAAAAAGCTGCAAGCCATGAAAAAAATTCTGAGATCAATTGACCATACATGTGACTCCTTTTAAAAGGTAAAACCATGGACTCACTCTGCTATTGCTCTGGTTAGAATCAGAATATGTCCCTTGTGTACGAAAATCTGCAGAAATGGAATGTATTGTTAGAAACTATTGACTCTGACATTAATGAAAAGTGTACGGTGTAGCTGATACAAATATTACTTGCTGTATTGCAAATTTCGGATCCATCAGTAGATGAGAATTAGCTCAGCACTAGTGAAGAATTAATGCACTAAAATGTTCCAACATTATAGGATGTATACCCAGCACAATACGTTCACATCTGTAGATACTGTTAAAGCATGGAATTTTCAAAAAATAAAGCACCAAATCCAGCATTAAGATAATCAACAAATGTTTTGCGATAGCCGACAATAGGCCTGATGCGACTGATTCAAAACTCTTGCAAGTGAAACAATGTGTGTATCATGCAACTTGAAATGCATCAGTGCATCCCTCACTGGCAACAATGCGGCAGAGTTATATGAACTGGTACCCAGCAATACATATTGCGATAGAGGCTGGACCAGAAGTCCATGATAAAAGGAAGAGCATAATACAAGGGCTGGAAGAGGGGAGGCTACATTCGCACAGACAAAGTGACACACAAGCCCTACTGGGATAGCATGGCAGCCTGCACCAGGATAATAAATATGCTTACTGGCGAACTAACTTTAATTCCATCACAACATGGATGATTAAGAATTACTGTACTCCTTTGAAGCCATGCTGCTAATATTTACTAGTCAGTGGTGCAAGAAGAGACCACCTGGGGAATAACATATGCAGGTGTGCAAGCTTTAGGAATTGCAACATGCCGAAACCAAACCCGTGAAAAGATATTTGCAATGTTAAGGACACATAGAAAGCCAGAAATCAAAACTCACAGTTCGGTAGCTACAAAAGTAAATAATTGCAAACCATATTGTTGGTGGCCATACCACTCTTGAAGGTAGCAGGTCCGATACGCATAGGCCTAGAAGAACAGTATGCTCCATTCATTTCAGTCATTGCTTGTGTGCGTTCATTGACATCTCCAAACACAACAAACCCATAGCCTTTTGAGCGTCTAGCAAAAAAATCCCATATAACTTTTGCCCTCTTAACTGATGGATAGCGATTCTTGAACACGTGGTGTAGCATGAAGTCTGTAACATCAAAGCCCAATCCCCCAACATATATGGCACAATCATCATCAGGACCAGCATAGTGGACCCAGCTGAGGCTGAAATCCCTGTCAGCATTAGGCATCTTCTGGCCATTGTAGCTCTGGAGGATTTGGTCAGCAGTGGCATGGTCAGAAAAGGTAAGATAACCGAAACCCTCAGATTGCTTGGTCTCCTTGTTCCGCGTTATCACTGCTGTCACAAGCTGCATTTTAGAAGGAAATGATGAGGAAACAGTGAGAAAAGCACGTAAACTTTGAGATGAATCACAAGAAGATTTCATATACAATGCCTGATGCTATTTGATTGGGTAATCGGAGAAAATCGACAAATATATAGCCTGATTTAAGCAACTGAAATGCAGATAGAGTAAGGAGCTAAACACGGTAGCCGTCTGCAGTTCACTATCACTAGAGCAACTGTGAAACATATAGTAAAACGGAAGACTGGATGTAGTGAGACCCTATCATCCATCTGATTTATAGAAATGTGAGACAGTATCCTGATATACACAATAGCGAGTGGCTCACAATCTAGTGGGCACCAACCACCAAAGCTAGGACCCAGTGGTGCTAGTGAGCAGTATGATGCACGCATGTAAACGCGACTCAGTTGAGGAGACATAAATTGGGAAACATATAGCAGGGGCACAAACATGTATAGGAAACAATTTCAGAAAAAAAAGGGGAGTAGGTGGGACGAGGGGCATGGGACGGGATCACCTCGGGCGAGCGGGTGAAGCAGCTGCGCAGGTAGTCCTCGTCCATCCAGGGGAAAAGCTCGCGGATCCGGAGTGACCTCGACTCCGCCTCCTGCCCTCCGGACCCGGCTCCGCTCTCATCCTCCGCGGCTGGCACCGCCTGCTCCTGCTGCGACGTCCCGTGGTAGTGGTACGGCGGCGCCATGGCCCAGTTCCGCGGGGGCGGATGCGCCATCGTGCCAGGAAGGGTAGGATCAAACCCTAGCAGCCCAATCGATTCTACTCCAATGCGAGAGGAGGAAGAGGGGAAGGACAAAGTGGACCAAAAGCAAGGACAAGGAGAGGGTTTGCTAAAAGTTGGGGTTTAAGGGGTGCACGCATCCCACGGTTGATAGCCCGTGGAACTGGTTCACCACTCTCTGAATGCTGATAAGAGCAAGTACAATAGTGGACTTAGAGCATGTCTAACACACCCCGCATCTCGCTCCGACCCGTAAAATAACTGTTAAAATGCGGGCCGGGAGCAAGTACAATAGTGGGCTTAGAGCATGTCTAGCACACCCCGTATCTCGTCCCGATCCGTAAAATAACCGTTAAAATGCGGGTCGGGCGGAAAAACCTGCCTGATTAGACCCCGTATCTCGTCCCGGCCCGCAAATTTTTTTGAGAAGCACGGCAAAATCTCGGCCCTAACCCGCGAATACGCGGGTTTCCCCCTCGCCGCTGTGGTGCCCTGCATATAAGCGGAAGCGGTTGGTGGGAGACATTTCAGCCCGCGCTTTCCCCACCAACCACCTCCCCTCTTCCCCTCGCCCCACCGTCGGGCCGCCGCCCAAGATTCCGGCGAAAGCAGCCGGTGGGAGCACGCCGAAAGGCCACCACACGCACGAGGCCTCCCCTCCCTCCTGCTTCGGCGGGACGCCGGATTTGCAGATCTGTGGCCCTTCATCGCGGGTCGCCGGATTTGGCTTTTCCGGCCGCCGGTGGCAGCGCCAAGCGATGGAATGGTCGGGAGCATCTCCCGCAGCCCCAGCAAGGGTGCATTGCCGCATGCAGGTACGGGTTCGTCCTCCCGCCACCGCCGATGGTTTGCGGGCATGGATTCGTCCGGCCGTCCACCAGGCTCGGCACTCGCGCGGCGGCTCTGTGGCTCGCCGATGCTGCTCATACAGTGCGACGACTGCACGCGGACAGTGATGCGGCTGACTTCGAGCACGCCGAAGCATCCCGGATGGGTGTTCTCCAAATGCGTAAACAACGGGGTACGTGCACTTGTGGTAGCTCATTTTGATAGCTCATTCTTTGGTTCAATTGCGGTAGCTCATTTCGAATATGCTCATTCATGTGTGTACGAAGATGGATGCTCATTTTGGTTTTGGGAAGGCGAATACATTGATTTATTGATAGAAAGAAACTTAATAGATGTTTGTGCACTCCTTAGTAGAATCAAAGGCAATGATGCGGCTGCATGTGCAACTAGAGGGGAAGCAACGTCTACTTCTTTCGAACCAAAGATGAAGAAAGAAGAATGCAAAATCAAGAATCCGCAGATAAACAATGAATGCATGGAGAAGATATTAGTCCAACTAGTGGGAGCAGTTATGGAAGTTGGAAATCTTCTAAAATGCATACTTATGGTTCTTGTTTTCTTTGGTCTTGCTATTCTAGCAAAGATATGGTGATGTCTTATGTATCCAATGTTGTTGAAAAAGCAAAGAAATGCATTATGTTGGATCAAATTAAGGTGTGAATTTAGGTTTTCCGGGCCGGGAGGAGCTGTGCCAGATCTGACCCCGCAAAGTTGACCCGTAAAAGAGCATATTCCGTGAATATCCTTTTTACGGGTCCGTTATGCGGGGTCTGCAACTGCGGCCATCCGTGTCGGCCGCGAATGCGTTTTTCCGTGAACTACAAACACGTTTTGCGGGCCGGCCGGATGTGGGATCTACTAGAGTTGCTCTTAGGCCCTCTCCAATGCTCCACTTTGTATAGGTGCTAAGTCTGTCATGTAGGCAAAAAATCTGATGTTGCAAGGTAATAAAGAGGAGAAAGATGAGTTTGATGACCCAGGAAGAACCAATGCCAAGCACGTGAACCTAGGCACAAGCAATTAAATGAAAGAAACCCACCAATGCATGAAATAGTTTAGTTGCTAAAGCATTAAATGAGGGGAGCTTAGCACCAACAAGTGAAGCACCTATGCATTGTGGACATTAGTTGCTAATTTTTTTAGTATGCTTGCAACCTTATCTAAGCACCTATGCATTGGAAGTGGCCTTATAGCCCGCTTACATGGTATTTCTGCCTATGTGAAGGAGAGAGATGTGAAAAAGTAAAGAGAGTAGCTATATACGTAGTCCTAGCTAAATGTAATAAATGTGAAGCAAGAGATAAAGAGAAAATGGGAAAAGGTACTGATGTAATAGCCAACCTTATAGCTCACACTATTGTATGAGTGCGTGTAGATAATGGCTATAGAGGACATGTCGGTTCCTTATAGCCATCAGTTGGCTATGTTATTAACCATGCTCTAAGGGCATCTCCAACAGATTATATGTTAGTATTGTTGGTAAAATGCCCGTGTTATCAACCAACAAGTTATCATACAACTACTCCAATAGATTGTATCTAAATTATCCAATAGATGGTGAGAAAATAAATATGAGTTTAGGTGGCAAATTTACCAACATCTATCTTACAACTGTTGGAGATGCCCTAACTCGTGGAACTGGTTCACCACTCTGTGAATGTTGTTAACTCATGGATCTGGTTCACCACTCTTTGAATGCGCCGACCAGGGTAACAATACTCCGAATTATTTTCGGCGTGTCTACAACGTGTCTGTCGGATCAAGCTGTTCTTTTTTACCCACAAATGTTAAACTGTGAGCATGCGCAAGCGGCCACGTTGCAGCCGTTGGGCAAGGCGGTGGGTTTCATTGGCTTCTGCTTCAATTTTTGTGAGTTGAGACGCATCACATTTTTTGGCCATTCCCCTTTATCGTCTATCATATTGATTTCACCGTCACCACCACGACACCATGCCGAAATCTGAGGGATCCACCAACACACGCCCTCGCTATTGCGGTGATGCGCAAGGGATCTCGCTATCCATCCCCGTCACCTGACGGACCTCACTATCCCCTCTCCGGCCCCATCCGCGCGTCGGTGATCCATCACTCCAAAATTCAAGAGTGGTGAAGGGAGGGAAGAGTGGTGGCAACGGTAGTGCGTAGTAGAGGAGGCGACAGAGAGTCGTGCGGCCGAGGGAATCGCCATTGACAAGCCCGGCAGAAGAGGATGGGTGGCGGTAGTGTTGTTGGAGTTTGGGCGATGGCGTGCGCCTCCTCCGTGACAAATTATAGTGGCTTCACACCTTCATCTACATCGCCGGCTATAGGCGTCGTCACCACGATGACGAATTTCATTTGTCAGTTGGGTGCATCGAGACCAAGGACGCTCTCAATGATTTCCTCCATCGGTGTAGGATGACGGAGGTAGAGCAGAGGCGCTCCGCAGGGGCGCGCTGCTTTCGGATGTGGTGATGGCGCTGACAGTGTGCGGGGCTGCAGGTCAGCAACAACAATTCACGGAGAATTTGAAAACTAAGCAAGGGAATGTTCATAAGCTTCCTAAGCTACTTATCGGCAGAGTCGGTACCCAGGATGACGTTTTTTAAGCTTTCTTGAAGTGGTCTCAGTTGTCTGAATTTATTTTCTTACTGTGTTTATTTGCATTGGTGGTGAATTTTGATGCCCAGCATATGTAATCGGTTGTTTTGTTGTTGTGTTTATTTTCACTAGCGGCGAATTGATGTCCAGTGAATGTAATATGCATAATTTCCTGGTGTAGAGTGCCTCTTTATGATCAATTATTGTAGGTTGCTTCCAATGGTCCGCTATTGGACCAAACATGCCATCGGTCTTTAATGGGCCAAAATAATCATGGGCCACAAAACAGGACAAAAGGACCTTAGACCATAAATGGATCAAAAAACAATATGGGCCACAGATGCCTGAAAGCACACATGATATAAATGGGCGCAAACACATATTGGGTTGTTAATGGACCAAAATAGATCACGGGCTGGAAATGGACCCATGGGCATGGCAAGTCGTTAATGGGCCGAAAGTCATCAAAGACCTGAGATGACTCAAAGACATCACGTTCGTTAACGGGCCAAAAGACCACACTTGGAAATAGCCCAAAGCCATGATGGATCTTAATGGGCCGAAAGATATCAATGACCAAAAGACATCAATATACCAAAGACACAACCTGCCATTAATAGGTCGAAAGAGTCGTCATGAGCAGTTAATGGCCGAAAGGCACCACATGCTCTAGATGTGCCAGAAGCACCATGCGCCATTAATGGTCTGAGACACACAATGGGCTTCGTATGGGTCAAAAGACGTCATGGACCACACATGGACCGAAAGTATCAATAGGTTGGAACCATGTCGCACGGCCCACGTGTTGGTAATGGGCTAAATTCACGTAGGTCCTAATGGACTATGGACTTGGGTCGTAAATGAGCTACATGCAAGCATGTTGTTAAAGGACCTTCCATGGGCCATATCTACTAATTTTTGACTTAGGACCATGGGTTTAACCAGGCTTTTGACTTATCTGACATTTTTGGCTAAATGGGCCTATATTTGGGCCATGCCATATGTCTTTATTTAATAGGCACATGTGGTCCATTGGACGTGCGACATTGCTTCCTCTGAACTAGGAAGGCATTGGCCCCCAAGTGTAAGAGTATGTATCAAGCAGCAATTCCCTTAAGTGGGTGACCTTCGGGTTTACTGAACCATTAGAGTTGCAGCACAAGGATTAAATGCACGAGTGTATGAAAGATTTGGTTGTAGCAAGAAAGTAAAACAAGGAATTGTAAGAAAGCGTTTGATCAAGACCAAAAGAAATGAGAAGAAAAATGGACCGGGATCCATAGGTTCACTAGTGGTTTCTCTTCAAATGATAGCATGGTGTGGTGAACAAATTATAATTGTGTATCGATTAAATTACAAATTTTATAACTATGACTATCCACGGCATAATCAACATATGAGTATCATGTCCAAACATCTATACACCATTATATAACTAAATATATATCTAATACCCCACTCAAGACCGCTATCCAACACGCATCTTACAGTATTAAGTAAAACATGGAGTATTGCATTAAGTATTATGCCATGAAGTAGATGATATATTGTCTTCGCCCTATGTTCAAAAGACATCTACGCAAACATCTTCTTATCCCTAGTAGCAACAACACAACACAAGCCTTTTCCAAAAAAAATCACCGCGGTAGATTACTTGCAAAATTGAACTCAACTATCATACACAATTACCTCTTGGAGATCGCTCATCAAACTTGGCTAAATAAAGACAAATAGATCGAAGATCATTATATGAATAAGAAATAATGGTGTTATGTGTCAGCCATTTATAGAGGAGAGAGAGAGTTAGAGTGGAGAGAAATAACCATGCATGCATACATTCTCTCTCCCCATACATATGACATGTATTTAATTTTCGGTCTCATATGTTGCACGATCGATATGTTTTGAACCAAATGTCCTTTTTTTAATTTTTTTATATATATTTGAATTCATGGTGAGAAGACTTCAAAAGATCAATCTTGGATATATTTAAACTACTTTTTCTTTTATATATTTCAATTATCTTTGAAATCACTTCCATAAAACATAAAGTTATTTTGCTATTTCATAGGAGTGATTTTGACTGTTTCACTAATTCCAAATGATTGATTTCACTCATTAGACAAAACTAATTTCACTCGTTTTTAAACACTGGTTTCACTTATTCTAAAACACATATTTCACTCGTTTTCAAAAACAATTTCACTAATTTTTTTAAAATGATTTCACTCGTTAAAAACATGCTAATTTCACTATTTTTTAAACATGGTTTACTTATTTTAAAACAAAATTCCACTCATTTCAAAACACCGACTTTGCTCGTTTTAAAAACAAAATTCACTTGTTTTAAAACACACATTTCACTCATTTTTAGTGTAAAAAATCACTTATATCAAAAGACTTGTTCCAATTATAGTGAAAAAAAATCCATTCCACACATTTAAACAATTCACATATTTTGGAATAACTCGTTTTATATATTTTCTTACACTGAATAAGCAACTTAAAAACATAATGAAATTTGATTCATATATTTAAAAATACAAATTTCATATACTTGAAATAACCATGTCGCTCGTTGAAACAATCAATTTCATATATTTGTCATAGTCAATTTTTTTCATATATTTGAAATATGGTTTGAAATTATAAAATTAAGAGTCCTTTCAATTGTATCACAAACTGGTCTAGTTCGGAAGGTCTTGTCGCCAGGAATTCAAACATATAAAAAACATCAAAAACCAAATTCTAGTTCAAAAGATCAGGATGATTGAAATTATTCAAAAGATAAATAAAAACCATGAATTTATATGGTGAGAGCTTGTCCGTGTTTGTTGGACCCACCTTTACCTTTCTATGACAAAATCACATGCATATGTATTCTGTAGCTTTTTTTGAGCAAAATGTATTCTGTAGCTAAGATGGGCACCATTCAACCTGACACTAATTTGATTATAGGCAGAGATACGAGAGATAGACGACCACAATACAGGGTTATACATATAGATGGCCCCACTAACGCACGGAGCTCAAAGCATTTGTATGGTGGATGATTCGCTGCTACATACGGGAACCGTTAGAGCATCTCCAGCCGTTCGGCCCCCGGGGCTTGAAATATCGCCGCCTGGGGGCGAACCGGTGATAAATTCGACGCGGGGGCGGGTGGTTTTCCAGTCGTCGCCTCCGATGACGTTTTTCAAAAAGTAAACTCGGACAAAATTCGGCTAAACGCAACACAAATTCGGACAAACTGGGTGATTTCATTGATATTTGTACAAAAAGCTGAAAACATACATTAAAAAGAACTAAATACTACTACTAAAAACAACTAAATATCAAAGCAGCAGCCGCCGCCCGCCTTCTACATGTCGAGCAGCCTGTAGAACTTGGTGTAGTCACCGTCGTCGTCGTCGTCGCCGCTGCCGTCCTGCGTGCTGCCGTCGTCCCTGCTGCACCCCTGACTAGGGTTGCCAATGCGTGAGGGGTTGGATGGACCGGGCGCCTCCTCGTCACTGCCATCGAGGAAGACGACGACGCCCACCTCGCGTCTGCGGCGTCGAGCGGCGATCTCCTCGAGGGTGCGGCGCTGCCGCGCCATCTCCTCGCGAACGTAGTCTTCCCGCACCCATTTGAGGGCGGTCTCGTCGGCGTCGGCCATGGCCTCATGCTCCTTCTTCACAGGGAGAAGCCCCGGCTCGGTCTTTGGCCTGACGAGGCGGGAAGAGGGAGGAGAGGGGCCATGGCCGCCCTTGTTGATGACCCGCCTGAGCGGCGTCTCCTATGGCTCCGGCTTGATGGGGCGGAGCGTTGGCGATCCGGAGGAGAGGGAGCCCGACGACGAGGATGTCGGCGTCTCCATTCGACGCAGCGTTCAGGAGCTGTCGCGCCGATGAGAGAAGTGAAGGAAATATGCCCTAGAGGCAATAATAAAGTTGTTATTTTATATTTTCTTATATCATGATAAATATTTATTATTCATGCTAGAATTGTATTAACCGGAAACTTAATACATGTGTGGATACATAGACAAAACACCGTGTCCCTAGTAAGCCTCTACTAGACTAGCTCGTTAATCAAAGATGGTTAAGTTTCCTAACCATAGACATGTGTTGTCATTTGATGAACGGGGTCGCATCATTAGGAGAATGATGTGATGGACAAGACCCATCCGTTAGCTTAGCATAATGATCGTTAAGTTTTATTGCTATTGTTTTCTTCATGACTTAAATATATTCCTTTGACTATGAGATTATGCAACTCCCGAATACCGGAGGAATACCTTGTGTGCTATCAAATGTCACAACATAACTGGGTGATCATAAAGATGCTCTACAAGTATCTCTGAAGGTGTTTTTTGGGTTGGCGTAGATCGAGATTAGGATTTGTCACTCCGAGTATCGGAGAGGTATCTCTGGGCCCTCTCGGTAATGCACATCATGATAAACCTTGCAAGCAATGTGACTAATGAGTTAGTTACATGATGATGCATTACGAAACGAGTAAAGAGACTTTCCAGTAATGATATTGAACTAGGTATAAAGATACCAACGGTCGAATCTCGGGCAAGTAACATACCGATGACAAAGGAAATAACATATGTTGTCATTACGGTACGACCGATAAAGATCTTCGTAGAATATGTGGGAACCAATACGAGCATCTAGGTTCCGCTATTGGTTATTGACCGGAGAGGTGTCTCGGTCATGTCTACATAGTTCTCGAACCCGTAGGGTTCGCACGCTTAACATTTGATGACGATTTTGTATTATATGAGTTATGTGATTTGGTGATCCAATGTTGTTCGGAGTCCCGGATGAGATCACGAACATGACGAGGAGTCTCGAAATGGTCGAGAGATAAAGATTCATATATAGAACGATAGTATTTGGACACAGGAAGTGTTTCGGGGGTACCGGGGACGTATCGGGTCACTAAAAGAGGTTCCGGGTTACCCCCGGCAAACTATATGGGCCTTATGGGCAAAGAGGGGAAACACACCAGCCACAAAGGGACTGGTGTGCCCCTCCCATATGGGCTGGCCTAATTGGAGAAGGAAAGGGGAAGGAGGAAAGGAAAAAGGGAATAGGATTCCCCCTTCCCCCTCTTCCCTTCCTACTCCGAATAGGAATAGGAAAGGGGGGAGGCCGAATTGGGAGGTGCCCAAGTAGGATTCCTCCTACTTGGGGCGCCCCCTTGGCTGCCTCTCCTTCTCTCCAACCTATATATATGAGGGGGACCTCTAGAACACACAACAAACATTGTTAGCCATGTGAGGCGCCCCCCTCCACAGTTTACGCCTCCGGTCATATTCTCGTAGTGCTTAGGCGAAGCCCTGCGTGGATCATTTCACCATCACCGTCACCACGCCGTCGTGCTGATGGAACTCTCCCTCGACACTTTGCTGGATCAAGAGTTCGAGGGGCATCATCGAGCTGAATGTGTGCAAAACTCGAAGGTGTCGTACGTTCGGTGCTTGATCAGTTGGATCGAGAAGACATTCCACTACATCAACCATGTTAAGCTAACGCTTCCGCTTTCGGTCTACGAGGGTACGTAGACATACTCTCCCCCTCTCGTTGCTATGCATCTCCTAGATAGATCTTGCATGAGCGTAGGAAATTTTTTGAAATTGCATGCTACGTTCCCCAACAATGGCATCCGAGTCAGGTCTATGCGTAGATGATATGCACGAGTAGAACACAAAGAGTTGTGGGCGATGATAGTCATACTGCTTACCACCAACGTTTTATTTTGATTTAGCGGTATTGTTGGATGAAGCGGCCCGGACCAACCTTACATGACCACGTTCATGAGACCGGTTTCACCGACAGGCATGCAACTTGTTTTGCATAAAGGTGGCTCGCGGGTGTCCGTTTCTCCAACTTTAGTTGAATCAAATTTTACTACGGACGGTCCTTGTTGAAAGTTAAAATAACAAACTTGATGAAACATCATGTTGGTTTTTATGCGTAAGTAAGAACAGTTCTTACTAGAAGCCCGTAGCAGCCACGTAAAACTTGCAACAACAGAGTATAGGACGTCTAACTTGTTTTTGCAGGGCACGTTGTGATGTGATATGGTCAAGACATGATGTGATATACGTTATTGTATAAGATGATCATGTTTTGTAAAAGTTATCGGCAATTGGCAAGAGCCTTATGGTTGTCGCTTTATTGTATGAAATGCAAACGCCATGTAATTGCTTTACTTTGTCACTATGCGTTAGAGATACTTGTAGAAGCAATAGTTGGCGAGACGACAACGACGCTATAATGGAGATCAAGGTGTCAAACCAGTGGCGATGGAGATCATGACGGTGCTTTGGAGAGGGAGATCAAAGGCACAAGATGATGTTGGCCATATCATGTCACATATTTTGATTGCATGTGATGTTTATATTTTATGCATCTTATTTTGCTTAGTACGGTGGTAGCATTATAAGATGATCCCAAAATTTCAAGGTATAAGTGTTCTCCTGAGTATGCACCGTTGCGACAGTTCGTCGTGCCGAGACACCACGTGATGATCGGGTGTGATAAGCTCTACGTTCACATACAACGGGTGCAAGACAGTTTTGCACATGCGGAATACTCGGGTTAAACTTGACGAGCCTAGCATCTACAGACATGGCCTTGGAACACTAGAGACCGAAAGGTCGAACGTGAATCATATAGTAGATATGATCAACATAAGAGATGTTCACCATTGAAAACTACTCCATCTCATGTGATGGTCAGACATGGTTTAGTTGACATGGATCATGTGATCATTTAGATGACTCGAGGGATGTCTATCTAAGTGGGAGTTCTTAAGTAATATGATTAATTGAACTTAATTTATCATGAACTTAGTCCTGATAGTATTTGCATCTTTATGTTGTAGATCAATAGCTCCCTGTTTTATTTTGATGTGTTCCTAGAGAAAACTAAGTTGAAAGATGATAGTAGCAATGATGCGAATTGGGTCCGTGATCTGAGGATTATCCTCATTGCTGCATAAAAGAATTATGTCCTTGATGCACCGCTAGGTGACAGACCTATTGCAGGAGCAGATGCCAACGTTATGAATGCTTGACAAGCTTGGTTGATGACTACTTGATAGTTTAGTGCACCATGCTTTATGGCTTAGAACCGGGACTTCAAAAATGTTTTTGAACGCCATGGAGCATATGAGATGTTCGAAGAGTTGAAATTGGTATTTCAGACTCATGCCCATGTTAAGAGGTATGAGACCTCTGACAAGTACTTTGCCTACAAGATGGAGGAGAATAGCTTAGCTAGTGATCAGGTGCTCAGAATGTCTGGGTACTACAATCGCTTGAATCAAGTGGGAGTTAATCTTCCAGATAAGATAGTGATTGACAGAGTTCTCTAGTCACTATCACCAAGTTACTAGAACTTCGTGATGAACTATAATATGCAAGGGATAATGAAAAATGATTCCCAAGCTCTTCGCGATGCTAAAACTGGCTATGATAGAAATCAAGAAACAGCATCAAGTGTTGATGGTTAACAAGACCACTAGTTTAAAGAAAAAAGAAAGGGAACTTCAAGAAGAATGGCAAGCAAGTTTCCACTCCTGTGAATAAGCCCAAAGCTAGAACCAAACCTGAAACTGAGTGCTATTACTGCAAAGGAAATGGTCACTGGAAGCGGAACTGTCCCAAAAACTTGGCGGATAAGAAGAATGGCAAAGTGAACAAAGGTATATTTGATATATATGTTATTGATGTGTATTTTACTAGTGTTCGTAGCAACCACTGGGTGTTTGATACGGGTTCAGTTGCTAAGATTAGTAACTCAAAACAGGAGTTGCAGAATGAACATAGACTAGTTAAGGACGAGGTGACGAGGTGTGTTGGAAGTGATTCCAAGGTTGATACGATCACCATCGCACACTCCCTCTACATTCGGGATTAGTGTTGAACCTAAATGAATGTTTTTTGGTGTTTTGCCTTGAGCATGAATATGATTGGATCATGTTTGTTTCAATGGTTATTCATTTAAGTCAGAGAATAATTGTTGTTCTGTTTAAATGAATAAAACCTTGTATTGTCATGCACTCAATGTGAATGGTTTGTTGAATCTCGGTCGTAGTGATACACATATTCATAATATTGATGCCAAAAGATGCAAAGTTGATAATGATAGTGCAACATATTTGTGGCACTGCCGTTTAGATCATATTGGTGTAAAGCACATGAAGAAACTTCAAGCAGATGGGCTTTTGGAATCACTTGATTATGAATCATTCGATACTTGCGAACCATGCCTCATGGGCAAGATGACTAAAACTCCATTCTCTGAAACAATGGAGCGAGCTAATGACTTATTGGAAATAATACATACCGATGTATGTGGTCTGATGAGTGTTGAGGCTCGTGGCAGGTATCGTTATTTTCTGACTTTCACAGATGATAAGCAGATATGGGCATATCTACTTAATGAAACACAAGTCTGAAACATTTGAAAAGTTCAAGGAATTTCAAAGTGAAGTTGAGAGTCATCGTAACAAGAAAATAAAGTTTCTACGATATGATTACGAAGGTGAATATTTGAGTTGCGAGTTTGGCCTTCATTTTAAACAATGTGGAATAGTTTCACAACTCACGCCACCTGGAACACCATAGCGTAATGGTGTGTCCGAACGTTGTAACCGTACTTTATTGGATATCGTGCGATCTATGATGTCTCTTATCGATTTACCACTATCGTTTTGGGGTTATGCATTAGAGACAACTGCATTCACGTTAAATAGGACACCATCTAATCCGTCGAGATGACACCATATGAACTGTGGTTTGGCAAGAAACCTAAGTTGTCATTTCTTAAAGTTTAGGGTTGCGATGCTTATGTGAAAAAGTTTCAACCTGATAAGCTCGAACCCAAATCGGAGAAGTGCGTGTTCATAGGATACCCAAAAGAGATTGTTGGGTACACCTCCTATCACAGATCCGAAAGCAAGATCTTTGTTGCTAAGAATTGAAGGAAATATGCCCTGGAGGCAATAATAAAGTTGTTATTTATATTTCCTTACATCATGAGAAATGTTTATTATTCATGCTAGAATTGTATTAACTGGAAACTTAGTACATCTGTGAATATATAGACAAACTAAGTGTCACTAGTATGCCTCTACTTGACTAGCTCGTTGAATCAAAGATGGTTAAGTTTCCTAGCCATAGACATGAGTTGTCATTTGATTAATGGGATCACATCATTCGAGAATGATGTGATTGACTTGACCCATTCTGTTAGCTTAGCACTTGATCGTTTAGTATGTTGCTATTGCTTTCTTCATGACTTATACATGTTCCTATGACTATGAGATTATGCAACTCCCGAATACCGGAGGAACATTTTGTGTGCTACCAAATGTCACAACGTAACTGGGTGATTATAAAGGTGCTCTACAGGTGTCTCCAATGGTACTTGTTGAGTTGGCATAGATCGAGATTAGGATTTGTCACTCCGATTGTTGGAGAGGTATCTCTGAGCCCTCTCGGTAATGCACATCACTATAAGCCTTGCAAGCAATGTGACTAATGAGTTAGTTGCATGATGATGCATTACAGAACGAGTAAAGAGACTTGCTGGTAACGAGATTGAACTAGGTATTTGAAGGAAATATGCCCTAGAGGCAATAATAAAGTTATTATTTATTTCCTTATAATCATGATAAATGTTTATTATTCATGCTGGAACTGTATTGACCGGAAACATAATACATGTGTGAATACATAGACAAACAAAGTGTCA
Organism: Triticum aestivum; assembly: GCF_018294505.1. Classification (NCBI taxonomy): domain Eukaryota; kingdom Viridiplantae; phylum Streptophyta; class Magnoliopsida; order Poales; family Poaceae; genus Triticum; species Triticum aestivum. The sequence continues at coordinate 397,309,514 of NC_057797.1, read as the reverse complement.
CTAGTATGCCTCTACTTGACTAGCTCGTTAATCAAAGATGGTTATGTTTCCTGACCATGAACAATGAGTTGTTATTTGATTAACGAGGTCACATCATTAGTTGAATGATCTGATTGACATGACCCATTCCATTAGTTTAGCACCCGATCGTTTAGTATGTTGTTATTGCTTTCTTCATGACTTATACATATTCCTATGACTATGAGATTATGCAACTCCCGTTTGCCGGAGGAACACTTTGGGTGCTACCAAACGTCACAACGTAACTGGGTGATTATAAAGGAGCATTACAGGTGTCTCCAAAGGTAGATGTTGGGTTGGCGTATTTCGAGATTAGGATTTGTCACTCCGATTTTCGGAGAGGTATCTCTGGGCCCTCTCGGTAATACACATCACATAAGCCTTCCAAGCATTACAACTAATATGTTAGTTGTGAGATGATGTATTACGAAACGAGTAAAGAGACTTGCCGGTAACGAGATTGAACTAGGTATTGGATACTGACGATCGAATCTCGGGCAAGTAACATACCGATGACAAAGGGAACAACATATGTTGTTATGCGGTCTGACCGGTAAAGATCTTCGTAGAATATGTAGGAGCCAATATGGGCATCCAGGTCCCGCTATTGGTTATTGACCGGAGACGTGTCTCGGTCATGTCTACATTGTTCTCGAACCCGTAGGGTCCGCACGCTTAAGGTTACGATGACAGTTATATTATGAGTTTATGCATTTTGATGTACCGAAGGTTGTTCGGAGTCCCGGATGTGATCACGGACATGACGAGGAGTCTCGAAATGGTCGAGACGTAAAGATTGATATATTGGAAGCCTATGTTTGGATATCGGAAGTGTTCCGGGTGAAATCGGGATTTTACCGGAGTACCGGGAGGTTACCGGAACCCCCCGGGAATCATATGGGCCTTAGTGGGCCTTAGTGGAAAGGTGAAAGGGCTGCCCATAAGGGCTGCGCGCCTCCCCCCTTCCCCTAGTCCTATTAGGACTAGGAGAGGTGGCCGGCCACCCCTCTCCCTCTTTCCCCCTTGGGAATCCTAGTTGGAATAGGATTGGGGGGGGGGAATCCTACTCCCGGTAGGAGTAGGACTCCTCCTGCGCCCTCCTCCTGGCCGGCGCACCTCTCCCCCTTGGCTCCTTTATATACGGAGGCAGGGGGCACCTTTAGACACACAAGTTGATCCACGTGATCTATTCCTTAGCCGTGTGCGGTGCCCCCTGCCACCATATTCCTCGATAATACTGTAGCGGAGTTTAGGCGAAGCCCTGCTGCTGTAGTTCATCAAGATCGTCACCACGCTGTCGTGCTGACGGAACTCTTCCCCGACACTTTGCTAGATCGGAGTCCGGGGATCGTCGTCGAGCTGAACGTGTGCTCGAACTCGGAGGTACCGTAGTTTCGGTGCTTAATCGGTTGGATCGTGAAGACGTACGACTACTTCCTCTACGTCGTGTCAGCGCTTCCGCAGTCGGTCTGCGTTGGGTACGTAGACAACACTCTCCCCTCTCGTTGCTATGCATCACATGATCTTGCGTGTGCGTAGGAAATTTTTTGAAATTACTACGAAACCCAACAGTGGCATCCGAGCCTAGGTTTTATGGTTTGATGTTATTTGCATGAGTAGAACACAAGTGAGTTGTGGACGATACAAGTCATACTGCCTACCAGCATGTCATACTTTGGTTCGGCGGTATTGTTGGACGAGACGACCCGGACCAACCTTACGCGTACGCTTACGCGAGACCGGTTCCCTCGACGTGCTTTGCACATAGATGGCTTGCGGGCGACTGTCTCTCCAACTTTAGTTGAACCGAGTGTGGCTACGCCCGGTCCTTGCGAAGGTTAAAACGGAGTCTATTTGACAAACTATCGTTGTGGTTTTGATGCGTAGGTGAGATTGGTTCTTGCTTAAGCCCGTAGCAGCCACGTAAAACTTGCAACAACAAAGTAGAGGACGTCTAACTTGTTTTTGCAGGGCATGTTGTGATGTGATATGGTCAAGGCATGATGCTGAATTTTATTGTATGAGATGATCATGTTTTGTAACCAAGTTATCGGCAACTGGCAGGAGCCATATGGTTGTCGCTTTATTGTATGCAATGCAATCGCGATGTAATGCTTTACTTTATTACTAAACGGTAGTGATAGTCGTGGAAGCATAAGATTGGCGAGACGACAACGATGCTATGATGGAGATCAAGGTGTCGCACCGGTGACGATGGTGATCATAACGGTGCTTCGGAGATGGAGATCACAAGCACAAGATGATGATGGCCATATCATATCACCTAAATTGATTGCATGTGATGTTTATCTTTTTATGCATCTTATCTTGCTTTGATTGACGGTAGCATTATAAGATGATCTCTCACTAAATTATCAAGAAGTGTTCTCCCTGAGTATGCACCATTGCCAAAGTTCGTCGTGCCCAGACACCACGTGATGATCAGGTGTGATAAGCTCTACGTCCATCTACAACGGGTGCAAGCCAGTTTTTGCACAAGCAGAATACTCAGGTTAAACTTGACGAGCCTAGCATATGCAGATATGGCCTCGGAACACGGAGACCGAAAGGTCGAGCGTGAATCATATAGTAGATATGATCAACATAAACGATGTTCACCATTGAAAACTACTCCATCTCACGTGATGATCGGTTATGGTTTAGTTGATTTGGATCACGTAATCACTTAGAAGATTAGAGGGATGTCTATCTAAGTGGGAGTTCTTTAGTAATATGATTAATTGAACTTAAATTTATCATGAACTTAGTCCCTGATAGTATCTTGCTTGTTTATGTTGATTGTAGATAGATGGCTCGTGTTGTTGTTCCGTTGAATTTTAATGCGTTCCTTGAGAAAGCAAAGTTGAAAGATGATGGTAGCAATTACACGGACTGGGTCCGTAACTTGAGGATTATCCTCATTGCTGCTCAGAAGAATTACGTCCTGGAAGCACCGCTGGGTGCCAGGCCTACTGCTGGAGCAACACCAGATGTTATGAACGTCTGGCAGAGCAAAGCTGATGACTACTCGATAGTTCAGTGTGCCATGCTTTACGGCTTAGAATCGGGACTTCAACGACGTTTTGAACGTCATGGAGCATATGAGATGTTCCAGGAGTTGAAGTTAATATTTCAAGCAAATGCCCGGATTGAGAGATATGAAGTCTCCAATAAGTTCTATAGCTGCAAGATGGAGGAGAACAGTTCTGTCAGTGAGCATATACTCAAAATGTCTGGGTATAATAATCACTTGATTCAATTGGGAGTTAATCTTCCGGATGATTGCGTCATTGACAGAATTCTCCAATCACTGCCACCAAGCTACAAGAGCTTCGTGATGAACTATAATATGCAAGGGAAGAACAAGACTATTCCCGAGCTCTTTGCAATGCTGAAAGCTGCGGAGGTAGAAATCAAGAAGGAGCATCAAGTGTTGATGGTTAACAAGACCACTAGTTTCAAGAAAAAGGGCAAAGGGAATAAGAAGGGGAACTTCAAGAAGAACGGCAAGCAAGTTGCTGCTCAAGAGAAGAAACCCAAGTCTGGACCTAAGCCTAAAACTGAGTGCTTCTACTGCAAGCAGACTGGTCACTGGAAGCGGAACTGCCCCAAGTATTTGGCGGATAAGAAGGATGGCAAGGTGAACAAAGGTATATGTGATATACATGTTATTGATGTGTACCTTACTAGAGCTCGCAGTAGCACCTGGGTATTTGATACTGGTTCTGTTGCTAATATTTGCAACTCGAAACAGGGACTACGGAATAAGCGGGCACTGGCAAAGGACGAGGTGACGATGCACGTGGGAAACGGTTGCAAAGTCGATGTGATCGCGGTCGGCACGCTACCTCTACATCTACCTTCGGGATTAATATTAGACCTAAATAATTGTTATTTGGTGCCAGCGTTGAGCATGAACATTATATCTGGATCTTGTTTAATGCGAGACGGTTATTCATTTAAATCAGAGAATAATGGTTGTTCTATTTATATGAGTAATATCTTTTGTGGTCATGCACCCTTGAAGAGTGGTCTATTTTTATTGAATCTCGATAGTAGTAATACACATATTCATAATGTTGAAGCCAAAAGATGCAGAGTTGATAATGGAAGTGCAACTTATTTGTGGCACTGTCGTTTAGGTCATATCGGTGTAAAGCGCATGAAGAAACTCCATACTGATGGACTTTTGGAACCACTTGATTATGAATCACTTGGTACTTGCGAACCGTGCCTCACGGGCAAGATGACTAAAACAACGTTCTCCGGTACTATGGAGAGAGCAACAGATTTGTTGGAAATCGTACATACCGATGTATGTGGTCCGATGAATATTGAGGCTCGTGGCGGATATCGTTATTTTCTCACCTTCATAGATGATTTAAGCAGATATGGATATATCTACTTAATGAAACATAAGTCTGAAACATTTAAAAAGTTCAAAGAATTTCAGAGTGAAGTTGAAAATCATCGTAACAAGAAAATAAAGTTTCTACGATCTGATCGTGGAGGAGAATATTTGAGTTACGAGTTTGGTGTACATTTGAAAAATTGTGGAATAGTTTCGCAACTCACGCCACCCGGAACACCACAGCGTAATGGTGTGTCCGAACGTTGTAATCGTACTTTACTAGATATGGTGCGATCTATGATGTCTCTTACTGATTTACCGCTATCGTTTTGGGGTTATGCTCTAGAGACGGCTGCATTCACGTTAAATAGGGCACCATCAAAATCCATTGAGACGACGCCTTATGAACTGTGGTTTGGCAAGAAACCAAAGTTGTCGTTTCTTAAAGTTTGGGGCCGCGATGCTTATGTGAAAAAGCTTCAACCTGGTAAGCTCGAACCCAAATCGGAGAAATGTGTCTTCATAGGATACCCAAAGGAAACTATTGGGTACACCTTCTATCACAGATCCGAAGGCAAGACATTTGTTGCTAAGAATGGATCCTTTCTAGAGAAGGAGTTTCTCTCGAAAGAAGTGAGTGGGAGGAAAGTAGAACTTGACGAGGTAACTGTACCTGCTCCCTTACTGGAAAGTAGTTCATCACAGAAAACTGTTTCAGTGACACCTACACCAGTTAGTGAGGAAGCCAATGATAATGATCATGAAACTTCAGATCAAGATACTACTGAACCTCGTAGATCAACCAGAGTAAGATCCGCACCAGAGTGGTACGGTAATCCTGTTCTGGAAGTCATGCTACTAGATCATGATGAACCTACGAACTATGAAGAAGCAATGGTGAGCCCAGATTCCGCAAAGTGGCTTGAAGCCATGAAATCTGAGATGGGATCCATGTATGAGAACAAAGTATGGACTTTGGTTGACTTGCCGATGATCGGCAAGCAATTGAGAATAAATGGATCTTTAAGAAGAAGACTGACGCTGATGGTAATGTTACTGTCTACAAAGCTCGACTTGTCGCAAAAGGTTTTCGGCAAGTTCAAGGGATTGACTACGACGAGACCTTCTCACCCGTAGCGATGCTTAAGTCCGTCTGAATCATGTTAGCGATTGCCGCATTTTATGATTATGAAATTTGGCAAATGGATGTCAAAACTGCATTCCTGAATGGATTTCTGGAAGAAGAGTTGTATATGATGCAACCGGAAGGTTTTGTCGATCCAAAGGGAGCTAACAAAGTGTGCAAGCTCCAGCGATCCATTTATGGACTGGTGCAAGCCTCTCGGAGTTGGAATAAACTTTTTGATAGTGTGATCAAAGCATTTGGTTTTATACAGACTTTCGGAGAAGCCTGTATTTGCAAGAAAGTGAGTGGGAGCTCTGTAGCATTTCTGATATTATATGTGGATGACATATTGCTGATTGGAAATGATATAAAATTTCTGGATAGCATAAAGGGATACTTGAATAAAAGTTTTTCAATGAAAGACCTCGGTGAAGCTGCTTACATATTAGGCATTAAGATCTATAGAGATAGATCAAGACGCTTAATTGGACTTTCACAAAGCACATACCTTGACAAAATTTTGAAGAAGTTCAAAATGGATCAAGCAAAGAAAGGGTTCTTGCCTGTGTTACAAGGTGTGAAGTTGAGTAAGACTCAATGCCCGACCACTGCAGAAGATAGAGAGAATATGAAAGATGTTCCCTATGCATCAGCCATAGGATCTATCATGTATGCAATGCTGTGTACCAGACCTGATGTGTGCCTTGCTATAAGTTTAGTAGGGAGGTACCAAAGTAATCCAGGAGTGGATCACTGGACAGCGGTCAAGAACATCCTGAAATACCTGAAAAGGACTAAGGATATGTTTCTCGTATATGGAGGTGACAAAGAGCTCACCGTAAAAGGTTACGTTGATGCAAGCTTTGACACTGATCTGGACGATTCTAAATCGCAAACCGGATACGTGTTTACATTAAACGGTGGAGCTGTCAGTTGGTGCAGTTCTAAACAAAGCGTCATAGCGGGATCTACATGTGAAGCGGAGTACATAGCTGCTTCGGAAGCAGCGAACGAAGGAGTCTGGATGAAGGAGTTCATATCCGATCTAGGTGTCATACCTAATGCATCGGGTCCAATGAAAATCTTTTGTGACAATACTGGTGCAATTGCCTTGGCAAAGGAATCCAGATTTCACAAAAGGACCAAACACATCAAGAGACGCTTCAACTCCATCCGGGATCTAGTCCAGGTGGGAGACATAGAGATTTGCAAGATACATACAGATCTGAATGTTGCAGACCCGTTGACTAAGCCTCTTCCACGAGCAAAACATGATCAGCACCAAGGCTCCATGGGTGTTAGAATCATTACAGTGTAATCTAGATTATTGACTCTAGTGCAAGTGGGAGACTGAAGGAAATATGCCCTAGAGGCAATAATAAAGTTATTATTTATTTCCTTATAATCATGATAAATGTTTATTATTCATGCTGGAATTGTATTGACCGGAAACATAATACATGTGTGAATACATAGACAAACAAAGTGTCACTAGTATGCCTCTACTTGACTAGCTCGTTAATCAAAGATGGTTATGTTTCCTGACCATGAACAATGAGTTGTTATTTGATTAACGAGGTCACATCATTAGTTGAATGATCTGATTGACATGACCCATTCCATTAGCTTAGCACCCGATCGTTTAGTATGTTGCTATTGCTTTCTTCATGACTTATACATGTTCCTATGACTATGAGATTATGCAACTCCCGTTTGTCGGAGGAACACTTTGGGTGCTACCAAACGTCACAACGTAACTGGGTGATTATAAAGGAGCATTACAGGTGTCTCCAAAGGTAGATGTTGGGTTGGCGTATTTCGAGATTAGGATTTGTCACTCCGATTGTCGGAGAGGTATCTCTGGGCCCTCTTGGTAATACACATCACATAAGCCTTGCAAGCATTACAACTAATATGTTAGTTGTGAGATGATGTATTACGAAACGAGTAAAGAGACTTGCCGGTAACGAGATTGAACTAGGTATTGGATACCGACGATCGAATCTCGGGCAAGTAACATGCCGATGACAAAGGGAACAACATATGTTGTTATGCGGTCTGACCGATAAAGATCTTCGTAGAATATGTAGGAGCCAATATGGGCATCCAGGTCCCGCTATTGGTTATTGACCGGAGACGTGTCTCGGTCATGTATACATTGTTCTCGAACCCGTAGGGTCCGCATGCTTAAGGTTACGATGAGAGTTATATTATGAGTTTATGCATTTTGATGTACCGAAGGTTGTTCGGAGTCCCGGATGTGATCACGGACATGACGAGGAGTCTCGAAATGGTTGAGACGTAAAGAGTGATATATTGGAAGCCTATGTTTGGATATCGGAAGTGTTCCGGGTGAAATCGGGATTTTACCGGAGTACCGGGAGGTTACCGGAACCCCCCGGGAATCATATGGGCCTTAGTGGGCCTTAGTGGAAAGGTGAAAGGGCTGCCCATAAGGGCTGCGCGCCTCCCCCCTTCCCCTAGTCCTATTAGGACTAGGAGAGGTGGCCGGCCACCCCTCTCCCTCTTTCCCCCTTGGGAATCCTAGTTGGAATAGGATTGGGGGGGAGTCCTACTCCCGGTAGGAGTAGGACTCCTCCTGCGCCCTCCTCCTGGCCGGCGCACCTCTCCCCCTTGGCTCCTTTATATACGGAGGCAGGGGCACCTCTAGACACACAAGTTGATCCACGTGATCTATTCCTTAGCCGTGTGCGGTGCCCCCTGCCACCATATTCCTCGATAATACTGTAGCGGAGTTTAGGCGAAGCCTTGCTGCTGTAGTTCATCAAGATCGTCACCACGCTGTCGTGCTGACGGAAATCTTCCCTAACACTTTGCTGGATCGGAGTCCGGGGATCGTCATCGAGCTGAACGTGTGCTCGAACTCGGAGGTGCCGTAGTTTCGGTGCTTGATCGGTTGGATCGTGAAGACGTACGACTACTTCCTCTACGTCGTGTCAACGCTTCCGCAGTCGGTCTGTGTTGGGTACGTAGACAACACTCTCCCCTCTTGTTGCTATGCATCACATGATCTTGCGTGTGCGTAGGAATTTTTTTGAAATTACTACGAAACCCAACAGTATTGAGATACCGACGATCGAATCTCGGGCAAGTAACATACCGATGACAAAGGGAACAACGTATGTTGTTATGCGGTTTGACCGATAAAGATCTTCGTAGAATATGTAGGAGCCAATATGAGCATCCAGGTTCCGCCATTGGTTATTGACTGGAGATGTGTCTCGGTCATGTCTACATAGTTCTCGAACCCGTAGGGTCCGCACACTTAACGTTCGATGACGATCGGTATTATGAGTTTATGTGTTTTGATGTACCTAAGGTAGTTCGGAGTCCCGTATGAGATCGCGGACATGACGAGGAATCTCGAAATGGTCGAGACGTAAAGATCGATATATTGGACGACTATATTCGGACATCGGAAAGGTTCCGAGTGGTTCGGATATTTTTCAGTGTACCGAGGAGTTACGGGAATACGGGAAAAGAAGTATTGGGCCTCATGGGCCAAGTGGTGGAAGAGAGGAGGCAGGACAAGGCATGGCGCGCGGCCCCCTAGCCCAAACTGAATTGGACTAGGGGGCCGCCCCCCCCCCTTTCCTCCTTTCCTCCCTCTCCTTCCTTCTCCCTCCCTTCCTCTTTATGGACTCCTACTAGGACTTGGAGTCTTAGTAGGACTCCACACTTGGGCGCGCCTCTAGGGCCGGCCGGCCTCCCCTCCTCTCCTGCTTTATATACTGAGGCAAGGGGCACCCCATGGACACACAAGTTGATCATTGATCTTTTAGCCGTGTGTGGTGCCCCCCTCCACCATAATCCACCTTGGTTATATCGTAGCGGTGCTTAGGCGAAGCTCTGTTCCGGTAGCCACATCATCACCGTCATCATGCCGTCGTGCTGAAGAAACTCTCCCTCGAAGCTCTACTGGATCTTGAGTTCGCAGGACGTCACCGAGCTGAACTGGTGCAAATCGTGGAGGTGTCGTACCTTCGGTGCTAGATCGGTCGATCGTGAAGACGTATGACTACATCAACTGCATTGTCATAACGCTTCCTCTTATAGTCTACGAGGGTACGTAGACGATACTCTCCCATCTTGTTGCTATGCATCACCATGATCTTGCATGTGCGTAGGAAATTTTTGAAATTACCGCGTTCCCCAACAGTGGCATCTGAGCCAGGTTTATGCATAGATGTTATATGCACGAGTAGAACACAAGTGAGTTGTCGGCAATACAAGTCATACTGCTTACCAGCATGTCATACTTTGGTTTGGCGGTATTGTTGGATGAAGCGGCCCAGACCGACATTACGCGTACGCTTACGCGAGACTGGTTCTACCGATGTGCTTTGCACACAGGTGGCTGGCAGGTGTCAGTTTCTCCAACTTTAGTTGAACCGAGTGTGACTACGTCCGGTCCTTTTTGAAGGTTAAAACAACACTAACTTGCAACAACAAAGTAGAGGACGTCTAACTTGTTTTTGCAGGGCATATTGTGATGTGATATGGTCAAGACGTGATGAGATATAAATTGTTGCATGAGATGATCATGTTTTGTTGAAGTTATCGGCAACTGGCAGGAGCCTTATGGTTGTATCTTTATTGCATAAGATGCAAGTGCCATGTAATTGCTTTACTTTATCGCTATGCGATAGCAATAGTTGCAAAAGCAATAGCTGGTGAGACGACCATGTGACAACACATTGATAAAAGATCAAGATGATGGAGATCATGGTGTCATGCCGGTAACAATGGAGATCATGACAGTACTTTGGAGATGGAGATCAAAGGCACAAGATGATGATGGCCATATCATGTCATATATTTTGATTACATGTGATGTTTATCTTTTATGCTTCTTATTTTGCTTAGTACGGCGGTAGCATTATAAGATGATCTCTCACTAAATTTCAAGGTACAAGTGTTCTCCCTGAGTATGCACTGTTGACAAAGTTCGTCGTGCCGAGACACCACGTGATGATCGGGTGTGATAAGCTCTACGTTCATATACAACGGGTGCAAGCCGGTTTTGCACACGCAGAAATACTCGGGTTAAACTTGACGAGCCTAGCATATACAGATATGGCCTCGGAACACAGAGACTGAAAGGTCGAGCGTGAATCAAATAGTAGATATGATCAACATAGTGAAGTTCACCATTGAAAACTACTCCATCTCACGTGATGATCAGACATGGTTTAGTTGACATGGATCACGTGATCACTTAGATGATTAGAGGGATGTCTATATAAGTGGGAGTTCTTAAGTAATATGATTAATTGAACTTAAATTTATCATGAACTTAGTCCTAATAGTATTTGCATATCTATGTTGTAGATCAATAGCTCGCACATAGCTTCCCCGTTTATTTTTATATGTTCTAGAGAAAAATAAATTGAAAGATGTTAGTAGCAATAATGCGGATTGGATCCGTGATCTGAGGATTATCCTCATTGCTGCACAGAAGAATTATGTTCTTGATGCACCGCTAGGTGACGGACCTATTGCAGGAGCATATGCAGACGTTATGAACGTTTGGCAAAGCTCGGTATGATGACTACTTGATAGTTTAGTGCACCATGCTCTATGGCTTAGAACCAGGATTTCAAAGACGTTTTGAATGCCACAGAGCATATGAGATGTTCCAAGAATTGAAATTAGTATTTCAGACTCATGCCCATGACGAAAGGTATGAGACCTTTGACAAACACTTTGCCTACAAGATGGAGGAGAATAGCTCAGCTAGTGAGCATGTGCTCAGAATGTCTAAGTACTACAATCACTTGAATCAAGTGGGAGTTAATCTTCCAGATAAGATAGTGATTGAAAGAATTCTCTAGTCACTATCACCAAGTTACTAGAACTTCGTGATGAACTATAATATGCAAGGGATAACGGAAACGATTCCCAAGCTCTTCGTGATACAAAAATCGACGAAGGTAGAAATCAAGAAAAGCATCAAGTGTTGATGGTCGACAAGACCACTAGTTTCAAGAAAAGGGCAAAGGGAAGAAGGGGAACTTCAAGAAGAACGGCAAGCAAGTTGCTACTCAAGTGAAGAAGACCAAGTCTAGACCTAAGCCTGAGACTAAGTGCTTCTACTGCAAAGGGACTGGTCACTGGAAGCAGAATTTCCCCAAGTATTTGGTGGATAAGAAGGATGGCAAATTGAACAAAGGTATATTTGATATACAAGTTATTGATGTGTACTTTACTAGTGTTTATAGCAACCCCTCAATATTAGATACTAATTCAGTTGCTAAGATTAGTAACTTGAAACGGGAGTTGCAGAATGAACACAGACTAGTTAAGGGTGAAGTGACGATGTGTGTTGGAAGTGGTTCCAAAATTGATATGATCATCATCGCACACTCCCTATACTTTTGGGATTAGTGTTGAACCTAAAATAAATGTTATTTGGTGTTTGCGTTAAGCATGAACATGATTGGATCATGTTTATTGCAATACGGTTATTCATTTAAGTCAAAGAATAATTGTTGTTCTATTTACATGAATAAAACCTTCTATGGTCATACACTCAATATAAATGGTTTATTGAATCTCGATCATAGTGATACATATATTCATAATATTGAAGACAAAAGATGCAAAGCTAATAATGATAGTGCAACTTATTTGTGGCACTGTCGTTTAGGTCATATTGGTGTAAAGCGCATGAAGAAACTCCATGCTGATGGGTTTTTGGAATCACTTGATTATGAATCACTTGATGCTTGCGAACCATGCCTCATGGGCAAGATGACTAAGACTCCGTTCTCCGGAACAATGGAGCGAGCAACTGACTTATTGGAAATAATACATACTGATGTATGCGGTCCGATGAGTGTTGAGGCTCGCGGTGGGTATCGTTATTTTCTGACCTTCACAGATGATTTGAGCAGATATGGGTATATCTACTTGATGAAACATGAGTCTGAATTTGAAAAGTTCGAAGAATTTCAGAGTGAAGTGGAAAATCATCATAACAAGAAAATAAAGTTTCTGCGATCTGATCATGGAGAAGAATATTTGAGTTACGAGTTTGGTCTTCGTTTGAAACAATGCGGAATAGTTTCGCAACTCACGCCACCTGGAACACCACAGCGTAATGGTGTGTCTGAACGTCATAACCGTGCTTTATTAGATATGGTGCAATCTATGATGTCTCTTACCGATTTATCACTATCATGTTGGGATTATGCATTAGAGACAGTTGCATTCACGTTAAATAGGGCACCATCTAAATCCGTTGAGACGATACCATATGAACTATGGTTTGGCTAGAAACCTAAGCTGTCGTTTCTTAAAGTTTGGGGCTACGATGCTTAAGTGAAAAAGTTTCAACCTGATAAGCTCGAACCCAAATCGGAGAAATGTGTCTTCATATAATACCCAAAGGAAACTGTTGGGTACACCTTCTATCACAGATCCAAAGGCAAGATCTTTGTTGCTAAAAGTGGATCCTTTCTAGAGAAGGAGTTTCTCTCGAAAGAAGTGAGTGGGAGGAATGTAGAACTCGATGAGGTAATTGTACCTTCTCCCGAATTGGAAAGTAATTCATCACAGAAATCAGTTCCAGCTATCTCTACACCAATTAGTAATGAAGCTAATGATGATGATCGTGAAACTTCAGATCAAATTACTACCAAATCTCGTAGGACAACCAGAGTATGGTCCGCACCAGAGTGGTATGGTAATCCTTTCTGGAAGTCATGTTAGTAGACCATGACGAACCTACGAACTATGAGGAAGCAATGATGAGCCCAGATTCCACGAAATGGCTTGAGGCCATGAAATCTGAGATGGGATCCATGTATGAGAACAAAGTATGGTCTTTGATTGACTTGCTCGATGATCGGTGAGTCTAAGAATAAATGGATCTTTAAGAGGAAGACGGACACTGATAGTAGTGTTAATATCTAAAAAGCTCGAATTGTCGCAAAATGTTTTCGACAAGTTCAAGGTGTTGACTACGATGAGATTTTCTCACTCGTATCGATGCTTAAAGTCTGTCCGAATCATGTTAGCAGTTGCCGCATTTTATGAAATTTGGCAAATGGATGTGAAAACTGCATTCCTTAATGGATTTCTTAAAGAAGAGTTGTATATGATGCGACAATAAGGTTTTGTCAATCCTAAAGGTGCTAACAAAGTGTGCAAGCTCCAGCGATCCATCTATGGACTGGTGCAAGCATCTCAGAGTTGGAATATATACTTTGATAAAGTGATCAAAGCATATGGTTTTATATAGACTTGCGGTGAAGCCTGTATTTACAAGAAAGTGAGTGGGAGCACTACAAAATTTCTGATAAGTATATGTGAATGACATATTGTTGATCAGAAATAATGTAGAATTTTCTGGAAAGCATAAAGGAATATTTGAAAAGAGTTTTTCAAAGAAAGACCTCGGTGAAGCTACTTACGTATTGAGCATCAAGATCTATAGAGATAGATCAAGACGCTTGATATATTTTCAACGAGTACATACCTTTACAAGATTTTGAAGTAGTTCAAAATGGAACAGTCAAAGAAGGAGTTCTTGCCTGTGTTGCAAGGTGTGAAGTGGAGTAAAGACTCAAAACCCGACCACAACAGAAAATAGAAAGAGAATGAAAAGTCATTCCCTATGCCTCAGTCATAGGTTCTACAAAGTATGCCATGCTGTGTACTAGACCTATTGTGTACCTCACCATAAGTTTGGCAATAGAGTACAATAGTGATCCAGGAGTGGATCACTGGACAACGGTCAAAAAATTTCCTTAGTGGAATAAGGAAATGTTTCTTGGTTATGAAGGTGACAAAGAGTTCGTCGTAAAGAGTTACGTCGATGCAAGCTTTAAGACCAATCTGGATGACTCTAAGTCTCGATCTAGATACATATTAAAAGTGGGATCAATTTGCTAGAGTAGCTCCGTGCAAAGCATTGTCGACATATAAATTTTGCAGAATACATACGGCTCTGAATATGGCAGACCCGTTGACTAAATTTCTCTCACAAGCGAAACATGATCACTCTTTGGGTTTTAATCACATAGCGATGTGAACTAGATTATTGACTCTATCAAACCCTTTGGGTGTTAGTCACATGGAGATGTGAACTATTGGTGTTAAATCACATGACGACGTGAACTAGATTATTGACTCTAGTGCAAGTGGCAGACTGAAGGAAATATGCCCTAGAGGCAATAATAAAGTTGTTATTTATATTTCCTTATATCATGGTAAATGTTTATTATTCATGCTAGAATTGTATTAACCAGAAACTTAGTACATGTGTGAATATATAGACAAACTAAGTGTCACTAGTATGCCTCTACTTGACTAGCTCGTTGAATCAAAGATGGTTAAGTTTCCTAGCCATAGACATGAGTTGTAATTTGATTAACGGGATCACATCATTAGAGAATGATGTGATTAACTTGACCCATTCCGTTAGCTTAGCACTTGATCGTTTAGTATGTTGTTATTGCTTTCTTCATGACTTATACATGTTCCTATGACTATGAGATTATGCAACTCCCAAATACCGGAGGACACTTTGTGTGCTACCAAACGTCACACCGTAACTGGGTGAAAAGGTGCTCTACAGGTGTCTCCGATGGTACTTGTTGAGTTGGCATAGGCCGAGATTAGGATTTGTCACTCCGATTGTCGGAGAGGTATCTCTGGGCCCTCTCGGTAATGCACATCACTATAAGCCTTGCAAGCAATGTGACTAATGAGTTAGTTGCGGGATGATGCATTACAGAACGAGTAAATAGACTTGCCAGTAACGAGATTGAACTAGGTATTGAGATACCAACGATCGAATCTCGGGCAATTAACATACCGATGATAAAGGGAACAACGTATGTTGTTATGCGGTTTGACCGATAAAGATCTTCGTAGAATATGTAGGAGCCAATATGAGCATCCAGGTTCCGCTATTGTTTATTGACCGGAGATGTGTCTCAGTCATGTCTACATAGTTCTCGAACCCGTAGGGTCCGCACGCTTAACGTTCGATGACGATCGGTATTATGAGTTTATGTGTTTTGATGTACCGAAGATAGTTTGGAGTCCCGGATGATATCGGGGACATGACGAGAGTCTCGAAATGGTCGAGACGTAAAGATCGATATATTGGACGACTATATTCGGACATCGGAAAGGTTTCGAGTGGTTCGAATATTTTTAGGAGTACCGGGGAGTTACGGGAATACGGGAAAAGAAGTATTGGGCCTAATGGGCCAAGTGGTGGAAGAGAGGAGGCAGGACAAGGCAGGGCGCGCGCCCCCCTAGCCCAAACCGAATTGGACTAGGGGGCCGGTTCCCCTTTCCTCCTTTCCTCCCTCTCCTTCCTTCTCCCTCCCTTCCTCTTGATGGACTCCTACTAGGACTTGGAGTCCTAGTAGGACTCCACACTTGGGCACGCCTCTAGGGCCGACTGGCCTCCCCTCCTCTCCTCCTTTATATACTGAGGCAAGGGGCACCCCATGGACACACAAGTAGATCATTGATCTTTTAGCCGTGTGTGGTGCCCCCCTCCACCATAATCCACCTCGGTTATATTGTAGCGGTGCTTAGGCGAAGCCCTATTCCAGGAGCAACATCATCACCGTCATCACACCGTCGTGCTGACGAAACTCTCCCTCAAAGCTCTACTGGATCGTGAGTTCGCGGGACGTCATCGAGCCGAACGTGTGCAGATCATGGAGGTGTCGTACCTTCGGTGCTAGATCGGTCGATCGTGAAGACGTACGACTACATCCACCGCGTTGTCATAACGCTTCCGTTACGGTCTACGAGGGTACGTAGATGATACTCTCCCCTCTCGTTGCTATGCATCACCATGATCTTGCGTGTGCGTTGGAAATTTTTGAAATTACCGCGTTCCCCAACAAGAATGGATCCTTTTTAGAGAAGGAGTTTCTCTCGAAAGAAGTGAGTGGGAGGAAAGTAGAACTTGATGAGGTAATTGTACCTTCTCGCGAATTGGAAAGTAGCTCATCGCAGAAATTAGTTCTAGTGATGCCTACACCAACTAGTGAGGAAGCTAATGATGATGATCATGAAACTGCAGATAAGATACTACTGAACCTCGTAGGTCAACTAGAGTACGTTCCGCACCAGAATGGTACGGTAATCCTGTTGTGGAAGACATGTTACTAGACCATGACGAACCTGCGAACTATGAGGAAGCGATGATGAGCCCAGATTCCGCAAAATGGCTTGAGGCCATGAAATGTGAGATGGGATCCATGTATGAGAACAAAGTGTGGACTTTGGTTGACTTCCCTTGAAAGGATCGATATAGTTGACTAGAGGGGGGTGAATAGGCAACTAACAATTTTTGGCTTTTCTTTACCAAACTAAACTTTGCATCAAAGTAGATTGTCTAGATATGCAACTAGGTGAGGAACCTATATGATGCAACAACAACAAGCACACAAGCAAGCAAGGGAAATAACACAAATAAGCTTGCACAAGTAAAGGTACGAGATAACCAAGAGTGGAGCCGGTGAAGACGAGGATGTGTTATCGAAGTTCCTTCCTTTTGAGGGGAAGTACGTCTCCGTTGGAGCGGTGTGGAGGCACAATGCTCCCCAAGAAGCCACTAGGGCCACCATATTCTCCTCACGCTCTCACACAATGCGAGATGCCGTGATTCCACTATTGGTTCCCTTGGAGGTGGCGACCGGACCTTTACAAACAAGGTTGGGGCAATCTCCACAACTTAATCGGAGGCTCCCAACAACACCACGAAACTTCACCACAATGGAATATGGCTCCGCGGTGACCTTGCTACCTCTTGAGCACTGCGTTGGTTTTCCCCGAAGCGGAAGGGATGATGCAGCAAAGTAGCATAAGTATTTTCCTCAGTTTTTGAGAACCAAGGTATTAATCGAGTAGGAGGCTACGCGCGAGTCCCTCGCACCTGCACAAAACAAATAAATCCTCGCAACCAACGCAAATAGGGGTTGTCAATCCCTATAGGGCCACTTACGAGAGTGAGATCTGATAGATATGATAAGATAATATTTTTGGTATTTTTATGATAAAATATGCAAAGTAAAATAAAGGTAAAGTAAATAGCAAAGGAAATAACTAAGTAATAGGAGATCAATATGATAAAGATAGACCCGGGGACCATAGGTTTCACTAGTGGCTTCTCTCGAGAGCATAAGTATTCTACGGTGGGTGAACAAATTACTGTTAAGCAATTGACAGAATTGAGCATAGTTATGAGAATATCTAGGTATGATCATGTATATAGGCATCATGTCCGAGACAAGTAGACTGACTCCTGCCTGCATCTACTACTATTACTCCACTCATCGACCGCTATCCAGCATGCATCTAGAGTATTAGGTTAAAAACAGAGCAACGCCTTAAGCAAGATGACATGATGTAGAGGGATAGACTCATGCAATATGAAGAAAACCCCATCTTGTTATCCTCGATGGCAACAATTCAATACGTGCCTTGCTGCCCTTACAGTCACCGGGAAAGGACACCGCAGGATTGAACCCAAAGCTAAGCACTTCTCCCATTGCAAGAAAGATCAATCTAGTAGGCCAAACCAAACTGATAATTCGAAGAGACTTGCAAAGATAACCAATCATACATAAAAGAATTCAGAGAAGATTCAAATGTTATTCATAGATAGACTTGATCATAAACCCACAATTCATCGGTCTCAACAAACACCCCGCAAAAGAAGATTACATCGAATATATCTCCACAAGAGAGGGGGCGAACTTTGTATTGAGATCCAAAAAGAGAGAAGAAGCCATCTAGCTAATAACTATGGACCCGAAGGTCTGAGGTGAACTACTCACACTTCATCGAAGGGGCTATGGTGTTGATGTAGAAGCCCTCCGTGATCGATGCCCCCTCCGGAGGAGCTCCGGAACAGGCCCCAAGATGGGATCTCGTGGATACAGAAAGTTATGGCGGTGGAATTAGGGTTTTGGCTCCGTTTTTGATCGTTTGGGGGTACGTGGATATGTATAGGAGGAAGGAGTACATCGGTGGAGCAACAGGGGGCCCATGAGGGTGGAGAGCACGCCTGGTGGGGGTGGGCGCGCCCCCCTACCTCGTGGCCTCCTGTTTCCTTTCTTGACGTAGGGTCCAAGTCTCTGTGGTCTTATTCGTTGAGAAAATCACGTTCCCGAAGGTTTCATTCCGTTTGGACTCCGTTTGATATTCCTTTTCTTCGAAACCCTAAAACAGGCAAAAAACAGCAATTCTGGGCTGGGCCTCCGGTTAATAGGTTACTCCCAAAAATAATATAAAAGTGGATAATAAAGCCCAATAATGTCCAAAACAGTAGATAATATAGCATGGAGCAAACAAAAATTAGAGATACGTTGGAGACGTATCAGACCTCAACCGTCTAGGGTGCTCAAACACCCAAGAGTAACAAGATCCGCAAGGGATTAGTGGGGGGAATCGAATTTCTCTTGGTGGAAGTGTAGATCGAGGCCTTCTCAACCAACCCCTAGAAAATCAACAAGTTTGATTGGCTAGAGAGAGATCGGGCGAAAATGGAGCTTGGAGCAACAATGGAGCTTAGGGTTAGAAGAGGTGGTCAACTCGGAGAAGAAGACACCCCTTATATAGTTGAGAGACAAATCCAACCGTTATCCACTTAGCCAGCCCGCAACCTACGGTACTACCGCACCAAACCAGCGGTACTACCGCAAGGGGTTACTACCGCAGCTAGCCGTGGTACTACCATGGGCACAGCAGGAGCTAGCCCAGGCCTGTAGCAAAGAAGCTGGGGCGGTACTGCCGCTCGCGCGGTACTACCGCACCCCCTTGCGGCACTACCGCAAGGCAGGATTGGACTAGCTTGGGAAGGGCGCGGATAAATAAAAAAACGTCTGTGGCAACTTCCGCTGACTTTCAGATAGTGCAAAAATCCGACACGGTACTACTGCACAAGGCACGCGGTACTACCACGCAGGGAGCGGATGTAAAAAAGTACATCCGCCCATACTTCCGTTTATGGTGTTGTGCCAGACCAGGACTCACGGTACTATGGCTCCCATGGAGCGGTACTACCGTGACCACCTGCGATACTACCACAAAGGCCTACGGTACTACCGTAAAGGCCTGCGGTACTACCGTAAAGGCCTGCGGTACTACCGCAGGGGCCTGCGGTACTACTGCTCCGAAGAGCAGTACTACCGCATGCCCCAAAACAGCAACACTAGGAATTCTTCTTTTTGCACAAACATGAAGAAACGGAGGATGCTCCATAGTGCTAAGGGAAAGGCGGTGCAAAGATGAGTAAGCGTGTACGTGACGATTCCACCCAAACCTTTCGAAAGTGGACCCTCTCTTAATAGTACGGCTTTCCCACGACTCAAATCCACCGAAAAAGGAACATGGAAAAACATCGTCTTCAATAATCTTCGAGGGGCACCAAACCGTCTTGTGCCTAGTAATGAAATATCTGAAATACTCAAGGCACATGATTAGTCCGCAAATATTGTCATCAATCACCAAAACACCTTAGGGATAAATATGCCCTTACAATCTCCCCCTTTTTGGTGGATTGATGACAATACAGGATTTGCACAAGGGAGCAAATATAGAACATGAGCAAACCACACATCTCTAAAATATAGACGGCCCCCCCTAGATGTGTGCTATTTAGATAAGTGCTTTGGACTACACCGCACACATACCACTCCCCCTGTATTTTATAGACATGGCATATCTTGCAATAATAAAGCTAACACTAAGCAAGATAGTAAATAAGAGCAAAATATATGTAGCACAATATATCATAAGCTCAATAAGGTGCGATAGATAGAGTGCATATGTCTTACACCATATGATAGATAAGTCTCACAAGCTCAATCAAAACCAAAGCAAACAAGGTACAACAGAACAAACACAAGCGAAGCAAACGAAACAAACACACACGAAGCAAACACGACACGACACGCAAATCCCTACACGCTCTCCCCCTTTGGCATTGATACGTCTCCAACGTATCTATAATTTTTGATTGCTCCATGCTATATTTCCTTCTGTTTTGGACATTATTGGGCTTTATTATACACTTTTGTATTATTTTTGGGACTAACCTACTAACCGGAGGCCCAGCCCAGAATTGTTGTTTTTTTTTGCCTATTTTAGGGTTTCAAAGAAAAGGAATATCAAACGGAGTCCAAATGGAATGAAACCTTCGGGAACATGATTTTCGGAGCGAACAAGATCCAGGAGACTTGAACCCTACGTCAAGCAACCAATAGGGAGGCCACGAGGTAGGGGGACGCCTACCCCCCCAGGCGCGCCCTCCACCCTCGTGGGTCCCCTGTTGCTCCACCGACGTACTTCTTCCTCCTATATATACCTACGTACCCCCAAACGATCAGATACGGAGCCAA
Source organism: Triticum aestivum (assembly GCF_018294505.1). NCBI lineage: Eukaryota > Viridiplantae > Streptophyta > Magnoliopsida > Poales > Poaceae > Triticum > Triticum aestivum. The sequence continues at coordinate 397,288,615 of NC_057797.1, read as the reverse complement.
AACCCTAATTCCGCCGCCGTAACTTTCTGTATCCACGAGATCCCATCTTGGGGCCTGTTCCGGAGCTCCGCCGGAGGGGGCATCGATCACGGAGGGCTTCTACATCAACACCATAGCCCTTCCGATGAAGTGTGAGTAGTTTACCTCAGACCTTCGGGTCCATAGTTATTAGCTAGATGACTTCTTCTCTCTTTTTGGATCTCAATACAAAGTTCTCCCCCTCTCTTGTGGAGATCTATTCGATATAATATTCTTTTACGGTGTGTTTGTTGAGACTGATGAATTGTGGGTTTATGATCAAGTTTATATACGAACAATATTTGAATCTTCTCTGAATTCTTTTATGTATGATTGGTTATCTTTGCAAGTCTATTCGAATTATCAGTTTGGTTTGGCCTACTAGATTGATCTTTCTTGCAATGGGAGAAGTGCTTAGCTTTGGGTTCAATCTTGCGGTGTCCTTTCCCAGTGACAGTAGGGGCAGCAAGGCACGTATTGTATTGTTGCCATCGAGGATAACAAGATGGGGTTTTATCATATTGCATGAATTTATCCCTCTACATCATGTCATCTTGCTTAAGGCGTTACCCTGTTCTTATGAACTTAATACTCTAGATGCATGCTGGATAGCGGTCGATGTGTGGAGTAATAGTAGTAGATGCAGGCGGGAGTCGGTCTACTTTGTCTCAGACGTGATGCCTATATACATGATCATACCTAGATATTCTCATAACTATGCTCAATTCTATCAATTGCTCAACGGTAATTTTTTCACCCACCGTAAAATACTTATGCTCTTGAGAGAAGCCACTAGTGAAACCTATGGCCCCGGGTCTATCTTCATCATATTAATCTTCCAATACTTAGTTATTTCCTTTGCTTTTTACTTTGCATCTTTATCATAAAAATACCAAAAAAATTATCTTATCAGATCTCACTCTCGTAAGTGACCGTGTAGGGATTGACAACCCCTTATCGCGTTGTTGCGAGGATTTATTTGTTTTGTGTAGGTGCAAGGGACTCGCGCGTAGCCTCCTACTGGATTGATACCTTGGTTCTCAAAAACTGAGGGAAATACTTATGCTACTTTGCTGCACCACCCTTTCCTCTTCAAGGGAAAACCAACGCAAGTGCTCAAGAGGTAGCAGGCATCGAGACGCCAAAAAGGCAGAGAGGACACCTACAACACAAGTGGTGGCTCAATCAGAGTAGTCACTCGCACGCTCTTCGTTGGACTCGGCAGCGGGGATGGGCTCCTCCTCAGAACCAGCCCACTTGTAGCCTTGTTTTGCCATCCATTCGGCCTCTGGAGTGATGTGCTCCTCGGAGCCGCCAGAAACATCCTCTCCAAACACCCTCATGATCTTCTTGTCGCGGCGGTGACTCTCCTTGGAGGCAACGTGAGTCCGGTACTGCCCCTTGGCCTGCATGCAGAACAAGGCCTTCATCTTGGCCTTCAGCTTCTTCGCCCACGAGGGCTCAGTGGAGGGAGGTGCATATCCAGCAGAGCTGTCCTCAGCTACATTATCATCCTCAATCTCCTCCTCATCAACAGCCCTCTTAGCAGCCTCAGCCTCGGCATGAGTAGTAGTGTTAGCACACTGGGGCTTGATGCGGAGTCTGATGGGGTCATGACGGATCTAGTCAGGGGCCAAAAACTCCTCAGTGGGATAGAGCTTCTCCCAAGTCTTTGATATCAGGAGGAATGGATATGGACCATAGATGGGTACCTTGTGGGTGAACACCACAAATCGAAGCTCGCGCCACATGATATGTGAGACATCAAGTGGTTGTGTCTGAGAAACGTGCGCCTCCTCACAAATGAGCAACATGTCCACAAGATATGCATGCACCTTGTCCTTGTCCCCAATGCGAGGGAAGAGGGAGTGGCGGAAGATCCGGTGCATGATGTCAAGGAACGGGTTGAGCACCTACGTCGTCTTGTCATTGGCCAGTTTCTTCTCAACATAGAACGACTGAAGCGTGTCCTTGCTAGCTGACTCGGCGTTGGCATGAGGGTGAACACCAACAGGCGTGTGGAGCCCCTCATCAAGAACTTTGAGCAAATTCATGAACTCCTTCCAAGTAGCAGTCAACTAACGTCCATTGGTCATCCAGGTCATCCGCCGATCCTCACCAGTATGGAAGTGGAACGAAGCAAAGAACTGGGCCACCAGCTCGGGGTCAAATTCCAGGTGGAAAGAGATCACATCCTCAATGGCAAACTGCTCCACGAGATCCAAGGCCTCACCAAAGTAGTCACGATGCTTAGCATCCCTCATGTGATGCATGTCAATCCAGTGCACATCCACATACATATTCTGCTTGGCCTTGATCACATCTAGGTAAATGAGATTCTACTGCTTGGTCTAGAACAGTTCATTCCCTCTGAAGTTTGCACGAGGATTCGCATAGGGGTTGATCTTCCTTCGAGAAACAAACTCAGCAAGAGGTATCTCATCCATGCCCTTTGACAGTTCCTTGTACTTGCCAACAGTGGTCTTGATATTGCGCTTGGAGGCATTGGAGCCCTCTGGAACATCCTCTTGGTTGCGCAGACGTTTGAAGCCCGTGTCACGGCTTGGATTGGAACGGCGAGCAGGGACACCGGATCCACCACCTAAGACACACTCAAAACACAAACACACACGAGAGGCGAGAAGGATCAATGCAAAGACCACATCAAAACAGGTGAAACAAGTAGAAAGTGCATTTGGTAATTGCCATGAAGAAGATTTGACAGCAATGATAGTACTTGTTGGGGAACGTTGCAGAAAACAAAAAATTTCCTACTCGTTTCACCAAGATCCATCTAGGAGTTCATCTAGCAACGAGTCATCGGATGCATCTACATACCTTTGTAGATCGCGTGCGGAAGCGTTCAAAGAACGGTGATGATGTAGTCGAACACGACGCGATCCAAATCACCGATGACCAAGCGCCGAACGGATGGCACCTCCGTGTTTAACACACGTACGGGACGGGAGACGTCTCCTCCTTCTTGATCCAGCAAGGGGAAGGAGAGGTTGATGAAGATCCAGCAGCACGACGGCGTGGTGGTGGATGCAGGGCGTCACAGTAGCAGGGCTTCGCCTATACTACGAGAGAGAGATGTAACGGGGAGAGAGGGAGGCGCCAGGGGCTGGTGTATGAAGTCCCTCCTCACCCCCACTATATATAGGGGTGCTAGGGGGGCGCCGGCCCTAGGGGATGGAATCTCCTAGGGGGGGGGCAGCTAAGGGTGGGGGGCTTGCCCCCCAAGCAAGGGGGCGCCCCCTTTAGGGTTTCCCCTCAACCCTAGCCGCATGGGCCCTAGGGGAGTGGCGCCCCAGCCCACTTTGGGCTGGGTTCCCTCCCACTTCAGCCCATGGGGCCCCCCGGGATAGGTGGCCCCACCCGGTGGACCCCCGGGACCCTTCCGGTGGTCCCGGTACAATACCGGTGACCCCGAAACTTGTCCCGATGGCCGAAACAGCACTTCCTATATATAATTCTTTACCTCCGGACCATTCCGGAACTCCTCGTGACGTCCGGGATCTCATCCGTGACTCCGAACAACATTCGGGTTACTGCATATACATATCTTCACAACCCTAGCGTCACCGAACCTTAAGTGTGTAGACCCTACGGGTTCGGGAGACAAGCAGACATGACCGAGACGACTCTCCGGTCAATAACCAATAGCGGGATCTGGATACCCATGTTGGCTCCCACATGCTCCACGATGATCTCATCGGATGAACCACGATGTCGAGGATTCAATCAACCCCGTATGCAATTCCCTTTGTCAATCGATATGTTACTTGCCCGAGATTCGATCGTCGGTATCCCAATACCTCGTTCAATCTCGTTACGGCAAGTCACTTTACTCGTACCGTAATGCATGATCCCGTCACCAGACACTTGGTCACTTTGAGCTCATTATGATGATGCATTACCGAGTGGGCCCAGTGATACCTCTCCGTCATACGGAGTGACAAATCCCAGTCTTGATCCATGTCAACCCAACAGACACTTTCGGAGATACCCGTAGTCTACCTTTATAGTCACCCAGTTACGTTGTGACGTTTGGTATACCTAAAGCACTCCTACGGTATCCGGGAGTTACACGATCTCATGGTCTAAGGAAAAGATACTTGACATTGGAAAAAGTCTAGCAAATGAACTATACGATCTTGTGCTATGTTTAGGATTGGGTCTTGTCCATCACATCATTCTCCTAATGATGTGATCTCGTTATCAACGACATCCAATGTCCATAGTCAGGAAACCATGACTATCTGTTGATCAACGAGCTAGTCAACTAGAGGCTTACTAGGGACATGTTGGTGTCTGTTATTCACACATGTATTACGATTTCCGAATAACACAATTATAGCATGAATAAAGACAATTATCATGAATAAGGAAATATAATAATAATGCTTTTATTATTGCCTCTAGGGCATATTTCCAACAGTCTCCCACTTGCACTAGAGTCAATAATCTAGTTACATTGTGATGAATCGAACACCCATGGAATTCTGGTGTTGATCATGTTTTGCTCTAGGGAGAGGTTTAGTCAACAGATCTGCTACATTCAGGTCCGTATGTACTTTGCAAATATCTATGTCTCCATCTTGAACATTTTCACGAATGGAGTTGAAGCGACGCTTGATGTGCCTTGTCTTCTTGTGAAACCTGGGCTCCTTGGCAAGTGCAATAGCTCCAGTGTTGTCACAGAAAAGTTTGATTGGCCCCGACGCATTGGGTATGACTCCTAGGTCGGTGATGAACTCCTTCACCCATATTGCTTCATGTGCTGCCTTCGAGGCTGCCATGTACTCCGCTTCACATGTAGATCCCGCCACGACGCTTTGCTTGCAACTGCACCAGCTTACTGCCCCAGCATTCAAAATATACACGTATCCGGTTTGTGACTTAGAGTCATCCAGATCTGTGTCGAAGCTAGCGTCGACGTAACCCTTTACGACGAGCTCTTCGTCACCTCCATAAACGAGAAACATTTCCTTAGTCCTTTTCAGGTACTTCAGGATATTCTTGACCGCTGTCTAGTGTTCCTTGCCAGGATTACTTTGGTACCTGCCTACCAAACTTACGGCAAGGTTTACATCAGGTCTGGTACACAGCATGGCATACATAATAGAACCTATGGCTGATGCATAGGGGATGACGCTCATCTCTTCTATATCTTCTGCCGTGGTCGGACATTGAGCTGAGCTCAATTTCATACCTTGTAACACAGGCAAGAACCCCTTCTTAGATTGATCCATATTGAACTTCTTCAATATCTTATCAAGGTATGTGCTTTGTGAAAGACCTATGAGGCGTCTCGATCTATCTCTATAGATTTTGATGCCTAATATATAAGCAGCTTCTCCAAGGTCCTTCATTGAAAAACTCTTATTCAAGTAGGCCTTGATGCTGTCCAAGAGTTCTATATCATTTCCCATCAATAGTATGTCATCTACATATAATATGAGAAATGCTACAGAGCTCCCACTCACTTTCTTGTAAACGCAGGCTTCTCCATAAGTCTGCGTAAACCCAAACGCTTTGATCATCTCATCAAAGCGAATGTTCCAACTCCGAGATGCTTGCACCAGCCCATAAATCGAGCGTTGGAGCTTGCACACCTTCTCAGCATTCTTAGGATCGACAAAACCTTCCGGCTGCATCATATACAATTCTTCCTTAAGGAAACCATTAAGGAATGCCGTTTTGACGTCCATTTGCCATATCTCATAATCGTAGAATGCGGCAATTGCTAACATGATTCGGACGGACTTTAGCTTCGCTACCGGTGAGAAAGTCTCATCGTAGTCAACCCCTTGAACTTGTCGATAACCCTTAACGACAAGTCGAGCTTTATAGATGGTCACATTACCATCCGCGTCTGTCTTCTTCTTAAAGATCCATTTATTTTCTATGGCTCGCCGTTCAACGGGCAAGTCAGTCAAAGTCCATACTTCATTTTCATACATGGATCCTATCTCGGATTTCATGGCTTCTAGCCATTTGTCGGAATCCGGGCCCGCCATCGCTTCTTCATAGTTCGAAGGTTCACCGTTGTCTAACAACATGATTTCCAAGACAGGGTTGCCGTACCACTCTTGTGCGGAACGTGTCCTTGTGGACCTTCGAATTTCAGCAGGAGCTTGATCAGAAGTATCTTGATCATTATCATTAACTTCCTCTCTAGTCGGTGCAGGCACCTCAGGAACATTTTCTTGAGTTGCGCCATTTTCCGGTTCAAGAGGTAATACTTCATCAAGCTCTACTTTCCTCCCACTTACTTCTTTCGAGAGAAACTCTTTCTCTAGAAAGGACCCATTCTTGGAAACAAAGATCTTGCCTTCGGATCTGAGGTAGAAGGTGTACCCAAGAGTTTCTTTTGGGTATCCTATGAAGACACATTTTTCCAACTTGGGTTCGAGCTTTTCAGGTTGAAGTTTCTTGACATAAGCATCGCATCCCCAAACTTTTAGAAACGACAGCTTAGGTTTCTTCCCAAACCATAATTCATACGGTGTCGTCTCAACGGATTTCGACGGAGCCCTATTTAAAGTGAATGCGGCAGTCTCTAAAGCATAGCCCCAAAAAGATAGCGGTAAATCGGTAAAAGACATCATAGATCGCACCATATCTAATAGAGTGCGATTACGACGTTCGGACACACCATTACGCTGAGGTGTTCTAGGCGGCGTGAGTTGTGAAACTATTCCACATTTTCTTAAGTGTGTGCCAAATTCGTGACTCAAGTATTCTCCTCCACGATCTGATCGTAGAAACTTGATTTTCCTGTCATGTTGATTTTCAACCTCACTCTGAAATTCCTTGAACTTTTCAAAGGTTTCAGACTTGTGTTTCATTAAGTAGATATACCCATATCTACTTAAATCATCAGTGAGTGTGAGAACATAACGATAGCCACCGCGAGCCTCAACACTCATTGGACCGCACACATCAGTATGTATGATTTCCAATAAGTTGGTTGCTCTCTCCATTGTTCCTGAGAACGGAGTCTTGGTCATCTTACCCATCAGGCATGGTTCGCACGTGTCAAATGATTCATAATCAAGAGACTCTAAAAGTCCATCTGCATGGAGCTTCTTCATGCGTTTGACACCTATGTGACCAAGGCGGCAGTGCCACAAGTATGTGGGACTATCATTATCAACCTTACATCTTTTGGTACTTACATTATGAACATGTGTAGTATTACGTTCGAGATTCATAAAGAATAAACCATTCACCATAGGAGCATGACCATAAAACATATCTCTCATATAAATAGAACAACCATTATTCTTGGATTTAAATGAGTAGCCATCTCGAATTAAACGAGATCCCGATACAATGTTCATGCTCAAAGCTGGCACTAAATAACAATTATTAAGGTTTAAAACTAATCCCGAAGGTAGATATAGAGGTAGCGTGCCGACGGCGATCACATTGACCTTGGAACCATTCCCGACGCGCATCGTCACCTCGTCCTTTGCCAGTTTCCGCTTATTCCGCAGCCCCTGCTTTGAGTTACAAATGTGAGCAACTGCACCGGTATCAAATACCCAGGAGCTACTACGACACTAGTAAGGTACACATCAATTACATGTATATCACATATACCTTTTGTTTTGCCGGCCTTCTTGTCTGCTAAGTATTTAGGGCAGTTCCGCTTCCAGTGACCGCTTCCCTTGCAATAAAAGCACTCAGTCTCGGGCTTGGGTCCATTCTTTGGCTTCTTCCCGGCAGCTTGCTTGCCGGGCGGGGCAACTCCCTTGCCGTCCTTCTTGAAGTTCTTTTTACCCTTGCCCTTCTTGAACTTAGTGGTTTTATTGACCATCAACACTTGATGTTCCTTCTTGACTTCTACCTCTGCTGATTTCAGCATTGCAAATACCTCAGGAACGGTCTTTTCCATCCCCTGCATATTGAAGTTCATCACAAAGCTCTTGTAGCTTGGTGGAAGCGACTGGAGGATTCTGTCAATGACCGCATCATCCGGGAGATTAACTCCCAGCTGAGTCAAGCGGTTATGTAACCCAGACATGGTGAGTATGTGCTCACTGACAGAACTGTTTTCCTCCATCTTACAGCTAAAGAATTTGTCGGAGACTTCATATCTCTCGACCCGGGCATGAGCTTGAAAAACCATTTTCAGCTCTTCAAACATCTCATATGCTCCATGTCTCTCAAAACGCTTTTGGAGCCCCGGCTCTAAACTGTAAAGCATGCCGCACTGAACGAGGGAGTAGTCATCAGCACGTGTTTGCCAAGCGTTCATAACGTCTTGGTTCTATGGGACGGGAGCTTCACCTAGCGGTGCTTGTAGGACATAATCTTTCTTGGCAGCTATGAGGATGATCCTCAGGTTCCGGACCCAGTCCGTATAGTTGCTGCCATCGTCTTTCAGCTTGGTTTTCTCTAGGAACGCGTTGAAGTTGAGGACTACGTGGGCCATTTGATCTACAAGACATATTGTAAAAAAATTTAGACTAAGTTCATGATAATTAAGTTCATCTAATCAAATTATTAATGAACTCCCACTTAGATTAGACATCTCTCTAGTCATCTAAGTATTACATGATCCGAGTTAACTAGGCCGTGTCCGATCATCACGTGAGACGGACTAGTCAACATCGGTGAACATCTTCATGTTGATCGTATCTTCTATACGACTCATGCTCGACCTTTCGGTCTTCTGTGTTCTGAGGCCATGTCTGTACATGTTAGGCTCGTCAAGTCAACCTAAGTGTTTGCATGTGTAAATCTGTCTTACACCCGTTGTATGTGAACGTCTGAATAAAACACCCGATCATCACGTGGTGTTTTGAAACAGCGAACTGTCGCAACGGTGCACAGTTAGGGGGAACACTTCTTGAAATTATTATGAGGGATCATCTTATTTACTACCGTCATTCTAAGTAAACAAGATGCAAAACATGATAAACATCACATGCAATCAAATAATAAACGTGACATGATATGGCCAATATCACATAGCTCCTTTGATCTCCATCTTGGGGCTCCATGATCATCTTGTCACCGGCTTGACACCATGATCTCCATCATCATGATCTCCATCATCGTGTCTCCATGAAGTTGCTCGCCAACTATTACTTCTACTACTGTGGCTAACGCGTTTAGCAATAAAGTAAAGTAATTTACATGGCGTTTCTCAATGACACGCAGGTCATATAAAAGAATAAAGACAACTCCTATGGCTCCTGCCGGTTGTCATACTCATCGACATGCAAGTCGTGATTTCTATTACAATAGCATGAACATCTCATACATCACATATAGATCATTCATCATTCATCACAACTTTGGCCATATCATATCACAAACCACTTGCTGCAAAAACAAGTTAGACGTCCTCTAATTGATGTTGCAAGTTTTACGTGGCTGAATTTAGGGTTCTAGCAAGAACGACTTCTTACCTACGTTAAAGCAACAACGTGATTTGTCAACTTCTATTTACCCTTCATAAGGACCCTGTTCATCGAATCCGCTCCAACTAAAGTGGGAGAGACAGACACCCGCCAGCCACCTTATGCAACTAGTGCATGTTAGTCGGTGGAACCGGTCTCACGTAAGCGTACGTGTAAGGTTGGTCCGGGCCGCTTCATCCCACAATGCCGCTGAAGCAAGAAAAGACTAGTAGCGGCAAGAAAGTTGACAAATCTACGCCCACAACAAATTGTGTTCTACTCGCGCAAGAAGAACTACGCATAGACCTAGCGCATGATGCCACTGTTGGGGAATGTTGCAGAAAAAAAAATTCCTACTCGTTTCACCAAGATCCATCTAGGAGTTCATCTAGCAACGAGTCATCGGATGCATCTACATACCTTTGTAGATCGCGTGCGGAAGCGTTCAAAGAACGGTGATGATGTAGTCGAACATGACGTGATCCAAATCACCGATGACCAAGCGCCGAACGGACGGCACCTCCGCGTTCAACACACGTACCGGACGGGAGACGTCTCCTCCTTCTTGATCCAGCAAGGGGAAGGAGAGGTTGATGAAGATCCAGCAGCACGACGGCGTGGTGGTGGATGCAGGGCGTCACAGTAGCAGGGCTTCGCCTATACTACGAGAGAGAGAGAGACGTAACGGGGAGAGAGGGAGGCGCCAGGGGCTGGTGTATGAAGTCCCTCCTCTCCCCCACTATATATAGGGGTGCTAGGGGGGCGGCGGCCCTAGGAGATGGAATCTCCTAGGGGGGCGGCGGCCAAGGGTGGGGGGCTTGCCCCCCAAGCAAGGGGGCGCCCCCTTTAGGGTTTCCCCTCAACCCTAGCCGCATGGGCCCTAGGGGAGTGGCGCCCTAGCCCACTTTGGGCTGGGTTCCCTCCCACTTCAGCCCATGGGGCCCCCCGGGATAGGTGGCCCCACCCGGTGGACCCCCGGGACCCTTCCGGTGGTCTCGGTACAATACCGGTGACCCCGAAACTTGTCCCGATGGCTGAAACAGCACTTCCTATATATAATTCTTTACCTCCGGACCATTCCGGAACTCCTCGTGACGTCCGGGATCTCATCCGTGACTCCGAACAACATTCGGGTTACTGCATATACATATCTTCACAACCCTAGCGTCACCGAACCTTAAGTGTGTAGACCCTACGGGTTCGGGAGACAAGCAGACATGACCGAGACGACTCTCCGGTCAATAACCAACAGCGGGATCTGGATACCCATGTTGGCTCCCACATGCTCCACGATGATCTCATCGGATGAACCACGATGTCGAGGATTCAATCAACCCCGTATGCAATTCCCTTTGTCAATCGATATGTTACTTGCCCGAGATTCGATCGTCGGTATCCCAATACCTCGTTCAATCTCGTTACCGACAAGTCACTTTACTCGTACTGTAATGCATGATCCCGTCACCAGACACTTGGTCACTTTGAGCTCATTATGATGATGCATTACCGAGTGGGCCCAGTGATACCTCTCCATCATACGGAGTGACAAATCCCAGTCTTGATCCATGTCAACCCAACAGACACTTTCGGAGATACCCGTAGTCTACCTTTATAGTCACCCAGTTACGTTGTGACATTTGGTATACCCAAAGCACTCCTACGGTATCCGGGAGTTACACGATCTCATGGTCTAAGGAAAAGATACTTGACATTGGAAAAAGTCTAGCAAACGAACTATACGATCTTGTGCTATGTTTAGGATTGGGTCTTGTCCATCACATCATTCTCCTAATGATGTGATCTCGTTATCAATGACATCCAATGTCCATAGTCAGGAAACCATGACTATCTGTTGATCAACGAGCTAGTCAACTAGAGGCTTACTAGGGACATGTTGGTGTCTGTTATTCACACATGTATTACGATTTCCGGATAACACAATTATAGCATGAATAAAGACAATTATCATGAATAAGGAAATATAATAATAATGCTTTTATTATTGCCTCTAGGGCATATTTCCAACAGTACTGCCTATTCGCGCGGTACTAAAATTTTAGTGCCGCTCCTAGTCGCGGTAGTACCGCGCGGTGGTACGGTAGTACCGGGGCTCGGAGCGGCAGTAGAACCTTAATACCGCAGCTCACGCGGTAGTACCGCACGACATCAGATCCAAACCAACTGAATATGAGAACAACTGCAATGACGAGGCGGTACTACGGTTGATCAAATCTACCACGGAACAACATATCAAGTACAATTTCTGCGCATCACTACTCTCCTACATCCTACTCTTACAAAGATTTGGCCTAAAATCTCAAGAACAACATGCATCTCCCCCAAAACCTAGAAGCGAAAGCACAAACAAAAGAGAGAGGGATTTGGGGAAAAACCTTGTTCCATGGCAAGAGGAAGTGGTGGGGACGGAGACGGAGATCCGGCGAAGGTCTCCGGCGCCGTTCTTGAGTGAGAGAGAGAGAGAGAGAGAAAGAGAGAGAGAGAGAGAATATGGGGAGAGAAAAGGACGAATGGGTATGGGGGAGTTGGAACTCCCCCTGCCCGCTCTTAACCCCCACGCACCCTCGGCAGCACGGTAGTACCGCACGGGCGGAAGTACCGCACCAGACGGTAGTACCGCTCCCCCAGGCGGTAGTAAAAAATTACTGCCGCGCTGGGTGCGGAAGTACCGTGCGCTCCTCACATGGTAGTACCGCGGCAGGCCGCGGTAGTACCGTGTGCTCAAGAATATGCAAGTTTCAAGAAGGGGAAAACTAAAGCCTTTGCAAGGCAAGCTTCAAGCGAACGGACACACCAAAAGGCTGACACACGAGACAACTCAAACAAGAACGACACGACGAACGAAAGACAAGAGACTAGGAGGACTAAGACACTCAACACAACCTCTGTAAAGAGAGGGCGGTGGCCGGAGCCACCTATGTTTGAGTCAATTGGTATGGCACCACGAAGAATTATCCTTGGGCCCATGACCAAAACTTGTCTTTGAGGCACAAGTACCATAAAAATGGCTAATGTGAAAGAGTTGATTAATTTATGCATAATGGGGGGAGGGAGAGTTCATTGAGAGAACAACACTCCCCCTATGTCCATGCCTACACCTAAATGAGATAACAAGTTGAGTATGGTGGGATGTGCACGGGTTCAAGCAACATTGCTCGAATCAATGATATTTAGCTCATGCCTTAACTCGCAAAATCTTGCTTCATCCAAGGGCTTCGTGAAGATATCTGCAAGGTTATCAAGAGTGTTGACATAGTTGAGCTCGATCTCCCCTCGCCTAATATGATCCCGGATGAAGTGATACCGAATCTCAATATGCTTCGTCTTGAAGCGTTGCACCGGGTTGAGAGAGATCTTGATGGCACTTTCATTGTCACACCAAAGAGGCACTTTGTCACAAATGACACCGTAATCCTTTAAAGTTTGCCTCATCCATAGAAGTTGTGCACAACAACTACCGGCAGCCACATACTCCGCTTCCGTGGACGAGAGAGACACACAACTTTTCTTCTTGGAAGACCAACTCACCAAAGAGCAACCAAGAAATTGGCACCCTCCGGAAGTTGACTTCCTATCCACTTTGTCTCCCGCCCAATCGGAGTCTGAATAGCCCACAAGATTGAAGTTAGATCCTCTTGGATACCATAAGCCAAAGTTTGGGGTATGAGCCAAATATCGAAAGATTCACTTGACTGCCACATAGTGACTTTCCTTAGGGGCGGCTTGAAACCATGCACAAATTCCCACACTCAACATGATATCCGGTCTAGATGCACAAAGGTAAAGCAAGGAGCCAATCATGGAGCGATATACCTTTTGATCCACCGCTTTACCATTGGGATCTATGTCAAGTTGGCATTTGACGGGCATAGGAGTGGGCGCCGGCTTGACATCACTTAGCTTAAATCTCTTGAGCATGTCTTGAGTGTATTTGGCTTGGTTGATGAAGGTTCCTTCTCTTTGTTGCTTGACTTCGAACCCGAGAACGAACTTCAACTCTCCCATCATGGACATCTTGAACTTGGAGGTCATGAGTGCGGCAAATTCCTCATTGAAAGCTTTGTTAGGGGAACCAAAGATAATATCATCAACATATAGTTGGCACACAAACAACTCCCCTTTGACCTTCTTAGTAAAAAGAGTGGGGTCGATTTCCCAATTTCAAAACCACGATCTTGAAACAACTCGCTAAGGTGGTCATACCACGCACGTGGGGCTTGCTTAAGGCCATAGAGTGCCTTATCAAGTTGGTACACATGATCGGGAAAATAGGGATCCTCGAACCCGGGGGGTTCCTTGACATATACCAACTCATTAATAGGACCATTAAGAAAAGCACTCTTCACATCCATTTGTTGTAACTTAAAGTTATGATGAGAAGCATATGCAATCAACATGCGAATGGATTCAATGCGAGCAACGGGAGCAAAGGTTTCACCGTAGTCGATACCCTCAACTTGGGAGTAGCCTTGTGCCACCAAACGAGCCTTGTTGCGAATGATAATTCCATGAGCATCTTGCTTGTTCTTGAATATCCACTTGGTTCCAATGACATTATGGTTCCCCGTTGGCCTTGGCACCAATCTCCACACCTTGTTGTGCTCGAAGTTGTTGAGTTCTTCATGCATGGCATTGAGCCAATCCAGATCCTCGAGTGCCTCATAGACCTTTTGGGGTTCAACACAAGAGACAAACGCGTGTTGTTCACAATAGTTTGTTAATTGTCTATGAGTGCTTACCCCCTTTCTTAAGCTTCCAAGCACATTTGTCATAAGATGATCTTTGGTGGATAGCTTGGATGCGATCTTGGTGACACAACGCTCTAATTCCTCCTCTGGAGAGAGTTGAGGAGCGGTCACTTGATCTTGATCATATTGAGCGTCGTCTTGAGCTCGTTCTTGATCTTGAGCTTGCTCTTGATCTTGAACTTGCTTGGATGATAGAACTTGACCTTGGGCATCACTTGGTGATTCAACACCATCTTGAGGTTGATCTTTCCCTTGGTCTTGTTCATGAGGTTGAGGGCCTTCACTCTGTTCTTCGGAAGCGTGTGAGCCTTGAGTTGGTGATGGCTCCACGGGAGTAGAACATTGTCCTTCTCCTTCGGCCACAATGGGGATCCTCAATAGGTAGGATAAAACTGACACCCATTCTTCTTATGGCTTGGGGAGGAATTTCATCACCTACATCACAAGTGCCACTTTGCTCCACTTGGGAGCCATTATTCTCATCAAACTCCATGTTACATGTCTCCTTAAAAGTCCCCTGGACTTATTGAGGACACGGTAAGCATGGGAGTTTGTAGCATAACCAACAAATATGCCCTCATGAGCACTAGCCTCAAATTTAGACAAACGAACACCTTTCTTGAGAATGAAACACCTACACCCGAACACCTGGAAGTACTTGAGGTTGGGCTTGTTACCGGTGAGTATCTCATATGGAGTCTTGTTCAAGCCTTTGCGGAGGTAGAGCCGATTGGATGCATGACACGCGGTGTTGATGGCTTCGGTCCAAAAGTTGTATGGAGACTTGAACTCCGCCATCATGGTCCTTGACGCATCCATCAACGTCCGGTTCTTCCTCTCCGCTACACCATTTTGTTGAGGGGTGTAAGGTGCGGAATATTGATGCTTGATCCCCTCATCACTAAGAAACTCATACAAGGTGTAGTTCTTGAACTCGGTGCCATTGTCACTTCTTATTGTTAAGATCTTTGCATCATGTTGGCGTTGAGCTTCATTTGCAAAGTCAATGACGGTTTGTTGGGTCTCACTCTTCCTCTTGAAGAAATATACCCAAGTGTATCTTGAATAATCATCCATAATCACCAAGCAATACTTCCTACCCCCAAGACTATCAAAAGATGGAGGCCCAAAGAGATCCATGTGAAGGAGCTCCAAAGGCCTCTTTGAGTAAATGATAGTTGTGGGAGGGTGAGCCTTTTCATGTAGCTTTTCTTCGATAAAAGCACTGCAAGCACGATCTTTGGCAAAACTAACATTTGTTAGTCCACGGACATGGTCCCCCTTGAGAAGACTTTGTAAAGATCTCATATTGACATGGGCTAAACGACGATGCCAAAGCCATCCCACGTCAACTTTAGCCATTAGGCATGTCGCGGTCTTAGTGAGTCGCTCCGAAAAGTTAATCACATAGAGACCGTTTTCGACATGCCCAACAAAGGCTACTTTAAGAGTCTTGCTCCACAAGAGGGCCACAGTATCAACATCAAATAAGGTGGCAAAACCCATGAGTGGAAGTTGACAAACGGAATGTAAATTGTATGCAAGGGACTCAACAAGCATGACCTTCTCAATCATGAGATCATGAGAAATGACAACCTTGCCGAGTCCCAATACCTTAGAGGACGAGGCGTCACCCCACTCGACGTTGGTGGGCATGGATGGAATCTTTTGCACGTCCACCACCAAGTCCTTGATTCCGGTCATATGATTAGTAGCTCCACTATCGAGCAACCATGATCCCCCACCGGAAGCAAACACCTACAAGAAATCAATGCTTGGTTTTAGGTACCCATTTTGTAATGGGTCCTTTGATGTTAGTAACAAGGGTCTTAGGAACCCAAATCGACCATTCAATGGACTCATAAGGAGAACCAACAAATTTGGCATCAACATGCCCATCGCTAGCACGGCACAACACATAAGAAGGGTTAAAGTCACCGGCTTTGTTAGGAAGGGAAGCGTTGCCCTTCTTGGCATCACTACCCTTCACGGTGTTCTTCTTCTTCTCCTTAGTAGCACCCTCTCCCTCCTTCACAAAGGTTTGCTTGAGAGGAGGAGGTCGTTTGGCCTTGTCATTCTTCTTCTTGTTCTTAGATTTGGGCGCGTACCCAATCCCTTCCTTGGCCACAACTTCCTTTTGGTTGCTCAAAAGGTCGTTGAGGTTCTTCTCGCCTTGTATGCAAGACACAAGACCTTTCTCAAGTTGCCCCTTCAACTTAGCATTCTCCTCAACAAGATGCACATGCTCACAACATGGGTTAGTAGCATTTGCATTATCAATTAACATCATATGAGGAAAAGTGGCTTTCTCCTTGGTTAGCTGTTGATCATGGGACTCTTTGAGGCTAGCATGAGCACCCTTCAAGACCTTGTGAGCCTTGTCAAGTAAGTCAAACTCCTCTTTGAGTCTAGCAAGATCAACCCCAAGCTTGACCTTCTCGAAGTTTAGCACACGAGAAACAACAAGAGCATGATCAAGATCTTTCTTTAACTTAGCGTGATCAACGTTGTGTGACTCCTCAAGAGCCAAACGAAGACCACACTCTTCCTCAAGAGCATTGGAAAGATCCGAAATCTCATCGGCATAGTCACGACTATGCCCCCCCATCTTGGATATAGTATCTTCGTGAGCCTCGATCATGTCATTGGCTTCACCAAGTTGTTCCAAGAGAGCAATGATGTGCTTCTTGGATTTACCCTTGAGTTTACCCATAAAGGACTCACACTCATTTTCCTCCACATTAGATCCCTCGTATTCATCAATGCAATCCGTTAAAGAAGGATTATTAATGATGGTGGTTTTGATGTTGGGGGTTACCTTGTTTGTGGCTTTGGCCATGAGGCACTTGGCGGTGATGTTCTCATTGGGTGAGTCAAAGAGTGACACCCATGGAGTTGTCGCAATGGAAATGGAGGCCATGGCAACCGACTCACCATCTTCTTCATCATCATCATCATCATCCTCATTGTACTCTTCTTGTACCACCAACGCCTTGGGAGGAGTCTTCTTGGTGAAGTTGCTCTTGTTGGGGAAAGACTTGGCTTTGTCCTTTCGGATGAGCTTGCCACCATTGTCTTCCCTCTTCTCATCAGGGCATTCCGCAAAAAAATGACTCACATTACCACAATTATAGCAAGTCCTCATACGTTGCTTGACTTTCGCGCCACTTGAGTTGTTCTTGTTGAAGTTAGGCCTTGAGTTCTTCTTGCTCCAAATTTGCCTTGAAGCAAGAGCCATGTGTTCATGATAGGCATACTTTGTATCATCGGGGTTGCTCTCCTCTTCTTCCTCTTTTGTCCTCTTCTTCCACCCTAACCTTGGCTTTTAATGCAAGGTTGGGCTTCTTTGCTCTTTGAGAGTGTAGCACCGCATTGTCAGCGGTTTTGTCTAAGATGCTCATAGCCACAAACTCATCCAACACTTCACTTGAGGACAAGGGGTGAAAGTCCGGCCTTTGAAGAATGACAGAGGACATGGCCTTGTGGTAAGGTATCATTGCCTTGAGGAATTTGCGCTTGATCCAATTGTCATCTGTGTCCTTGCTCCCATGATCCGGAGTGAGACCGCGAGTTTAGTTACTCTCCGATAAAGCTCACGAGGTTTTCATCTTCTTTCATTGCAAACTCATCGGCTTCATCTTGCACCACTTCATAGTTGGAGAGTTGAATGCTTGCGCTTCCCCTGTAGAGGGGAACAACTTGGTGCCATGCATCTTTGGCAATGGCGAAGGGCCGGAGGTGAGGAAGATCTTCGGGTAGAATTTCATCTTGGATGATGAAGAGAGCATTCTCATTGAATTGATTATCCGCGGCTTCTCTAGGAGTGAAGTTGCTTCGGTCATGCGGATAGAAACCTTCTTCAATGATTCTCCAAAGATTAGTATTCACATGATTTAAATGACGCTTAAAACGATAGACCCAAGAATCAAAGTGCTCATTTTTCACAATCTTAGGGGGAGGACCGGCATGATTCAAATGAGTGGAAGGAATCGGTCCACCATAAACAAGTGGAGATTCCACATGGGCAAAGATGCGGTGCCATTTTTACCACTAGAAGAAGGATGTTGGGTAATGTAGCAGAATTTTAAAATTTTCTACGCATCACCAAGATCAATCTATGGAGTCATCTAGCAACAAGGGAGAGGGGAGTGCATCTACATACCCTTGTAGATCGCGCGCGGAAGCGTTCAAGAGAACGGGGTTGATGGAGTCGTACTCCTCGTGATCCAAATCACCGATGACCTAGCGCTGAACGGACGTCACCTCCACGTTCAACACACGTACGGTTGGGAAGACGTCTCCTCCAACTTGATCCAGCAAGGGGGAAGGAGAGGTTGATGAAGATCCAGCAGCACGACGGCGTGGTGGTGGAAGCAACGGTGATCTCGGCAGGGCTTCGCCAAGCTCAGGGAGAGAGAGGAGTGTCACGGGAGGGAGAGGGAGGCGCCAGGGGCTAGGGTGCAGCTGCCCTCCCTCCCCCCACTATATATAGGACCCCTAGGGGGGAGCCGGCCCTAGGAGATTGAATCTCCAAGGGGGGCGGCGGCCAAGGGGGGTGGAGTGCCCCCCAAGCCAAGTGGGGCGCCCCCCACCCCTAGGGTTTCCAACCCTAGGCGAAGGGGGAGGCCCATGGGGGGCGCACCAGCCCACTAGGGGCTGGTTCCCCTCCCACTTCAGCCCATAGGGGCCTCCGAGATAGGTGGCCCCACCCGGTGGACCCCCGGGACCCTTCCGGTGGTCCCGGTACAATACCGATTACCCCCGAAACTTTCCCGATGGCCGAAACTTGACTTCCTATATATAAATCTTCACCTCCGGACCGTTTCGGAACTCCTCGTGACGTCCGGGATCTCATCTGGGACTCCGAACAACTTTTGGGTTACCGTATACTAATATCTCAACAACCCTAGCGTCACTGAACCTTAAGTGTGTAGACCCTACGGGTTCGCAAGACACGCAGACATGACCGAGACGACTCTCTGGTCAATAACCAACAGCGGGATCTGGATACCCATGTTGGCTCCCACATTCTCCTCGATGATCTCATCGGATGAACCACGTGTTGAGGATTCGATCAATCCCGTATACAATTCCCTTTATCAATCGGCACGTTACTTGCCCGAGACTCGATCGTCGGTATCCCAATACCTCGTTCAATCTTGTTACCGGCAAGTCACTTTACTCGTACTGTAATGCATGATCCCGTGATCAACCACTTGGTCACATTGAGCTCATTATGATGATGCATTACCGAGTGGGCCCAGAGATACCTCTCCGTCATACGAAGTGACAAATCCCAGTCTCGATTCGTGCCAACCCAACAGACACTTTCGGAGATACCCGTAGTGTACCTTTATAGTCACCCAGTTACGTTGTGATGTTTGGCACACCCAAAGCACTCCTACGGTGTCCGGGAGTTGCACAATCTCATGGTCTAAGGAAATGATACTTGACATTCGGAAAAGCTATAGCAAACGAACTACACGATCTTTGAGCTATGCTTAGGATTGGGTCTTGTCCATCACATCATTCTCCTAATGATGTGATCCCGTTATCAATGACATCCAATGTCCATAGTCAGGAAACCATGACTATCTTTTGATCAACGAGCTAGTCAACTAGAGGCTCACTAGGGACGTGTTGTGGTCTATGTATTCACACATGTATTATGATTTCCGGATAACACAATTATAGCATGAACAATAGACAATTATCATGAACAAAGAAATATAATAATAACCATTTTATTATTGCCTCTAGGGAATATGTCCAACAGTCTCCCACTTGCACTAGAGTCAATAGCCTAGTTAAATTATGATGAATCGAACACCCATGCAGTTCTGGTGTTGATCATGTTTTGATCTAGGGAGAGGTTTAGTCAACGGATCTGCCACATTCAAGTCCGTATGTACTTTACAAATATCTATGTCTCCATTTTGAACACTTTCACGAATGGAGTTGAAGCGACGCTTGATATGTCTGGTTTTCCTGTGAAACCTGGGCTCCTTGGCAAGGGCAATAGCTCCAGTGTTGTTACAGATGAGAGTCATCGGGCCAGACGCATTGGATATGACTCCTAGGTCGGTAATGAACTCCTTCACCCAGATTGCCCTCTTGTGCTGCCTCCGAGGCTGCCATGTACTCCGCTTCACATGTAGATCCCGCCACAACGCTTTGCTTGCAACTGCACCAGCTTACTGCCCCACCATTCAAAATATACACGTATCCGGTTTGTGACTTAGAGTCATCCAGATCTGTGTCGAAGCTAGCATCGACGTAACCCTTTACGACGAGCTCTTTGTCACCTCCATAAACGAGAAACATATCCTTAGTCCTCTTCTGGTACTTCACGATATTCTTGACCGTTGTCCAGTGTTCCATGCCGGGATTACTTTGGTACCTTCCTACCAAACTTACGGCAAGGTTTACATCAGGTCTGGTACACAGCATAGCATACATGATAGACCCTATGGCCGAGGCATAGGGGACGACAATCATCTTTTCTCTATTTTCTGCCGTGGTCGGGCATTGAGCCGTGCTCAATCTCGTACCTTGCAGTACAGGCAAGAACCCCTTCTTTGACTGATCCATATTGAACTTCTTCAATATCTTATCAAGGTACGTACTCTGTGAAAGACCAATGAGGTGTCTCGATCTATCTCTATAGATCTTGATGCCTAATATGTAAGCAACTTCTCCAAGATCCTTCATTGAAAAACACTTGTTCAAGTAGGCTTTTATGCTTTCCAAGAATTCTATATCATTTCCCATCAACAGTATGTCATCCACATACAATATGAGAAATGCTACAAAGCTCCCACTCACTTTCTTGTAAATTCACGCTTCTCCATAAGTCTGCGTAAACCCAAACGCTTTGATCATCTCATCAAAACGGATGTTCCAACTCCGAGATGCTTGCACCATCCCGTGGATCGAACGTTGGAGCTTGCACACCTTGTCAGCATTCTTAGGATCGACAAAACCTTCCGGCTACATCATATACAATTCTTCCTTAAGGAAACCATTAAGGAATGCCGTTTTGACGTCCGTTTGCCATATCTCATAATCATAGAATGCGGCAATTGCTAACATGATTCGGGCGGTCTTCAGCTTCGCTGCGGGTGAGAAATTCTCATCATAGTCAACCCCTTGAACTTGTCGATAACCCTTAGCGACAAGCCGAGCTTTATAGATGGTTACATTACCATCCGCGTCTGTCTTCTTCTTAAAGATCCATTTATTTTCTATGGCTCGCCGATCATCGGGCAAGTCAGTCAAAGTCCATACTTCGTTTCATACATGGATCCTATCTCGGATTTCATGGCTTCCAGCCATTTGTCGGAATCTGGGCCCGCCATCGTTTCTTCATAGTTCGAAGGTTCACCATTGTCTAACAACATGATTTCCAAGACAGGGTTGCCGTACCACTTTGGTGCGGAGCGTGTCCTTGTGGACCTACGAAGTTCAGTAGCAACTTGATCTGAAGTTTCATGATCATCATCATTAACTTCCTCTCTAGTCGGTGCAGGCACCTCAGGAACATTTTCTTGAGCTGCGCCACTTACCGGTTCAAGAGGTAATACTTCATCGAGTTCTACTTTCCTCCCACTTATTTATTTTGAGAGAAACTCTTTCTCTAGAAAGGATCCATTCTTGGCAACAAAGATCTTGCCTTCGGATCTGAGGTAGAAGGTATACCCTATAGTTTCTTTAGGGTATCCTATGAAGACGCATTTTTCGATTTGGGTTTGAGCTTTTCAGGTTGAAGTTTCTTGACATAAGCATCGCATCCCCAAACTTTTAGAAACGACAGCTTAGGTTTCTTCCCAAACCATAATTCATACGGTATCGTCTCAATGGATTTCGACGGAGCCCTATTTAAAGTGAATGCGAAAGTCTCTAAAGCATAGCCCCAAAATGACAGCGGTAAATCGGTAAGAGACATCATAGATCGCACCATATCCAATAGAGTGCGATTACGACGTTCGGACACACCATTACGCTGAGGTGTTCCAGGCGGCGTGAGTTGTGAAACTATTCCACATTTGCTTAAGTGTGTGCCAAATTCATGACTCAAGTATTCTCCCCCATGATCTGATCGCAAGAACTTGATTTTTCTGTCACGTTGATTCTCAACCTCACTCTGAAATTCCTTGAACTTTTCAAAGGTCTCAGACTTGTGTTTCATTAAGTAGACATACCCATATCTACTCAAGTCATCAGTGAGGGTGAGAACATAACGATAGCCACCGCGAGCCTCAACACTCATTGGACCGCACACATCAGTATGTATGATTTCCAATAAGTTGGTTGCTCGGTCCATTGTTCTTGAGAGCGGAGTCTTGGTCATTTTACCCATGAGGCATGGTTCGCACGTGTCAAATGATTCATAATCAAGAGACTCCAAAAGTCCATTTGCATGGAGCTTCTTTATGCGTTTGACACCTATGTGACCAAGGCGGCAATGCCACAAGTATGTGGGACTATCATTATCAAGCTTACATCTTTTGGTATTCACACTATGAATATGTGTAATATTACACTCGAGATTCATTAAGAATAAACCATTCACCAGCGGAGCATGACCATAAAACATATCTCTCATATAAATAGAACAACCATTATTCTCGGCTTTAAATGAGTAGCCATCTCAAATTAAACGAGATCCTGATACAATGTTCATGCTTAAAGCTAACACTAAATAACAATTAATGAGGTTTAAAACTAATCCCGTTGGTAAATGTAGAGGCAGCGTGCCGACGGCGATCACATCGACCTTGGAACCATTCCCGACGCACATCGTCACCTCATCCTTCGCCAGTCTCCGCTTATTCCGCAGCTCCTGCTTTGAGTTACAAATGTGAGCAACCGCACCGGTATCAAATACCCAGGAGCTACTACGAGTACTGGTAAGGTACACATCAATTACATGTATATCACATATACCTTTAGTGTTGCCGGCCTTCTTCTCCGCTAAGTATTTCGGGCAGTTCCGCTTCCAGTGACCACTTCCCTTGCAATAAAAACACTCAGTCTCGGGCCTGGGTCCATTCTTTGGCTTCCTCCCGGCAGCTTGCTTACCGGGTGCGGCAACTCCCTTGTCGTCCTTCTTGAAGTTCTTTTTACCCTTGCCTTTCTTGAACTTAGTGGTTTTATTCACCATCAACACTTGATGTTCCTTTTTGATTTCCACCTCCGCTGATTTCAGCATCAAATATACCTCAGGAATGGTCCTTTCCATCCCCTGCATATTGAAGTTCATCACAAAGCTCTTGTAGCTCGATGGAAGCGACTGAAGGATTCTGTCAATGACCGCGTCATCTGGGAGATTAACTCCCAGCTGAGTCAAGCGGTTATGCAACCCCAGACATTTTGAGTATGTGTTCACTGACAGAACTATTTTCCTCCATCTTACAGCTGAAGAACTTGTCAGAGACTTCATATCTCTTGACCCGGGCATGAGCTTGGAAAACCATTTTCAGCTCTTCGAACATCTCATATGCTCCGTGTCTCTCAAAACGCTTTTGGAGCCCCGGTTCTAAGCTGTAAAGCATGCCGCACTGAACGAGGGAGTAATCATCAGCACGTGACTGCCAAGCGTTCATAATGTCTTGGTTCTCTGGGATGGGTGCGTCACCTAGCGGTGCTTCTAGGACATAATCTTTCTTGGCAACTATGAGGATGATCCTCAGGTTCCGGACCCAGTCTGTATAGTTGCCGCCATCGTCTTTCAGCTTGGTTTTCTCTAGGAACGCGTTGAAGTTGAGGGCAACATTAGCGTGGGCCATTTGATCTACAAGACATAGTGTAGAGATTTTAGACTAAGTTCATGATAATTAAGTTCATCTAATCAAATTATTCAATGAACTCCCACTCAGATAGACATTCCTCTAGTCATCTAAGTGAAACATGATCCGAGTCAACTAGGCCGTGTCCGATCATCACGTGAGACGGACTAGTCAACATTGGTGAACATCTTCATGTTGATCGTATCTTCTATACGACTCATGCTCGACCTTTCAGTCTTCCGTGTTCCGAGGCCATGTCTGTACATGCTAGGCTCGTCAAGTCAACCTAAGTGTATTGCGTGTGTAAATCTGGCTTACACCCGTTGTATTCGAACGTTAGAATCTATCACACCTGATCATCACGTGGTGCTTCGAAACAACGAACCTTCGCAACGGTGCACAGTTAGGGGGAACACTTTCTTGAAATTATTACGAGGGATCATCTTATTTAAGCTACCATCGTTCTAAGCAAATAAGATGTAAAACATGATAAACTTCACATGCAATCAAATAGTGACATGATATGGCCAATATCATTTGCTCCTTTTGATCTCCATCTTCGGGGCTCCATGATCATCGTTGTCACCGGCATGACACCACGATCTCCATCATCATGATCTCCATCATCGTGTCTTCTTGAAGTTGTCTCGTCATCTATTACTTCTACTACTATGGCTAACGCTTTAGCAATAAAGTAAAGTAATTACATGACGTTTATGTTGACATGCAGGTCATAAATAAATAAAGACAACTCCTATGGCTCCTGCCGGTTGTCATACTCATCGACATGCAAGTCGTGATTCCTATTACAAGAACATGATCAATCTCATACATCACATATATCATTCATCACATCCTTTTGGCCATATCACATCACACGACACATGCTGCAAAAACAAGTTAAACGTCCTCTAATTATTGTTGCAAGTTTTTACGTGGCTGCTATAGGTTTCTAGCAAGACCGTTTCTTACCTACGCCAAAACCACAACGTGATATGCCAATTTCTATTTACCCTTCATAAGGACCCTTTTCATCAAATCCGATCCGACTAAAGTGGGAGAGACAGACACCCGCCAGCCACCTTATGCAACTAGTGCATGTTAATCGGTGGAACCAGTCTCACGTAAGCATACGTGTAAGGTCGGTACGGGCCGCTTCATCCCACGATGCCACCGAATCAAGATAAGACTAGTAACGGCAAGCAAATTGACAATATCCACGCCCACAACTGCTTTGTGTTCTACTCGTGCATAGAAACTACGCGTAGACCTAGCTCTGATACCACTGTTGGGTAACATAGCAGAATTTTAAAATTTTCTACGCATCACCAAGATCAATCTATGGAGTCATCTAGCAACGAGGGAGAGGGGAGTGCATCTACATACCCTTGTAGATCGCGCGCGGAAGCGTTCAAGAGAACGGGGTTGATGGAGTCGTACTTGTCGTGATCCAAATCACCGATGACCTAGCGCCGAACGGACGGCACCTCCGCGTTAAACACACGTACGGTTGGGAAGACGTCTCCTCCAACTTGATCCAGCAAGGGGGAATGAGAGGTTGATGAAGATCCAGCAGCACGACGGCGTGGTGGTGGAAGCAACGGTGATCTCGGCAGGGCTTCGCCAAGCTCAGGGAGAGGGAGGAGTGTCACGGGAGGGAGAGGGAGGCGCCAGGGGCTAGGGTGCGGCTGCCCTCCCTCCCCCCACTATATATAGGACCCCTAGGGGGGAGCCGGCCCTAGGAGATTGAATCTCCAAGGGGGGCGGCGGCCAAGGGGGGTGGAGTGCCCCCCAAGCCAAGTGGGGCGCCCCCCACCCCTAGGGTTTCCAACCCTAGGCGCAGGGGGAGGCCCATGGGGGGCGCACCAGCCCACTAGGGGCTGGTTCCCCTCCCACTTCAGCCCATAGGGGCCTCCGAGATAGGTGTCCCCACCCGGTGGACCCCCGGGACCCTTCCGGTGGTCCCGGTACAATACCGATTACCCCCGAAACTTTCCCGATGGCCGAAACTTGACTTCCTATATATAAATCTTCACCTCCGGACCGTTTCGGAACTCCTCGTGACGTCCGAGATCTCATCCGGGACTCCGAACAACTTTCGGGTTACCGTATACTAATATCTCAACAACCCTAGCGTCACCGAACCTTAAGTGTGTAGACCCTACGGGTTCGCGAGACACGCAGACATGACCGAGACGACTCTCCGGTTAATAACCAACAGCGAGATCTGGATACCCATGTTGGCTCCCACATGCTCCTCGATGATCTCATCGGATGAACCACGATGTCGAGGATTCGATCAATCCCGTATACAATCCCCTTTGTCAATCGGTACGTTACTTGCCCGAGACTCGATCGTCGGTATCCCAATACCTCGTTCAATCTCGTTACCGGCAAGTCACTTTACTCGTACCGTAATGCATGATCACGTGATCAACCACTTGGTCACATTGAGCTCATTATGATGATGCATTACCGAGTGGGCCCAGAAATACCTCTCCGTCATACGAAGTGACAAATCCCAGTCTCGATTCGTGCCAACCCAACAAACACTTTCGGAGATACCCGTAGTGTACCTTTATAGTCACCCAGTTACGCTGTGACATTTGGCACACCCAAAGCACTCCTACGGTATCCGGGAGTTGCACAATCTCATGGTCTAAGGAAATGATACTTGACATTCGGAAAAGCTATAGCAAACGAACTACACGATATTTGAGCTATGCTTAGGATTGGGTCTTGTCCATCACATCATTCTCCTAATGATGTGATCCCATTATCAATGACATCCAATGTCCATAGTCAGGAAACCATGACTATCTTTTGATCAACGAGCTAGTCAACTAGAGGCTCACTAGGGACGTGTTGTGGTCTATGTATTCACACATGTATTACGATTTCCGGATAACACAATTATAGCATGAACAATAGACAATTATCATGAACAAAGAAATATAATAATAACCATTTTATTATTGCCTCTAGGGCATATTTCCAACAAAGGAGCCTTTTCACTAGTAGCTTCTCCCTTGTCGGAGTTAGCATCCGTCACCTTGTTGGTGGGATCACCCACTTTCAACGGTGCGGTGGATAGTTTAAGCCCTTCTAGGAATTTATTAAACATGCTTTCAACCTCGGTCGTCATGGAGGTTTTCAATGTGTCCAAAGCCACATTGAATTCCTCACAAGAGACCGCGGTTCCCCCATCGCCCGTAGACGAGGCCGGATTCACACCAGAGTGCTCTTCCACACCGTCTACGGTGTCAACCATACTCTTCGGACGACAAAGTCCTTAGTAAAGAGACGAGACTCTGATACCAATTGAAAGGATCGATATAGTTAACTAGAGGGGGGGGGTGAATAGGCAACTAATAATTTTTGGCTTTTCTTTACCAAATTAAACTTTGCATCAAAGTAGGTTGTCTAGATATGCAACTAGGTGAGCAACCTATATGATGCAACAACAACAAGCACACAAGTAAGCAAGTGAAATAACACAAATAAGCTTGCACAAGTAAAGGTACGAGATAACCAAGAGTGAAGCCGGTGAAGACGAGGATGTGTTACCGAAGTTCCTTCCTTTTGAGGGGAAGTACGTCTCCGTTGGAGCGGTGTGGAGGCACAATGCTCCCCAAAAAGCCACTAGGGCCACCGTATTCTCCTCACGCCCTCACACAATGCGAGATGCCGTGATTCCACTATTGGTGCCCTTGGAGGCGGCGACTGGACCTTTACAAACAAGGTTGGGGAAATCTCCACAACTTAATCGGAGGCTCCCAACAACACCCCGAAGCTTCACCATAATGGAATATGGCTCCGCGGTGACCTCAACCGTCTAGGGTGCTCAAACACCCAAGAGTAATAAGATCCGCAAGGGATTAGTGGGGGGAATCGAATTTCTCTTAGTGGAAGTGTAGATCGAGGCCTTCTCAACCAATCCCTAGAAAATCAACAAGTTTGATTGGCTAGGGAGAGAGATCAGGTGAAAATGGAGCTTAGGGTTAGAAGAGATGGTCAACTCAGAGAAGAAGACACCCCTTATATAGTGGACAGACAAATCCAACCATTGTCCACTTAGCCAACCCGCAACCTACAGTACTACCGCACCAAACCAGCGGTACTACCGCAGCTAGCCGCGGTACTACTGTGGGCACGACAGGAGCTAGCCCAGGCCTGTAGCAAAGAAGCTGGGGCAGTACTGCTGCTCGCGCGGTACTACCGCACCCCCTTGCAATACTACCGCAAGGCAAAATTGGACTAGCTTGGGAAGGGCGTAGACAAATAAAAAACGTCTGTGGCAACTTCCGCTGACTTTCAAACAGTGCAAAAATCCGACACGGTACTACCGCGCAGGGAGCGAATGTAAAAATTTACATCTACCCCTACTTCTGTTTATGGTGTTGTGCCAGACCAGGACTCACGGTACTACGGCTCCCAAGGAGCGGTACTACCGTGACCACCTGCTGTACTACCGCAAAGGCCTGCGGTACTACCGCAGGGGCGTGCGGTACTACCGCTCCGAAGAGCAGTACTACCGCATGCCCCAGAACAACAACATTAGGAATTCTTCTTTTTGCACAAACACGAAGAAACGGAGGATGCTCCATAGTGCTAAGGGAAAGGCGGTGCAAAGAGGAGTAAACATGTACGTGACGATTCCACCCAAACCTTTCCAAAGCGGACCCCCTCTTAATAGTACGGCTTTCCTATGACTCAAATCCACCGAAAAAGGAACGTGGAAAAACGTCGTCTTCAATAATCTTCGAGGGGCACCAAACCGTCTTGTGCCTAGTAATGAAATATCTGAAATACTCAGGGCACACGATTAGTCCGCAAATGCATTGTC
The DNA here is from genome assembly GCF_018294505.1 of Triticum aestivum. Lineage (NCBI taxonomy): Eukaryota > Viridiplantae > Streptophyta > Magnoliopsida > Poales > Poaceae > Triticum > Triticum aestivum. The sequence goes on along the minus strand of NC_057797.1, from coordinate 397,259,778 downwards.
ATCAATCACCAAAACACCTTAGGGATAAATATGCCCTTACATCCCCGATGATCGGCAAGCCATAGAGAATAAATGGATCTTCAAGAAGAAGATTGACGCTGATGGTAATGTTACTGTCTACAAATCTTGACTTGTTGCGAAAGGTTTTAGACAAGTTCAAGGAGTTGACTACGATGAGACCTTCTCACCCGTAGCGATGCTTAAGTCTGTCCGAATCATGTTAGCAATTGCCGCATTTTATGATTATGAAATCTAGCAAATGGACGTCAAAAGTGCATTCCTTAATGGATTTTTGAAAGAAGAGTTGTATATGATGCAACCGGAAGGTTTTGTCGATCCTAAAGGTGCTAACAAAGTGTGCAAGCTCCAGCAATCCATGGACTGGTGCAAGCATCTTGGAGTTGGAATATATGCTTTGATGAGGTGATCAAAGCATATGGCTTTATGTAGACTTTTGGAGAAGCCTGTATTTACAAGAAAGTGAGTGGGAGCTCTGTAGCATTTCTAATAATATATGTGGATGACATATTGTTGATTGGAAATGATATAGAATTTCTTGATAGCATAAAAGGATACTTGAATAAGAGTTTTTCAATAAAATACCTCGGTGAAGCTACTTATATATTGAGCATCAAGATCTATAGAGATAGATAAAGACGCTTGATAGGACTCTCACAAAGCACATACCTTGACAAGATTTTGAAGGAGTTTAAAACGGATCAGTCAAAGAAAGGGTTCTTACCTGTGTTACAAGGTGTGAAGTTGAGTAAGACTCAAAAACCGACCATAGTAGAATATATAGAGAGAATGAAAGTCATTCCCTATGATTCAGTCATAGGTTCTATAAAGTATGCCATGTTGTGTACAAAACCTATTGTGTGACTTGCCATACGTCTAGCAGCGAGGTATTAATATTGATCCAGGAGTAGATCACTAGACAACGGTCAAAGTTATCCTTAGAGGACTAAGGAAATTATTTCTCGGTTATGAAGGTGATAAAGAGTTCGTCGTAAAGAGTTACATCGATGCAAGCTTTTACACCAATCCAGATGACTCTGAGTCTCAATATGGATACGTATTGAAAGTGGGAGCAGTTAGCTAGAGTAGCTCCGTACATAGCATTGTAGACATAGAAAATTTGCAAAATACATACGGATTTGAATGTGGCAGATCCATTGACTAAACTTCTCTCACAAGCAAAACATGATCACACCTTAGTACTCTTTGGGTGTTAATCACATAGCGATTTGAACTAGATTATTGATTCTAGTAAACCCTTTGGGTGTTGGTCACATGGTGATGTAAACTATGGGTGTTAATCACATAAAGATATGAACTATTAGTGTTAAATCACATGGAGATGTGAACTAGATTATTGACTCTAGTGCAAGTGGAAGACTGAAGGAAATATGCCCTAGAGGAAATAATAGAGTTGTTATTTTATATTTCCTTATATCATGATAAATGTTTATTATTCATGCTAGAATTGTATTAACTGGAAACTTAATACATGTGTGGATACATAGACAAAACACGGTGTCCCTAGTAAGCCTCTACTAGACTAGCTCGTTAATCAAAGATGGTTAAGTTTACTAACCATAGACACGTGTCGTCATTTGATGAACGGAATCACATCATTAGGAGAATGATGTGATGGACAAGACCCATCTGTTAGCTTAGCATAATGATCATTAAGTTTTATTGCTATTGCTTTCTTCATGACTTATACATATTCCTTTGACTATGAGATTGTGCAACTCCCGAATACCGGAGGAATACCTTGTGTGCTATCAAACGTCACAACATAACTGGGTGATCATAAAGATGCTCTACAGGTATCTCCGAAGGTGTTTGTTGGGTTGGCATAGATCGAGATTAGGATTTGTCACTCCGAGCATCGGAGAGGTATCTCTGGGCCCTCTCGGTAATGCACATCATGATAAGCCTTGCAAGCAATGTGACTAATGAGTTAGTTGCGGGATGATGCATTACGGAACGATTAAAGAGACTTGCCGGTAATGAGATTGAACTAGGTATAAAGATACCAACGATCGAATCTCGGGCAAGTAACATACCGATGACAAAGGGAATAACGTATGTTGTCATTACGGTACGACCGATAATGATCTTCGTAGAATATGTGGGAACCAATATGAGCATCTAGGTTCCGGTATTGGTTATTGACCGGAGAGGTGTCTCGGTCATGTCTACATAGTTCTCGAACCCGTAGGGTCCGCACGCTTAACATTCGATGACGATTTTGTATTATATGAGTTATGTGATTTGGTGACCGAATGTTGTTCGGAATCCCGTATGAGATCACAGACATGACGAGGAGTCTCAAAATGGCCGAGAGTTAAAGATTCATATGTAGGACGATAGTATTTGGACACCGGAAGTGTTCCGGAGGTACCGGGTACGTATCGGGTCAGCAGAAGGGGTTCCGGGCTACCCCTGGCAAACTATATGGGCCATATGGGCCAAGAGGCGAAACACACAAGCCACAAAGGGACTGGTGCGCCCCTCCCATATGGGCTGGCCTAATTGGAGAAGGAAAGGGGAAGGAGGAAAGGAAAAAGGGAATAGGATTCCCCCTTCCCCCTCTTCCCTTCCTACTCCGAATAGGAATAGGAAAGGGGGAGGCCAAATTGGGAGGTTCCCAAGTAGGATTCCTCCTACTTGGGGCGCCCCCTTGGCTGCCTCTCCTCCTCTCCAACCTATATATGTATATGAGGGGGGGGGGGGGCGCCGCTAGAACACACAACAAACATTGTTAGCCGTGTGCGGCGCCCCCCTCCATAGTTTACGCCTCCGGTTTTATTCTTGTAGTGCTTAGGCGAATCCCTGCGTGGATCACTTCACCATCACCATCACCACGTCGTTGTGCTGATGGAACTCTCCCTTGATACTTTGCTGGATCAAGAATTTAAGGGATGTCATCGAGCTGAACGTGTGCAGAACTCGGAGGTGCCGTACATTCGGTGCTTGATCGATTGGATCGAGAAGACGTTCGACTACATCAACCACGTTAAGCTAACACTTCCACTTTCGGTCTATGAAGGTACGTAAACATACTCTCCCCCGCTATGCATCTCCTAGATAGATCTTGCGTGAGCGTAGGAATTTTTTTGAAATTGCATGCTACGTTCCCCAACAAGAAGGAGGGGGCGTCGGGTACTCCAAGCGCGGCGTGTTGCCGACCTTGATGTACTTGAGGACGGCGTCGAGGGTGCGGCCGAGGACGCCCCACCATTGGTGATAGAGGCAAAGGTGTCTCGTCTTTCGATGAGATGGTGTCTATCATTTTGGAGGAAGTCTACTTTGACGATCCGACTATGAACATGCGAGGATGTCGCGCCTTAGCAATCACTAAACCAACTCCGAGAGGTTATTGACCATGCCGGAGCACGATCAACCTGACCATGAAGGTCTGTTTCCTGCAGGCAAACGAAGAACAAGCAAGAAACTAAGATTGCAATATGGATATTGCGAATATAAGAGGAAAGCTTTATTGATCAAGGTGGGGTTTTGTGATGCCTTTGTCTGGTCATTGAATACAAACGAAGTACGTGAAGTTGCAGCTATGTCAAACTTTTAATCTAAACAAAACCCAAAGTCTAAACGACGCCCTAAGGGCTGTATATATGGAGGAAGAGGGGGGGGGGATTTCGTGGCCCTTGGAGGAGGGGGTCCGAAACCAACCCTAATTCTTGTTTCCCCACACATACGGACTCTAAAAATAGCCTATACTTAAGTATTTCGAAATTACATGGGCCTGACCCAATAATAAGGCGACGCAGCACCTAGAATAGGCTCTGGACAAAATTTATGAAGTGGCATCTTGTATATTTCGTCCAAGACTTCATGCACTCCTTATGGTGGCTTCAAAGTCCTGAAATCATCACTTGTAACTCTGTTTTTGATCCCCTTGCACATGCCATCATCTCCATGCTTGGTCTTGCTCCAGTGTTCATCCCTCTTATCCATGCCAGGCCTTTCATTTGTAAGCAAAACAAATGTATCCAATTTAGGCAGCATCATATTCTCATGAACATTAGAATCATTACCAAGAAATGAAAGTACCTGATAATTTAATTGGCATGCACGAGCTCTAGTAATTGGTCCAGTATGTATAGCAGCAGGGGCTGTGGGTGTAACAATGGTATTGATGTACTCATCAATTGGCGCCGCCCGTCGGAGTTGAGGCGGCTGCGTCCTGCGGGGCTCGACGCCGTTGGTGGAGGCAAGATGCTCCTCGTGGCGACGGTCGAAGTACGCCGTCCACAGCGTGTTGCTGTCGGGGGCGTACCTCGGCTGGTTCCGCACCTGCTTTGGCAGCGAGGACCGGATACGCGCTATTTCGGCGCGCCGAGCAGCTCCGGTGGGCACTGGTGGCACCCGGACGCCGCTGGCGCTGAGCCTCCAAGTGCCCGACACCCACATGTCCGGCGGTGCCGGGTAGTCGGCTTCATAGAGGAGGCGTGCCTCGTCCTCGTGCAGGTGGCGACAGCTGAAGCCGTTGACTGCTGCACCATCGCCTGGGAAGCGCTCGGCCATGCTCGTCGTCGGGGGAGGGGGAGAGGAGAGACGAGCGTCAGCGGGGAGAGGTCGAGAGGGGCAGGGTTCTTGCGCGATGGAGTGTGCGCTCACTGGCGAGGGAGGGGCGACGAGAGGGCAGCCGTCGTGTGTACGCGTGGCGGGAGCGGGCGGAACGCGCGGCGCCCGTGCCTTCACTGCGCCGCCCGTGAGGCATCAATGGAAGGCTGTCCGGCGCAGCAGCGCGACAACCTTGGCATTGATTCTCCGCGGGAAACCAAGACGATGAGGACGGTGAATGCGCCCGGTCGTTGACTCGGCGGGCCCGCCAGGCTTTCGCGCCAAAATTGTTTCCCCTAGCGTCCCCAGCGTGCCGGGTTTGGCCTAGGTCTGCCGACAACAAATTTGGCCCTTACCAGCGAAAGTTGAGTTTCTGGGGACGCGAATGGGCCGATTTTTCGGCGCAGGTAATAAATAAGACCTTGAAGGAGCTTGTTGGGGGCGAGGCTGGAGATGCTCTTAAGCTCTTCGCGGTCGGCCTTAAGCTCTTCGCGGTCGGACTCTCTCCATTAGTAACATGAATTCAATAAAACCTAACCTGCTCGCGCTTGCGCTTACCCAGCCGCCACCTCCAGCGTAGCCAGCTGGCGCCTCCCCAAAATTAGGGTTCTTTGCCTCCCACCGGCGCCGACGCCGGTCCGTCCCGTCTCCGGTGGCCTTAGGGCCGTGGAGGCGGAGTGAATCTCGGCCCTTTTCGGTGGGAGCGCTCCGTTTTCATATTTTTTTTCGAGTTTTGTTAGCGTTTGTGTCCTACTCAGGAAGGCGAGACGACGGCTGCTCCCTGAAAATGGAATAAAGGTCTCCCCGTCTAGTCCCCGTTCCGGTGATGCGTGCAACATCATCGGTGGGCGTGTGGAGGTGTGTCTCCAACGGATCTGTTTGTCGTTCGTCTTCGTTCGTGTGTCTTCAAGTTGGATCATTTTGATCTACACTCTTCATCTGCGGCGGTTGCTGTTCTGGTGCGTTGGTTCTATGGGACCTTAGCACCATGACTTCCCGACTATCTAGTATAGTAAGGTTTGCCCGGCTCCGGTGAGGGAAGGGCAATGACAGCGGCGCGCCTTCGGTTCGCTTCCGTGTTTGTAGTCGTCGCTAGGTGGTCTATAAATCTGGATGTAATTTTTATTATTTCTAGTGTTTGTTATACTATCATGATTGAAGGTGAATAGATTGAAAGTTTTTCCGTAAAAAAACATGAATTCAATATCATGCACATCGCCATCCAAGAAATATTGCCGTAAAAGGGTCATGTTGTTGATTTGGTTTGAAGGCACTCAAGCGGTTACGTCCATTAGTCGCCGGTCATCTCTGACTTCCATGGGTGTATGCTCGCTCCCCCATCGAGAAGCATCAAACATCCCACTGGTACGTTAGCGCCAGGTTAAAAGGCCGTGGGTACCGGCTGTCAGGGACATGTCTCCGGCGAGTATATATTTTTTTAGCAAGTGCGAGTAGTAATTGTGGGCATGATGATCTAGTAGCTGATCAACGGACAACGGGTGGCGACCGCGGGAAATTCACTGCGCGTGCACGGCCCCATACGTCAGCGACAAGGCAACGTGGTGGCAGGGGGTATTGAAGAGCATTGATGCTGATATTCAATTCCCAGCACCCCCAACTCCTCTTTCCTCACGTCTACCCGAGCACATGTACCCCAAAACATACCGCTCACTCCCATGCTGGATCAGACAATGTAGGGAGCAAAACCATTCAGCCATCCTTCTTGTTTCAAAACAGAACATAGGCTTTCTCAATCTTGTAGGGAGATCTCTCTTGTAGGAAGTTAATTGTGTTGCATCTGCCACAACAGCAAGCAGTGTCATTATAATACTTCACAGGTAAAAGCCTTACAATCATGCGATGCTAACATGATCATTGATAACCTGCAAAAACACATTGTCATGGATATTCACAATATACCATTTTTTTAGCATATATGCGGCCACACTATCACCAGAAAATAACAAGATATTAATTTATAAAGTAAATCTCATTTTATCCCTAAGTTCCACAGTCGTGACAGAAAATAGCCTATTTAACAGAATTTTCATATTTTCCCCAATTTAAGCAAACAACTACCACTTTTTACCCCTTTTATTTTTTTCAATCTGACAAGTTGGCCTCACGTTTCAGCTAATCTGGGTTGCTACGCAGACGACTTAATTACTTCGGTCCATTTTTTTTTTGGGTTTGGGTTTTCAAACTCCTTTTGTTGGACCTGTGGGCGGCACTGCTGACAGGTTGGGGCGCAGCCCGTGAACATGGATAAAGTGTCAAAGTTATATGGCAATGTTTCGTCAAATTGGGTAAAATGTGAAAATTCTGTGCAATGCGGTATTCTGTCACGACATAAAAACTTAGGGGCAAATAGTAAAATTTACTCAATCTATAATAACAAACATGATATATGGTCAAACTATACAAATAAACACATGGTATGTCAAACAATATATTGTTACGTACTCAACTTGTCGCCTAAGGAATATAAAGTAGAGAGGCTCGAAGTGGCTGACTTAAGCAAGTGTTGACTCATGGAGAAGTTGACAAAATTTGTTTGTGGCCCACCTTATAAGATTTTTTTTCTTGAAAATAAACAAAAAATACGTTTGCTATCTTGAATTTTTCTTGTCGTTCCAGTACTGGCGTTGAAACAAGAAGGCAATTAGGCAAATGCTCCAGCAGATCTTGTCCCGGGTGTACCTAGCAATTCGCAGCACTCCCCTAGCTGTCCACTTTCTCCACTTCCCTTTTTTCTCACACTCACACACAAGCAGCGGCTCCGTCCCTCCCTCTCCGGCCTCTGCTCTTTCTTCCTCCTCCTCGTTGCCGCAGCCGCAGCCGCAGCCGCCTCCGCCCCGCCTTCGCCGTGCGCTGCGGCCGGCGGATGGGACCCGCAGGCCGGCTGTCCGTGGCGGCCGCTCTCCTCTCATGCCTATGTGAGTAGCTCTCTGCTGATCTGCTGCCTGGCTACACTCCGATTCTTCCCCTTCTTGCAAATTACTGAAGTGCGCCCAGCCGCCGGACATACGAATGCTTGGTCGTAGCCAGTGCTGGTTCCGCCTCTGTGCTGGTTCTCGATTTTGATCTGTCATGGAGGCGAAATCCTAGTTGCGGGAACAAGCGACTGATTCTTGATTTGTCAATGTGCAGGTTTACATGGGCTGTTGGGGAATTCCGGGCAGGCATTTGCTCAGGGCCCGCCGGTGCTCCACCGGATCGACCACGCGGAGGAAGATGACGACAGCGGCGGCCTCATGCCGGAGCTCTCGCCGACCGGCTCCCCCCAGCCCTTCGTCCCCTTCCTCGCGCCTGCCCCTCTCGCGCCCTTCTACAACAACTCTACGCCCAAGTTGTCAGGTCTCAACTCACTGCACATTTCCATTTCTATTTCTATTTTGTCAGTGTAAATCAAGCTGTGAACTGAATTCCCCCCCCCCCCCCCCCCCCCCAATGCAGGCAAATGCTCACTGAACTTCACTGCCATCAATGGCCTGATGACCACCACGGCCGTCGACTGCTTCGCCTCATTCGCTCCGTTCCTCGCCAATGTCATCTGCTGTCCCCAGCTCCAGGCCACTCTCACCATCCTCATAGGGCAGTCCAGCAAGCAGACGGGGTCCCTTGCTTTGGATCCCACTCTTGCCAACTACTGTCTCTCTGACGTCCAGCAGCTGCTCATGAGCCAGGGTGCCAGTGATGATCTCCACAGCATTTGCTCCGTCCACCTCTCCAATGCCACCGAGGGGTCGTGCCCCGTTAGCACCGTCGACGCGTTTGAGAGCGTCGTCGACTCGTCGAAGCTCCTCGAGGCCTGCCGGAAGGTCGACCCTGTTAACGAGTGCTGCAGCCAGACATGCCAGAGCGCTATAAGTGATGCTGCCCGCAAAATCTCTTCCAAGGACGCTGCGTTGACAAGCGACACTGCCAGTCCCAAAGTTAACAGTTGCAGGAACGTTGTACTTAGATGGTTATCCAGCAGGCTTGAGCCATCATCCGCAACCAAAATGCTCAGGCAGATATCAAACTGTAATGTCAATGGAGGTACGTACATTCAAACTAATACCTTGCTTAAATGTGAATTATGATCCCAGCAGTCAGTACATTTTACTCTTTTAGAACGACTACATACATTTATGTCATTATCCTGTTGAGCAGGCAGATTGATTTACTTGAATTTTGTAGTAACATAAAGACAATGTTTGCACCCATTAAACTGATAGAATGTCACCAATTCCACTTGTCTAGCTCCATAGAACATACTGTTGGAGCACAAAGATAATACCCATGCATAGCATTACTATATGTATATGTGTGTTTGAAATATTACAATCTTTTCATGGCTATATAGGTAGGAAAAGGCTGCGACAGACATTTAGCTTCAAGCACCATACCACCATACTTTATTTGCTCAAACAAAAACATCGAAATTTAAAGCAAGACACCAAATATTGTGTACATGGGTGCTTGAATTTTTCGTTTGGCCGAGCGGATAAATGGAATGATTTGCTCCTATATGAAGTTGACTGCGTTAAGGCATATGACTCAATAGGAGCTTGAGTTTTTCAGTTCAATCTTCATGTTAGCAATATGCAAGGTTCTCACAATATGTACGCCATTACCAGCAATGTGTTGGGTGTGACAGGGCTTGAACATATCAATTAGATCGAAAGAATAAAATATTTAGTGCAGTAATACATCAGAATTGCCATGAATGTATATTTGCCAGATTTAAAATGTTTCTTGTACTCTGCCTTTTGACGAACATGTGCAATACCTGGATATTTGTATTTAGTTTCTAATTTATTTAAATATGTGTCTAGGTTCAATTTTATTCTCATTCTTCACTGGCAGCAGCATTTATGTTGAGATTTTCTTTTTTCCATTTGAACCTTCCAGTTTGCCCACTAAGCTTCCCAGACACAAGTAAGGTTGCAAAGGAGTGTGGTGGTACAGTTAAAAACATTACTGTATGCTGCAAGGCGATGGACAGTTACGTATCTCACTTGCAAAAGCAAAGTTTCATAACAAATTTGCAAGCTTTGAATTGTGCGTCAGTCCTTGGGGCAAAATTGCAAGAGATGAAGGTCAGCACAAATGTTTATAGCTCATGCCAAGTAACATTGAAGGATTTCTCACTTCAAGGTAAGCTAGACAGTATATTTTACTTAGATACTTGCAGTAGAGTTATATTTTAATTTGCATCTATGTATCTGTAATGACTGAATTCTTGATCTTTTTCTTTTTGTCTTGGGTATGTGCATTTGACCGAACCCCCTATGATTTGGCATGCAGTTGGATCTCAAGGTAATTTGGCATTTCAAGTTGTTTTATATATTTTTTGGCTAGTGTGCATTTTTTTTTTGTTCTCAGAACAAATATTAATGTTTTTTTGCGTGTCATGCCACATTTTGATTACGCTTTGACGAATACGGTGTTACTTGCAATGTGACTAATGTTGCGTATTCAGTACTAACCATGCTTGTACTTTCAAACATACTGAGTCTAATAAAAAATAACAGTGTGTGTTAAACATTGTGCCAGATAAATATGTATATTAATAGGAGGTCAGCAATATAAATTTCAAGTCGTCACAATTTTCTTCTCTTTTCCCGATAAAGGGTGCTTTTACTGACCCATATTGTCGCATCAAGAGAATACAAGCAAAATGAGACACATCCAAGCTTTGCATAGCTAGGATGCACACGGCTACACACACACACAAATGCCGGCATCTAGCAAAGTCATACAAGACCAAAACCATGCCTAAGGCGAAGTAGGTGGGGGGCCTATCTGGAGAGTATGCTGCCACCCATGAACCGTGTCACAATTTTTTATAAGGGTGTAAACCATGATTCCTTTCCTAAAGGCGGAAATCAGAATGAGGAAATGTGATTGATCAGCTTGTAGTAAATGTTTAGATGTAAACTAATAAAGGGAAAATGTTTGTGATCATAAAGATGCCCGAAGAATGGAGGCGGAGTATATTGGTACCAATCAAGAACAAGGGGGGCGTTCGAAGTTGTACTAATTACCGTGGAATTAGGTGATGAGCCATACAATGAAGCTATGGGAGAGAGTCATTTAGCAATGCTTAAGAAAAATGACAAGTGTGACCAAAATTCTGTTTGGGTTCATGCCTGGGAGGTCGACCATGGAAGCCATTTCCTTGGTACGGCAACTTGTGGAGTGATACACGGAGCAAAATAAGGACCTGCATATGGTGTTCATTGACTTGGAGAAGGCCTAAGATAAGATAATGCGAAATGTCATGTGGTGTGCCTGGGGGAAACACAAAGCCCCAACAAAGTACATTACCCTTATCAAGGACATGTAGGATAATGTTGTGACAAGTGTTCGGACAAGTGATGGCAACACTCATGACTTTCCAGTTAAAATAGGACTGCACCAAGGGTTAGCTTTGAGCCCTTATCTTTTTGCTTTGGTGATGGATGCGGTTACAAGGGATATACAAGGAGATATCGCATGGTGTATGCTATTTGCGGATAATGTGGTGCTGGTCGACAATAGTCGGACGTGGGTTATTAGAAAGTTAGAGTTGTGGAGACAGACTTTGGAATCGAAAGGTTTAGGCTTAATAGAACTAAAATGAGTACACGAGGTATGGTTTCAGTACTACTAGGCACAAGGAGGAGGAGATAAGCCTTTATGGGCTGGTGGCACCTTAGAAGGACCCTTTCGATATTTGGGGTCAATCCTGCAAAAGGATGGTGATATCGATGAAGACGTGAGCAATCAAATCAAAGTTGGATGGAAGAAGTGGCGCCAAGCTTCCGGTGTCCTCTGCGACAAGAAAGTGCCACAAAAGCTAAAAGGCAGGTTCTATAGGACAAGAATAGGGAACCGCCGAATACACCAGCTACACCTAACATGTGGAATGGATGCATAAGGATGTTGTGCTCTGCCTGGAATACAATCATAAAGTTGAAAGTACCAGAGATTCCTAAAGGCATACCATCAGAAAAGCTTCCTTGACCAATAGGGTAAATCAAGAAAACAGCAGTAGCAGCTGCAACAGGAGCTGAATATGCAACAACAATCCAAGGACGCATACCCAGACGGAAACTAAGTTCCCACTCACGACTTTCCTGGAGAACCAGTAAAAACTTCTGCCACAAAGAACGGTTGTGATAAGAAACGCTCAATTTTTCTTGCTCTTGCTACAGTTAAACGATCCTCTTCCGATAATTCATCCAAGCCAAGAATTGCGATAATGTCCTGAAGTTCTTTGTAACGTTGTAAAGTTTCCTTAACTCTTTGCGCAGTTTCATAATGTTCGTTGCTCTTTTACCTTGGAAAATTATAGAGTTACCCCATGGGGAATTAGCAGCGCCCACGAATGATATAAATACTACTGTTGCTTTAGCTTTACTCACGTCAGCGGCATATTTTTATGCTGGTCTTAGCAAAAAAGCTCGGGACATTTTCCATTATGTAATTTATATGAGTCATTGATCTTCCTTTCATGGGCCCTGTATATTCTTCATACCATTCCTAAAATACAGGAGTAAATTCCTTGAACTGATTGATCCATGGCCTTAGGGCGGAATCCCTTTTTGACTCTGTACCCTTGATTCCACTATGATTATTGATCAATAGTAGAATAATCCCTTCATAGAAATAGGAGACATAATTTAGATGGATATAGTAAGTCTCGCTTGGGCTGCTTTAATGGTAGTCTTTACATTTTCTCTTTCACTAGTAGTATGGGGAAGGGGTCATTCGAGCCTATGGAAATAGGATACTCTGTTTACATAGAAATCCCTACGTCCTTACATTCTATTTAGGATTAGGAATAGGTGTAATCAGACCTGCTTTTGACATATCTATCCTATTCTTATTTGGGTACCATATGCATCTCTTTGGGCTTCTATTGAATCGAGAAATTGGATTGTACATCTTTCATCTTTTTGATATTCTTCTAATTGATTGCAATTAAACTCGGCTCAATCTTTTTTTTCTAAAAAAGATTGAGCCGAATAAAAATAGATCATGATATGATCATGAGACTTGACAAATTGAGATTCGGGGTTGGTTTACAGGGACAACTTTTGTAACTTCTTGGTATACCCATGGATTGGCTAGTTCCTATTTGGAAGGTTGTAATTTCTTAACCGCAGCAGTTTCTACCCCTGCCAATAGTTTAGCACACTCTTTGTTGCTACTATGGGGGCCCGAAGCACAAGGAGATTTTACTCGTTGGGATTTTTTTTTCTAATCCATATCTCTCTCATTCCTTTCTTACAAACAAAAGAGTTTTTCTTATTGAAGGCTGGATTATTATCCATTTTTAGTGTACTATTCTTCTTTCCCCAGGGAGGGGGTATTTAAAAAGAAAAAATGGATAAAGGGTTAATTCGTTCTTGATAGCCATTTCCTTAACAAGTGAATGGGAACATACTCTGGATCGGAATCCGAAGAAAGTACTACTTGATAATTTCTACAATCCGGCTGCACTTTATAATATTTTTTAGTATTTTTCGGATAAATAAGAAAAGGGTGCACGATCTCGACGAATTACTTCTGAATAAATTCAGAAATCATATGGAAGAACCATAGCATTTCGCGACTCATTGGTAAATCAACTTTGATTCTCTATAAACCAAGAATGTGAGACCATTAACACGGTTAAAGCTAAACTGCTTGAAGTCCAGGCAAAAAGAGGTACTCTTTCTACATTCAACAACTCTTGTTCTTTACACTTCTTCTTGGCTGCTTGGCCTGTAGTAGGAATCTGGTTCACTGCTTTAGGTATTAGTACTATGGCTTTCAACCTAAATGGTTTCAATTTCAACCAATCTGTAGTTGATAGTCAAGGTCGCGTTATTAATACTTGGGCTGATATCATCAACCGAGGTATTTCTGTAAGTCCTCAAAATGGGATGACGGAAAAACTTTTTGTCCAAACACTAATTGGTCGTGTATTAGCAGACGATATATATATCGGTTCACGATGCATTGCCGCGCGAAATCAAGATATTGGAATTGGATTAGTCAGTCGATTCATAACTGCCTTTCGAGCACAACCATTTCGAGCACAACCAATGAGAAATAGAATAGTCCTTTTATACAGACTGCTAAGTGCGGAGACGGGAATCGAACCCGTGACCTCAAGGTTATGAGCCTCGTGAGCTACCAAACTGCTCTACTCCGCTCTGGAGTACCAGAAACTGGTGGACAAAAAAGGCTTGAATACAAGCCTCTAACATGTCTAATGTCGAATCGGGATTCACTGAGACAGAAATAAAGCATTGGGTCGAACTCTTCTTTGGTGTTAAGGTGGTAGCTGTGAATAGCCATCGACTACCTGGAAAAGGTAGAAGAATAGGACCTATTCTGGGCCATACAATGCATTACAGACGTATGATCATTACCCTTCAACCGGGTTATTCAATTCGACCTTGCAATGTTGTATGGTGCTGAATGTTGACCAACCAAAAGGCGACATGTCCAACAGTTAGGTGTAACAGTGATGCACATGTTGAGATGGATATGTGGCCACACAAGAAATGATCGGGTCCAGAATGATGATATATGTGATAGAGTTGGGGTAGCACCGATTGAAGAGAAGCTTGTCCAACATCATCTGAGATGTGTTGGGCTTATACAACGCAGGCCTCCAGAAGTGTCAGTGCTATGCATAGCAGGCGCTTAAAGTGTGTTGATAATGTCAAGAGATGTCGGGTTAGACCAAACTTGATATCACCAAAGAACTAGCCATGGACGTGGGTGCATGGAAGTTAGCTATCCACGTGCCAGAACCATGACCTGGTTTCGAGATCTTATGGGTTTCAGAACGACTGGGAAAAGGTCAAAACAGACGAAGAGAAATAGATTCGCTACCCCCTCGTGTCGTCTCCCCAGGGCGACGCCAGGGGCGAACCCTAGTGCCGCTAGAGACCTCCTTGCGCCGTTGATTTCGTATCCGCTGATGTCGCCGGTGTATGCCGCGGTGGCGGCGGGCTCGGTGCCGAAGGAGCCGGGGAGTCTTTGATGCGGCGGCGACCTCCTGGTGCGGCTGGGCCGTGGCCCGGGGGGAGTTGCGCTCAGCAGCCAGGGCAGCGCCCCTGGTCGTGCGGTGGCCGCGCTAGCCTCCATGTCCCACAAGATCCCACGTCTCAGGCGATGGTGGGCGCGGTGGCGGCCGCGGATCTGATCCCCACCAGATACATCGTCGGTTTTGCCTATGGCCGGCCGGCGGCGCGTTGAGGGATCGGCGAGGCTTGCTGTGTTCCCTGCTGGCGTACTAACAGCTGCATGCGCCGTCATGGCATAGCTCAGCATGGATCCAGCCTGCTGCTGGTTTGGAGTGCCTTGATTGCCGGTGAAATCCGTGTGGACCTCGGTCATGGCAGATGATGGCGGCGTCTTAGGCGTCATCTCCTTGTCAAACATCGTTGGTTGCAACCGTCATCACTTAGTTTCAGATGCTCCGAGGGAAACTATAGATCTGGGTCTCTCGGATCGGACGTTGGCGGTTCCTTTAGGGCCGTTAACCCTCTTGGGGGCAACGTTTTGGAGCAGGTGCTGGATGGAGGGAACAAGAGGAGGAGCGGTGTTGCATCTACCACAGCGGAGTCTCGGCGACAGGCGCATGTTGATGGACTCGCGCATGATGGTGGCGTTACCTGGCGTCGTGGTGACGTGGATGGCAGAATGGCCTGGCGAGGTGAATGCGTTGATCGCTCCTGAAGGTGGGACGACGGAAGATGGTGGCGGTTGATTCTAGAGTGTGCGCATGTGATGTGCTCAGAGGGTCTAGCTAGACCGGTTGGTGCTCTCTGCTTGCCGGCAGGCGGCCTGATGAGGCCACCTGATTAGATGGTGTGTGTTGATGTGAGGTCAGGGCTTGTAGGTGTAGCGACAATTGTTGCCAGGACGTTGGCTTTGGGTTGATTCATGTATTTGTTTTGTTGGGTTCTGTTGAATAATATAATAAAATGGCTGTGTGCACCTCTTGATGCAGAGACCGGGGGTAATCTTCCTTTTCGAAAAAAAGGGTTTCAGGTCTAGCCTACACAACTCTTGTTGTTCTAATCAGCCATATGAATCAGTTCTGACTAAAACGAGCTGTATGAATTAGTTCGATACGGAATTGTAGTTAGTCTTAAATCAGTTCGGGAGGACTCCACTTGCTACCATCCAGAGATGGAAAGACATACAATGTTCAAGATACCGGTAACTGGTACCGGCAAGGTGCTGAGTAGGGATTAATCGGCGAATCCGGCATTTAACTGAATTTATTGGTAACCATTTATCGGTAGGTTAACTAGAGCCATATTTATATATCCTAGGCTAATAGCAACATGCAATGTACCAAGTGTGTAAATATGCAATCCTAGGCTACATAGCAACAAGGAAAAGTGTTGCCTTGGTGTTCTGATGATGTTGCAGCCAATCTGGAAGGCCATAGACCTGTACATCGAAAAGTAGGGAGGGAACAGGCCAATTTTGGGCTAAAAAATGCGTAGCAGGACAATAATTCGGCCTGACAGCTGATAAATCAGCTCGTCAGACAAATTAACTGGACCGACCAGTTAATGGCTTGAATAGCACGTTCCCATATCGGGAGAGGTCCGAATAGCAGTTAACTGACCATGTTGGCAGTTAACTGACCGATAGTTGGAATAGTGGACATATATAAGTTGAAGTCTTAAATTCTTAATATGCTCATATTAGTTCCTACTAAGAAGAAACCAATACACTGAGATAAATATCTGCCAGTTATATAGCGAAACATTTATTTCGATGATGTGCATTTTCGCCTAGCTGCCAGTTAGTTCTGTTATACAGCCCAGACTGGTTGGGATGTCAGTTTTAGGCCTTACTAGTTACATTGAATTTCACACCATAAGTTTGAAAGCAGCTTAAGAAACTAGGCTTGATATATTGTTGCTGATCTGTGCTTTGTGGTTGGATGCAGAATCTGGATGCCTTCTTCCAAGTATGCCCTCTGATGCATCATTTGACCCTTCTTCTGGGATTAGTTTCACATGTGATCTGAATGATAACATAGCTGCCCCATGGTCGCCTTCTTTGCAAGCATCGGCTTCAACATGCAATAAATGTACGTTATGTTATCTACCTACGGTGCTGATTATGCAGTTGTTTACATACTTGATCGCTTCTTGTTGTTTCTCAAAATTTAAACTATTCAGCAGAGTAGGCTACTTACAAATTGAAATCTTCTATCTAAATCTGCTGTAATATTTTATCTCTCTTTTGCTGAAATAACGTCAAATGAAATCATTATCATTATGCCTTTTTTATATACTATTATAAATTGCCTGTACCTCTACAACTTTCATCTTGGCTGTAAAGTTGTGTGCTGCGAACAGTTGAGCCAAATGGTTGTGGCATTGGAGTACTTCAATGTGCATCGACAGTTGCAACCCGTCACAAGCTTCCTGCTGTTTTTGTTGCTTTTATTCAAGTTAGGCTTCCACTTAACTTTTGGCCATTTTTTCAGCAGCTGCTCCTGGTCCAACAATCCCAGAGAGGCCTGCGGCGACATCGGCGCAGAACGGTAAGCTCAAATGTTCTTCTTTCTCCGTCGTGGTGCATTCTGGAGCCTATAAAAGTGACGATCCCTTTTTTTTCAGGTGTCAACCACAACAGACTGGAGCTTAGCCTAGCCGTCTGCTTTGGCGCCCTTGTGGCCACTATTTTACTTCAAGTCTAGTTCACCTAGTTTGTCAAATTATCCAGAGGTTGAGGAGAGCTGATTGGAACTGTGAACCGCAGAGTTTTTGTGCGTGCTTGGTCATCGCATCAGAGCATTGTAACTGGTAGCTATTAGTGTAATTTGTTGTAAGCCACAGAATGACAGTGAATGCAACACTGACTCTAATTTATTACTATTATGCCTTTTGTATAGCGAGTAGTGAAGGTTCCATAATTCTGCATGACAACTTGGATAGACTTGATTTTGTTGTCTAATGGTTTGTCACTTTATTAATGATTTTTATCATTGGTTCACCTTTATATTGTTTGTTTTATTGTTGTTATTAATTATAATTATAATTAATGAAGGCCTCAACAAGTCGGAAGCATGGCCTGCTCAGGAAACTCTGTTTTGAGAGATGGATGTCAGGAGCCTTTCCCGTGATCTTTGATCTTGTTGCAGCTCATCTACTTCCATGTGGCTGGCTGGCTTTGGTTTCAAAAAAAACAAAAAAACAAAAAACTTTCATGTGGCTCATTTGTTATAGTATATCGAAAATATACCTACTTGCCATGTCAGCACCAAGTACTCAAAAATATATCATCTTGCCTTGTCTGCATAATCGGGCTGATTCATTAGAAGATACTGCATGCATATTTTTTTCTTCCATAAAGAGCATTTCATTGAATTGAAGTATCAAGGTGATACAATCGCATCGAAAGAACGCCCGGCCTCTGCATAACCACACGCATATATGCCAGTACAGATCATCAACTTGCATGAGCAGATACAAATTCTACATCCATCTGCAGTGTTTGTGCACAAAAATCATGACGATGCAACAGATGGACTACCATGAGTGAGATTAGCACAAGCAGCACACACATACGTATAATGCCATCAACACACACAGGGGGACCAGATCAGTCAGACAACCAAAGATCTTTCAGTGGAAGCTGCTACACTCTATGATGAGCCTGGGAAGGAGTGATCTAGATACAGGTACTACTACCGTACTAGTGGTATAATATAATCAGGGTTGGGCATGATTCAAATCTCCTTGCAGCCCACAGCAGCAACACTAACACAGCAGCGGAGGCACCTGTCCATCAATCAGCTACTAATCAACACTGTGCTTAGCATCCCTTCCTCTTGTACTTTACCATCCTGCGGTATATTCCCCTCTCCCCTATACGAAAGGTGGTCACTTCCATCAACAGTGCCAGCCATATTTTATGAGCAGTTGGGTTGGACATTTGCTAGTGGCATCATCGATGTGTGCTCATTGTCGAGAAAAGGGCGATGGATGGATTCCCGGTACAAAGAGATGATGACACTCTCATCACCCGACTTGGCTACAATCCTCTTGCTGACAAAGAGATGAGATGAAATGATTGCAGTTTAGCAGCAGCAGAGCACGACGTCGACGAGGCCGTTGAAGCCCAAGGCAAATATTCCATTCCTGCCACGTCCACATCCGTCCGGCTTCAGAGTCACTCAATGGGAAAAGAAAATGGAGCCCACTCAACAGAACCGTGCACAGCGCACATCACTCTCTTCTGCGGGCCATCTCATCTCATTCCACAAGAGTAATAAAATTCAAACTGTTTTTAGTCAGGTGGTCTATGTAGAAGGGAAAGAATATGTTGTGCAACACAATACATTGATCGGTGCACCAGTCACGTATATATGATGTATAAGGGGGGTTCACAACCTCAACTATACATATGAACTAGGAGGTGGGCCCAAGACACAATATACACATACACAATATACTCAACACCCTCCCGCAGTCGAAGCTGCGCCGGAGACGCAGAGACAGGAACGAAACTCCTCGAAGGTGGAAGTCGGCAGTCCCTTAGTCATCACATCGACGAACTGTTGTGCAGTTAGAACATGTAGGACCCGAATGCGTCCAAGGGCCACATGCTCACGGACAAAGTGAATGTCCAGCTCAATGTGCTTAGTCCGACGATGATGAACGGGGTTTGTGGAAAGGTACACCGCAGAGACGTTGTCACAGTAGACAACCGTAGCATGGGAGACGTCATGATGCAACTCCTGAAGTAGCTGTCGTAGCCCGGTGCACTCGGCGACAACGTTAGCCACTGCTCGGTACTCGGCCTCCGCGCTAGAGTGCGAGACGGTGGGTTGTCGCTTGGACGATCACGAGACGAGTGAAGGACCGAGGTAGACGCAGTAGGCAGGGTGGAGCGACGGGTGTCAGGGCAGCTGGCCCGGTCCGCGTCGGAATAGGCTACCATCTCCAGAGAAGTGGACGCCGTGAGAGTGAGCCTAAGAGCCATCGTGCCACGGATGTAGCGGAGAATCCGCTTCACAAGGGTCCTATGGGATGTTGGAAATATGCCCTAGAGGCAATAATAAAATGGTTATTATTATATTTCTTTGTTCATGATAATTGTCTATTCTTCATGCTATAATTGTGTTATCCGGAAATCGTAATACATGTGTGAATACATAGACCACAACACGTCCCTAGTGAGCCTCTAGTTGACTAGCTCGTTGATCAAAAGATGGTCATGATTTCCTGACTATGGACATTGGATGTCATTGATAACGGGATCACATCATTAGGAGAATGATGTGATGGACAAGACCCAATCCTAAGCATAGCTCAAAGATCGTGTAGTTCGTTTGCTATAGCTTTTCCGAATGTCAAGTATCATTTCCTTAGACCATGAGATTGTGCAACTCCCGGATACTGTAGGAGTGCTTTGGGTGTGCCAAACGTCACAACGTAACTGGGTGACTATAAAGGTACACTACAGGTATTTCCGAAAGTGTCTGTTGGGTTGGCACGAATCGAGACTGGGATTTGTCACTTCGTATGACGGAGAGGTATCTCTGGGCCCACTCGGTAATGCATCATCATAATGAGCTCAATGTGACCAAGTGGTTGATCACGAGATCATGCATTACGGTACGAGTAAAGTGACTTGCCGGTAACGAGATTGAACGAGGTATTGGGATACCGACGATCGACTCTCGGGCAAGTAACATACCGATTGACAAAGGGAATTGTATACGGATTGATTGAATCCTCGACATCATGGTTCATCCGATGAGATCATCGAAGAGCATGTGGGAGCCAACATGGGTATCCAGATTCCACTGTTGGTTATTGATCGGAGAGTCGTCTCGGTCATGTCTGCGTGTCTTCCGAACCCGTAGGGTCTACATACTTAAGGTTCGGTGACGCTAGGGTTGTTGAGATATTAGTATACGGTAACCCGAAAGTTTTTCGGAGTCCCGGATGAGATCCCGGACGTCACGAGGAGTTCCGGAATGGTCCGGAGGTGAAGATTTATATATAGGAAGTCAAGTTTCGGCCATCAGGAAAGTTTCGGGGATAATCAGTATTGTACCGGGACCACCGGAAGGGTCCCGGGAGTCCACCGGGTGGGGCCACCTATCCCGGAGGGCCCCATGGGCTGAAGTGGGAGGGGAACCAACCCCTAATGGGCTGGTGCGCCCCCCTTGGGCCTCCCCCTGCGCCTAGGGTTGGAAACCCTAGGGGTGGGGGGCGCCCCACTTGGCTTGGGGGGCAAGCCACCCCCTTGGCCGCCGCCCCCCTTGGAGATTGGATCTCCTAGGGCCGCCCCCCCTAGGGACCCTATATATAGTGGGGGGAGGGAGGGCAGCCGCACCCTAGCCCCTGGCGCCTCCCTCTCCCTCCCGTGACACTCCTCCCTCTCCCTGAGCTTGGCGAAGCCCTGCCGAGATCACCGTTGCTTCCACCACCACGCCGTCGTGCTGCTGGGTCTTTATCAACCTCTCCTTCCCCCTTGCTGGATCAAGTTGGAGGAGACGTCTTCCCAACCATACGTGTGTTGAACGCGGAGGTGCTGTCCGTTCGGCGCTAGGTCATCGGTGATTTGGATCACGACAAGTACGACTCCATCAACCCCGTTCTCTTGAACTCTTCCGCGCGCGATCTACAAGGGTATGTAGATGCACTCCCCTCTCCCTCGTTGCTAGATGACTCCATAGATTGATCTTGGTGATGCGTAGAAAATTTTAAAATTTTGCTACGTTCCCCAACAGTGGCATCATGAGCTAGGTCTATGCGTAGTTTCTATGCACGAGTAGAACACAAAGCAGTTGTGGGCGTCGATATTGTCAATTTGCTTGCCGTTACTAGTCTTATCTTGATTCGGCGGCATCATGGGATGAAGCGGCCCGGACCGACCTTACACGTACGCTTACGTGAGACTGGTTGCACCGATTGACATGCACTAGTTGCATAAGGTGGCTGGCGGGTGTCTGTCTCTCCCACTTTAGTCGGATAGGATTCGATGAAAAGGGTCCTTATGAAGGGTAAATAGAAATTGGCATGTCATGTTGTGGTTTTGGCGTAGGTAAGAAACGTTCTTGCTAGAAACCTATAACAGCCACGTAAAAACTTGCAACAACAATTAGAAGACGTCTAACTTGTTTGTGCAGCATGTGCCGTGTGATGTGATATGGCCAAAAGGATGTAATGAATGATATATGAGATGTATGAGATTGACCATGTTCTTGTAATAGGAATCACGACTTGCATGTCGATGAGTATGACAACCGGCAGGAGCCATAGGAGTTGTCTTAATTTATTTATGACATGCGTGTCAACATAAACGTCATGTAATTACTTTACTTTATTGCTAAAGCGTTAGCCGTAGTAGTAGAAGTAATAGATGATGAGACAACTTCAAGAAGACAAAATGATGGAGATCATGATGATGGATATCATGGTGTCATGCCGGTGACAACGATGATCATGAAGCCCCGAAGATGGAGATCAAAAGGAGCAAATGATATTGGCCATATCATATCACTATTTGATTGCATGTGATGTTTATCATGTTTTACATCTTATTTGCTTAGAACGACGGTAGCTTAAATAAGATGATCCCTCGTAATAATTTCAAGAAAGTGTTCCCCCTAACTATGCACCGTTGCGAAGGTTCGTTGTTTCGAAGTACCACGTGATGATCGGGTGTGATAGATTCTAACGTTCGAATACAACGGGTGTAAGCCAGATTTACACACGTAATACACTTAGGTTAACTTGACGAGTCTAGCATGTACAGACATGGCCTCGGAACACGGAAGACCGAAAGGTCGAGCATGAGTCGTATAGAAGATACGATCAACATGAAGATGTTCACCGATGTTGGCTAGTCCGTCTCACGTGATGATCGAACACGGCCTAGTTGACTCGGATCATGTTTCACTTAGATGACTAGAGGGATGTCTATCTAAGTGGGAGTTCATTGAGTAATTTGATTAGATGAACTTAATTATCATGAACTTAGTCTAAAATCTTTACACTATGTCTTGTAGATCAAATGGCCCACGCTAATGTTGCCCTCAACTTCAATGCGTTCCTAGAGAAAACCAAGCTGAAAGACGATGGCAGCAACTATATGGACTGGGTCCGGAACCTGAGGATCATCCTCATAGCTGCCAAGAAAGATTATGTCCTAGAAGTACCGCTAGGTGACGCACCCATCCCAGAGAACCAAGACGTTATGAACGCTTGGCAGTCACGTGCTGATGATTACTCCCTCGTTCAGTGCGGCATGCTTTACAGCTTAGAACCGGGGCTCCAAAAGCGTTTTGAGAGACACGGAGCATATGAGATGTTCCAAGAGCTGAAAATGGTTTTCCAAGCTCATGCCCGGGTCGAGAGATATGAAGTCTCCGACAAGTTCTTCAGCTGTAAGATGGAGGAAAATAGTTCTGTCAGTGAGCACATACTCAAAATGTCTGGGTTGCATAACCGCTTGACTCAGCTGGGAGTTAATCTCCCGGATGACGCGGTCATTGACAGAATCCTTCAGTCGCTTCCACCGAGCTACAAGAGCTTTGTGATGAACTTCAATATGCAGGGGATGGAAAGGACCATTCCTGAGGTATATTCGATGCTGAAATCAGCGGAGGTGGAAATCACAAAGGAACATCAAGTGTTGATGGTGAATAAAACCACTAAGTTCAAGAAAGGCAAGGGTAAAAAGAACTTCAAGAAGGACGGCAAGGGAGTTGCCGCGCCCGGTAAGCAAGCTGCCGGGAGGAAGCCAAAGAATGGACCCAAGCCCAAGACTGAGTGTTTTTATTGCAAGGGAAGTGGTCACTGGAAGCGGAACTGCCCCAAATACTTAGCGGACAAGAAGGCCGGCAACACTAAAGGTATATGTGATATACATGTAATTGATGTGTACCTTACCAGTACTCGTAGTAGCTCCTGGGTATTTGATACCGGTGTGGTTGCTCACATTTGTAACTCAAAGACTGCGGAATAAGCAGAGACTGGTGAAGGACGAGGTGACGATGCGCGTCGGGAATGGTTCCAAGGTCGATGTGATCGCCGTCGGCACGCTACCTCTACATTTACCTACGGGATTAGTTTTAAACCTCAATAATTGTTATTTAGTGCCAACTTTGAGCATGAACATTGTATTAGGATCTCGTTTAATTCGAGATGGCTACTCATTTAAATCCGAGAATAATGGTTGTTCTATTTATATGAGAGATATGTTTTATGGTCATGCTCCGCTGGTGAATGGTTTATTCTTAATGAATCTCGAGCGTAATGTTACACATATTCATAGTGTGAATACCAAAAGATGTAAGGTTGATAATGATAGTCCTACATACTTGTGGCACTGCCGCCTTGGTCACATAGGTGTCAAACGCATGAAGAAGCTCCATGCAAATGGACTTTTGGAGTCTCTTGATTACGAATCATTTGACACGTGCGAACCATGCCTCATGGGTAAAATGACCAGGACTCCGTTCTCAGGAACAATGGAGCGAGCAACCAACTTATTGGAAATCATACATACTGATGTGTGCGGTCCAATGAGTGTTGAGGCTTGCGGTGGCTATCATTATGTTCTCACCCTCACTGATGACTTGAGTAGATATGGGTATGTCTACTTAATGAAACACAAGTCTGAGACCTTTGAAAAGTTCAAGGAATTTCAGAGTGAGGTTGAGAATCAACGTGACAGGAAAATCAAATTCTTGCGATCAGATCATGGAGGAGAATACTTGAGTCACGAATTTGGCACACACTTAAGAAAATGTGGAATAGTTCCACAACTCACGCCGCCTGGAACACCTCAGCGTAATGGTGTGTCCGAACGTCGTAATCGCACTCTATTGGATATGGTGCGATCTATGATGTCTCTTACCGATCTACCGCTGTCATTTTGGGGCTATGCTTTAGAGACTGCCGCATTCACTTTAAATAGGGCTCCGTCGAAATCCGTTGAGACGACACCGTATGAATTATGGTTTGGGAAGAAACCTAAGCTATCGTTTCTAAAAGTTTGGGGATGCGATGCTTATGTCAAGAAACTTCAACCTGAAAAGCTCGAACCCAAGTCAGAAAAATGCGTCTTCATAGGATACCCTAAAGAAACTATTGGGTACACCTTCTACCTCAGATCCGAAGGCAAGATCTTTGTTGCCAAGAATGGATCCTTTCTAGAGAAAGAGTTTCTCTCGAAAGAAATAAGTGGGAGGAAAGTAGAACTCGATGAAGTATTACCTCTTGAACCGGTAAGTACCGCAGCTCAAGAAAATGTTCTTGAGGTGCCTGCACCGACTAGAGAGGAAGTTAATGATGATGATCATGAAACTTCAGATCAAGTTGCTACTAAACTTCATAGGTCCACAAGGACACGTTCTGCACCAGAGTGGTGCAGCAAGCCTGTGTTGGAAATCATGTTGTTAGACAACGGTGAACCTTCGAACTATGAAGAAGCAATGGCGGGCCCGGATTCCGACAAATGGCTGGAAGCCATGAAATCCGAGATAGGATCCATGTATGAAAACGAAGTATGGACTTTGACTGACTTGCCCGATGATCGGCGAGCCGTAGAAAATAAATGGATCTTTAAGAAGAAGACAAACGCGGATGGTAATGTGACCATCTATAAAGCTCAGCTTGTCGCTAAGGGTTATCAACAAGTTCAAGGGGTTGACTACGATGAGACTTTCTCACCCATAGCGAAGCTGAAGTCCGTCCGAATCATGTTAGCAATTGCCGCATTCTATGATTATGAGATATGGCAAATGGACGTCAAAACGGCATTCCTTAATGGTTTCCTTAATGAAGAATTGTATATGATGCAGCCGGAAGGTTTTGTCGATCCTAAGAATGCTGACAAGGTGTGCAAGCTTCAATGCTCGATTTATGGACTGGTGCAAGCATCTCGGAGTTGGAACATTCGTTTTGATGAGATGATCAAAGTGTTTGGGTTTACGCAGACTTATGGAGAAGCCTGCATTTACAAGAAAGTGAGTGGGAGCTCTGTAGCATTTCTCATATTGTATGTGGATGACATACTGTTGATGGGAAATGATATAGAATTCTTGGAAATCATAAGGCCTACTTGAACAAGTGTTTTTCAATGAAGGATCTTGGAGAAGCTACTTATATATTAGGCATCAAGATCTATAGAGATAGATCGAGACGCCTCATTGGTCTTTCACAGAGTACGTACCTTGACAAGATATTGAAGAAGTTCAAAATGGATCAGTCAAAGAAGGGGTTCTTGCCTGTATTGCAAGGTACGAGATTGAGCACGGCTCAATGCCCGACCACGACAGAAGATAGAGAAAAGATGAGTGTCGTCCCCTATGCCTCAGCCATAGGGTTTATCATGTATGCTATGCTGTGTACCAGACCTGATGTAAACCTTGCCGTAAGTTTGGTAGGATGGTACCAAAGTAATCCCGGCATGGAACACTGGACAGCGGTCAAGAATATCCTGAAGTACCTGAAGAGGACTAAGGATATGTTTCTCGTTTATGGAAGT
Organism: Triticum aestivum; assembly: GCF_018294505.1. Classification (NCBI taxonomy): domain Eukaryota; kingdom Viridiplantae; phylum Streptophyta; class Magnoliopsida; order Poales; family Poaceae; genus Triticum; species Triticum aestivum. The sequence goes on along the minus strand of NC_057797.1, from coordinate 397,233,669 downwards.
GATGAAGAGCTCGTCGTAAAGGGTTACGTCGATGCTAGCTTCGACACAGATCTGGATGACTCTAAGTCACAAACCGGATACGTGTATATTTTGAATGGTGGGGCAGTAAACTGGTGCAGTTGCAAGCAAAGCGTTGTGGCGGGATCTACATGTGAAGCGGAGTACATGGCAGCCTCGGAGGCAACACAAGAGGCAATCTGGGTGAAGGAGTTCATTACCGACCTAGGAGTCATACCCAATGCGTCGGGCCCGATGACTCTCTTCTGTAACAACACTGGAGCTATTGCCCTTGCCAAGGAGCCCAGGTTTCACAGGAAGACCAGGCATATCAAGCGTCGCTTCAACTCCATTCGTGAAAGTGTTCAAAATGGAGACATAGATATTTGTAAAGTACATACGGACCTGAATGTGGCAGATCCGTTGACTAAACCTCTCCCTAGATTCATCACAATGTAACTAGAACTGCAGAACTAGATCAATTGTTCATGCATGGGTGTTCGATTCATCACGATGTAACTAGACTATTGACTCTAGTGCAAGTGGGAGACTATTGGAAATATGCCCTAGAGGCAATAATAAAATGGTTATTATTATATTTCTTTGTTCATGATAATTGTCTATTGTTCATGCTATAATTGTGTTATCCGGAAATCGTAATACATGTGTGAATACATAGACCACAACACGTCCCTAGTGAGCCTCTAGTTGACTAGCTCGTTGATCAAAAGATAGTCATGGTTTCCTGACTATGGACATTGGATGTCATTGATAACGGGATCACATCATTAGGAGAATGATGTGATGGACAATACCCAATCCTAAGCATAGCTCAAAGATCGTGTAGTTCGTTTGCTATAGCTTTTCCGAATGTCAAGTATCATTTCCTTAGACCATGAGATTGTGCAAGTCCCGGATACCGTAGGAGTGCTTAGGGTGTGCCAAACGTCACAACGTAACTGGGTGACTATAAAGGTACACTACAGGTATCTCCGAAAGTGTCTGTTGGGTTGGCACGAATCGAGACTGGGATTTGTCACTCCGTATGACGGAGAGGAATCTCTGGGCCCACTCGGTAATGCATCATCATAATGAGCTCAATGTGACCAAGTGGTTGATCACGGGATCATGCATTACGGTACGAGTAAAGTGACTTGCCGGTAACGAGATTGAACGAGGTATTGGGATACCGACGATCGAGTCTCGGGCAAGTAACGTACCGATTGACAACGGGAACTGTATACGGATTGATTGAATCCTCGACATCGTGGTTCATCTGATGAGATCATCGAGGAGCATGTGGGAGCCAACATGGGTATCCAGATCCCGCTGTTGGTTATTGACCGGAGAGTCGTATCGATCATGTCTGCGTGTCTCCCGAACCCGTAGGGTCTACACACTTAAGGTTCTGTGACGCTAGGGTTGTTGAGATATATACGGTAACCGGAAAGTTGTTCGGAGTCCCGGATGAGATCTCGGACGTCACGAGGAGTTCCGGAATGGTCCGGAGGTGAAGATTTATATATAGGAAGTCAAGTTTCGGCCATCGGGAAAGTTTCGGGGGTAATCGGTATTGTACCGGGACCACCGGAAGGGTCCCAGGGGTCCACCGGGTGGGGACACCTATCCTGGAGGGCCCCATGGGCTGAAGTGGGAGGGGAACCAGCCCCTAGTGGTCTGGTGCGCCCCCCTTGGGCCTCCCCCTGCGCCTAGGGTTGGAAACGCTAGGGGTGGGGGGCGCTCCACTTGGCTTGGGGGGCAAGCCACCCCCTTGGCCGCCGCCCCCCTTGGAGATTGGATCTCCTAGGGCCGGCGCCCCCCTAGGGACCCTATATATAGTGGGGGGGAGGGAGGGCAGCCGCACCCTAGCCCCTGGCGCCTCCCTCTCCCTCCCGTGACACTCCTCCCTCTCCCTGAGCTTGGCGAAGCCCTGCCAAGATCACCGTTGCTTCCACCACCACGCCGTCGTGCTGCTGGATCTTCATCAACCTCTCCTTCCCCCTTGCTGGATCAAGTTGGAGGAGACGTCTTCCCAACCGTACGTGTGTTGAACGCGGAGGTGCCGTCCATTCGGCGCTAGGTCATCGGTGATTTGGATCACGACGAGTACGACTCCATCAACCCCGTTCTCTTGAACGCTTCCGCGCGCGATCTACAAGGGTATGTAGATGCACTCCCCTCTCCCTCGTTGCTATATGACTCCATAGATTGATCTTGGTGATGCATAGAAAATTTTAAAATTCTGCTACGTTCCCCAACATGGGAGTCATGAGGGGCGTGCATATGGAGACACACCTGATGAACAACATACTGTAGATCCGGCCGATTGAGAGTCAGATACTAAAGAGCACCAACAATGGACTGGTAGAACGGAGCATCCGACGCGAGCGAGCCCTCGAGAGCAGAAACCTTGGCTTTCGTGTCAACAAGAGTAGTGTTAGGGTGACAGTTGAGCATGTCGGCACGCTCAAGTAGCTCATGTGCATACTTCTACTGATGAAGGAAGAAACTGTTAGGTCGCCGAACAACCTCAATGCCAAGGAAATAATGCAGAGCGCCCAGTTCCTTGATGGCAAACTCATCACGCAACCGGAGAGTAATCTGCTGAAGAAGGGCTGCGGAGGAGGCCGTCAGGATGATGTCGTTGACGTAGAGAAGCAAACATGCAGTCGTGTCGCTGATGTCTACTACACAACCTTATTCTTGTAGACATTGTTGGGCCTCCAAGTGCAGAGGTTTGTAGGACAGTAGCAAATTTCCCTCAAGTGGATGACCTAAGATTTATCAATCCATGGGAGGCGTAGGATGAAGATGGTCTCTCTCAAACAACCCTGCAACCAAATAACAAAGAGTCTCTTGTGTCCCCAACACACCCAATACAATGGTAAATTGTATAGGTGCACTAGTTCGGCGAATAGATGGTGATACAAGTGCAATATGGATGGTAGATAAAGGTTTTTGTAATCTGAAAAATATAAAAATAGCAAGGTAACTAATGATAAAAGTGAGCGAAAACGGTATTGCAATGCTTGGAAACAAGGCCTAGGGTTCATACTTTCACTAGTGCAAGTTCTCTCAACAATAATAACATAATTGGATCATATAACAATCCCTCAACATGCAACAAAGAGTAACTCCAAAGTCACTAATACCGGAGAACAAACGAAGAGATTATTGTAGGGTACGAAACCACCTCAAAGTTATCCTTTTTGATCGATCTATTCAAGAGTTCGTAGTAAAATAACATGAAGCTATTCTTTCCGTTCAATCTATACTAGAGTTCGTACTAGAATAACACCTTAAGACACAAATCAACCAAAACCCTAATGTCACCTAGATACTCCAATGTCACCTCAAGTATCCGTGGGTATAATTATACGATATGCATCACACAATCTCAGATTCATCTATGCAACCAATACAAAGAACTTCAAAGAGTGCCCCAAAGTTTCTACCGGAGAGTCAAGAAGAAAAACATGTGCCAACCCCTATGCATAAGTTCACGAGGTCACGGAACCCGCAAGTTGATCGTTAAAACATACATCAAGTAGATCACGTGATATCCCATTGTCACCACAGATAAGCACATGCAAGACATACATCAAGTGTTCTCAAATCCTTAAAGACTCAACCCGATAAGATAACTTCAAAGGGAAAGCTCAATCCATTACAAGAGAGTAGAGGGGGAGAAACATCATAAGATCCAACTATAATAGCAAAGCTCGCGATACATCAAGATCATGCCAAATCAAGAACACGAGAGAGAGAGAGATCAAACACATAGCTACTTGTACATACACTCAGCCCCGAGGGTGAACTGCTCCCTTCTCGTCATGGAGAGCGCCGGGATGATGAAGATGGCCACCGGAGAGGGACCCCCCGTCCGGCAGGGTGCCGGGACGGGTCTAGATTGGTTTTTGGTGGCTACAGAGATTTCTGGCAGCGTAACTCACAATCTAAGGTTCTTTCTGAAAGTTTTGAGTTATATAAGAGGTGTTGGAGTCGAGAACAAGTCAGGGGGTCTCCGGGCTGTCCATGAGGTAGGAAGGCGTGCCCAGGGGGGTTGGGCGCGCCCCCTACCATCATGGGCAGCCCGAGACTCTTCTGGCCCAACTCTTTTACTCCATGACCTTCTTCTAGTACAAAAATAAACACCGTGAAGTTTCAGGTCAATTGGACTCCATTTGGTTTTCCTTTTCTGCGATACTCAAAAACAAGGAAAAAACAAAAACTAGCACTGGGCTCTAGATTAATAGGTTAGTCCCAAAAATCATATAAAATAGCATATAAATGCATATAAAACATCCAAGGTTGATAATATAATATCATGGAACAATCAAAAATTATAGATACGTTGAAGACGTATCAAGCATCCCCAAGTTTAATTCCTGCTCGTCCTCGAGTAGGTAAATGATAAAAACAGAATTTTTGATGTGGAATGCTACCTAAAATATTTATCAATGTAATTTTCTTTATTGTGGCAAGAATATTCAGATCCATAAGATTCAAGACAAAAGTTTAATATTGACATAAAAATAATAATACTTCAAGCATACTAACTAAGCAATCATGTCTTCTCAAAATAACATGGCCAAAGAAAGGTCATCCCTACAAAATCATATAGTTTGGTCATGCTCCATTTTCGTCACACAAGAATGCTCTCATCATGCACAACCCCGATGACAAGCCAAGCAATTGTTTCATACTTTAGTAATCTCAAACTTTTTTCATTTTTCACGCAATACATGAGTGCGAGCCATGGACATAGCACTATGGGTAAAATAGAATATAATGATGGGGATTGTGTCGAGAAGACAAAAAAGGAGAAAGTCTCACATTGACGCGGCTAATCAACGGTCTATGGAGACGCCCATCAATTGATGTCAATGCAAGGAGTAGGGATTGCCATGCAACGGATGCACTAGAGCTATAAATGTATGAAAGCTCAACAAAAGAAACTAAGTGGGTGTGCATCCAACTTGCTTGCTCACGAAGATCTAGGGCATTTGAGGAAGCCCATTGTTGGAATATACAAGCCAAGTTCTATAATGAAAAATTCCCACTAGTATATGAAAGTGACAATATAAGAGACTCTCTATCATGAAGATCATGGTGCTACTTTGAAGCACAAGTGTGGAAAAAGGATAGTAGCATTGCCCCTTTTTATTTCTTTCTCTTTTTTTGGGCCTTCCATTTTTTATTTGGCCTTTTTTTAATTTGGTACAATGCTCTATTAATGATGATCATCACACTTATATTTATTTACAACTCAATGATTACAACTCGATACTAGAACAAAATATGACTCTATATAAATGCCTCCGGCGGTGTACCGAGATGGTCAATGAATCAAGAGTGACATGTATGAAATAATATGCATGGTGACTTTGCCACAAATACGATGTCAACTACATGATCATGCAAGACAATATGACAATGATGATGCGTGTCATAATAAACGGAACGGTGGAAAGTTGCATGGCAATATATCTCGGAATGGCTATGGAAATGCCATAATAGGTAGGTATGGTGGCTGTTTTGAGGAAGATATAAGGAGGTTTATGTGTGATAGAGCGTATTGTATCACGGGGTTTGGATGCACCGGTGAATTTTGCACCAACTCTCAAGGTGAGAAAGGGTAATGCACGGTACCGAAGAGGCTAGCAATGATGGAGGGTGAGAGTGCGTATAATCCATGGACTCAACATTAGTCATAAAGAACTCACATACTTATTGCAAAAATCTACAAGTCATCAAAAACCAAGCACTACGCACATGCACCTAGGGGATAGATTGGTAGGAAAAGACCATCGCTCGTCCCCGACCGCCACTCATAAGGAAGGCAATCAAAGAAACAACTCATGCTTCAAATTTGTCACACAACGGTTACCATACGCGCATGCTACGGGACTTGCAAACATCAACACAAGTATTTCTCAAATTCACAACTACTCAACTAGCACAACTTTAATATCACCATCTCCATATCTCAAAACAATCATCAAGTATCACACTTCTCTTAGTATTCAATGGACTTTTGTGAAAGTTTTTATTATACCCATCTTGAATGCCCATCATATTAGGACTAGATTTATAACCAAAGAAAACTACCATGATGTTCTATAGACTCTTAAAATAATATAAGTGAAGCACGAGAGTTCATCTCTTTCTTGAAAATAAAACCACCACCGTGCTCTAAAAGGATATAAGTGAAGCACTAGAGCAAACGACAAACTACTCCGAAAGATATAAGTGAAGATCAATGAGTAGTCGAATAATTATGTAACCATGTGAAGACTCTCTAACATTTAAGAATTTCATATCTTAGTATTTTATTCAAACAGCAAGCAAAAAAATGACGCTCCAAGCAAAACACATATCATGTGGTGAATAAAAATATAGCTCCAAGTAAAGTTACCGATGAACGAAGACGAAAGAGGGGATGCCATCCGGGGCATTCCCAAGCTTAGGCTCTTGGTTTTCCTTGAATGTTACCTTGGGGTGCCTTGGGCATCCCCAAGCTTAGGCTCTTGCCACTCCTTATTCCATAGTCCATCGAATTTTTACCCAAAACTTGAAAACTTCACAACACAAAACTTAACAGAAAATCTCATGAGGTCCGTTAGTATAAGAAAATAGATCACCACTTAAGTACTGTTGTGAACTCATTATAAATTCATATTGGTATAATATCTACTGTATTCCAACTTATCTATGGTTCATACCCTCCGATACTACTCATAGATTCATCAAAATAAGCGAACAACACAATGAAAACAGAATCTGTCAAAAACAGAACAGTCTGTAGTAATCTGTCTCAAAGGTATACTTATGTAACCCCAAAAATTCTGAAATAAATTGGTGGACTTGATGAATTTGTCTATTAATCATCTCAAAATAATCAACCTAGTCTCACTCTCCAGTAAAAAATGGCAGCAAAACTCGTGAGCACTAAAGTTTCTGTTTTTTACAGCAAGATCACAAAGACTTCACCCAAGTCTTCCCAAAGGTTCTGCTTGGCACAAACACTAATTAAAACATAAAAACACATCTAAACAGAGGCTAGATGAATTATTTATTACTAAACAGGAACAAAAAATAAAGAACAAAAATAAAATTGGGTTGCCTCCCAACAAGCGCTATCGTTTAACGCCCCTAGCTAGGCATAATAATTTCAATGATGCTCACATAAAAGATAAGAATTGAAACATAAAGAGAGCATCATGAAGAATATAACTAGCACATTTAAGCCTAACCCACTTCCTATGCATAGGGATTTTGTGAGCAAACAACTTGTGGGAACAAGAATCAACTTGCATAGGAAGGTAAAACAAGGATAACTTCAAGATTTTCAACACATAGAGAGGAAACTTGATATTATTGCAACTCCTATAAGCATATATTCCTCCCTCATAATAATTTTTAGTAGCATCATGAATGAATTCAATAATATAACTATCACATAAAGCATTCTTTTCATGATCTACAAGCATAGAAAATTTACTATTCTCCACATAAGCGAAATTCTTCTCATTCGGAATAGTGGGAGTATCATAAGAGACTCCAATACTATAAATTGTTTCCACATTAAAAGAGTAATTTTTAGAAAAAGGGTAATCATAATCATGAAAAGTATTATAAATATAATCATCACTACTTTTTATAGCATAAGTGTCATCACAATAATCATCATAAGTAGCAACTTTATTCTCATCATAATCAATTGAAACCTCTTCCAAGATATGGAATCATTACTAAATAAAGTCATGACCTCTCCAAATCCACTTTCATAATTGTCACAATAAGATTCAACATCCTCCAAAATAATGGGATCATTACTTCCTAAAGTCGATGCTCTTCCAAAGCCACTTTCACCAATATAACCATCATAAATAGGAGGCATGCTATCATCATAATAAATTTGCATATCAAAACTTGGGAGGTTAAATATATCATCTTCATGAAACATAGAATCCCCAAGCTTGGGACAAACATTAATTGCAGCAAATAAATTCTCAAACATGTCATCAAACATAGCATCCCCAAGCTTGGGCCTTTTCATATCATAAGCATAATCACTCTCATCATTAATAGTATGGATAGCACCAATAGCATAGCAATTATCATCATCACAATGAGTAATAGGAGCAACATCATTTGGGAGGGATACCTTTTTACCTTCGCTTGTACGTCTTTTATTTTTCTTCTTCGCATCATGTGTGGGTTTAATCCTCTTTTTGGAGCTCCTTATTAATGAGATTGGTTGAATAGGAGGCTCCTCCTCGTTACCTGATTCATCATAAGAAATAATAGGAGGATAATGGGAAGTCTCTTCCCTTTCATTAGTATTCTCTTCATCTTCTAATTGTTTTCTTGACTTTATGTAATTGGAAATATAATGATTTTCAATGCAATTCACCGCACAATACATATAAATTTCCTCTAGATCAAAATCAAGAACTTTATCGAGGGCAAATTCTGGAATATCCTTAGTTATACATTTCATTTCTTCATAACCCACAAGCAAACTAAGTTCATTATGATGTGCAAGGGAAATCAAGTCATCATAATTTTTGGACACGATTCGATCATGAAACAATTTGCATTGGATATTTAAATGACCATGTTCATTGCAAAGTTCACAAGCATGGCTAAGAAAATTTAAATTTTCAGCACAAACATCGAGCCTTTCTTGCAACCATTTAGTTTCTAAATACTTATGCCTCTTACAAAACCTATCTTCCCTAATTGGTGTGTACTTGCAAACCCTATGCACTCCACAAAAATTGACATGCTTATAAGAGTCATTTTCATCATGACTAGTGCAATCATCATTAGTGCTATGGATATTCAAAGAGTTCGTACTAACAACATTGCAATCATGCTCATAATTCAAAGATTTAGTGCCAAACATTTTAATGCATTCTTCTTCTAGCATTTTGGCACAATTATCAGAATCCTTATTTTCATGGAAGATATTAAAAAGATGAAGCATATGAGGTACCCTTAATTCCATTCTTTTGTAGTTTTCTTTTATAGACTAAACTAGTGATAAAACAAGAAACTAAAAGATTTGATTGCAAGATCTAAAGATATACCTTCAAGCACTAGCCTCCCTGGCAATGGCGCCAGAAAAGAGTTTGATGTCTACTACACAACCTTCTTCTTGTAGACGTTGTTGGGCCTCCAAGTGCAGAGGTTTGTGGGACAGTAGAAAATTTTCCTCAAGTGGATGACATAAGGTTTATCAATCCGTGGGAGGCGTAGGATGAAGATGGTTGAAGGAAATATGCCCTAGAGGCAATAATAAAGTTATTATTTATTTCCTTATATCATGATAAATGTTTATTATTCATGCTAGAATTGTATTAACCGGAATCATAATACTTGTGTGAATACATAGACAAACAAAGTGTCACTAGTATGCCTCTACTTGACTATCTCGTTAATCGAAGATGGTTATGTTTCCTAACCATAAACAAAAGAGTTGTTATTTGATTAACGGGATCACATCATTAGGAGAATGATGTGATTGACATGACCCATTCCATTAGCTTAGCACCCGATCGTTTAGTATGTTGCTATTGCTTTCTTCATGACTTATACATGTTCCTATGACTATGAGATTATGCAACTCCCGTTTGCCGGAGGAACACTTTGTGTGCTATCAAACGTCACAACGTAACTGGGTGATTATAAAGGAGCTCTACAGGTGTCTCCAAAGGTACATGTTGGGTTGGCGTATTTCGAGATTAGGATTTGTCACTCCGATTGTCGGAGAGGTATCTCTGGGCCCTCTCGGTAATGCACATCACATAAGCCTTGCAAGCATTGCAACTAATGAGTTAGTTGTGAGATGATGTATTACGGAACGAGTAAAGAGACTTGCCGGTAACGAGATTGAACTAGGTATTAAGATACCGACGATCGAATCTCGGGCAAGTAACATACCGATGACAAAGGGAACAACATATGTTGTTATGCGGTCTGACCAATAAAGATCTTCGTAGAATATGTAGGAGCCAATATGGGCATCCAGGTCCCGCTATTGGTTATTGACCGGAGACGTGTCTCGGTCATGTCTACATTGTTCTCGAACCCGTAGGGTCCGCACGCTTAAGGTTTCGATGACAGTTATATTATGAGTTTATGAGTTTTGATGTACCGAAGGAGTTCGGAGTCCCGGATGAGATCGGGGACATGACGAGGAGTCTCGAAATGGTCGAGACATAAAGATTGATATATCGGACGACTATATTCGGACATCGGAAAGGTTCCGAGTGATTCGGGTATTTTTCAGAGTACCGGGTAGTTACGGGAGAAGCAATGGGCCTTGATGGGCTTTAGTGGGAAGAGGAGAAAGGGCCAAGGGGCTGTTGCGCCCCCCTCCCCTCTAGTCCGAATTGGATTAGGGAAAAGGGGGCCGGCCACCTCTCCTTCTCCTCCACTTCCTTCTCCCTTCCTCCCCTCTTGGTGGACTCCTACTAGGACTTGGAGTCCTAGTAGGACTCCACATCCTGGCCACACCTAGCCTTGGCCGGCCTCCTCCTCCTCCATCCTTTATATACTGAGGCAAGGGGCACCCCATGAACACAAGTTGATCCACGTGATCATATTCTTAGCCGTGTGCGGCGCCCCATGCCACCATAGTCCTCGATAATATTGTAGCGGTGCTTAGGCGAAGCCCTGCGACAGTAGTACATCAAGATCATCACCACGCCGTCGTGCTGACGGAACTCTTCCCCGACACTTTGCTGGATCGGAGTCCGGGGATCGTCATCGAGCTGAACGTGTGCTAGAACTCGGAGGTGCCGTAGTTTCGGTGCTTGATCGGTCGGGCCGTGAAGACGTACGACTACATCAACCAAACGCTTCCGTTGTCGATCTACAAGGTATGTAGATCATACTCTCCCCTCTCGTTGCTATGCATCACCATGATCTTGCGTGTGCGTAGGAATTTTTTTGAAATTACTACGTTCCCTAACAGTGGCATCCGAGCCTAGGTTTTATGTGTTGATGTTATCTGCACGAGTAGAACACAAGTGAGTTGTGGGCGATATAAGTCTTACTGCTTACCAGCATGTCATACTTTGGTTCGGCGGTATTGTTGGATGAAGCGGCCCAGACCGACATTACGCGTATGCTTACGCGAGACCGGTTCTCCCAACGTGCTTTGCACAAAGGTGGCTAGCGGGTGACAATTTCTCCAACTTTAGTTGAACCGAGTGTGGCTACACCCGGTCCTTGCGAAGGTTAAAACAGCACCAACTTGACAAACTATCGTTGTGGTTTTGATGTGTAGGTAAGATTGGTTCTTGCTTAAGCCCGTAGCAGCCACGTAAAACTTGCAACAATAAAGTAGAGGACGTCTAACTTGTTTTTGCAGGGCATGTTGTGATGTGATATGGTCAAGACATGATGAGATATAAGTTGTTGTATGAGATGATCATGTTTTGTTGAAGTTATCGGCAACTGGCAAAATCCTTATGGTTGTCTCTCTATTGCATAAGATGCAAGCGCCCAATAACTGCTTTACTTTATTGCTATGCGATAGCAATAGTTGCAAGAGCAATTGTTGGCGAGACGACCACATGAAGACACATTGATATAGATCAAGATGATGGAGATCATGGTGTCATGCCGGTGACGATAGAGATCATAACATTACTTTGGAGATGGAAATCAAAGGCGCAAGATGATGATGGCCATATCATGTCACATATTTTGATTGCATATGATGTTTATCTTTTATACATCTTATTTTGCTTAGTTTGACGGTAGCATTTTAAGATGATCTGTCACTAATTATCAAGAAGTGTTCTCCCTGAGTATGCACCGTTGCGAAAGTTCTTTGTGCTGAGACACCACGTGATGATCGGGTGTGATAGGCTCTACGTTCAAATACAACGGGTACAAAACAGTTGCACACGTGGAATACTCAGGTTATACTTGACGAGCCAAGCATATAAAGATATGGCCTCGGAAGACGGAGACCGAAAGGTCGAGCGTGAATCATATAGTAGATATGATCAACATAGCGATGTTCACCAATGAAACTACTCCATCTCACGTGATGATCGGACATGGTTTAGTTGATTTGGATCACGTAATCACTTAGAGGATTAGAGGGATGTCTATCTAAGTGGGAGTTCTTAAGTAATATGATTAATTGAACTTAAATTTATCATGAACTTAGTCCTGGTAGTATTTTGCAAATTATGTTGTAGATCAATAGCTCGCGTTGTTGCTTTCATATGTTTATTTTGATATGTTCCTAGAGAAAATTATGTTGAAAGATGTTAGTAGCAATGATGCGGATTGGATCCGTGATCTGAGGTTTATCCTCATTGCTGCATAGAAGAATTATGTCCTTGATGCACCGCTAGGTGATGGACCTATTGCAGGAGCAGATGCACACGTTGTGAACATTTGGCTAGCTCAATATGATGACTACTTGATAGTTTAGTGCACCATGCTTAATGGCTTAGAATCGGGACTTCAAAGACGTTTTGAATGTCATGGAGCATATGAGATGTTCCAGGAGTTGAAGTTAATATTTCAACCAAATACCCGAGTTGAGAGATATGAAAGTCTCCAACAAGTTCTATAGCTAAAAGATGGAGGAGAATCGCTCAACTAGTGAGCATGTGCCCAGATTGTCTGAGTACAACAATCGCTTGAATCAAGTGGGAGTTAATCTTCCAGATAAGATAGTGATTGACAGAATTCTCTAGTCACCATCACCAAGTTAGTAGAACTTTGTGATGAACTATGATATGCAAGGGATAACGGAAACGATTCCCAAGCTCTTCGTAATGCGGAAATTGACGAAGGTAGAAATCGAGAAAAACATCAAGTGTTGATGGTAGACAAGACCACTAGTTTCAAGAAAAGGGCAGAGGGAAGAAGGGGAACTTCAAGAAGAACAGCAAGCAAGTTGCTGCTCAAGTGAAGAAGCCCAAGTCTGGTCCTAAGCCTGAGACTAAGTGTTTCTACTACAAAGGGACTGGTCACTGGAAGCAGAACTACCCCAAGTGATTGGCAGATAAGAAGGATGGCAAAGTGAACATAAGTATATTTGATATACATGTTATTGATGTGCACTTTACTAGTGTTTATAGCAACCCCTCAGTATTTGATACTAGTTCAGTTGCTAAGATTAGTAACTCGAAACGGGAGTTGCAGAATAAACAAAGACTAGTTAAGGGTGAAGTGACGATGTGTGTTGGAAGTGGTTCCAAGATTGATATGATCATCATCGCACACTCCCTATACTTTCGGGATTAGTGTTGAACCTGAATAAGTGTTATTTGGTGTTTGCGTTGAGCATGAATATGATTTGATCATGTTTATTGTAATACGGTCATTCATTTAAGTAAGAGAATAAATTGTTGTTCTGTTTACATGAATAAAACCTCATATGGTTACACACCAATGAAAATAGTCCGTTGGATCTCGATCATAGTGATACACATAATCATAATATTGAAACCAAAAGATGCAAAGTTAATAATGATAGTGCAACTTATTTGTGGCATTACCGTTTAGGTCATATTGGTGTAAAGCGCATGAAGAAACTCCATGCTGATGGGCTTTTGGAATCACTTGATTATGAATCAGTTGATGCTTGCGAACCATGCCTCATGGGCAAGATGACTAAGACTTTGTTCTTCGGAACAATGGAGCGAGCAACAGATTTGTTGGAAATCATACATACTGATGTATGTGGTCCGATAAATATTCAGGCTCGCGACAAGTATCATTATTTTCTGATCTTCACAGATGATTTGAGCAGATATGAGTATATCTACTTGATGAAACATAAGTCTGAAACATTTGAAAAGTTCAAAGAATTTCAGAGTGAAGTGAAAAATCATCATAACAAGAAAATAAAGTTTCTACGATCTGATCGTAGAGAAGAGTATTTGAGTTATGAGTTTGGCCTTCAGTTTAAAACAATGTGAAATAGTTTCACTACTCACGCCACCTGGAACACCACAATGTAATGGTGTGTCCGAATGTCATAACCATACTTTATTAGATATGGTGCGATCTATGATGTCTCTTACCGATCTACCACTATCATTTTGGGGTTATGCATTAGAGACAGCTGCATTCACGTTAAAAGGGCACCATCTAAATCTGTTGAGACGACACCGTATGAACTATGGTTTGGCAAGAAACCAAAGTTGTCGTTTCTTAAAATTTGGGGTTGCGATGCTTATATGAAAAGTTTCATCCTGATAAGCTCAAACTCAAATCGGAGAAGTGCGTCTTCATAGGATACCCAAAAGAAAATGTTGGGTACACCTTCTATCATAGATCCGAAGGCAAGATATTCGTTGCTTAGAATGGATCCTTTCCAGAGAAGGAGTTTCTCTCAAAAGAAGTGAGTGGGAGGAAAGTATAACTTGATGAGGTAACTGTACCTGCTCCCTTATTGGAAAGTAGTTCATCACAGAAATCTGTTCCTGTGACTACTACACTAATTAGTGAGGAAGCTAATGATGATGATCATGTAACTTCAGATCAAGTTACTACCAAATCTCGTAGGTAAACTAGAGTGAGATCCACACCAGAGTGGTACGGTAATCCTATTCTGGAAGTCATGTTACTAGACCTTGACGAACTTGCGAACTATGAGGAAGCGATGATGAGCCCAGATTCCGCGAAATGGTTTGAGGCCATGAAATCTGAGATATGATCCATGTATGAGAACAAAGTATGGACTTTGATGGATTTGCCCGATGATCGGCAAGCCATAGAAAATAAATGGATCTTCAAGAGGAAGACGGACGCTGATAGTAGTGTTACTATCTACAAAGCTAGAATTGTCGCAAAAGGTTTTCGACAAGTTAAAGGTGTTGACTACGATGAGATTTTCTCACTCGTATCTATGCTTAAGTCTGTCCGAATCATGTTAGCAATTGCCGCATTTTATGAAATCTGGCAAATGGATAAACAAAACTGCATTCCTTAATGGATTTACTAAATAAGAGTTGTATACGATGGAACTAGAAGGTTTTGTCGATCCTAAAGGTGTTAACTAAATATGCAAGCTCCAGCGATCCATCTATGGACTGGTGCAAGAATCTCGGAGTTGGAATATACGCTTTGATAAGTTGATCAAAGCATATAGTTTTATACAGACTTGCGGTGAAGCCTGTATTTACAAGAAAGTGAGTGGGAGCACTACATCATTTCTGATAAGTATATGTGTATGACATATTGTTGATCGGAAATAATGTAGAATTATTCTGCAAAGCATAAAGGAGTGTTTGAAAGGAGTTTTTCAAAGAAAGACCTCGATAAAGCTGCTTACATATTGAGCATCAAGATCTATAGAGATAGTTCAAGACGCTTGATAAGTTTTTTCAGTGAGTACATACCTTGACAAGATTTTGAAGTAGTTCAAAATGGAACAGTCAAAGAAAGAGTTCTTGCATGTGTTGCAAGGTGTGAAATTGAGTAAGACTCAAAGCCCGACCACGGCAGAAGATAGAAATAGAACGAAAGTCATTCCCTATGCCTCAGTCATAGGTTCTATAAAGTATGCCATGCCGTGTACCAGATCTATTGTATACCATACACTGTGTTAAGAGAGGGAGTACAATAGTGATCTAGGAGTAGATCAATGGACAGCGGTCAAAATTATCCTTAGTGGAATAAGGATATGTTTCTCGATTATGGAAGTGAAAAAAAGGTTCATCGTAAAGGGTTACGCCGATGCAAGTTTTGACACTAATCTAGATGAATCTAAATCTCAATCTAGATACATATTGAAAGTGGGAGCAATTAGCTAGAGTAGCTCCATGCAGAGCATTGTTGACATAAATATTTGCAAAATACTTACGGATCTGAATGTGACAGACCCGTTGACTAAAATTATCTCACAAGCAAAACATGATCACACCTTAGTACTCTTTGGGTGTTAATCACATAGCGATGTGAACTAGATTACTGACTCTAGTAAACCCTTTGGGTGTTGATCACATATCGATGTGAACTATGGGTGTTAATCACATGGTGATGTGAACTATTGCTGTTAAATCACATGACGATGTGAACTAGATTATTGACTCTAGTGCAAGTGGGAGACTGAAGAAAATATGCCCTAGAGGCAATAATAAAGTTATTATTTATTTCCTTATATCATGATAAATGTTTATTATTCATGCTAGAATTGTATTAACCGGAAACATAATACTTGTGTGAATACATAGACAAACAAAGTGTCACTAGTATGCCTCTACTTGACTAGCTCGTTAATCGAAGATGGTTATGTTTCCTAACCATAAACAAAAGAGTTGTTATTTGATTAACGGGATCACATCATTAGGAGAATGATGTGATTGACATGACCCATTCCATTAGCTTAGCACCCGATCGTTTAGTATGTTGCTATTGCTTTCTTCATGACTTATACATGTTCCTATGACTATGAGATTATGCAACTCCCGTTTGCCGGAGGAACACTTTGTGTGCTACCAAACGTCACAACGTAACTGGGTGATTATAAAGGAGCTCTACAGGTGTCTCCAAAGGTACATGTTGGGTTGGCGTATTTCGAGATTAGGATTTGTCACTCCGATTGTTGGAGAGGTATCTCTGGGCCCTCTCGGTAATGCACATCACATAAGCCTTGCAAGCATTGCAACTAATGAGTTAGTTGTGAGATGATGTATTACGGAACGAGTAAAGAGACTTGCCGGTAACGAGATTGAACTAGGTATTAAGATACCGACGATCGAATCTCGGGCAAGTAACATACCGATGACAAAGGGAACAACGTATGTTGTTATGCGGTCTGACCGATAAAGATCTTCGTAGAATATGTAGGAGCCAATATGGGCATCCAGGTCCCGCTATTGGTTATTGACCGGAGACGTGTCTCGGTCATGTCTACATTGTTCTCGAACCCGTAGGGTCCGCACGCTTAAGGTTTCGATGACAGTTATATTATGAGTTTATGAGTTTTGATGTACCGAAGGAGTTCGGAGTCCTGGATGAGATCGGGGACATGACGAGGAGTCTCGAAATGGTCGAGACGTAAAGATTGATATATTGGACGACTATATTCGGACATCGGAAAGGTTCCGAGTGATTCGGGTATTTTTCGAAGTACCGGGTAGTTACGGGAGAAGCAATGGGCCTTGATGGGCTTTAATGGGAAGAGGAGAAAGGGCCAAGGGGCTGCTGCGCCCCCCCTCCCCTCTAGTCCGAATTGGACTAGGGAAAAGGGGGTCGGCCACCTCTCCTTCTCCTCCACTTCCTTCTCCCTTCCTCCCCTCTTGGTGGACTCCTACTAGGACTTGGAGTCCTAGTAGGACTCCACATCCTGGCCGCACCTAGCCTTGGCCGGCCTCCTCCTCCTCCATCCTTTATATACTGAGGCAAGGGGCACCCCATGAACACAAGTTGATCCACGTGATCATATTCTTAGCCGTGTGTGGCGCCCCATGCCACCATAGTCCTCGATAATATTGTAGCGGTGCTTAGGCGAAGCCCTGCGACAGTAGTACATCAAGATCGTCACCACACCGTCATGCTGACGGAACTCTTCCCCGACACTTTGCTGGATCGGAGTCCGGGGATCATCATCGAGCTGAACGTGTGCTAGAACTCGGAGGTGCCATAGTTTCGGTGCTTGATCGGTCGGGCCGTGAAGACGTACGACTACATCAACCAAACGCTTCCGTTGTCGATCTACAAGGTATGTAGATCATACTCTCCCCTCTCGTTGCTATGCATCACCATGATCTTGCGTGTGCGTAGGAAATTTTTTGAAATTACTACGTTCCCCAACAATGGTCTCTCTCAAACAACCATGCGACCAAATAACAAAGTGTCTCTTGTGTCCCCAACACACGCAATACAATGGTATATTGTATAGGTGCACTAGTTCGGCGAAGAGATGGTGATACAAGTGCAATATGGATGGTAGAGAAAGGATTTTGTAATCTGAAAATATAAAAACAGCAAGGTAACTAATGATAAAAGTGAGCGAAAACGGTATTGCAATGCTAGGAAACAAGGCCTAGGGTTCATACTTTCACTAGTGCAAGTTCTCTCAACAATAATAACATAATTGGATCATATAACAATCCCTTAACATGCAACAAAGAGTAACTCCAAAGTCACTAATAGCGGAGAACAAACGAAGAGATTATTGTAGGGTACGAAACCACCTCAAAGTTATCCTTTCTGATCGATCTATTCAAGAGTTCGTAGTAAAATAACACGAAGCTATTCTTTCCGTTCGATCTATCCTAGAGTTCGTAATAGAATAACACCTTAAGAAACAACTCAACCAAAACCCTAATGTCACCTAGATACTCCAATGTCACCTCAAGTATCCGTGGGTATGATTATACGATATGCATCACACAATCTCAGATTCATCTATTCAAACAACACAAAGAACTTCAAAGAGTGCCCCAAAGTTTCTACCAGAGAGTCAAGACGAAAACGTGTGCCAACCCCTATGCATAAGTTCACGAGGTCATGGACCCGCAAGTTGATCACCAAAACATACATCAAGTAGATCACGTGATATCCCATTGTCACCACAGATAAGCACGTGCAAGACATACACCAAGTGTTCTCAAATCCTTAAAGACTCAACCCAATAAGATAACTTCAAAGGGAAAACTCAATCCATTACAAGAGAGTAGAGGGGGAGGAACATCATAAGATCCAACTATAATAGCAAAGCTCGCGATACATCCAAATCATGCCAAATCAAGAACACGAGAGAGAGAGAGAGATCAAACACATAGCTACTGGTACATACCCTCAGCCCCGAGGGTGAACTACTCCCTCCTTGTCATGGAGGGCGCCGGGATGATGAAGATGGCCACCGGAGAGGGATCCCCCCTCCGGCAGGGTGCCGAGACAGGTCTAGATTGGTCTTCGGTGGCTACGGAGGCTTCTGGCGGCGGAACTCCCAATCTAGGTTTCTTTCTGGAAGTTTTGAGTTATATAAGAGGTGTTGGAGTCGAGAACAAGTCAGGGGGTCTCCAGGCTGTCCATGAGGTAGGGAGGCGCGCCTAGGGGGGTGGGCATGCCCCCTACCCTCGTGGGCAGCCCGGGACTCTTCTGGCCCAACTCTTTTACTCCATGGCCTCCGTCTGGTCCAAAAATAAGTTTCGTGAAGTTTTAGGTCAATTGGAGTCCGTTTGGTTTTCCTTTTCTGCGATACTCAAAAACAACGAAAAAACAGAAACTGCCCCTAGGCTCTAGGTTAATAGGTTAGTCCCAAAAATCATATAAAATAGCATATAAATGCATATAGAACATCCAAGGTTGATAATATAATAGCATGGAAAATTCAAAAATTATAGATACGTTGGAGACGTATCAGTCGCTGATACGTCTCCAACGTATCTATAATTTTTGATTGTTCCATGCTATTATATATTCTATTTTGGATGTTTAATGGGCTTATTTATACACTTTTATATTATTTTTGGGACTAACCTATTAACCGGAGGCCCAACCCAAATTGTTGTTTTTGCCTATTTCAGTGTTTCGCAGAAAAAGAATATCAAACGGAGTCCAAACCTTCGGGAGCGTGATTGTAGCGACCAGACCTCAAACAATGTGATCTCTGTGCTCCGGTGTCATCCCTGGATCAGTAATGCTGATACCACATAGTACTCGGAGGATTTATAGCAGAGTAGCAATCACACACTTATTACATTGAGTGTCTCCATAGAGAACTTATTACAAATAAATATGGCTTAAGGCCATCTAATAACGATAACAGCGGAAGGCTTGGAAGATAAGTGAGTCCATCAACTCCAACGGCATCACTGAGTATAGAACCACGACCTAAAACTCCTTAATCGTCGTCTGAAAAGTCTGCAACATTAATGTTGCAGCCCGAAATGGGTCAGCACATGGAATATGCTGGCAATGTAACACATAGAGAGTAATGGAATGAAACAGCTATACTATATGCATATTTGGCTGGTGGAAAGCTCTATGGTTACAGTTTTGCGTAAAGCCAATTTTCCCTGCTTCAAAGGAATAAATTTTTATTTAACTATCATGGTAGTTGTTAAACATTGAGAATGGTTGACAGCATTCTCAATCCCAATTAAGCATCATCATTAAACATAACCCAACAAAATTAATTTAGAGTAACATGTTGAGATTCACATGATAATCCAAGTACTAGATACTCAAGATGTCCATAACCGGGGACACGGCTAACCATGATTAGTTTATTACACTCTGCAGAGGTTTGCGCACTTTTCCCCACAAGACTCGATCGCCTCCGTTTGGTTTCTCGCACTACATGGTGTTTGAGAAGACGGATGACCGAGACATAGTCTTTCAGAAGCGCTAGCACCTTACGATCGGGTAGACCGTACCACCTACATTCCCTACATCTGCTAGTCTACCACTGTAAGAGTTCGCACGACTTAGTCAACTATGCTAGAGCCCATAATAGCTTGTGGCTGCACACGGAAGTTTCTAGTATGAATAGTCTCATGATCCCTTTGAGTCTGGGTGGCGGTTCAAAAGAAAACAGGCAAGTCCTGGAATACCCAGGTGCCTCAATCCACCCAGATGTGTGTTTAAGTTGCCACCTTAGATAAATCATTAATTAATAAAACTCACATCTGTCATGGATATCACTCACCCAATCCACGTCTACTAGCATAGCATGGCATAATAAGCAAACGTAGAAGTAACTCCCAAAGGTTTGATAATAAACAGGTAATAGGTACTACCTCATCTACTTCCCATCCCACAATTTAATTAGATCCTAACCATGCAATGTGTGAGGGTTGATCTAATGCAATAAAACTGGGTAGTAGAAAAGGTATGATCAAAGTGTTACTTGCCTTGCTGATGATCCGGGAAACCTAGCGATTCGAAGTAACAAGCGGCGCACTCCGGGTATTCTATCGCAGACAAACAAACAAGCATACAATAAGTACTCATCTAATGCACAGGTAAAACTCAAATAAGAGATCTAACTAGAAGGTTCAACTTAAGAACTCCGGTTGGCAAAAAGAATCAAATCGAACGAAGCAACAAAAGTCAAACGGCGAAAGAAAACAACTTTGTTCTACTAATCTGGATCTAGAGAAAATTTTACAGTAGCAAAATCTTGTTTAAGTTGGTTAAACGGATAGAGGGTTTCGAGACGAAACTCTAGGTGCTTGAATCTTCTGATTCCGATAAACTAGCGAAAAGTTATACTAAAACGAAAATCGGGTCAGGAATCGTGATCAGAAAAATTGCGGATTTAATCCGAGAAAAAGAAAAACAACGAACGCTCGCTAGAACGAACGAACAGACGAACGCTCGCTATTTAAATAAACCGTAAAAACCGATCTATTTAAAAAAACCGAATCTAAAAAACCAACGGAAAAACCGGACGGTTTTTTTCGAAAAAAAATAAAAAAACGGCGCGAATTTCGAGGCGGCGGCGGACCTCGGCGGCGGCGGCATCCGGCGGCAGCGGCGCGGGGCGGCGGCGGCGGCGGGAGCGGGTGGTGGCGGCGGCTTTGGGGCTGGGCCAGCTTTTAAAGGCCACCTCGGGCTGGAGTCCTATCCGGACATGGCCCGTAGGTCGGTTCGTTTTTTTAATTATTTTGCTCGGAAGAAAAATAAAAATAAATACTAAACGGACTCCAAAAATTCCGAAATAAATTTTTACGGGCTTCTAAAATCAAGCCGCACAAGTTGAACATTTATTTCGGACCTAAATGCAATTTTGAAAAATGCACATTTTTCCTAAATTCAAATAAAACACCGAAAAACTCCAAAATAAAACTTATTTGATCTTATTATTAAATCCTCAATATTTCTTTATTTTGGGAAAGTCATTTTATTCCCTCTCTCATATTTTTGTAATAGAAATAATTGATGATAAAATAAATAAAATCAAATGATCCTACTCTCAAAATTTGAGGAAACTCAAATATGAAAATAACGAAATCCCCAACTCTCACCGTGGGTCATTGAGTTGCGTAGAATTTCTAGGATCAACCAAAATGCAAAATAAAATATGATATGCATTGATGATCTAATGTATAACATTCCAAACTGAAAATTTGGGATGTTACAGTGATTTTTGGAACAAACGTGATCCGGAGGACTTGGAGTGGACGTCAAGCAGTCAACGAGCAGGCCACGAGGCAGGGGGCGCGTCTACCCCCTGGGCGCGCCCTCCACCCTCGTGGGCCCCTCGTGGCTCCACCGACCTACTTCTTCCTCCTATATATACCTACATACCCTGAAAACATCAGAGGACACCACGAAAACCTAATTCCACCACCGCAACCTTATGTACCCATGAGATCCCATCTTGGGGCCTTTTTCGGCGCTCCGCCGGAGGGGGTATTGATCACGGAGGGCTTCTACATCAACACCATAGCCTCTCCGATGATGTGTGAGTAGTTTACCTCAGACCTTTGGGTCCATAGTTATTAGCTAGATGGCTTCTTCTCTCTCTTTGGATCTCAATACAAAGTTCTCCTCGATTCTCTTGGAGATCTATTCGATGTAATCTTCTTTTGCGGTGTGTTTGTCGAGACCCGATGAATTGTGGGTTTATGATCAAGATTATCTATGAACAATATTTGAATCTTCTTTGAATTCTTTTATGTATGATTGGTTATCTTTGCAAGTCTCTTAGAATTATCAGTTTGCTTTGGCCTACTAGATTGATCTTTCTTGCAATGGGAGAAGTGCTTAGCTTTGGGTTCAATCTTGTGGTGCTCAATCCCAGTGACAGTAGGGGAAACGACACATATTGTATTGTTGCCATCGAGGATAAAAAGATGGGGTTTATATCATATTGCATGAGTTTATCCCTCTACATCATGTCATCTTGCTTAAAGCGTTACTCCGTTCTTATGAACTTAATACTCTAGATGCATGCTGGATAGCGGTCGATGTGTGGAGTAATAGTAGTAGATGCAGGTAGGAGTCGGTCTACTTGTCACGGACGTGATGCCTATATACATGATCATACCTAGATATTCTCATAACTATGCTCAATTCTATCAATTGCTCTAAATAACTAAGTATTGGAAATAACTAAGTATTGGAAGATTAATATGATGGAAGATAGACCCGGGGGCCATAGGTTTCACTAGTTGCTTCTCTCAAGAGCATAAGTATTCACGGTGGGTAAACAAATTACTGTTGAGCAATTGACAGAATTGAGCATAGTTATGACAATATCTAGGTATGCTCATGTATATAGGCATCACGTCCGAGACAAGTAGACCGACTCCTGCCTGCATCTACTACTATTACTCCACACATCGACCGCTATCCAGCATGCATCTAGAGTATTAACTTCATAAGAACAGAGTAATGCTTTGAGCAAGATGACATGATGTAGAGGGATAAACTCATGCAATATGATATAAACCCCATCTTGTTATCCTCGATGGTGACAATACAATACGTTCCTTGCTGCCCCTACTGTCACTGGGAAAGGACACCGCAAGATTGAACCCAAAGCTAAGCACTTCTCCCATTGCAAGAAAGATCAATCTAGTAGGCCAAACCGAACTGATAATTCGAAGAGACTTGCAAAGATAACCAATCATACATAAAAGAATTCTGAGAAGATTCAAATATTGTTCATAGATAAACTTGATCATAAACCCACAATTCATCGGTCTCAACAAACACACCACAAAAGAAGATTACATCGAATAGATCTCCACAAGAGAGGGGGAGAACTTTGTATTGTGATCCAAAAAGAGAGAAGAAGCCATCTAGCTAATAACTATGGACCCGAAGGTCTAAGGTAAACTACTCACACTTCATTGGAGGGGCTATGGTGTTGATGTAGAAGCCCCCCATGATCCCCTCCGGCGGAGCTCCGGAACAGGCCCCAAGATGGGATCTCATGGATACAGAAAGTTACGGCGGTGGAATTAGGATTTTGGCTCCGTATCTGGTAGTTTGGGGGTACATACGTATATATAGGAGGAAGGAGTACGTCGCTGGAGCAACAGGGGGCCCACGAGGGTGGAGGGCGCGCCTGGGGGGGGGGGGGGGGTAGGCGCGCCCCCTACCTCGTGGCCTCCTAGTTGATGTCTTGACGTAGGGTCCAAGTCCTCTGGATCACGTTCGTTCCGAAAATCACGTTCCCAAAGGTTTCATTCCGTTTGGACTCTGTTTGATATTCTTTTTCCGCGAAACCCTAAAATAGGCAAAAAAAACAGCAATTCTGGGCTGGGCCTCCGGTTAATAGGTTAGTCCCAAAAATAATATAAAGTGTATAATAAAGCCCAATAATGTCCAAAACAGAATATAATATAGCATGGAACAATAAAAAATTATAGATACGTTGGAGACGTATCAAGCATCCCCAAGCTTAATTCCTGCTCGTCCTCGAGTAGGTAAATGATAAAAATAGAATTTTTGATGTGGAATGCTACTTGGCATAATTTCAATGCAATTCTTCTTAATTGTGGTATGAATATTCAGATCCGAAAGATTCAAGATAAAAGTTCAATATTTACATAAAAATAATAATACTTCAAGCATACTAACTAAGGAATTATGTCCTCTCAAAATAACATGGCCAAAGAAAGTTCTGAAGAAAATATGCCCTAGAGGCAATAATAAAGTTATTATTTATTTCCTTATATCATGATAAATGTTTATTATTCATGCTAGAATTGTATTAACCGGAAACATAATACATGTGTGAATACATAGACAAACAGAGTGTCACTAGTATGCCTCTACTTGACTAGCTCGTTAATCGAAGATGGTTATGTTTCCTAACCATGAACAAAAGAGTTGTTATTTGATTAACGGGATCACATCATTAGGAGAATGATATGATTGACATGACCCATTCCATTAGCTTAGCACCCGATCGTTTAGTATGTTGCTATTGCTTTCTTCATGACTTATACATGTTCCTATGACTATGAGATTATGCAACTCCCTTTTGCCGGAGGAACACTTTGTGTGCTACCAAACGTCACAACGTAACTGGGTGATTATAAAGGAGCTCTACAGGTGTCTCCAAAGGTAAATGTTGGGTTGGCGTATTTCGAGATTAGGATTTGTCACTCCGAGTGTCGGAGAGGTATCTCTGGGCCCTCTCGGTGATGCACATCACATAAGCCTTGCAAGCATTACAACTAATGATTTAGTTGCAAGATGATGTATTACGAAACGAGTAAAGAGACTTGCCGGTAACGAGATTGAACTAGGTATTGAGATACCGACGATCGAATCTCGGGCAAGTAACATACCGATGACAAAGGGAACAACGTATGTAGTTATGCGGTCTGACCGATAAAGATCTTCGTAGAATATGTAGGAGACAATATGAGCATCCAGGTTCCGCTATTGGTTATTGACCGAAGACGTGTCTCGGTCATGTCTACATTGTTCTCGAACCCGTAGGGTCCGCACGCTTAAGGTTTCGATGACAGTTATATTATGATTTTATGCATTTTGATGTACCGAAGTTTGTTCGGGTCCCGGATGTGATCACGGACATGACGATGAGTCTCGAAATGGTCGAGACATAAAGATTGATATATTGGAAGCCTATATTTGGATATCGGAAGTGTTCCGGGTGAAATCGGGATTTTACCGAAGTACCGGGAGGTTACCGGAACCCCCCGGGAGGTATATGGGCCTTAGTGGGATTTAGTGGAAGAGAGGAGAGGTGGCCAGGGCTGGGCCGCGCGCCCCTCCCCCTAGTGTGAATAGGACAAGGAGAGGGGGGCGGCGCCCCCCCTTCCTTCTCTCTCTCCTCTTTCCCCCTCCCAAATCCTATTCCAACTAGGAAAGGGGGGGAATCCTACTCCCGGTGGGAGTAGGACTCCTCCTGGCACGCCCTCCTCCTGGCCGGCTGCACTTCCGCTTGCTCCTTTATATACGGGGGTAGGGGGCACCCCTAGACACACAAGTTGATCCACGTGATCATATTCATAGCCGTGTGCGGTGCCCCCTTCCACCATAATCCTCGATAATATTGTAGCGGTGCTTAGGCGAAGCCCTGCGACGGTAGAACATCAAGATCGTCACCACGCCATCGTGCTGACGGAACTCTTCCCCGACACTTTGCTGAATCGGAGTCCGGAGATCGTCATCGAGCTGAACGTGTGCTAGAACTCGGAGGTGCCGTAGTTTCGGTGCTTGATTGGTCGGGCCATGAAGACGTACGACTACATCAACCGTGTTGTGCTAACGCTTCCACTGTCGGTCTACAAGGGTACGTAGATCACACTTTCCCCTCTTGTTGCTATGCATCACCATGATCTTGCGTGTGCGTAGGAATTTTTTTGAAATTACTACGTTCCCCAACAAGTTCATCCCTACAAAATCATATAGTTTAGTCATGCTTCATTTTCGTCACACAAGAATGCTCTCATCATGCACAACCCCGATGACAAGCCAAGCAATTGTTTCATACTTTAGTAATCTTAAACTTTTTCAACCTTCACGCAATATATGAGCGTGAGCCATGGATATAGCACTATGGGTGGAATAGAATACAATGATGGGGGTTATGTGGAGAAGATAAAAAGGAGAAAGTCTCACATCAACGAGGCTAATCAATGAGCTATGGAGATGCCCATCAATTTATGTTAATGCAAGGAGTATGGATTGCCATGCAACGGATGCACTAGAGCTATAAATATATGAAAGCTCAACAAAATAAACTAAGTGGGTGTGCATCCAACTTGCTTGCTCACGAAGACCTAGGGCATTTGAGGAAGCCCATTGTTCTATAATGAAAAATTCCCACTAGTATATGAAAGTGAAAAAACAAAAGACTCTCTATCATGAAGATTATGGTGCTACTTTGAAGCACAAGTGTGGTAACAAGGATAGTAACATTGTCCCTTCTCTCTTTTTCTCTCATTTTTTGGGCCTTCTCTTTTTTATGGCCTTTCTCTTTTTTTTCTTTTTTTTCTCACTTGGGACAATGCTCTAGAAAATGATGATCATCACACTTCTATTTATTTACAACTCAATGATTACAACTCGATACTAGAACAAAGTATGACTCTATATGAATGCCTCCGACGGTGTACCAGGATATGCAATGAACCAAGAGTGACATGTATGAAAGGATTATGAATGGTGGCTTTGCCACAAATACTATGTCAACTACATGATCATGCAAAGCAATATGACAATGATGAACGTGTCATGATAAATAGAACGGTGGAAAGTTGCATGGCAATATATTTCAGAATGGCTATGGGAATGCCATAATAGGTAGGTATGGTGGCTGTTTTGAGGAAGATATAAGGAGGTTTATGTGTGAAAGAGCGTATCATATCACGGGGTTTGGATGCACCGGCGAAGTTTGCACCAACTCTCAAAGTGAGAAAGGGCGATGCACGGTACCGAAGAGGCTAGCAATGATGGAAGGGTGAGAGTGCGTATAATCCATGGACTCAACATTAGTCATAAAGAACTCACATACTTATTGCAAAAATCTACAAGTCATCAAAAACTAAGCACTACGCGCATGCTCCTAGGGGGATAGATTGGTAGGAAAAGACCATCGCTCGTCCCCGACCGCCACTCATAAGGAGGACACTCAAAGAACACCTCATGTTTCAAATTTGTTACATAACGTTTACCATACGTGCATGCTATGGGACTTGCAAACTTCAACACAAGTATTTTTCAAATTCACAACCACTCAACTAGCACAACTTTGATATCACTACCTCCATGTCTCAAAACAATCATCAAGCATCAAACTTCTCTTAGTATTCAACACACTCATAAGAAAGTTTTTACTAGTCTTGAATACCTAGCATATTAGGATTATTTAAGTAAATTACCATGCTATTTAAGACTCTCAAAATAATCTAAGTGAAGCATGAGATAATAATAGTTTTTATAAAACAAAACCACCACCGTGCTCTAAAAGATATAAGTGAAGTACTAGAGCAAAAACTATATAACTCAAAAGATATAAGTGAAGCACATAGAGTATTCTAATAATTTCCGAATCATGTGTGTCTCTCTAAAAAGGTGTGTACAGCAAGGATGATTGTGGTAAACTAAAAACCAAAGACTCAAATCATACAAGACGCTCCAAGCAAAACACATATCATGTGGTGAATAAAAATATAGCTCCAAGTAAAGTTACCGATGGAAGTAGACGAAGGAGGGGATGCCTTCCGGGGCATCCCCAAGCTTTGGCTTTCAGGTGTCCTTAGATTATCTTGGGGTGCCATGGGAATCCCCAAGCTTAGGCTCTTGCCACTCCATGTTCCATAATCCATCAAATCTTTCACCCAAAACTTGAAAACTTCACAACACAAAACTTAAAGTAGAAAATCTCGTGAGCTCCGTTAGTGAAAGAAAACAAAACACCACTTCAAGGTACTGTAATGAACTCATTCTTTATTTATATTGGTGTTAAACCTACTGTATTCCAACTTCTCTATGGTTTATAAACTATTTTACTAGCCATAGATTCATTAAAATAAGCAAACAACACACGAAAAATAGAATATGTCAAAACAGAACAGTCTGTAGTAATCTGTAGCTAACACAAGATCTGGAACCCCAAAAATTCTAAAATAAATTTCTGGACGTGAGGAATTTACCTATTAATCATCTTCAAAAATAATTAACTAAATATCACTTTCCAAATAAAAATGGCAACAGTTCTCGTGAGCGCTAAAGTTTCTGTTTTTACAGCAAGATTAAAAGGACTTTCCCCAAGTCTTCCCAACGATTCTACTTGGCACAAACACTAATGAAACACAAAAAACACAACCAAAACAGAGGCTAGATAATTTATTTATTACTAAACAGGAGCAAAAAGCAAGGAATAAAAATAAAATTGGGTTGCCTCCCAACAAGCGCTATCGTTTAACGCCCCTAGCTAGGCATAAAAAGCAAAGATAGATCTAGGTATTGCCATATTTGGTAGGCAATCCATAAGTGGCTCTCATGATAGATTCATGTGGTAGCTTTATTTTATTTCTAGGAAAGTGTTACATGCCTTTCCTTAACGGAAATAGGAATCTAATATTTCCTTCCTTCATATCAATAATTGCACCAATCGTTCTAAGGAAAGGTCTACCAAGAATAATAGGACATGAAGGATTGCAATCTATGTCAAGAACAATAAAATCTACGGGCACATAATTCCTATTTGCAACAATAAAAACATCATTAATTCTTCCCATAGGTTTCTTAATGGTGGAATCCGCAAGGTGCAAGTTTAAAGAGCAATCATCAAAATCACGGAAACCTAGCAAATCACACAAAGTCTTTGGAATCGTGGAAACACTAGCACCCAAATCACACAAAGCATAGCATTCAGGATCTTTAATTTTAATTTTAATAGTAGGTTCCCACTCATCATAAAGTTTTCTAGGGATAGAAACTTCCAAGTCAAGTTTTTCTTCATAAGATTGCATCAAAGCATCAACGATATGTTTAGTGAAAGATTTATTTTGACTATAAGCATGAGGAGAATTTAGCACGGATTGCAACAAGGAAATACAATCTATCAAAGAGCAATTATCATAATTAAATTCCTTGAAATCCAAAATAGTGGGTTCATTAATATTTAAAGTTTTGACTTCTTCAATCCCACTTTTAACAGTTTTAGCATCAAGATCTAAAGACTCCGAATTCTTGAAACACCGTCTAGGTAAAGGTCGATCATATTCAGTCCCATCATTATCAAGATTCATATTGCAAAACAAAGATTTAATAGGGGACACATCAATAACTTTTAGATCTTCATCTTTATTATCATGGAAACTAGAAGAACACACTTTTATAAAACAATCTTTCTTAGCACGCATCCTAGCGGTTCTTTCTTTGCACTCATCAATGGAAATTCTCATGGCTTTGAGAGACTCATTGATATCATGCTTAGGTGGAATAGATCTAAGTTTCAAAGAATCAACATCAAGATAAATTCTATCAACGTTCCTAGCCAACTCATCAATCTTAAGCAATTTTTCTTCAATCAAAGCATTGAAATTCTTTTGCGAAGTAATAAATTCTTTAATATTAGTTTCAAAATCAGAGGGCATCTTACTATAATTTCCATAAGAATTATTGTAGGAATTACCATAATTATTATTAGAGGAATTACTAGGATACGACCTAGGATTAAAGTTTCCTCTATACGCATTGTTACCAAAATTATTCCTACCAACAAAATTCACATCCATAGATTCATTATTATTCTCAATCAAAGTAGACAAAGGCATATCATTAGGATCAAAAGAAACACTTTTATTAGCAAATAATTTCATAAGTTCATCCATCTTTCCACTCAAAACATTAATTTCTTCTATCGCATGCACTTTTTTATTAGTAGATCTTTCAGTGTGCCATTGAGAATAATTAACCATAATATTATCTAGGAGTTTAGTAGCTTATCCTAAAGTGATTTCCATAAAAGTGCCTCCCGCGGCCGAATCTAAAAGATTTCTAGAAGCAAAATTCAATCCGGCATTATTTTTTTGTATAATTATCCACAAATTCAAACCATGTGTAGGGCAATTACGTATCATTAATTTCATCCTCTCCCAAGCTTGTGCAACATGTTCACGATCAAGTTGCTTAAAATTCATAATATCGTTTCTAAGAGAGATAATCTTACCGGGAGGAAAATACTTAGAGATAAAAGCATCTTTGCACTTATTCCAAGAATCAATTCTATTTTTAGGCAAAGCCGCAAACCAAGCTTTAGCATGATCTCTAAGCGAAAAAGGAAATAGCTTCAATTTGACAATATCATTATCCACACCTTTCTTCTTTTGCATATCACATAAATCAATGAAGCTATTCAGATGGGTAGCGCCATCTTCACTAGGAAGGCCAGCGAATTGATCTTTCATGACAAGATTCAACAAAGCAGTATTGATTTCATAAGATTTAGTATCGGTAAGAGGAGCAATCGGAGTGCTAAGGAAATCATTGTTGTTGGTATTGGTAAACTCACACATTTTAGTGTTATATTGAGCCATCGTGACAAGAAAGCAATCCAACACACGAGCAAACAAGAAACGGGCAAAAAGAGGCAAATAGAGAAAGAGAGGGAGGATAGAGAAAGAGGGCGAAGAAAACGGCAAGGGTGAAGTGGGGGAGAGGAAAACGAGGGGCAAATGGCAAATAATGTAATGCGGGAGATAAGGTTTTGTGATGGGTACTTGGTATGTTGACTTTTGCGCGAACCTCCCCGGCAACGGCACCAGAAATCCTTCTTGCTACCTCTTGAGCACTTGCGTTGGTTTTCCCTTGAAGAGGAAAGGGTGATGCAGCAGTATTTCCCTCAGTTTTTGAGAACCAAGGTATCAATCCAGTAGGAGGCCACGCACGAGTCCCTCGCACCTACACAAACAAATAAATCCTCGCAATCAACGCGATGAGGGGTTGTCAATCCCTACACGGTCACTCACAAGAGTGAGATCTGATAGATATGATAAGATAATATTTTTGGTATTTTTATAATAAAGAGAAATAAAAGATGCAAAGTAAAATAAATGACAAAGGAAATAACTAAGTATTGGAAGATTAATATGATGGAAGATAGACCCGGGGGCCATATGTTTCACTAGTGGCTTCTCTCAAGAGCATAAGTATTCACGGTGGGTAAACAAATTACTGTTCAGCAATTGACAGAATTGAGCATAGTTATGAGAATATCTAGGTATGATCATGTATATAGGCATCACGTCCGAGACAAGTAGACTGACTCATGCCTGCATCTACTACTATTACTCCACACATCGACCGCTATCCAGCATGCATCTAGAGTATTATGTTCATAAGAACAGAGTAACGCTTTGAGCAAGATGACATGATGTAGAGGGATAAACTCATGCAATATGGTATAAACCCCATCTTGTTATCCTCGATGGCAACAATATAATACGTGCCTTGCTGCCCCTGCAGTCACTGGGAAAGGACACCGCAAGATTGAACCCAAAGCTAAGCACTTATCCCATTGCAAGAAAGATCAATCTAGTAGGCCAAACCAAACTGATAATTCGAAGAGACCTGCAAAGATAACCAATCATACATAAAAGAATTCAGAGAAGATTCAAATATTGTTCATAGATAAACTTGATCATAAACCCACAATTCATCGATCTCAACAAACACACCGCAAAAGAAGATTACATCGAATAGATCTCCACAAGAGAGGGGGATAACTTTGTATTGAGATCCAAAAAGAGAGAAGAAGCCATCTAGCTAATAACTATGGACCTGAAGGTCTGAGGTAAACTACTCACACTCCGTGATCGATGCCCCTCCGGCGGAGCTCCGAAACAGGCCCCAAGATGGGATCTCGTGGATACAGAAAGTTACGGCGGTGGAATTAGGGTTTTGGCTCCGTATCTGGTAGTTTGGGGGTACGTAGGTATATATAGGAGGAACGAGTATGTCGGCGTAGCAATAGGGGGCCCACGAGGGTGGAGGGCGCGCCTGGGGGGGGGGGGGGGTAGGCGCGCCCCCTACCTCGTGGCCTCCTGGTTGATGTCTTGACGTAGGGTCCAAGTCCTCTGGATCACGTTCATTCCGAAAATCACGTTCTTTGGACTCCGTTTGATATTCTTTTTCTGCGAAACCCTAAAATAGGCAAAAAAACAGCAATTCTGGGCTGGGCCCAAAAATAATATAAAAGTGTATAATAAAGCCCAATAATGTCCAAAACAGAATATAATATAGCATGGAACAATAAAAAATCATAGATACGTTGGAGACGTATCAAAGGTCTTCCCTTTATCTTTGAAGGGAAAGGCATTGACTTGGTTTAGGCTATGCGATGATATTGGATCATGGAAGTACAACCGATTGAAATTGGACTTTCATCAACAGTTTTCTCCTATGCATCTGGTTCACCGTGATCGTAATTATATATATAATTTTTGGCAAGGAGAAAGCATCGCTCATGCTTGGAGGAGGCTTAAGTCAATGTTATATTCATGCCCCAATCATGAGCTCTCAAGAGAAATTATTATTCAAAATGTTTATGCTCGGCTTTCTCTCAATAATCGCTCCATGCTCGATACTTCTTGTACTGGTTCTTTTATGATGAAGACTATTGAATTCAGATGGGATTTATTGGGAATAATTAAACACAACTCTGAAGATTGGGAACTCGACGAAGGTAAGGAGTCAGGTATAACACCTAGATTGTGTTAAATCTTTTATGGATACCGATACTTTTTGTGAATTTAGAACTAAATATGGACTTGACTCTGAGATAGTAGCTTCTTTCTGTGAATCCTTTGCTACTCATGTTGATCTCCCTAAGGAGAAGTGGTTTAAATATCATCCTCCCATTGAAGTAAAAGTAGTTGAACCTAATGCTGATCCTATTGTTCCTACCACTTATATTGAGAAACCACTTTTCCCAGTTAGAATAAAGGATCATGCTAAGGCTTCAACAGTGGTCAACAAAAGTAATATTAGAACACCCAAACCCCCTGAGCAAATTAAAGTTTAACCTAGTATTGCTATGGTTAAAGATCTCTTGGTTGATAATATTGATGGGCTTGTTATTTACTTTTGTGATGAAGCTGCTAGAATTGCTAGACCCGATACTAAAAATAAACATAGACCTGTTGCTGGCGTGCCTGTTGTTTCTTTTAAAATAGGATATCACTATTATCATGACTTATGTGATATGGGTGCTAGTGTCAGTGCAATACCTTATACCTTATATGAAGAAATTATGCATGATATTGCACCTGCTGAGATAGAACATATTAATGTTACTATTAAGCTTGCCAATAGAGATACTATCTCACCGGTTGGGATTGTTAGAGATGTTGATGTCTTGTGTGGGAAAATTAAATATCCTACTGATTTTCTTGTTCTTGCTTCCCCACAAGATAACTTTTGTCCCATTATATTTGGTAGACCCTTCTTGAATACTGTTAATGCTAAGATAGACTACAAAAAGGATATTGTTTCTGTTGGTTTAGGGGATATGTCTCATGATTTTAATTTTGCTAAATTTCGTAGACAACCCCATGATAAAGAATTGCGTAGTAAGGATGAAATTATTGGTCTTGCTTCTATTGCCGGGCCTCCTAATGATCCTTTAGAACAATATTTGCTAGACCATGAAAATGATATGTTTATGAATGAAAGAAGGGAAATAGATGAAGTATTCTTTAAATAGGGACCTATTTTGAAACACAACTTGCCTGTCGAAATTCTAGGGGATCCTCCTCCACCCAAGGGTGATCCGTGTTTGAGCTTAAACCATTGCCTGATACTCTTAAATATGCTTATCTTGATGAAAAGAAGATATATCATGTTACTATTAGTGATAACCTTTCAGAGCAAGAAGAAGAGAAATTATTGAAAACTCTGAAGAAGCACTGTGCTGCTATTGGATATACTCTTGATGATCTTAAGGGCATTAGTCCCACTCTATGCCAGCACAAAATAAAATTGGAGAAAGACGCTAAACCGGTTGTTGATCACCAACGACGGTTAAATCCTAAGATGAAAGAAGTGGTAAGAAACGAAATACTAAAGCTTCTGGAGGTAGGTATAATTTATCCCGTTGCTGATAGTCAGTGGGTAAGCCCTGTCCATTGTGTCCCCAAGAAGGGAGGTATTACTGTTGTTCCAAATGATGAAGATGAATTGATCCCACAAAGAATTGTTACATGTTATAGAATGGTAATTGATTTCCTCAAACTAAATAAAGCTACTAAAAAGGATCATTACCCTTTACCTTTTATTGATCAAATGCTAGAAAGATTATCCAAACATACACATTTTTGCTTTCTAGACGGTTATTCTGGTTTCTCTCAAATACCTGTGTCAAAAGAGGATCAAGAAAAGACCACCTTTACTTGCCCTTTTGGTACCTTTGCTTATAGACGTATGCCTTTTGGTTTATGTAATGCACCTCCTACCTTTCAAAGATGTATGGCTGCTATATTCTCTGACTTTTGTGAAAAGATTGTTGAGGTTTTCATGGATGCTTTTTCCGTATATGGAACTTCTTTTGATGATTGCTTAAGCAACCTTGATCGAGTTTTGCAGAGATGTGAAGAAACTAATCTTGTCTTGAATTGGGAGAAGTGCCACTTTATGGTTAATGAAGGTATTGTCTTGGGGCATAAAATTTCTGAAAGAGGTATTGAAGTTGATAAACTAAAGTTGATGCTATTGAAAAGATGTCGTGTCCAAAGGACATAAAAGACATAAGAAGTTTCCTTGGTCATGCCGTTTTTTATAGGAGGTTCATTAAATACTTCTCAAAAATTTCCAGGCCTCTGACTAATCTCTTACAAAAAGATGTTCCTTTTGTCTTTGATGATGATTGTGTAGAAGCATTTGAAATACTTAAGAAAGCCTTGATTTCTGCACCCATTGTTCAGCCACCTGATTGCAATTTACCCTTTGAAATTATGTGTGATGCTAGTGATTATGTTGTAGGTGTTGTTCTAGGACAAAGAGTTGATAAGAAATTAAATGTTATCCAATATGCTAGTAAAACTCTAGAAAGTGCCCAAAGAAATTATGCTACTACTGAAAAAGAATTTTTAGCAGTTGCGTTTGCTTGTGATAAGTTCAGACCTTATATTGTTGATTCTAAAGTAACTGTTCACACTGATCATGCTGCTATTAAATATCTTAGGAAAAGAAATATGCTACACCTAGACTTATTAGATGGGTTCTCCTACTACAAGAATTTGATTTGCATATTATTGATAGAAAGGGAGCTGAGAACCCCGTTGCAGAAAATTTGTCTAGGTTAGAGAATGTTCTTGATGACCCACTACCTATTGATGATAGCTTTCCTGATGAACAATTAGCTATCATAAATGCTTCTCGTACTGCTCCATGGTATGCTGATTATGCTAATTACATTGATGC
The DNA here is from genome assembly GCF_018294505.1 of Triticum aestivum. Taxonomy (NCBI): domain Eukaryota; kingdom Viridiplantae; phylum Streptophyta; class Magnoliopsida; order Poales; family Poaceae; genus Triticum; species Triticum aestivum. Next base: position 397,197,810 of record NC_057797.1, on the reverse strand, counting down.
TAAATTTATACCACCTAGTTTCACCTATCAGCAAAAGAAAAAGTTTTTCTATGATTTAAGACATTACTTCTGGAATGACCCACACCTTTATAAAGAAGGAGTAGATGGTGTTATTAGATGTTGTGTACCTGAGCATGAACAGGAACAGGTCCAACGCAAGTGTCATTCCGGGGCTTATGGAGGACACCATGCTAGAGATAGAACTACACATAAGGTATTGCAATCCGATTTTTATTGGCCTACTCTCTTCAAGGATGCCCGTAAGTTTGTCTTGTCTTGTGATGAATGTCAAAGAATTGGTAATATTAGTAGACGTCAAGAAATGTCTATGAATTATTCACTTGTTATTGAACCATTTGATGTTTGGGGCTTTGATTATATGGGACCGTCTCCTTCCTCTAATGGGTATACGCATATTTTAGTTGTTGTTGATTACGTTACTAAGTGGGTAGAAGCTATTCCAACTAGTAGTGTTGATCATAACACCTCTATTAAGATGCTTAAAGAAGTTATTTTTCCGAGGTTTGGAGTCCCTAGATATTTAATGACTGATGTTGGTTCACATTTTATTCATGGTGCCTTTCGTAAAATGCTTGCTATATATGATGTTAATCATAGAATTGCATCTCCATACCATCCACAATCTAGTGGTCAAGTAGAAGTAAGTAATAGGGAGATTAAATTAATTTTGCAAAATACTATTAATAGATCTAGAAAGAGTTGGTCCAAAAAACTTGATGATGCATTATGGGCCTATAGAACTGCATATAAAAATCCTATGGGTATGTCTTCGTATAAGATGGTTTATGGAAAAGCAGGTCACTTACCTCTCGAACTAGAACATAAGGCATATTGGGCCATTAAAGAGCTCAATTATGATTTCAAAGTTGCCGGTGAGAAGAGACTATTTGACATTAGCTCACTTGATGAGTGGAGAACCCAAGCCTATGAGAATGCCAAACTGTTTAAAGAAAAAGTTAAAAGATGGCATGACAAAAGGATACAAAAGCGTGAGTTTAATGTAGGTGATTATGTTTTGCTATACAACTCTCGTTTAAGATTTTTTGCAGGAAAACTCCGCTCTAAATGGGAAGGTCCTTACATTATTGAGGAGGTCTATCATTCCGGGGCCATAAAAATCAACAACTTCGAAGGCACAAATCCGAAGGTGGTGAACGGTCAAAGAATCAAACATTATATCTCAGGTAATCCAATAAATGTTGAAACTAATGTTATCGAAACCGTAACCCCGGAGGAGTATATAAGGGACACCTTCCAGAACATTTCAACCTCTGAAAAGGAAGAGGTATGTGGTACGGTAAGTAAACCGACTCCAAAACAGTTATAATAGCAATTTTTCTCTGTTTTGGAATATTTAAGAAAATAGGAAAATTAGAAGTAGTCCGTAAAGGACACAAGGCATTCACGAGGGTGGAGGGTGCGCCCTACCCCCCTGGGCGCCCCCCTGCCTCGTGGGCACCTCGTGTGCCCTCCGAACTACATTTTCTTGCACGATACTTCTTTTGGTCGGTAAAAATTCATTATATAATCTCCCGAAGGTTTTGACCACCGTACCATGCAAATATCCTCTGCTTTTGTTTCGAACTGTTTTCTGCCAGAGTTGTCAAGGCCATGCATCATGTCGTCCCCCTCCTCCAAAAATGAGGGCGACGATGCTTGGCTAATGAAGATAGAGCTGAAGAGAGAAGAACCCGGGGAGATCAACAAGGATGATAGGATCAAGAAGGCCACGGAGGATCAAGCTCCAGCAGCAGAAGAAGAAGACATTCTTCAACCTCATTACAATCTTCTCACCCCTACTGAAGTTGAAGCTTTCAAGATGATTGAAATAGTTTGAGTGCAGAACAAGTATCTAACTCGTGAAAATATTCTATTGCAAGAACATATCACTGCACTCAAGGCCATTATTTGTAAGTTGGAGCACCTCCTACGCTCGATGTTGGATGACAAGCCGACGTCATCAACAATCCCTTCATCACCACCTCCGAAGAAAGATACATAAATATATGGGTATGGGCACTCCCCTTGGCAACTGCCAAGATTGGGGAAGGTGCCCCGGTATCGTATCACCATCACACTTCTATCTTTACCGTTTTTCTTAGTTCGATCCTTTTGGTTATATCTTGATCTAGTAGAATAAAGTTTAGTATGATCTAGTTTTGAGTTTTGCTTTATGATCCTTCTATGTAATCGAGCATGTGAGATATATATAATAAAGATTAGTTTTGAGTCAAGGGATTGGTTATCTTGCTATGATCTTGAGAAAAAAAGAAAGAATAAAAAGAAATAAAGAGATCATATTTATCTTATGGAGAGTAATGACTTCACATATAAAGAGTATGATGAATAAAAGTTGTTGAGTATTGACAAACATAGTTTTAGTCATCGTTGCAATTAATAGGAAGTAATAAAGAAAGAGAGGTTTTCACATATAAATATACTATCTTGGACATCTTTTATGATTGTGAGCACTCATTAAAATATGACATGCTAAAAGGTTGATGTTGGACAAGGAAGACAACTTAATGGGTTATGTTTTCTTACATCCGAAATAAATTATATTGTCATGGATCATCCAACATGTTGAGCTTGCCTTTTCCCCTCATGCTAGCCAAATTCTTTGCACCAAGTAGAGATACTACTTGTGCTTCCAAATATCCTTAAACCCAGTTTTGCCATGAGAGTCCATCATATCTGCCTATGGATTGAGTAAGATCCTTCAAGTAAGTTGTCATTGTTGCAAGAAATAAAAATTGCTCTCTAAATATGTATGATCTATTAGTGTGGAGAAAATAAGCTTTATACAATCTTGTGATGTGGAAGAAATAAAAGCGATAGACTGCATAATAAAGGTCCATATCACAAGTGGCAATATAAAGTGACGTTCTTTTACATTAAGATTTCGTGCATCCAACCATAAAAACACATGACAACCTCTGCTTCCCTCTGTGAAGGGCCTATCTTTTACTTTTGTCTTATACCTTATACAAGAGTCATGGTGATCTTCACCTTTCCTTTTTACATTTTATCCTTTGGCAAGCACTTTGTGTTGGAAAGATCCTGATATATATAGCTAATTGGATGTGGGTTTTCATAAACTATTATTGTTGACATTACCCTTGAGGTAAAAGGTTGGGAGGCAAAACTATAAGCCCCTATCTTTCTCTGTGACTGATTAAAGCTTCATACCATAAGTATTGCGTGAGTGTTAGAAATTGTGAAATACTAAATGATAGTTGAGTATGTGGACTTGCTGAAAAGCTCTTATATTGACACTTTCCGATGTTATGATAAATTGCAATTGCTTCAATGACTGAGATTATAGTTTGTTAGTTTTCAATGAAGTTTCTGATTCATACTTCACATTGTGAATAGATTGTTACTTTAGCATAAGAAATCATATGACAATATATATATATATATGTGTGTGTGTGTGTTTCTATTCTAAGAATGATCATGATGCCCTCATGTCCGTATTTTATTTTATCGACACCTCTATCTCTAAACATGTGGACATATTTTTCGATATCGGCTTCCGCTTGAGGACAAGCGAGGTCTAAGCTTGGGGGAGTTGATACTTCCATTTTGCATCATGCTTTTATATTGATATTTATTGCACTATGGAATGTTATTACACATTATGTCACAATACTTATGCCTTTTCTCTCTTATTCTATAAGGTTTTTGCACGAAGAGGGAGAATGCCGGCAGCTGGAATTCTGGGCTGGAAAAGGAGCAAATATTAGAGACCTATTCTGCACAACTCCAAAAGTCATGAAATTCCACAGAAGTCAGTTTTGGAACATATAAAAAATATTGGGCGAAGAAAGCACGAGAGAGGGGCCACCCACCATCCACGAGGGTGGGGGTGAGCCTGTGACGCCCGGGTAATTAAGCTACAGTGACCCTCTGCTAATGATGCCACGTCACCTCGTTTATAGTTGCTAATCTCGAGTTAGTTCGAAACCAATTCAAATTCAAATTCAAAAAAATAGGCAAACAATAAAAGCTTTCAAATATTAAAACTAAAATGTTCGGAGTGAACCAAATATTGCATAGATAATTATGGGGGAAAAACCACACATGCATAAAATGTTTAAATAATATGAGATGGGTAAAACAGCAGCAAAACAATTATTTTAAATGCTTTTAAATACTAAACAAATGTTAATCTAGTTTATATAATCACCAAACTTTTTGGAGTGGGTGGCCTATGTTGTTATGCTAATTTAGGAGTAGGAGTTATATTTTGTAAAGCTGTTTCGCTAACTAAAATAAATAAAATAGAAAAGGGAAAATAATAAAACAGAAGAAAACAAAAGAAATTAAAAGCCCCCCCCCTCACAGGGCCTCGGCCCAGCTGGCCATCCAACTGGGCCAACCCACCTAGCCCAGCCGGCCCACCCCCGGCTATAACCCCCCCCCCACTACCAGAAACCCTAACCCCATTCCCCCACTCTCCCCACGATTCCTCCCTCCCCCCACGAAAATATCCCCCTCTCCCCCGACTAGATCGGGATCGAGGGAGGAGGACCTCGCCGCCGCCCGGAGCCACCCCTCCGTCGCTGCCGTCCTCCTCATCTCTGCCTCGCCATTCGCCGCCCTCCGCCTCAACCTCCCCCGCGCGTCTCCCTCGCCCCTCCCCGATCTAGATCGAGGGAGACGGCGCCTCGGCCGCGCCGCCTCACCCCTGCGCCCGATGCAAGCCGGCGTCGGCGCCGCCCCTCCCGGACTCCTCGCCCCTCCTCTCCCTCACGCGGCGCCCAGGTGAAGCCGCGGCCTCGCCTCGTCGTCGACCCGACGCCATTTGCCGTCGCTACCACCTCGCCCCCGTCGTCGATCTACCTCGTCGGACCACCCCGAGCCCGCTGTCTGTCCCTACAGCATCGCTGTGAGCTCCGCCACCCCCCTGTGCCTTCCCGAGCTCGGATACGAGCTCCTGCATGTCCTCCCCACCACCCGTAACTCCGGCCACCGCTCCCCTCGCCGCCTCCGGCGCGCTTGTCGCCGTCCCCTGCCCGGCGCCACTCCGGCCTCCTCACGGCCCGTCGCGTCGCTGCTCCGGCCGCGGCCACGAGCCTTGCGCCGACGCCCACGCCTTCCCGGTCCGGCGCCGTGGACGCTGCCGCGCCGCCGGCCACGCCCTGCCATGGCCCGCCTCCCCTCTCGCCTGCAGCCGACGCCCAGCCCGCCTCGCCGGTGCTGGCGCGCGCTCCTGCGGCGGCCGCCCGAGTTCGCCCGTTAACGGGTGGCGCCCGCGGCCTGCACCCAGCGCCCACAAGGCCCCCCTGGCCCTATGACGAACGGGGCCCCTGCCCAGAACAAAAAAAAATAATAATTATTAAAAATAAATAAACTTAATTAATTAATTAATTAAATTAAGTAAGTTAATTAATCCTAGTTAATTAATCTAATTAATCTGTTAGTTTAATTGAACAGTAGTTTGATTAGCCTAATCCCTAATTAACTAATACAGTCAATGACACGGGGGTCCCACCCCTGTTGACCAGTCAAACGTTGACTGGTCAACTGGGTCCCCCTGGCCCACTTGTCAGCCTCTGTGTACATTCTGTGTACACAGGGCTGGGTACCCATAGCATTTTGTCTATTAATTTTGAATTAGTAATAATTTCAGAAAATGAATAAAACTTTGAAAAATCATATAAAATAATCTGTAACTCGGATGGAGAAACTTTGTACATGAAAGTTGCTCAGAACGACGAGACGAATCTGGATATGCGGCCCGTTCATCCGCCACGCATCCCTAGCATCGCGAACACGCAACTTTCCCCCTCCGGTTCATCTGTCCGAAAACGCGAAACACCAGGGATAATTTCCTGGATGTTTCCCCCCTTCACCGATACCACCTCGTACCGCGTTAGGGCACACCTAGCATCACGCTTTGTCATGTCATGCATCGTCATGCATTTGTTTGCATTATATTTATTGTTTCTTCCCCCTCTTCTCTCGCTAGACACCGAGACCGACGCTGCTGCTGCCCAGCTCGACTACGGAGTTGACGACCCCTCTCTCTTGCCAGAGCAACCAGGCAAGCCCCCCCTTTGATCACCAGATATCGCCTACTCTTCTCTATACTGCTTGCATTAGAGTAGTGTAGCATGTTACTGCTTTTCGTTAATCCTATTCTGATGCATAGCCTGTCATTGCTGCTACAGTCATTGATACCTTACCCGCAATCCTAAATGCTTAGTATAGGATGCTAGTGTTCCATCAGTGGCCCTACACTCTTGTCCGTCTGCCATGCTATACTACTGGGCTGTGATCACTTCGGGAGGTGATCACGGGCATATACTATATACTTTACACTGTTACATTACCTGTGATACTGTTCGGAGTTGGGGGCTGAAGGGGCAGGTGGCTCCATCCCGGTAGAGGTGGGCCTGGGTTCCCGACGGCCCCCGACTGTTACTTGGTGGCGGAGCGACAGGGCAGGTTGAGACCACCTAGGAGACAGGTGGGCCTGGCCTTGTTCGGCATTCGCGGATACTTAACACGCTTAACGAGATCTTGGTATTTGATCTGAGTCTGGCTACTGGCCTATACGCACTAACCGTCTACGCGGGAGTAGTTATGGGTATCCCGGCGTCGTGGTATCAGCCGAAGCACTTCAGACGTCAGCGACGGAGCGGCGCGCGCCGGATTGGAACGTAAGCCTGCTCTTGTATTAAGGGGGCTAGTTCTGCTTCTGGCCGCCCACGCAACGTGCAGGTGTGCTATGGGCGATGGGCCCAGACCCCTGTGCGCTTAGGTTTAGACCGGCGTGCTGGCCTCTCTGTTTTGCCTAGGTGGGGCTGCGACGTGTTGATCTTCCGAGGCCGGGCATGACCCAGGAAAGTGTGTCCGGCCAAATGGGATCAAGCGTGTTGGGCTATGTGGTGCACCCCTGCAGGGAAGTTAATCTATTCGAATAGCCGTGATCTTCGGTAACAGGACGACTTGGAGTTGTACCTTGACCTTATGACAACTAGAACCGGATACTTATTAAAACACACCCTTCCAAGTTCCACAGACAACCCGGTGATCGCTTTTCTACAGGGCGATGAGGAGAGGATCGCCGGGTAGGATTATGCTATGCGATGCTACTGGAGATGCTACTTGGAGTTGCTACTTGGAGATGCTACTTGGAGGACTTCAATCTACTCTTTCCTACATGCTGCAAGACGGAGGCTGCCAGAAGCGTAGTCTTCGACAGGATTAGCTATCCCCCTCTTATTCTGGCATTCTGCAGTTCAGTCCACTGATATGGCCTCCTTACACATATACCCATGCATATGTAGTGTAGTTCCTTGCTTGCGAGTACTTTGGATGAGTACTCACGGTTGCTTTCTCCCCCCTTTTTCCCCCTTTCCTTTCTTTCTGGTTGTCGCAACCAGATGCTGGAGCCCTGGAGCCAGACGCCACCGTCGACGACGACTACTATCCCGGAGGTGCCTACTACTACGTGCAGCCCGCTGACGACGACCAGGAGTAGTTAGGAGGATCCCAGGCAGGAGGCCTGCGCCTCTTTCGATCTGTATCCCAGTTTGTGCTAGCCTTCTTAAGGCAAACTTGTTTAACTTATGTCTGTACTCAGATATTGTTGCTTCCGCTGACTCGTCTATGATCGAGCACTTGTATTCGAGCCCTCGAGGCCCCTGGCTTGTATTATGATGCTTGTATGACTTATTTTATTTGTAGAGTTGTGTTGTGATATCTTCCCGTGAGTCCCTGATCTTGATCGTACACATTTGCGTGCATGATTAGTGTACGATTGAATCGGGGGCGTCACAAGTTGGTATCAGAGCCAACTGCCTGTAGGAATCCCCCTTTCACACTTCTTGGCCGAAGTCGAGTCTAGACATTGCAAAACTTCTACTAACTTGGCTGTGTGCCTTACGGGCCCACGTCGCCATCGGGAGGTACTAGGATCTTTTACTCCTCGACCTTTACTCTGGGACTCTGAGCTCTCTTCTATTCGGGTTAAACGATTTTTACTGAAAACTAACTTTAGGTTCTCGAAAATACTTTCTCCCGGAGAGCCCCTTCAGTCCAGATGGTCACCGACTGCACCAGAAGATTTCGGAGATACTCTTTGATATTCTCTCGAGACTTTGTGCCCATCACTTTTGCTATTCCCGATCACCGATAAATCCGTATGGAAAACTACTTACACTTGCCATTCATACGATCATCCCCCATTGATCTTGTTATTACAAGATACCCCGAAGTTTTCTCTATTGTTTCGAGAATACTTTGTGCCTACTGCCTAGCAGTTCCTTGCCACATGAATACCCCTTCAAATAAATACTCGCATTTGTCAAGTATCCGCTCATCCCCAGTTGTTCATGTGTTTCACGAAAGTCTTCAAAATAATATTCGATCTTCCGAAAATTCTCTGGAGCCTTTGGCTCTTGAAATTCTTGCTTGCTTGCATTATGGTTAATCCCATAAGTCTCGTAGTCTTAATGACATTCCTTGTCATTATCATTTTGAGTCTGTTGACTCAATATTCTGCGAATACACGCAATCATCATTGATCCTTATAAATTACCTTTCCGGCTGAGCTTCCATTCTTTTAACTGGAATTGGTTCTCGACCAATCCAATTGTCATTGATTGTACCCTAAGGCTATTCAACTTATCCATCCCTACTCAGAGCATTGCTTTTGATCCCTTGATTTGGAAATCATAATTCCTTGGCATTTGACAATTGAGTTAGTCAGTTGTTTCTATAATCTGATCTCCTTGCAATCTTCTTCCTCTAGTTGAGTACCAATGCTCACGTCAGATCCCTTGTGGACCATCGGTTCCTTTGTTGGATTTTATCCGACAGTGTCCTTCATATTGAATAACCTTGAGAGCCTTTCCATGGGTATATAATGCCTTGGTAAATTGTATCATCTGCTTTTGAACAATGCTCTACTTTCGAGCTTGTATTATTTACCCCGAAGTTTGTGGTATATGTTCGTAAGACGACCTGATGGGTTGAACCTATGCCTTCCTTACTATGTTTGAACTCGGAAGTTTTCACGGGTCATACTCATCTGGTATTTCACCAGGTATAACTTTCAACACTAATGCCATTATCGAAACGAGAAGTGAATGTAAGGTTATGCTTTGGAGAAGTGGGAGTCGACCTCGAACCTTGTGTTCATGCCCATGGACGCGATGTATATCCTATCATGGAAGCTTCTTGTAATAATAACTATTTCCTTGATAACTAACATATGGTATCTGTGAATTGATCCCTTGCAACCGTGGTTCCGACCATGATTGTTCTTCCTTGATTCCATTTCTCGGACAAGTTAAAACAATTGTCTTCTATGGATTAATACACCCGTCCAATCTTTACTTTGATCTTGTGTCGAGTATTACCACCTGGTATTTCGAGATTATTATGGAACTGCCTAAATTTTTATGAGTTCATCAAGTACTACCTTCTCACTGATTCAAATTTTTCGCGGGCTCTGAGTTATTAAACCCTCAAGGACACCGATAACTGAATCGAGTCCACACCACGACTAAACAACTCTTAGTATTCTTCTTTGCTTACGAGTTTGTACTCGATCTGTCATTCCTAGCCTGCTCGGCTCTAGCAGTATCGTGCTGATCTTAACTGTGCTACCTGGTCCTTCTTCTCGGAGCACAAATTTCGACGGTGAGCTAATCTTACAATCGATCTTCCTAGTCATACCGTTCGCCTTGAACAACAATCCTGATTTCAAGTTTGTGTCATACCCATGGTTCCAATAACCTTCCGCTACCTCATTCCTTTGACTTAATGTCGTCGCTGATTGATTACATCTTCATGAACTCTCGCGACAAAGGTGTCGTGATCATCAACATTCTGAGTTCATCCAGGATATCAATTGAATGCATGATGAGAAATACCATCCTTGCCCTTGATGAATTGTATTATCGTCGACCACTTTATTGCCCTCCCACCAACACAAGCTTGTTCTTGTTTGGTGTTATACCTTGAGTTCCTTGCTATCCAGCAGTTGTTCTTCTTTACCTTGGAGTATTACCATCCTTTATGTTAAGAATGTTCTGAGATTTGTTCCACCTCTTGAGAATTCTTGACATAGAAATACTTCTCACCATCACCATTCTTTCTTGGTCCCCGTGTTAATACCAACAAGTGAACGGTGTTGTTTGGATTCTTTCCTTCTAGCAACCCTATCTCTTTGAAGTTAATGGTCGAAAGTTCATTCTTAGGCTATTGATTATTGCATCACCATTCTGACCTTGGTCATGCAACCCAACCCATATTTCGGGCGCACCTTTCAACCAATGTTTAATTGTGTATGTTTTCCTCAAGCATACATCATTATACCATTTGATCTGACAAATGTTATCTCTTTGTTCACATAATTGTGGAAATCCATCTTTTGTTAATCTCGATGAATTGTCGCTGATTCCACCAGCCACCTCCTCATCCTCTCATTGGTTTACCGATGAACTCTTGTTTCGGAACTGGCTTCCATGGTTCATCTCCCGAGAATCTTCGATGTCTTCTCATCAATTTGTATCGCACCTTTTCTCCTCAAGCATCGTGAGCTTGAGGTATCATGACACCAATCGGATCTGAATCTCGGTCAGATATGATGGTAGGGACAACTTTCCAAGAGTTATGATGTTGGTCCTTTGATGACCTGGTAACATGATGTCATGCCTAGCACCCCCCCCCCCCTGGGTGGAGGACCTATTGTTGTAGTATCCTTTTTAGCAAGTTTAGCCATTCTTCCATGAGGAAATTATAAGACTTATTCTACAAGTTATTCCTGATGGATCCTTCGTGTTTCCAAAGTCTGATCTTCACCTGAAGACCATGTCAATGCTATCTCGAAGCATGTCAATGGTACTCCGATTTTCAACAGGAACATTTGAAGCACGATGCTAAATTTTATTTATCACTTATCCTAACACCGTTGTATGGGTAATATCATGAGATTCCTTCCCCCTTACCTAAATGGTTTTCTACTTTATATCCTGTCATGGATATCTTGCTCTGCTTGTCCTTGGGAAGGATATACCCTTGAAAAATATGTTTAAACATATTTTCCTTTCCATTGTTCTGTTTAATCTGATGATCATATTTTCCTTCCATTGGTTTGTTTAAACCTTTTCTATGATCTATATGATATAAGCAGTAATAATCCACTGCTTGTGCAAACGCCTCGATGTACAACTCTGTCGGTAAGACCTTGTTACTATTGTTGATGACATTCCGGTAACCACCGATGGACGGGAACCTTGCCTATTGGTCCGCCTCGTTTCTACGAGCAGAAAAATGGTTCTCTTCGTCCCTCGCCCTTGGTACCTATGTCGTTGCCGACATGACCCATAGACTCTCCTCTGACATGCCTTGCTTACATGATTGTGCAAGACGTCACCGCCTTTCCTACTTTTAACCCACATGGTGGGCCCATAACCCACAGTTCCACAGGATCGAAACCTGACTCTCCTATACACCCTGTTACCAAAGTTATTCCTAGAGCTTAACTTCGTATGTAAATTGCGAGCCACCTTCCTAGTGATCAATTCTGGTATCGGACACAATACTTATTCCCGTTGCTCTGAACCCCATTCACACTCTGTTTCAGGCAATGAACGATTGCCTATCCACTTGAAACTTCTTATTGCACCGTCTTACTTTTCTCTCGATGTGTTTCATTTGTTCAACTCGAGAGATACTCGTATGTTCATACTTGGGTAACCCCTAAAAAGATTTTCCCTTGTAACATCCTATCGTTGTAGACCTGCCCCTTACCTATTCGTAAGTACGATGGAGATCCCGAAGAAAGGATGACAAATTGATCATGGTGACTTGAAGTAGTGAAATGAAGACTTCCACGAAAGGGATCAACCTCTTCGAAAGGGCAGCCAAGACCGAGGAGACTCGTTAGGTTTTTCGCTACCAACACCTTCGCCCCTTATTCCACCGCTTAAATCTCGGGACGAGATTTCTTGTAGTGGAGGAAAATTGTGACGCCCGGGTAATTAAGCTACAGTGACCCTCTGCTAATGATGCCACGTCACCTCGTTTATAGTTGCTAATCTCGAGTTAGTTCGAAACCAATTCAAATTCAAATTCAAAAAAATAGGCAAACAATAAAAGCTTTCAAATATTAAAACTAAAATGTTCGGAGTGAACCAAATATTGCATAGATAATTATGGGGGAAAACTACACATGCATAAAATGTTTAAATAATATGAGATGGGTAAAACAGCAGCAAAACAATTATTTTAAATGCTTTTAAATACTAAACAAATGTTAATCTAGTTTATATAATCACCAAACTTTTTGGAGTGGGTGGCCTATGTTGTTATGCTAATTTAGGAGTAGGAGTTATATTTTTGTAAAGCTGTTTCGCTAACTAAAATAAATAAAATAGAAAAGGGAAAATAATAAAAACAGAAGAAAACAAAAGAAATTAAAAGCCCCCCCCCCCTCACTGGGCCTCGGCCCAGCTGGCCATCAACTGGGCCAACCCACCTAGCCCAGCCGGCCCACCCCCGGCTATAACCCCCCCCCCCCACTACCAGAAACCATAACCCCATTCCCCCACTCTCCCCACGATTCCTCCCCCCCCCCCCACGAAAATATCCCCCTCTCCCCCGACTAGATCGGGATCGAGGGAGGAGGACCTCGCCGCCGCCCGGAGCCACCCCTCCGTCGCTGCCGTCCTCCTCATCTCCGCCTCGCCATTCGCCGCCCTCCGCCTCAACCTCCCCCGCGCGTCTCCCTCGCCCCTCCCCGATCTAGATCGAGGGAGACGGCGCCTCGGCCCCGCCGCCTCACCCCTGCGCCCGATGCAAGCCGGCGTCGGCGCCGCCCCTCCCGGACTCCTCGCCCCTCCTCTCCCTCACGCGGCGCCCAGGTGAAGCCGCGGCCTCGCCTCATCGTCGACCCGACACCATTTGCCGTCGCTGCCACCTCGCCCCCGTCGTCGATCTACCTCGTCGGACCATCCCGAGCCCGCTGTCTGTCCCTACAGCATCGCTGTGAGCTCCGCCACCCCCCTGTGCCTTCCCGAGCTCGGATACGAGCTCCTGCATGTCCTCCCCACCACCCGTAACTCCGGCCACCGCTCCCCTCGCCGCCTCCGCCGCGCTTGTCGCCGTCCCCTGCCCGGCGCCACTCCGGCCTCCTCACCGCCCGTCGCGTCGCTGCTCCGGCCGCGGCCATGAGCCTTGCGCCGACGCCCACGCCTTCCCGGTCCGGCGCCGTGGACGCTGTCGCGCCGCCGGCCACGCCCTGCCGTGGCCCGCCTCCCCTCTCGCCTGCAGCCGACGCCCAGCCCGCCTCGCCGGCGCTGGCGCGCGCTCCTGCGGTGGCCGCCCGAGTTCGCCCGTTAACGGGTGGCGCCCGCGGCCTGCACCCAGCGCCCACAAGGCCCCCCTGGCCCTATGACGAACGGGGCCCCCGCCCAGAACAAAAAAAAATAATTATTAAAAATAAATAAACTTAATTAATTAATTAATTAAATTAAGTAAGTTAATTAATCCTAGTTAATTAATCTAATTAATCTGTTAGTTTAATTGAACAGTAGTTTGATTAGCCTAATCCCTAATTAACTAATACAGTCAATGACACGGGGGTCCCACCCCTGTTGACCAGTCAAACGTTGACTGGTCAACTGGGTCCCCCTGGCCCACTTGTCAGCCTCTGTGTACATTCTGTGTACACAGGGCTGGGTACCCATAGCATTTTGTCTATTAATTTTGAATTAGTAATAATTTCAGAAAATGAATAAAACTTTGAAAAATCATATAAAATAATCTGTAACTCGGATGGAGAAACTTTGTACATGAAAGTTGCTCAGAACGACGAGACGAATCCGGATATGCGGCCCGTTCATCCGCCACGCATCCCTAGCATCGCGAACACGCAACTTTCCCCCTCCGGTTCGTCTGTCCGAAAACGCGAAACACCGGGGATAATTTCCCGGATGTTTCCCCCCTTCACCGGTACCACCTCGTACCATGTTAGGGCACACCTAGCATCACGCTTTGTCATGTCATGCATCGTCATGCATTTGTTTGCATTATATTTATTATTTCTTCCCCCTCTTCTCTCGTTAGACACCGAGACCGACGCTGCTGCTGCCCAGCTCGACTACGGAGTTGACGACCCCTCTCTCTTGCCAGAGCAACCAGGCAAGCCCCCCCTTTGATCACCAGATATCGCCTACTCTTCTCTATACTGCTTGCATTAGAGTAGTGTAGCATGTTACTGCTTTTCGTTAATCCTATTCTGATGCATAGCCTGTCATTGCTGCTACAGTCATTGATACCTTACCCGCAATCCTAAATGCTTAGTATAGGATGCTAGTGTTCCATCAGTGGCCCTACACTCTTGTCCGTCTGCCATGCTATACTACTGGGCTGTGATCACTTCGGGAGGTGATCACGGGCATATACTATATACTTTACACTGTTACATTACCTGTGATACTGTTCGGAGTTGGGGGCTGAAGGGGCAGGTGGCTCCATCCTGGTAGAGGTGGGCCTGGGTTCCCGACGGCCCCCGACTGTTACTTGGTGGCGGAGCGACAGGGCAGGTTGAGACCACCTAGGAGACAGGTGGGCCTGGCCTTGTTCGGCATTCGCGGATACTTAACACGCTTAACGAGATCTTGGTATTTGATCTGAGTCTGGCTACTGGCCTATACGCACTAACCATCTACGCGGGAGTAGTTATGGGTATCCCGGCGTCGTGGTATCAGCCGAAGCACTTTAGACGTCAGCGACGGAGCGGCGCGCGCCGGATTGGAACGTAAGCCTGCTCTTGTATTAAGGGGGCTAGTTCTGCTTCCGACCGCCCACGCAACGTGTAGGTGTGCTATGGGCGATGGGCCCAGACCCCTGTGCGCTTAGGTTTAGACCGGCGTGCTGGCCTCTCTGTTTTGCCTAGGTGGGGCTGCGACGTGTTGATCTTCCGAGGCCGGGCATGACCCAGGAAAGTGTGTCCGGCCAAATGGGATCAAGCGTGTTGGGCTATGTGGTGCACCCCTGCAGGGAAGTTAATCTATTCGAATAGCCGTGATCTTCGGTAACAGGACGACTTGGAGTTGTACCTTGACCTTATGACAACTAGAACTGGATACTTATTAAAACACACCCTTCCAAGTTCCACAGACAACCCGGTGATCGCTTTTCTACAGGGCGACGAGGAGAGGATCGCCGGGTAGGATTATGCTATGCGATGCTACTGGAGATGCTACTTGGAGTTGCTACTTGGAGATGCTACTTGGAGGACTTCAATCTACTCTCTCCTACATGCTGCAAGACGGAGGCTGCCAGAAGCGTAGTCTTCGACAGGATTAGCTATCCCCCTCTTATTCTGGCATTCTGCAGTTCAGTCCACTGATATGGCCTCCTTACACATATACCCATGCATATGTAGTGTAGTTCCTTGCTTGCGAGTACTTTGGATGAGTACTCACGGTTGCTTTCTCCCCCCTTTTCCCCCCTTTCCTTTCTTTTTGGTTGTCGCAACCAGATGCTGGAGCCCTGGAGCCAGACGCCACCGTCGACGACGACTACTATCCCGGAGGTGCCTACTACTACGTGCAGCCCGCTGACGACGACCAAGAGTAGTTAGGAGGATCCCAGGCAGGAGGCCTGCACCTCTTTCGATCTGTATCCCAGTTTGTGCTAGCCTTCTTAAGGCAAACTTGTTTAACTTATGTCTGTACTCAGATATTGTTGCTTCCGCTGACTCGTCTATGATCGAGCACTTGTATTCGAGCCCTCGAGGCCCCTGGCTTGTATTATGATGCTTGTATGACTTATTTTATTTGTAGAGTTGTGTTGTGATATCTTCCCGTGAGTCCCTGATCTTGATCGTACACATTTGCGTGCATGATTAGTGTACGATTGAATCGGGGGCGTCACAGAGCCCTACCCCCCTGGGCGCGCCCCTTGTCTCGTGGGCCCCCTGACAGGCCTCCGGTGCCCATCTTTTGCTATATGAAGTCTTTCGCCCTGGAAAAACTCAGAAGGAAGCTTTCGGGACGAAGCGCCGCCGTCTCGAGGCGAAACCTTGACAGAACCAATCTAGGGCTCCGACGGAGCTGTTCTGCCGGGGAAACATCCCTCTGGGAGGGGGAAATCATCACCATCGATCCTCTCATCAGGATGGGGTCAATCTCCATCAACATCTCATCTCAAACCCTAATTCTTCTCTTGTATCCAATCTTGGTCTCAAAACCTCATATTGGTACCTGTGGGTTGCTAGTAGTGTTGATTACTCCTTGTAGCTGATGCTTGTTGGTTTATTTGGTGGAAGATCATATGTTCAGATCCTTTATGCATATTAGTACCCCTCTTATTATGAACACGAATATGATTTGTGAGTAGTTACGTTTGTTCCTGAGGACATGGGAGAAGTCTTGCTATAAGTAGTCATGTGAATTTGGTATTCGTTCGATATTTTGATGAGATGTATGTTGGCTTTCCTCTAGTGGTGTTATGTGAATGTCGACTACATGACACTTCACCATTATTTGGGCCTAGGGGAAGGCATTGGGAAGTAATAAGTAGATGATGGGTTTCTAGAGTGACAGAAGCTTAAACCCTAGTTTATGTGTTGCTTTGTAAGGGGCTGATTTGGATCCATATGTTTCATGCTATGGTTAGGTTTACCTTAATACTTCTTTTGTAGTTGCGGATTCTTGCAAGAGAGGTTAATAATAAGTGGGATGCTTGTCAAAGGAAGGGCAGTAACCAAGCACCGGTCCACCCACATATCAAATTATCAAAGTAACGAATGCGAATCATATGAGCATGATGAAAACTAGCTTGACGATAATTCCCATGTGTCCTCGGGAGTGCTTTCCTTTATATAAGAGTTTGTCTAGGCTTGTCCTTTGCTACAAAAAGGATTGGGCCACCTTGCTGCACCTTGTTTACTTTTATTACTTGTTACCCGTTACGAATTACCTTATCACAAAACTATCTATTACCGATAATTTCAGTGCTTGTAGAGGATACCTTACTGAAAACTGCTTATCATTTCCTTATGCTCCTCGTTGGGTTCAACACTCTTACTTATCGAAAGGAATACAATAGATCCCCTATACTTGTGGGTCATCAAGGCCGAGGAACCAGTGTCCAAGTATGGTTCCACTGAAGAGCGTTGAACTCTTCCTGCATCACAGCAAGCCAGTTAGGATCACGAAGGGCTGCTCTGGCGGACGCAGGAATCGGTGACGGCTCAGTGGTGGAGGCGACGAGGAGATACTTATTTCTGGAGTACCACAGACTCGGGCGGTGAACGCCGGCTCGAGCCCGTGTGAGGGGGCGAGACGGCAACTCCGGGACAGCCGGCAAAGCGGCTGACGAAGGGGCAGCACTCGAGGTACCTGAGGCAGATGGGGAGGGCGTGTCGCCCATGGCGCCCGAGGTAGCTGGGGAGGGCGTGTCGCCCGAGGCGGTGGAGGTGGGCGAGGCACCTGAGGCAGCCGGGGAGGACGCGTCGCCCGAGGTGCCCGAGCCGGGCGAGGCGCTCGAGGAGGCCAGAGAGGGCGCCGGCGGCGAAGACGGCGTGGGCAGTGACGACGGCATGGGTGCGCGAGGCACAACTCGTCCCACGGCGCGAGGGCCACCAAAGCCCGGAGGCGGTCCGAGAGTCGAGCGGGGCCGCCCACCTGACGGGGTCACCGAAGGGCCGCTGGTGGCCGGTGGCGACGGGGCGACGGGAGGTACTTGCTGCTGAAACGGAAACACCTTCTTATCAAAGTAAATGTGTCGAGAAGTGAAAACATGATGTGAGACAGGGTCGTAGCAGTGGTAGCCTTTGGTGTTAGGTGGGTAGCCGAGAAAGATGCAGGCGGCAGAGCAGGGTGCAAGCTTATGCAGCACAGTGACAGTAATGCTAGGGTAGTAGAGACAACCAAAGATGCGAAGCTCATCATAAGAGGGCGGTGCACTGAAGAGGAGGTGATGAGGTGCGAAGTTCCCGCGATTACGATAGGGGCGGATGTTAATGAGGAGGGATGCGGTGGCGAGAGCGTCAGGCCAAAAGCGCGAAGGCACATTGGGATGAAAGAGAAGGGTCCGAACACAATCGTTAAGAGTGCGAAGGACACGCTCAGCGCGACCGTTCTATTGCGAAGTGTACGGGCATGTGAGACGAAAAGTCGTGCCATGTGTGGTGAGGAGAGTGCGAATAGCTAGCTTGTCCAACTCTTTCCCATTATCTGTCTGAAACGTGAGAATGGGACAACCAAACTGCGTGAAAACATAGAAGTAGAAAGTGGCAAGAGTGGAGATGAAATCCGACTTACAACGCAACGGGAAGGTCCACACATAGTGCGAAAATCATCAAGCATAACAAGATAATAAAGATAGCCCATATTACTTGCAACAGGAGAGGTCCAAACATCACTATTAATTAACTCAAACGGGTACGGTGCAACATGAGAAGATGCCTTAAACGGAAGACGAGCATGTTTGCCGAGGCGACATGCATGACACGAGTGATCCTCGATCTTATTACACGTGAATGAAAAACTCCGAAGTATATGACAAAGGGTGGCGGGGTTGGGATGACCCAAGCGAGCGTGCCAAAGATCCACTCCGGTGGTGAGAGCGACAGGGGCGGCGGAGGTGGTGGAGGTAGTGGAGTGGACCGGATAGAGCTCGTCGGGGCTATCACATCGGTGGAGTATCATCCGGGTACGAGTGTCCTTAACAGAAAAACCATATTTGTCAAACCCAACGGTAACAAGATTTTCACGTGTAAAAGAATGAACAGAGATAAGCTTTTTAATAATATCAAGAGAAATTAAAGATGTTAGATAAAGACAATGGAGTAGAAGTAGATGGAAAAGATGCATGTCCTATGTGAGTAATGGGAACGGAGGAACCGTCACCGACGATGATGCAAGCGGAAGTGTGGACAGGATAGGAGGTGTGAAGGTTACTGGGATGAGCCGCCATATGCATGGTAGCTCCAGTGTCCATATACTAGTCGCCGCCGCCGGTGTAGGTTAACGGTGAGGGAGCGGAGTGCAAGCCTTCCAAGAGAACCGGGTCCCACGGTGCCGGTGGGAGGGTGGGCTGCTGGAGCGGCATCGTCAGGGGTAGTAGCGGCAGCCCACCTGGCTGCGGCGGCTGCCCGTAGGGCGCCACATAGGGTTGCAGCGCGGCGTAGAACGCCTGATGAGATGGAGGCCATGCACCGAGAATACCTGAGGCAGGGGGCGGGGAACCGGCATGAAGTAGGCGTGCACAATGCCAGTCCAAGGGTTCTGGCCGACATACCAAGGGGCCGCCTGGTACTGCTGCTGCTGGGGGCGGGTCGCTCCGCCCTAAGTATCGGTGCCCTGCTGCTGCATGCGGCCTCCGCCGCGGCTGCCGCGGGGGCCCCCGTTAGCGGCCAGCGGGGGCGGCGTGAAGGGGGCGGCCAGCGCCTGCGGGTGGACCGGTGCAGGCCGGAGGGCCGGCGCGGGACGCGACGGCGGCGCCTGGCCCCCGCAGGTGCCGGTGACGAGAGTGGTGTGGGTCGCCCGAGTCCGGTCCATCTTCATCCATCGCTCCTCCAGCTTGAGGTACGCCACCACCTTAGCAAAGGTAGGCTCCGGGATGAAGGTGAGGTTGGAGGCGGCATTCCCAAAGTTCTCGTTGAGGCCAATAGTGAGGGTGTTGATGAGGAGCTCGTCGTTGACTGTCTCGCCGAGATCGCAGAGCTCATCGACAAGCTTTTTGAGGCGCATGCAAAAATCATCGATGGACGAGTCAAGCTGCTGGCACCCGTAAAACTAGCCGTGGAGGAGGGGCTTGCGCTGTAGTTTGTTGTTGGTGAAGAGGCCGTTGAGCTTGGTCCATACGGCATAGGCATCGTTGTCATCATCCGCCACCGCGTGGAAGAGGTCGTTGGAGATGGTGAGGTAGAACCAACGGATGATGGTGTCGTCAAGGATCATCCACTCCTCATCATGAATCATGAGGCTCGAGTCCACGGTGCCATCGACGTGGCCGTGGAGTAGGTACTCGCTGAGGGTGTCCTGGATTAGGGGGTCTCCGAACAACCGGACTATATCCTTCGGCCGGACTGTTGGACTATGAAGATACAAGATTGAAGACTTCGTCACGTGTCCGGATGGGAGTTTCCTTGGCGTGGAAGGCAAGCTTGGCAATACAGATATGTAGATCTCCTCCCTTGTAACCAACTCTGTGTAACCCTAGCCCCCTCCGGTGTCTATATAAACCGGAGGGTTTAGTCCGTAGGACAACAACAATCATACCATAGGCTAGCTTCTAGGGTTTAGCCTCTACGATCTCGTGGTAGATCAACTCTTGTAATACTCATATCATCAAGATCAATCAAGCAGGACGTAGGGTATTACCTCCATCGAGAGGGCCCAAACCTGGGTAAACATCGTGTCCCGTGCCTCCTGTTACCATTCGCCTTAGACGCACAGTTCGGGACCCCCTACCCAAGATCCGCCGGTTTTGACACCGACATTGGTGCTTTCATTGAGAGTTCCATTGTGCCATCACCGTAAAGGCTTGATGGCTCCTTCGATCATCGGTAACGATGCGGTCCAGGGTGAGGTTTTCCTCCCCGGACAAATCTTCGTATTCTGTGGCTTCGCACTACGGGCCAACTCGCTTGGCCATCTGGAGCAGATCGAGAGCTACGCCCCTGGCCATCAGGTCAGGTTCGGAAACTTAAACTACACTGCCGACATTCACAGAGACTTGATCTTCGACGGATTCGAGCCCATGTCAGGTGCGCCGCACAATCATGACGAGCATGACATAACTCTGCCGTCGAACAGTGTTCGGGAGATCGCATCTGCAACTAATCTGGCCCTCAATCCGGAGCAAAGTGTGCCATCCGAGGACGGGTGGATAGACCCCTCCATGGAGGCCGCACTCTCAGTGGTGATGGAGCCGGATACTGTCAGGACCCCGACTCAATGCCACATCGATCTAGCATGTAACACCTCATATCACTTTGCGGCCTCACGCACGGTATTCCCACGGGTGTCGCCTTACCTTTGCCCGGGACCGTTTGCGCCTTTTGGCACACGTATATGACAGTGTCGCTAGCATCCATATGATAAGGAGCCCGGGCTGACATGGCTAGTCGTAAACCCAAAGCGGCACAGACTTACAGGGACAGGCATCCATGACCCAGCATCGAACGTGTCGGTCATCAGCGAGTGAATCCAGGCTGTAGCACTGGGCTAGCAGGACTCCGGTGAACCGGGCTGTAGCGGGCTAACAGGACTCCGGTATTCACCGCGTGACATTTCCCCGAAGGGACAGACACAGGAACGAAGAAGGACACATGCCGGCCAGCCTAAGTGTTCCGGAGCAGTAGCAAGCTACCATGGCTCGGTGGAAACACTAGGAGACATTTCCCCGTAAGAGAGGCTACTAAAGATAAACAACTAGATGGTCAGATCCCACACATACCAAGCATTTCAATAACATACACACAATATGCTCGATATGTGCGAATACAACATGGCATCACAACATGACTCTATGACTCAAGTAGTTTATTCAATAGGCTCCGAGGAGCGAGATATTGCAAACATGGGTCTCATGACCCAACACTTAGAGCATACAAGTCAAAGCACAAGCGGAAGCTATCATGTCTGAGTACAGACAACTATAAATGAAAAAGGCTGAGAAGCCTGACTATCTATCAGATCCTGCCGAGGGCACAAGATCGTAGCTGAGGTATCAAGCTAAACGTCGAAGACCACGCGGAATTACTAGTGAGACTGAAGTCTCTCTGCAAAAACATAAAATAGGCAAACGTGAGTACAAATGTACCCAACAAGACTTACATCAGAACTAACTACATATGCATCATTATCAACAAAGGGGATGGTGGAGTTTGACTGCAGCAAGCCAGCTTTGACTCGGTGGCTATCCTGAACTACGACTACAAGTAACTCTTTTGAGGTGGCGCACACGAGTCCACATATTCACCATATCAATACACCACTATGGATCCGCTCCCGTCTCCCTACGAGAACGCCATCCATAGCACTCACGCTTATCTTGCGTATTTTAGGGTATCCACTTTCACTTGTCTATGAACTGATATAAGCAACCCAGAAGTCCTTTTCCACGGACACGGCTATTCGAATAGATCATATTAACCCTGCAGGGGTGTACTTCTTCACACACGCTCTCACCACTTACCGCCGTTTACACGACATGTACTCGGCAACCTTCAAGCGGAAGCCCAACGTGGGTGTCGGCCACGGCCTGCCTAAACACTCAAGTCTCTAGTCCAGGTTTATCGCCTATTCGGGTTCCATCCATGAGGAGATCCGGCCGGAGTTTCGCTCACAGCCCCAAACGATGTGAACAGGGTTCCGTGACACCAAACGGGCGCCCGGTTTACCCGGCCACGTGCCTACCGCATCACAGCCCACCCCTACGGTCAGCGCTGCGCACGGCCTCCAGCATACTACAAACACCAGAAACTACTTGCAACTCCTGGACAGAGGACAAGGATGATCAAGAAGCCGAGAGGGTCCATTGGTTTCGGGCCCAATGCGTGGTAGTAGCTGAATCATGGATCACAAACACAGAACTCAGTTCCTGAGGACGGCTGCAATGAGACAACCCACCATGTACTCCTACATGGCCTCTCATCGCTACCTTTACCAAATCGTGTTCACACACTTAGCTCACACACAGTAGGACATGTTCACACGCCTCTGATTCATCCCCGATGAATCAGACCTGACTCAACTCTAAGCAGTAGCAGGCATGACAAACAAACATGAATGAGTAGGCACAACAGGGCTCAAACAACTCCTACTCATGCTAGTGGGTTTCATCTAATTACTGTGGAATGACAGGTCATGCAGAGGATAAAGGGGTTCAACTACCGCAGCAAGTAACAGATGAATCGATGTTGTCCTAATGCAGTAAAAGAGAGCAGGAGCGAGAGAGTGGGATTTTATCGGAATGAACAAGGGGGTTTTGCTTGCCTGGCACTTCTGAAGATAACATTGAGTCTTCATCAGTGTCAACGATCACATCATCGGTATCACGTCTATCGAGAGGGGACAAATACCGGCAACACAGAAAGGAACACAATCAATGCAATGCACAATATGATGCATGCTCATGACATGGCAAAATGAATGTGTTTTGGGCTAATGCAACTAGCAACAGATTAAATGAAGTTGGTTTGAATACAAGATTCAAATTCAAACTCCATATGTGATTATTTAAATGCCCTTTAATTGATTTGCCCTAAACAGTAGTGATAAGTTGTTCTAACATGCATGAAAATGGTACAGATGGATTCCTTGAATTTTTCTGATAATTTTTCATATATAAATTATTTAATTTGGAGTTACGGTTAATTTTCTATGAATTTTAGAAGTTTTAGTTATTTTCTGAAATTTAATAAATCATTTCTGATTTATTTAAAACTCCAGAAAACAATTACTGCATCAGCCTGACGTCATGATGACGTCAGCAGGTCAACGGGCTGGTCCAGGTCAAACCTGACCAGTGGGGTCCACTGGTCAGTGACCCAGAGCTGTTTAGTGTCAATGACAGGTGGGGCCCTGCTGTCAGTGTCTATTAAACTAACTAATATTTAGTTAATACTAATCCTAGCCTAATTAGCCGGGCGGGGCCCGCAGGTCAGTGGGGAGAGGGGGAGGTCAAACCGGGCAGTGGGTCAACCCACGCCGGTCAGCGGGTCAGCGGGCGCCGGCGTTTAGCCGCCGGCGAGTCCCGACGCGGTGGTGCGCTGCGGAAAGGGCCTACAGAGCGCCGTTTGGCGCGCGGAGCACGACTACGGGATGCGGACGCTCGTCCGCATCCAACCAGGGTGGTGGCGTGGCCGGGGAGTGGCCGGAGAGTGGTCGGCGACGAGTTTTAGCGGCGGCCGGAGTTCGGGCTGGGGCAGGGACGCGGCTGCAGCGCTCGAGCGAGCAAGCGGAGTGGAGAGGCATCCTCCTGGAGGCGCCAGGAGCGTGTCAGTGCCCCTGGAGCGAGCAGAAGAGGCTCGGGAACGCGGGCTCGCCGGCCATGGCGGACGGCGGCCTCGGGTGACCTCGGGGCTTCGGCTAACGGACGAGAACGGAGGGGGTGAGCAAGGGGAAAAGCGCAGGAGCTCACAGCGATGACGATGGGATGCTCGGCGAGGTCGGGGACGGCCCAGAGCCGACGAATTCGTCGACGGTGACCGGCGGGTCCGAAGAGGGGAAGAACGGCGGGGCGGCGCCTCGGGGCTTCTCCGGTCGCGTGAGATGGCGGGGAGGGTGAGGATGGAGTGGCGGAGCTGGTGGGCTAGTTGGGGGAGCGAGGGAGGCCCTGTGGCCGCGGTGGTGGCGAGCGGCGGCGACGGCAGCTGTCGGGCGCGAGAGAGAGAGATCCAGGGGAGGAGTGAGAGAGGTCGGGCGGATCGGGACGTCACCGAGGAGGGGATTCGCGGCGTCGCGCTGTCCTCGGATGCAGGCAGGCAGCCTGGTGGCGTGGCGGTCGCGCGCACGTGCGCTGTCTCCCTCCTCTGCCTACTGGCAGAGGTAGAGGACGACTGGCACCAGGCCAGTGGGCTGGGCCGCGCTGGTGGGGGAGCTGGGCCGGCTGGGCTGCACGGTGAGGCCAGGTACTTCTTCTCTCTTTCTTTCTTTTTTGTTCTGTTTTCTATTTTTCTGTAACTGTGAGGCTTTATTAAAAATACTTAGGCATCTCTAAAAATCCAGAAAATAATCAGGGGCTCTGTTTAGATTATTTCCAACAGCCCACACTTATTTTTAGGATTATTTGGGCATTTAAGATATATACTAGCATTTAAATGCCCAAAAGCAAAGTACATATGATTTAATTCAATGACCAAATATGTCATGGAAAAATGTGCAACACCTCTGGTTATGGTTCTAGCATTTTCCAGAAATGATGAACATTTTTGGAAGCCATTTGGATCACTGAAAATATTTTTGGGTTAAACCTATTTGATTTCCATTTGGTACTAGGGTTTAGGCAATCCCTATTTCAAATTTCATTTGAATTTAAACATGATGCAGCAACCAAGCTAGTCCATGGCCAGGGTAAAACTAGGGATGTGACAACTCACCCCCACTAAACAAGAATCTCGTCTCGAGATTCAAGCGTAGGGTAAGGTGAAGGGGAAACGCAACTAGTATAATCTTCACGATCCAGGGTGCACTTCAGTTGAACGTTGATTCATTCACCATCATTGTCTTGTCGTCTTGCTCTGAGAAATCCAGCTAAACATGACAAGAAGAGGAAAAGAAAACTCTAGAACAATCGATCTTCGAGAAGACCGAACAACTTAGGATCAACTCATGGGATGAGACATAGCAACATCTCTTGAGCTGAGAGACGAAGCACAGATCCGAAGAAAAAGAGTGAAGCAGATGACGAGGGTTCACTAGGTAGACAACAATTCCACACTTAAGAAGGTGGTAAACGATTGTCCACGTAGCGAGGAGTTGAGTTGCCATGATACCACGACGAAACATTCTGGAGGAAGTTGATCGTAGAGTATTATCTTAAGTGGCAAAAAGAATTACTTTTGATTCAGAGATCATTGGAACTCTTTATACCAGCCTAAGGTAATCACAAGCGATCATTTGGAGGGGGTCGGTAGAATGGCATACTCGGACTTGGATGATGTGGATTACCTTGTTGAAGACAACGTAATGGATGAATTTGCTTATCACCGGAGATGGAAGAGACCCGTGGTGGAATGGCACATTGGCGGTGCAAGCTGGGAACAAAATGCAAATGCTGGGAATGATTCTGGTAACTGGGGAAGAAGAACCCAACAAAGAGAGTGGATTCTATGTTTGAAAGATTATAGCATTGCCGAGGAAACTGAAAGCAACCTCGGTTAGTGTCGATGATAACACGTAGCGCTTGTGCGTGCTCTCAAGAACTTGAGCATTTCCACATTCATCAAGGTTTCACCAACATCCGTGTCAAAGGTCCGGTAGCACAACTTACTACCATGATGAATGGTGATGGAGGATGCAGATGCAAAGGAAGATAACATTTTCTCAGTTTTCATCTTAGCGAGGCCAAGGAAACAAAATCTGGATGATCGACCGAGAGACATTTAGCACTCCGCTTCTAATGTTCTCCTTGACGTGCTAGTGTATCCCATTCATAGATATGGTTTGATAACTAGAACATCAAGTAAAAGGTCGGACATCGGGAACACAATAATCATAAGGCACAACTAGGAAGTAAATCCTACGAAGTCCTTATGGGAAGGTGGCCAACTGCTTCAATCAAGATACCACAATAATAGGTCCTTCGGCTGGGTGGTGCTGGCCACGACATCCACTTTACCGGTTATCGAGGGACCAATATTATAGTTCTTGGGAAATGTTCCAAACCATCATATCTGCCTGAGATTCAGATCTGGTTGGCGTCAGGATATTCCAGACTCATCGAGTCTAGGAAGGAAAATAGAGTTTGCAATACAAATCGACGAGATGACGTTGCGAGATTCTCGGAAGACGAACTACGGTAGCAAGCTCCAAAACATGGGCTGGTTCTGCTACAAACATGTGAACACGTTGTCCCAGACAAGCATGACCACGAAGTAGTCTTATAATAAAACACTACCGAGTTCAGGAGGGGAACCATCATTAATGACATCGAAGTCTCCACGCGTGGAAGTCCAAAAAGTTCACCTTGGACAGACTCCTTTATCTTTGAACAACTCAATCAGTGGCTTGGTGTGCTAGGATATACATATAGCATGGAGGTTGCAAATCTCCAGACCACAGAATACTTCGCACGTATGCATGACTGACTTGGGATGATTCCAGAGGAAGCAAAACTAACTTTCTCAAATTCACGGCGGCAACTTTCACCAAATGCACGTGTATAAGAGGAAGTTACTCCTTTCATCAAACGAATACTTCATGAGCTAGCATGAAGAAAATGTTTTCAAAAGTTTCCAACACTAGCTTAATGCTCAGCAAAATTATGGAGACGGCAAGGATGTTGTCAATGGGCTTAACAACAATTCTTCTGGGTTTCCTTTCAAAAGGAATTCCATAGTTAAGTGAACAAGTGATAGCATTGGTCAGACCTAAAAGATATAATGGTGTATGCTCGAGGGATCAACCACGAATAAGACAACATTACGAATATCGTTGGTTCTGATTTGATTTGACGATAGCCCACACTCAAATCAAAGGATTGATAAGACAATAGGTCCCGCAACTGATCACAAGGACCAATCGATGAAGATATCATCTTTCTTCAACACACACTACACAAGAATATCCCTTTGGAACGAGCTAAGTCAGACAAGCTTTTATCTTCCAACTCTCCAAGTTGTTGTCCAGCTTAACCAACTAGCTCAGGGATATCTAACACCGATTCTTGGAAAGAAGGTGGTTCATAAGAAACCAACTTGATCACGGGCTCAACATAACGGTCAGGTGACGACCTGGTGATACTTCCGAGAAGACATTCAGAAAATCACGAACTACCGGTATGTTACTAAGCTCGAGAACAATCTCGCTTTTGAGGGCAAGACGATATGATCAAATGAGTGAGGACTTGGCAAGATCCTAACTCATCAATCGAAGGGTGCACCGAAATAAGGACTAGGTAGCACGATCAGTCTTAGAAGGATGATTCGAAAACCAACATACTAAGAATGAAATTATTATCCTTTAACTACCAAGCAACAGAGTTGCTAGCAGTATTGATTTCACACATCACAATTCATTTGTCGGTATTCCGGTTGCATCAACACGAGGCCGAGGAATGATTAATGATGGTGAGAAGTATCACTACGTCAAAATTCATGAGAGTTGGTGCAGTTCTCATGACAATTCTGACATAAAGGGGGTAATACTCCAAGGTAGAACAGAACCAAAAGTTGGATTAGCATTTAGATCTGCGGAGCACAACTTCTTTGACCCAATCCTGGATATGGAAGAGGTACTGGAGTTTGTTTCTCCAAGTCATTCAGGACAGAATGGCTTGACGGACTACAAGAGTAATAGGCATCGATAAACGAACGCACGCATACTCTTGACTATCAATTGATAGACGAGGGTCAGAATGCAACTAAAGAGAACAACTCGAAGGAACATATAACTTTCTGAGTTGTGGATGCATAGATTAGTATGTCGAACCAAGTTCAACATATTTCTTCCGGATAACCCATGCAGAAAGGTAGAACTGGCAGAGTCACGATTTATGAATGGAGAACTCCTCAAGAATACTCTAATTGTGATCTTTTGATCCAATAAACATCTGCCATAAGCGGTTCATAGTATTTGGAAGAAGGAAATACCACGGACCTCGAGGACTATCGCAAAGGTTACTAATATCCTGAAGGAGCTAGCAAACACTATCAACATGAAGTAAGTAGAGTGAATCTCGGGTTCAAAGCCCAAGGAATAGAATACCTACTACTAAGTGGCATCACGGGATGCTTTCGAGAATAAAAGCCAGAATCATCACACTGGGGATCACAAAACATTGCTAGATTACTAGGTGACTCCCTAAACACCTAGGGCCATAATAGTATCTCCAACATATATGTCAAGGTAACGGAGTACCTCAACTCACTGATTAGTGTGGTTAATCTGGCCCATGGGAACATTGAAACAGGAAGAAAGGATTTGCAATTGCATCAGACTACTTAGAAACCTGGGATGACTCGGACAGCATAACGGCTGTAAATGCTCAGAAAAGATTTGAGACATTCACAAAAATGGTGGCATAACCACTCAGAAGCACAATATCAAGGTTTCGAGATCAACAATTTAACATACGGAGGTAATAGGAACTGAAACGAGGCTTAAGTCCAACAATCTATAAGTCTACGGATTTGTAACACGTGATCCTAATAGAAAGAAGAGATAGCCTAGTTCTTAATCCCCGTAGAAGAGAAGATGATGACTCAGATCAGAAGGTCATGAGGTATAAGGAGTAAAAAGAGCCTTACGTTCCATCCCACAATCAATTCCCTTATATAACTAAAGAATTTCTAGACTCAACTTCGACCAGTTTGGCTTGGTAATCCTACAGGCAGTCAAGCTCTGATACCAACGCTGTCAGGACCCCGACTCAATGCCACATCGATCTAGCATGTAACACCTCATATCACTTTGCGGCCTCACGCACGGTATTCCCACGGGTGTCGCCTTACCTTTGCCCGGGACCGTTTGCGCCTTTTGGCACACGTATATGACAGTGTCGCTAGCATCCATATGATAAGGAGCCCGGGCTGACATGGCTAGTCGTAAACCCAAAGCGGCACAGACTTACAGGGACAGGCATCCATGACCCAGCATCGAACGTGTCGGTCATCAGCGAGTGAATCCAGGCTGTAGCACTGGGCTAGCAGGACTCCGGTGAACCGGGCTGTAGCGGGCTAACAGGACTCCGGTATTCACCGCGTGACATTTCCCCGAAGGGACAGACACAGGAACGAAGAAGGACACATGCCGGCCAGCCTAAGTGTTCCGGAGCAGTAGCAAGCTACCATGGCTCGGTGGAAACACTAGGAGACATTTCCCCGTAAGAGAGGCTACTAAAGATAAACAACTAGATGGTCAGATCCCACACATACCAAGCATTTCAATAACATACACACAATATGCTCGATATGTGCGAATACAACATGGCATCACAACATGACTCTATGACTCAAGTAGTTTATTCAATAGGCTCCGAGGAGCGAGATATTGCAAACATGGGTCTCATGACCCAACACTCAGAGCATACAAGTCAAAGCACAAGCGGAAGCTATCATGTCTGAGTACAGACAACTATAAATGAAAAAGGCTGAGAAGCCTGACTATCTATCAGATCCTGCCGAGGGCACAAGATCGTAGCTGAGGTATCAAGCTAAACGTCGAAGACCACGCGGAATTACTAGTGAGACTGAAGTCTCTCTGCAAAAACATAAAATAGGCAAACGTGAGTACAAATGTACCCAGCAAGACTTACATCAGAACTAACTACATATGCATCATTATCAACAAAGGGGATGGTGGAGTTTGACTGCAGCAAGCCAGCTTTGACTCGGTGGCTATCCTGAACTACGACTACAAGTAACTCTTTTGAGGTGGCGCACACGAGTCCACATATTCACCATATCAATACACCACTATGGATCCGCTCCCGTCTCCCTACGAGAACGCCATCCATAGCACTCACGCTTATCTTGCGTATTTTAGGGTATCCACTTTCACTTGTCTATGAACTGATATAAGCAACCCAGAAGTCCTTTTCCGCGGACACGGCTATTCGAATAGATCATATTAACCCTGCAGGGGTGTACTTCTTCACACACGCTCTCACCACTTACCGCCGTTTACACGACATGTACTCGGCAACCTTCAAGCGGAAGCCCAACGTGGGTGTCGGCCACGGCCTGCCTAAACACTCAAGTCTCTAGTCCAGGTTTATCGCCTATTCGGGTTCCATCCATGAGGAGATCCGGCCGGAGTTTCGCTCACAGCCCCAAACGATGTGAACAGGGTTCCGTGACACCAAACGGGCGCCCGGTTTACCCGGCCACGTGCCTACCGCATCACAGCCCACCCCTACGGTCAGCGCTGTGCACGGCCTCCAGCATACTACAAACACCAGAAACTACTTGCAACTCCTGGACAGAGGACAAGGATGATCAAGAAGCCGAGAGGGTCCATTGGTTTCGGGCCCAATGCGTGGTAGTAGCTGAATCATGGATCACAAACACAGAACTCAGTTCCTGAGGACGGCTGCAATGAGACAACCCACCATGTACTCCTACATGGCCTCTCATCGCTACCTTTACCAAATCGTGTTCACACACTTAGCTCACACACAGTAGGACATGTTCACACGCCTCTGATTCATCCCCGATGAATCAGACCTGACTCAACTCTAAGCAGTAGCAGGCATGACAAACAAACATGAATGAGTAGGCACAACAGGGCTCAAACAACTCCTACTCATGCTAGTGGGTTTCATCTAATTACTGTGGAATGACAGGTCATGCAGAGGATAAAGGGGTTCAACTACCGCAGCAAGTAACAGATGAATCGATGTTGTCCTAATGCAGTAAAAGAGAGCAGGAGCGAGAGAGTGGGATTTTATCGGAATGAACAAGGGGGTTTTGCTTGCCTGGCACTTCTGAAGATAACATTGAGTCTTCATCAGTGTCAACGATCACATCATCGGTATCACGTCTATCGAGAGGGGACAAATACCGACAACACAGAAAGGAACACAATCAATGCAATGCACAATATGATGCATGCTCATGACATGGCAAAATGAATGTGTTTTGGGCTAATGCAACTAGCAACAGATTAAATGAAGTTGGTTTGAATACAAGATTCAAATTCAAACTCCATATGTGATTATTTAAATGCCCTTTAATTGATTTGCCCTAAACAATAGTGATAAGTTGTTCTAACATGCATGAAAATGGTACAGATGGATTCCTTGAATTTTTCTGATAATTTTTCATATATAAATTATTTAATTTGGAGTTACGGTTAATTTTCTATGAATTTTAGAAGTTTTAGTTATTTTCTGAAATTTAATAAATCATTTCTGATTTATTTAAAACTCCAGAAAACAATTACTGCATCAGCCTGACGTCATGATGACGTCAGCAGGTCAACGGGCTGGTCCAGGTCAAACCTGACCAGTGGGGTCCACTGGTCAGTGACCCAGAGCTGTTTAGTGTCAATGACAGGTGGGGCCCTGCTGTCAGTGTCTATTAAACTAACTAATATTTAGTTAATACTAATCCTAGCCTAATTAGCCGGGCGGGGCCCGCAGGTCAGTGGGGAGAGGGGGAGGTCAAACCGGGCAGTGGGTCAACCCACGCCGGTCAGCGGGTCAGCGGGCGCCGGCGTTTAGCCGCCGGCGAGTCCCGACGCGGTGGTGCGCTGCGGAAAGGGCCTACAGAGCGCCGTTTGGCGCGCGGAGCACGACTACGGGATGCGGACGCTCGTCCGCATCCAACCAGGGTGGTGGCGTGGCCGGGGAGTGGCCGGAGAGTGGTCGGCGACGAGTTTTAGCGGCGGCCGGAGTTCGGGCTGGGGCAGGGACGCGGCTGCAGCGCTCGAGCGAGCAAGCGGAGTGGAGAGGCATCCTCCTGGAGGCGCCAGGAGCGTGTCAGTGCCCCTGGAGCGAGCAGAAGAGGCTCGGGAACGCGGGCTCGCCGGCCATGGCGGACGGCGGCCTCGGGTGACCTCGGGGCTTCGGCTAACGGACGAGAACGGAGGGGGTGAGCAAGGGGAAAAGCGCAGGAGCTCACAGCGATGACGATGGGATGCTCGGCGAGGTCGGGGACGGCCCGGAGCCGACGAATTCGTCGACGGCGACCGGCGGGTCCGAAGAGGGGAAGAACGGCGGGGCGGCGCCTCGGGGCTTCTCCGGTCGCGTGAGATGGCGGGGAGGGTGAGGATGGAGTGGCGGAGCTGGTGGGCTAGTTGGGGGAGCGAGGGAGGCCCTGTGGCCGCGGTGGTGGCGAGCGGCGGCGACGGCAGCTGTCGGGCGCGAGAGAGAGAGATCCAGGGGAGGAGTGAGAGAGGTCGGGCGGATCGGGACGTCACCGAGGAGGGGATTCGCGGCGTCGCGCTGTCCTCGGATGCAGGCAGGCAGCCTGGTGGCGTGGCGGTCGCGCGCGCGTGCGCTGTCTCCCTCCTCTGCCTACTGGCAGAGGTAGAGGACGACTGGCACCAGGCCAGTGGGCTGGGCCGCGCTGGTGGGGGAGCTGGGCCGGCTGGGCTGCACGGTGAGGCCAGGTACTTCTTCTCTCTTTTTTTTTTGTTCTGTTTTCTATTTTTCTGTAACTGTGAGGCTTTATTAAAAATACTTAGGCATCTCTAAAAATCCAGAAAATAATCAGGGGCTCTGTTTAGATTATTTCCAACAGCCCACACTTATTTTTAGGATTATTTGGGCATTTAAGATATATACTAGCATTTAAATGCCCAAAAGCAAAGTACATATGATTTAATTCAATGACCAAATATGTCATGGAAAAATGTGCAACACCTCTGGTTATGGTTCTAGCATTTTCCAGAAATGATGAACATTTTTGGAAGCCATTTGGATCACTGAAAATATTTTTGGGTTAAACCTATTTGATTTCCATTTGGTACTAGGGTTTAGGCAATCCCTATTTCAAATTTCATTTGAATTTAAACATGATGCAGCAACCAAGCTAGTCCATGGCCAGGGTAAAACTAGGGATGTGACAGATACTGACTTCACCCCTTACGAGAGTCGTGTTGCCGAACCACCGGATTCGTCTCTGGTCACGGACTCCGAGCCGCCTGTGTCCGTGCCTATCAAATCCGATTGGGCACCGATCATGGAGTTTACCTCCGCGGATATCTTTCAGCACTTGCCTTTCGGCGAAGTGCTAAATTCATTAAGGTCTCTCTCCTTGTCAGGAGAACCTTGGCCGGACTATGTCCTGCTAGGAGGGGATGCGGACGACGAAGAAATCCGCTGCCCACCCACCACCCACCTAGTAGCCACTGTCGACGATTTAACCGACATGCTCGATTTCGACTCCGAAGACATCGACGGCATGGACGACGATGCAGGAGAGGAACAGGAACCAGTGCCCACAGAGCGTCGGACAGCCACTTCATCACATGACATATACATGGTGGATACACCTGAAGAAGGCAATGGCGACAAGACAGCGGAGGATGACCCCTCCAAGAAGCAAACAAAGCGTCGGCATAGGCGCCGCCCCAAATCCCGCCTCGGCAAAAACAACGATAACAGCGCAAGAGAAAATAACACTCCAGTCGACTCCAGAAGAAACGACGACCACATTGACCCGGCGGCAGAGCACGATGAAACTGCAAATGGCGAACATAGTACGGATCCAATGTCCGAACACGGTGACGCCACGGATAAACCTCATCACCCCCCCTCTGGGGAGGAAAACAGTCCGGACAAAGATGCACACATCATCCTGGATAGGCACTTGGAACAAGAGAACCTCTGCAGCATGCTTATTGCCACAACGAGGAGTCTGAAGAAGCAGAAGCAAAGGCTTAAGGCCGCACAAAATACGCTCAACAGCAGGTGGAACAAAGTGCTCGACAATGAAGAAAAGTATGGTGGAAGTTACCACATAAAGAGCTATCCAAAGTGCAAGCTATTACCAGAATTCGACGATGAGGCATTAGAGCCCACACAGCCGAAAAATAAAACGACCAATTGGCCGGATCAACCACCTTGTGACCGCGATAGAGCGGCTAACAAGACCGCACATAAGTCCACACACGATCTACGTGAAGACTTGCGCCAAAAATCCAGTATGACCAGATCCATCTATGGATCTAGGAAGCGCGCTCCAGCACAAAACCAAAACCGAATACTACAACCATCCGAACGCCATGATACATCCAAATACAGGGGTGCCGCACACCCACTATGTTACACCGATGAGGTGTTGGACCACGAATTCCCAGAAGGATTCAAACCAGTGAACATAGAGGCATACGACGGGACCACAGACCCTGGGGTCTGGATTGAGGACTTTATCCTCCATATCCATATGGCTCGCGGAGACGATCTCCATGCCATCAAGTACTTGCCCCTCAAGCTTAAAGGACCAGCTCGGCACTGGCTAAAAAGCCTCCCCGAAAACTCAATTGGAAGTTGGGAGGAGCTCGAGGATGCTTTTCGGTCTAATTTTCAAGGGACCTATGTCCAACCTCCGGATGCAGACGATTTAAGTCATAATTCAACAGCCCGGAGAGTCAGCCCGAAAGTTTTGGAATAGGTTTCTCACTAAGAAGAACCAAATCATCGACTGTCCGGACGCCGAAGCCTTAGCAGTTTTCAAGCACAGCATCCGAGACGAATGGCTCGCCAGACACATCGGCCAAGAAAAACCGAGAACAATGGCAGCCCTGACAAGCCTTATGACCCGCTTTTGCGCGGGCGAAGATAGCTAGTTAGCCCGCAGTAGCACCAGCGACCCAAGCACATCCGAAGTCAGGGATGGCAATGGAAAACCACGATGCAGTAAAAGAAAACGCCGAAATAAAGAAGACAGCCCA
Source organism: Triticum aestivum (assembly GCF_018294505.1). Lineage (NCBI taxonomy): Eukaryota > Viridiplantae > Streptophyta > Magnoliopsida > Poales > Poaceae > Triticum > Triticum aestivum. The sequence continues at coordinate 397,162,744 of NC_057797.1, read as the reverse complement.
GATAATACGGCGGTAAACGCCGGATTCAGGGGCTCTCGACCAGGTCAGCGGAAAAAGCCTTTCAATGGTAGCAGAGATGGACCGCCTAGCCTAAATAAGATTCTAGACAAATTATGTCAGATTCATGGCACCCCCGATAAACCTGCAAATCACACCCACAGAGAATGTTGGGTCTTCAAGCAGGCCGGCAAGCTCAACGCCGAACAGAAGGGGAGGGAAACACCAAGCGAAGACGAAGACGAAGCCCGCTAGCAAAGCACTGGAGGACAGAAAAAATTCCCACCAGAGGTTAAAACAGTAAACATGTTCCACGTGACGAAGAGGAGAAGCAAACATGCACTCCGAGACATATGCGTCGTAGAGCCCGTCACCCCTAAGCTCAACCCCTGGTTGGCCTGCCGGATCACTTTTGATCGTAGGGATCACCCGACAAGCATCCGACATGAAGGATTGGCTGCCTTGGTGTTAGACCCAATAATAAACGGATACCATCTCACACGAGTCATTATGGACGGCGGTAGCGGTCTAAATCTGATATATCCGGACACAGTCCGCAAAATGGGGATAGAGCCGACAAAAATCAGCCACAGTAATACTACCTTCAAGGGAGTAATACCAGGCCCGGAGGCCCGCTCCACGGGCTCTCTACTACTAGAGGTTGTATTCGGTTCACCCGACAACTACCGAAGTGATAAGATAGACTTCGACATTGCTCCATTCCAAAGTGGCTATCAAGCACTACTCGGAAGAACAGCTTTCGCTTGTTTTAATGTGGTACCACATTACGCTTCTCTTAAGCTTAAGATGACTGGTCCATGTGGCACCATCACAGTTAGTGGAAATATTGAGCGTTCTCTACGCGCGGAAGAACGTGCGGCGGCTTTAACAGCCGAGCACTAGACGGCCTCACCAACCAGAATAAATGACAGGTCGTCAAGACTGCGGACACGGTTAGACGAGTCCGGCGCATCAGTAGATATACCTAAGATTGGTTTGATGGTTAAACCTCCATAGACGGTACCAGGGGCTTCCCGCGTGTAATCAGGGCTAGTTAGGCTCAACTTGACTTATCTTGAATTTTAATGGTTTATCAAGAATAACCAATTTTTTGGCACGACATCTTTCACCTAAGTTCTTCTCTTTTACAGATGACAATCATGCGGCACCCATCCAGGACACGGCATAACGGAAACACAGGCACAGACGTGCAGCAGGGACCCGCTCAAAGGTTTCTTTTCATATTAAGACCCTGTGTAAACCTTTTTTACTGTCTCTTGTTGTTCACATCCTCCGGATACTCAATACAACCGAGAAGGATGCTGACGTTATTGGCATTTCACCACGTCAGAATATTGCACGTACCTGGACACTCGGGGTTTATTATTAAGGGCATTGTTTAGCCCGACATATGTTATAAAGACCGAATACCTTAGGGAGTGTTCGGCGTCGCGAGTTTGGCCTTATATGCATCAGCTCCGAATCATGTCTTTGGTCAAATGTTGGGTTTGCCCGGCTCCCATGTTTTGCTACCTTACGTTCCGCTCTATCGGCTAAGGGGGCACCGGGAGAACTACTGCGATTGTGCCCTGGTTCATCCGGATGAGCACCTCAGTAGAGAAAGCCGAAAACTGATTGTCATGATAAAGTGCGAGACTGGTCAACCACTCGATGACTTAGCGGAATCTTCGGGATCCCTCGCATTAATGAAGGGCCGTTTCCCGGTCATGTACGTACGCGCCCCATATTCAGACGAGCGTGGAAGTACCAGGGGCTATATAGTAGTCCCACCGTCAAACTCCTATGGCTAAGTGAAAGTGTTAAAGCAATATAGTCTGATTGCCTCGTTCGCTGCGCTACCACCTCCTTAATGGACCAAGACATTGGATAAAGTGTGAATAAGCGTTTTTTGCGAACACCCCCACATTATATGCGTGGGTGCTGAAGCCGACGACTACAAACTTTCAGGTTATATACATATATACATAAACGGCCGCACAGGAGGCATCATAATACTTTCAGGCAAAAGTATAAACACAACCTTTATAATTCAATAAAACATTGTTTTTACAATGGGAATACATGTCACTAGAACATAATATTCTTCGAGCACTGAGCCTCTATTGAATGAGTGCCTTCAAGGACTTCTTCAAAGTAGTGCTCGGCAGATACTCGGCCTATGGTCGAACTCTGGGTTGCAATAGTGGTGGCCTCCATCTCTGCCCATTATGTCTTGACACGGGCAAGTGCCATCCGTGCACCCTCTATGCACGCCGACCTCTTCATAGCGTCGATGTGCGGCACATCACCAAGGAATTGTTGCACTAAACTAAAATAACTATTCGGCCTTGGCCCTTCCGTCCCGAGATGATCCACAACAGACCTCATGGCAAGTCCGGACAACCTATGGAGCTCGGCCTACTCGGCCATTCGCTCATTCAATAGCAGCGGACACACTGGAACATTGAATTGTGACCAGAACAACTTTTCCACTTCATGATCTTTTTGATCCTTGAAGTACTCGGCCGCATCAGCAGCACTTGCTGCCAAATCCACGTATGCGTCTGCAGAACTCCATAGTTGATCAAGAGGGGCATACTTCGGATCTCCGAACTTCGTCCGCAACAAAAGGGCTTCCCAGCCGCGATATCTCCAGCTTGACGCAACTCCTCCTTCACTGCTCTGATTTTGGAGCGGGCTTCCTTGGCTGCTACCATGGCCTTCTCCAGGTCCGTCGCCTTAGCTCGGCTTTCTTCTTCAAGAAGCTGGTAACGGTCGGCGGCATCTTTCAACTCAACGGCCATTTTGGCTATTTTTTCCTTTCTTTGGCAATGCGCAGCCTGTTCGGCCCTCAGCTCTTCGACCGCCTTTAGAGCGGCCGCATCACTATTCCTGGCTTGTTCCTTGGCTCGGGCAAGTTCCGCCCGAAGGGTCTCCGCGGCGGCAGCTCCATCTACAGTCACAACATATTAAAGATATTGGCATCATGCTCCTCTTACTATGTGTTGTTCACCGGAGAAATCACATACCATGTGCCTCGTCAAGCCACTTGTTGACAAGCGCGATGTCGGCATCTGCCGCATCAAATTGCCGCTTCAGCGCGGCAAACTCATCAGTCCGGCTGGCCACTGGACCTCCAGCCACCTGCACATGAAGGCGGCCTGATTATTACCTGGGACTATGATCCTCCATTTGCCGCCATTATCGACAGCAACCAGAGTCTTAGGGGCTACTATCTGCATAGGGCACACCTAACGTACTATCAAAAACATACACTATTTCATGTACCTCAAAGCCTTTCAGCAGACTCATAAAAGCTTCATGCAACTCGCGTTCGGTGGATGAAATCCTCTTAATCACCGTACCCATTAGCGTACGATGCGCTTCTGAGATGGCCGCTTGCTCCAGAAGATCCTTCAGTGCGTCCAATCGCACACCGGACGGTTCCAGACTCTTTCTGTTGATCTCTTTAGGAGCCCAATACTGAGGACTTCGGGTGGCCGAAGGATTACCCTCCGGCCTTGGCGGATCAGGAGAAACCCTCCACGACGACACTTCAGGGTCGCCCGCCTCATGAGGCGGGGTGGCAGGGGGAGGTGTTTCGCTCTCCATCATCTCCGGAAGAAGATCCCCCGAAGACGAACTCTGCCGAGAAGGGCTACGATCCGAACTACAAGATATAAGCTTCGGTTGTCTTCAGAAGTAAGGTAGGATATTTTCACCATTCAGTACTTTTTGTTTACTTACAGCTCGGTCGAGGGCTGATCCTCTTGCGGGCACTGTGCGACAAGAGTACCCTCCGAGGCAGGACCCTCTAGCGAAGATTTCTTCCCCCGTTTGGAAACCTTTGTTTCCGGATCTTCAGAGGTGGTCCTCTTCCTTCCTTGGGGATAGGGAATTTCAGATTCTTCTCCCTGGTTATCCTCCTTCGCGGAAGCGCTAATTCCCCCGGTTTGGATGAATAATGAGTGAGGCCTGCTTTCAGCCTCTTTATTTTCCCCTTTATCTTCCCCTGAGGGTGCCTGATAAGGCGTCGGCTCGAGCATTCTGGCTAGTACTGGGTTTGCTGAGCCATCGGGAAGGGGGGCCGAACACATGATCATCTTCGCCTTTGTTACCCAGTCCTGGTCAAGGAGCGACTTTTCAGAATGATATTATGATAAATAAAAAGACAGCGTGTTCAGCCACTGGATTACTTACTTTGGTATCTGGGCGATTACAGCTCAAACCCGCATCCTCGTGTTGGGGAACATAGTAATTTCAAAATTTTCCTACACACACGCAAGATCATGGTGATGCATAGCAACGAGAGGGGAGAGTGTTGTCTATGTACCCTTGTAGAGCGAAAGCAGAAGCGTTAGCACAACGCGGTTGATGTAGTCGTACGTCTTCACGATTTGACCGATCCAAGTACCGAACGCACGTCACCTCCGAGTTCAGCACACGTTCAGCTCGATGACGTCCCGCGAACTCCGATCCAGCAAAGCTTCACGAGAGAGTTCCGTCGGCACGATGACATGGTGATGGTGATGATGTTGCTACCGACGCAGGGCTTCGCCTAAGCACCGCTACGATATGACCGAGGTGGAATATGGTGGAGGGGGGCACCGCACACGGCTGGAAGAGATCAACTGATCAACTTGTGTGTCTAGAGGTGCCCCCCTGCCCCTGTATATAAAGGAGCAAGGGGGGAGGCCGGCCGGCCCTCTATGGGCGCGCCAGGAGGAGGAGTCCTCCTCCTAGTAGGAGTAGGACTCCCCTTTCCTACTCCTACTAGGAGGAGGAAAGGAAGGAGGAGAAGGAGAAGGAAGGAGAAGGAGGAAAAGGAGGAAAGGGGGGCCGGCCCCCTAGTCCAATTCGGTTTGGGCTAGGGGGCCGCGCGCCCTGCCTCCTCTCTTCCACCACTTGGCCCATGAGACCCATTACTTCTTCCTCGTATTCCCGTAACTCCCTGGTACCCCCGAAAATACCCGAATCACTCGGAACCTTTCCGATGTCCGAATATAGTCGTCCAATATATCGATCTTTACGTCTCGACCATTTCGAGACTCCTCGTCATGTCCCCGATCTCATCCGGGACTCCGAACTACCTTCGGTACATCAAATCACATAAACTCATAATACAATCGTCACCGAAACTTTAAGCGTGCGGACCCTACGGGTTCGAGAATTATGTAGACATGACCGAGACATGTCTCCGGCCAATAACCAATAGCGGAACCTGGATGCTCATATTGGCTCCCACATATTCTACGAAGATCTTTATCGGTCAGACCGCATAACAACATACGTTGTTCCCTTTGTCATCGGTATGTTACTTGCCCGAGATTCGATCGTCGGTATCTCAATACCTAGTTCAATCTCGTTACCGGCAAGTCTCTTTACTCGTTCCGTAATACATCATCCCGCAACTAACTCATTAGTTGCAATGCTTGCAAGGCTTAAGTGATGTGCATTACCGAGAGGGCCCAGAGATACCTCTCCGACAATCGGAGTGACAAATCCTAATCTCGAAATACGCCAACCCAACAAGTACCTTCGGAGACACCTGTAGAGCACCTTTATAATCACCCAGTTACGTTGTGACGTTTGGTAGCACACAAAGTGTTCCTCTGGTAAATGGGAGTTGCATAATCTCATAGTCATAGGAACATCTATAAGTCATGAAGAAAGCAATTGCAACAAACTAAACGATCAAGTGCTATGCTAACGGAATGGGTCAAGTAAATCACATGATTCTCCTAATGATGTGATCCCGTTAATCAAATGACAACTCATGTATATGGTTAGGAAACATAACCATCTTTGATCAAGAGCTAGCCAAGTAGAGGCATACTAGTGGCACTCAGTTTGTCTATGTATTCACACATGTATTATGTTTCCGGTTAATACAATTCTAGCATGAATAATAAACATTTATAATGGTATAAGGAAATAAATAATAACTTTATTATTGCCTCTAGGGCATATTTCCTTCAGTCTCCCACTTGCACTAGAGTCAATAATCTAGTTCACATCGCCATGTGATTTAATACCAATAGTTCACATCACCATGTGATTAACACCCATAGTTCACATCGACATGTGATCAACACCCAAAGGGTTTACTAGAGTCAATAATCTAGTTCACATCACTATGTGATTAACACCCAAAGAGTACTGAGGTGTGATCATGTTTTGCTTGTGAGAGAAGTTTAGTCAACGGGTCTACCACATTCAGATCCGTAAGTATTTTGCAAATTTCTATGTCAACAATGCTCTGTATAGAGCTACTCTAGCTAATTGCTCCCACTTTCAATATGTATCCAGATTGAGATTTAGAGTCATCTGGATCAGTGTCAAAATTTGCATCGACGTAACCTTTTACGACGAACCTTTTGTCACTAAGGATAATTTTGACCAATGTCCAGTGATCTACTCCTAGATCACTATTGTGCTCCTTTGCCAAACTCAGGGCAGGGTATACAATAGGTCTGGTACACAGCATGGCATACTTTATAGAACCTATGGCTGAGGCATAGGGAATGACTTTCATTCTCTCTCTATCTTCTGCCGTGGTTGGGTTTTGAGTCTTACTCAACTTCATACCTTGTAACACAGGCAAGAACTCCTTCTTTGACTGTTCCATTTTGAACTACTTCAAAATCTTGTCAAGGTATGTACTCATTGAAAAATTTATCAAGCGTCTTGATCTATCTCTATAGATCTTGATGCTCAATATGTAAGCAACTTCACCGAGGTCTTTCTTTGAAAAAACTCCTTTCAAACATTCCTTTATGCTTTGCAGAATAATTCTACATCATCTCCGATCAACAATATGTCATACATATACTTATCAGAAATTCTATAGTGCTCCCACTCACTTTCTTGTAAATACAGGCTTCACCGCAAGTCTGTATAAAACTATATGCTTTGATCAACTTATCAAAGCGTATATTCCAACTCCGAGATGCTTGCACCAGTCCATAGATGGATCACTGGAGCTTACATATTTTGTTAGTACCTTTAGGATCGACAAAACCTTCTGGTTGCATCATATACAACTCTTCTTTAACAAATCCTATTAAGGAATGCAGTTTTGTTTATCCATTTGCTAGATTTCATAAAATGCGGCAATAGCTAACATGATTCAGACAGACTTAAGCATAGATACGAGTTAGAAATTCTCATCGTGGTCAACACCTTGAACTTGTCGAAAACCTTTTTGCGACAATTCTAGCTTTGTAGATAGTAACACTACTATCAGCGCCCGTCTTCCTCTTGAAGATCCATTTAATCTCAATGGCTCGCCGATCTTTGGGCAAGCCAATCAAAGTCCATACTTTGTTCTTATACATGGATCTCATATCAGATTTCATGGCCTCAAGCCATTTCGCGGAATCTGGGCTCATCATCACTTCCTCATAGTTCGTAGGTTCGTCATGGTCAAGTAACATGACCTCCAGAACAGGATTACCGTACCACTCTGGTGTGGATCTCACTCTGGTTTACCTACGAGGTTCGGTAGTAACTTGATCTGAAGTTACATGATCATCATCATTAGCTTCCTCACTAATTGGTGTAGTAGTCACAGGAACAGATTTCTGTGATGAACTACTTTCCAATAAGGGAGCAGGTACAGTTACCTCATCAAGTTCTACTTTTCTCCCACTCACTTCTTTCGAGAGAAACTCCTTCTCTAGAAAGGATCCATTCTCAGCAATGAATATCTTGCCTTCGGATCTGTGATAGAAGGTGTACCCAACATTTTCTTTTGGGTATCCTATGAAGACGCACTTCTCCGATTTGGGTTTGAGCTTATCAGGTTGAAACTTTTTCACATAAGCATTGCAACCTCAAACTTTAAGAAACGACAGCTTAGGTTTCTTGCCAAACCATAGTTCATACGGTGTCGTCTCAACGGATTTAGATGGTGCCCTATTTAACGTGAATGTAGCTGTCTCTAATGCATAACCTCAAAACTATAGTGGTTAATCGGTAAGAAACATCATAGATTGCACTATATCCAATAATAGTATGGTTATGACGTTCGGACACACCATTATGCTGTGGTGTTCCAGGTGGCACGATTTTGTGAAACTATTCCACATTGTTTTAATTGAAGACCAAACTCGTAACTCAAATATTTGTCTCTGCGATCAGATCGTAGAAACTTTATTTTCTTGTCACGATGATTTTCCACTTCACTCTGAAGTTTTTGAACTTTTCAAATGTTTCAGACTTATGTTTCATCAAGTAGATATACCCATATCTGCTCAAATCATCTATGAAGGTCAGAAAATAATGATACCCGCCGCGAGCCTCAACATTCATCGGACTGCATACATCAGTATGTATTATTTCCAATAAGTCAGTTGCTTGCTCCATTGTTCCGGAGAACGGAGTCTTAGTCATCTTGCCCATGAGGCACGGTTCGCAAGCATCAACTGATTCATAATCAAGTGATTCCAAAAGCCCATCAGCATGGATTTTCTTCATGCGCTTTACACCAATATGACCTAAACAGCAGTGCCACAAATAAGTTGCACTATCATTATTAACTTTGCATCTTTTGGCTTCAATATTATGAGAATGTGTATCACCACAATCGAGATCCAACAAACCATTTTCATTGGGTGTATGACCATAGAAGGTTTTATTCATGTAAACAGAACAACAATTTATTCTCTTACTTAAATGAATAACCGTATTGCAATAAACATGATCAAATCATATTCATGCTCAACGCAAACACCAAATAACACTTATTTAGGTTCAACACTAATCCCGAAAGTATAGGGAGTGTGCGATGATGATCATATCAATCTTGGAATCACTTCCAACACACATCGTCACTTCACCCTTAACTAGTCTCTGTTCATTCTGCAACTCCCGTTTCGAGTTACTACTCTTAGCAACTGAACCAGTATCAAATACCGAGGGGTTGCTACGAACACTAGTAAAATACACATCAATAATCTGTATATCAAATATACCTTTGTTCACTTTGCCATCCTTCTTATCCGCCAAATACTTGGGGCAGTTCCGCTTGCAGTGACCAGTCCCTTTGCAGTAGAAGCACTTAGTCTCAGGCTTAGGTACAGACTTGGGTTTCTTCTCCTGAGCAGCAACTTGCTTGCTTTTCTTCTTGAAGTTCCCCTTCTTCCCTTTGCCCTTTTCTTGAAACTAGTGGTCTTGTCAACCATCAACACTTGATGCTTTTCTTGATTTTTACCTTCGTCGATTTCAGCATCACGAAGAGCTTGGGAATTGTTTTCGTCATCCCTTGCATACTATAGTTCATCACGAAGTTCTACTAACTTGGTGATGGTGACTAGAGAATTCTGTCAATCACTATTTTATCTGGAAGATTAACTTCCACTTGATTCAAGCGATTGTAGTACCCAGACAATCTGAGCACATGCTCACTGCTTGAGCTATTCTCCTCCATCTTTTAGCTATAGAACTTGTTGGAGACTTCATATCTCTCAACTCAGGTATTTTCTTGAAATATTAACTTCAACTCCTGGAACATCTCATATGGTCCACGACGTTCAAAACGTCTTTGAAGTCCCGATTCTAAGCCGTTTAAGCATGGTGCACTAAACTATCAAGTAGTCATCATATTGAGCTAGACAAATGTTCATAACGTCTGTATCTGCTCCTGCAATTGGTCTATCACCTAGCGGTGCATCAAGGACATAATTCTTCTATGCAGCAATGAGGATAAACCTCAGATCACGGATCCAATCCGCATCATTGCTACTAACATCTTTCAACTTAGTTTTCTCTAGGAACATATACAAATTAAACGGGGAGCAACATCGCGAGCTATTGATCTACAACATAGATATGCTAATACTACCAGGACTAAGTTCATGATAAATTAAAGTTCAATTAATCATATTACTTAAGAACTCCCACTTAGATAGACATCCCTCTAATCATCTAAATGATCACGTGAACCAAATCAACTAAACCATAACCGATCATCATGTGAAATGGAGTAGCTTTCAATGGTGAACATCACTATGTTGATCATATCTACTATATGATTCACGCTCGACCTTTCGGTCTCAGTGTTCCGAGGCCATATCTGCATATGCTACGCTCGTCAAGTTTAACCTGAGTATTCTGCGTGTGCAAAACTGGCTTGCACCCGTTGTAGATGGACGTAGAGCTTATCACACCCGATCATCACGTGGTGTCTGGGCATGATGAACTTTGGCAACGGTGCATACTCAGGAAGAACACTTTTATCTTGAAATTTAGTTAGAGATCATCTTATAATGCTACCGCCGAACTAAGCAAAATAAGATGTATAAAAGATAAACATCACATGCAATCATAATATGTGACATGATATGGCCATCATCATCTTGTGCTTTTGATCTCCATATCCAAAGCATTGTCATGATCTCCATCGTCACCAGCATGACACCATGATCTCCATCATCTTGGTCTATATCAATGTGTCGTCACATGGTCGTCTCGCCAACTATTGCTCTTGCAACTATTGCTATCGCATAGCGATAAAGTAAAGCAATTACTTGGCTCTTGCATCTTATGCAATAAAGAAACAACCATAAGGCTTCTGCCAGTTGCTGATAACTTCAACAAAACATGATCATCTTATACAACAACTTATATCTCATCACGTCTTGACCATATCACATCACAACATGCCTTACAAAAACAAGTTAGACGTCCTCTACTTTGTTGTTGCAAGTTTTACGTGGCTGCTACGGGCTGAGCAAGAACCGTTCTTACCTACGCATCAAAACCACAACGATAGTTTGTCAAGTTAGTGCTGTTTTAACCTTGTCAAGGACCGGGTGTAGCCACACTCGATTCAACTAAAATAGGAGAAACTAACACCCGCTAGTCACCTGTGTGCATAGCACGGCGGTAAAAACAGTCTTGCGTAAGCGTACGCGTAATGTCGGTCCGGGCCGCTTCATCCAACAATACCGCCGAACCAAAGTTTGACATGCTGGTAAGCAGTATGACTTATATCGCCCACAACTCACTTGTGTTCTACTCGTGCATATTACATCAACGCATAAAACCTGGCTCGGATGCCACTATTGGGGAACGTAGTAATTTCAAAATTTTCCTACGCACACGAGAGGGGAGAGTGTTGTCTACGTACCCTTGTAGACCGAAAGCGGAAGCGTTAGCACAACGCGGTTGATGTAGTCGTACGTCTTCACGATTCGACCGATCCAAGTACCGAACGCACGACACCTCCGAGTTCAGCACACGTTCAGCTCGATAACGTCCCGCGAACTCCGATCCAGCAGAGCTTCACAGGAGAGTTCCGTCAGCACGACAACGTGGTGACAGTGATGATGTTGCTACCGACGCAGGGCTTCGCCTAAGCACCGCTACGATATGACCGAGGTGGAATATGGTGGAGGGGGCACTGCACACGGCTGGAAGAGATCAACTGATCAACTTGTGTGTCTAGAGGTGCCCCCTGCCCCTGTATATAAAGGAGCAAGGGGGGAGGCCGGCCGGCCCTCTATGGGCGCGCCAGGAGGAGGAGTCCTTCTCCTAGTAGGAGTAGGACTCCCTTTTCCTACTCCTACTAGGAGGAGGAAAGGAAGGAGGAGAAGGAGAAGGAAGGAGAAGGAGGAAAAGGAGGAAAGGGGGGCCGCCCCCTAGTCCAATTCGGTTTGGGCTAGGGGGGCCACGCGCCTTGCCTCCTATCTTCCACCACTTGGCCCATGAGGCCCATTACTTCTTCCTCGTATTCCCGTAACTCCCCGGTACCCCCGAAAATACCCGAATCACTCGGAACCTTTCCGATGTCCGAATATAGTCGTCCAATATATCGATCTTTACGTCTCGACCATTTCAAGACTCCTCGTCATGTCCCCGATCTCATCCGGGACTCCGAACTACCTTTGGTACATCAAATCACATAAACTCATAATACAATCGTCACCGAAACTTTAAGCGTGCGGACCCTACGGGTTTGAGAACTATGTAGACATGACCGAGACATGTATCCGGCCAATAACCAATAGCGGAACCTGGATGCTCATATTGGATCCCACATATTCTACGAAGATCTTTATCGGTCAGACTGCATAACAACATACGTTGTTCCCTTTGTCATCGGTATGTTACTCGTCCGAGATTCGATCGTCGGTATCTCAATACCTAGTTCAATCTCGTTACCGGCAAGTCTCTTTACTCGTTCCATAACACATCATCCCGCAACTAACTCATTAGTTGCAATGCTTGCAAGGCTTAAGTGATGTGCATTACCGAGAGGGCCCAGAGATACATCTCCGACAATCGGAGTGACAAATCCTAATCTCGAAATATGCCAACCCAACAAGTACCTTCGGAGACACCTATAGAGCACCTTTATAATCACCCAGTTACGTTGTGACGTTTGGTAGCACACAAAGTGTTCCTCTGATAAACGGGAGTTGCATAATCTCATAGTCATAGGAACATGTATAAGTCATGAAGAAAGCAATAGCAACAAACTAAACGATCAAGTGATATGCTAACGGAATGGGTCAAGTCAATCACATCATTTCCTAATGATGTGATCCCGTTAATCAAATGACAACTCATGTCTATGGTTAGGAAACATAACCATCTTTGATCAACGAGCTAGTCAAGTAGAGGCATACTAGTGACACTCAGTTTGTCTATGTATTCACACATGTATTATGTTTCTGATTAATACAATTATAGCATGAATAATAAACATTTATAATGATATAAGGAAATAAATAATAACTTTGTTATTGCCTCTAGGGCATATTTCCTTCACCTCGGTGGTGTCCGGACACTTTATTTGTGATCCGAAGAACAATTTGTACATCTCTTCGAGTGTCATGCCGAGGAAATGTTGAATAGTTCACGGTCCTTCCGGGTTGAATTCCCACATACAGAGGGGTCGACATTTGCAAGGCGGGACTCGACGAACTAGCATGACTTGCATTACCGTGACCAGGCTGACATCTCTCTCAAGGAGATCTCGGATGCGACTCTGCAATATCGGCACATCATTTACTGGCCCCCAGTTCAGCCCCTTGTTGATCCATGATGTCAGTTGTGGTGAGGGGCCCGAGCGAAAGGCAGGGGCGGCTACCCACTTGGCACTACGGGGAGCTGTGATATAAAACCACTCCCGTTGCCATAAACCGGACACCTCTGGGAAGGAACCCTCTTGCCACGGAACATCAGCACTTTTGCTTATTACGGCACCTCCGCACTCTGCGTGTCTCCCCTCGATCATCTTCAGCTTCACATTGAAAGTCTTGAGCCACAAGCCGAAGTGTGGGGTAATGCGGAGAAAGGCCTCACACACGACGATGAACGACGAGATGTGAAGGAGGGAATCCGGGGCCAGGTCATGGAAATCCAGCCCATAATAGAACATGAGCCCCCTAACAAAGGGATCCAGAGCGAGGCCTAGCCCTTGGAGGAAGTGAGAGATGAATACAACGCTCTCGCCGGGTTCGGGAGTGGGAATGACCTGCCCTTGAGCAGGAAGCCTGTGCGAGATTTTGATGGTCAAATACCTGCCTCTCTCAGCTTCTTGATGTCTTCCTCTGTGACAGAGGAAGGCATCCACCGACCTTGAAGGTTGGATCCGGACATGGTTGAAGGTCCGAAGCGCCTGACCTGAGCCTTGGGTGTTGGAACTCGAGGCTGGGGAAGGATTCGATTGAGTACGAGAAGGAAAAAAGGACAGACCTTGGCCTATTTATAAAGACGGTGAATATCATGCGTCCTCCTTGTGGCCGTTTGGGACTTGCCTAAAATCGAGGAGTCATACCAACGGGCACGATCGTGTTACCCATGTCCGTATTGATGAGAATCCCGTGATAAGGGGGACACGATCTCTGCTTCGACAAGACGTGTCAAGAAAATCGCCTCACAATATGTGCAACGCTGGTTGAGAAAAACGGTTCGAATAATGACCGGGCCATGACGTGATGTCATGTTGCTAAACGTGTCAGCAGATTAGATTTGTGGAAATATTATTCTCTCTATGGTGGTATGTGGAACTTATTTTGCAGAGCTGGACACTATCCTTGTGTTCAAAATCTTCTATGGAGTATTCGGAGGAACAACCCGTCTTGCAATGTCAAAGACAAATCTACGCGCCAGACTCATCGTCATTGAAGCCTGGTTCAGGGGCTACTGAGGGTGTCCTAGATTAGGGGGTCTCCGGACAGCCGGACTATATCCTTCGTCCGGATTGTTGGACTATGAAGATACAAGATTAAAGACTTCGTCCCATGTCCGGATGGTACTTTCCTTGACGTGGAAGGCAAACTTGGCAATACGGATATGTAGATCTCCTCCCTTGTAACCGACTCTGTGTAACCCTATTCCCCTCCGGTGTCTATATAAACCGGAGGGTTTTGTCCGTTGGACAACAACAATCATACCATAGGCTAGCTTCTAGGGTTTAGCCTCTACGATCTCGTGGTAGATCAACTCTTGTAATACTCATATCATCAAGATCAATCAAGCAGGACGTAGGGTATTACCTCCACCGAGAGGGCCCGAACCTGGGTAAACATCGTGTCCCCTGCCTCCTGTTACCATCCGCCTTAGAGGCACAGTTCGGGACCCCCTACCCCGAGATCCGCCGGTTTTGACACCGACACTCGCGAACCACCAAGGAGAAGTACCGCTTCCAAGCGGAGTAGGACGCGGTGGATTGATTAAGCACCACCGGAACGCGCTCGTGGATGTTGAGATCGCGGACGAGGGCGACATCGGGACCGGCGAAGGGGTTGGAGACGGTGGAGGAGGATGAACTCATGGCGCAACAAGGGGAGAGGGGCGCGACGCGGGTGGAGGAGTTAGGGTTCGACGCGAGTCGGTGTGGGTGCGGCTCGGGTTAGGGTTTGGGGCGGCGCAGGTGGGGGATGGGGGCGGCGCAGGTGGAGGGAGGCGTGGGGGTTAGGGTGGGTGCGGAACTGGGTTGGAATGGCGGCGACCGACGGCGGCGGGTGGCGGCGATTAGAGGTGAGCAGAGCGGCAGCGACCGGTGGCAGCGGCGGCAACCGGAGGAACCGATGGCGACAGCGGCGGTAGGTGGCGGCGGCAAGTGGCGCGGCGGCGACAGCGGCTAGGGTTGGGATCAACCTGCGATGGATACTATGTAGAAGGGAAAGAATGGGATGTGTAACATATGCACTGATCGGTGCACCAAGCACGTATATATGATGTACAGAGGAGGACCATAACCTCAACTATATAGATGGACTAAGAGGTGGGCCCAAGACACAATATACACACACACAATATACTCAATAGTTTAACTTCACATTCCGTTGTTTGTTCATCAAGTCAGTAAGATAAACAACTCAAAGCATATAAATAATACTCGCTCCGGCCTAAAATGTAAGATCATTTTTGACACTATAATATTTTAAGATAGAGAGGGTAATAACTAAATAAATAAAGAAAGAAGAAACTCAAATCAGCAAACTGTTTTCTAAAACCATGTCTCGTGGGGGTAACTCACCCGTGGAATGAAAGTTGAAGGGGCACGAGACTTTAAATACTCCCTTCGTTCAGAAATAGTATAAACTATTCTAGCTCTTAGTATGTACTCCATATGGAAATATCCAAAACATCTTACATTTTGTATAGAGGGAGTACATTGTAATGGAATCCAGGGGTTCCAAGTCAAAAAAGAAGGTTACAGGGTATGAGAATTTATAAGAGATTAGAAATGGGGGTTGAGAGTCCTACTCCGACTGTGCTTTAATATAAAGCAGGATGAAAGCCTGTTTTGATACTCCTGCTTCCGTTGTTTTGGTAGCAAGATAGGGATTAGAAATCAGAAGGTGCTTGTTCAATTATTATATCTTGTCCTTTTATTGTAACTTGTGTTGTCATCACTTAGATAATCACCTAACGATTTGCACTAACCAACCAAAGGAATAAATCCCCTCCACAATTCCTACACATAATTTCCCGGTGCAAATGTGGTTCACTGATCTCAAAATCACTTAAATCGTAAGCCAAGTTAACCAAATACAACCACGAGATACAGTCATATCAATATATTGATTGATCATGTGAGTAAACACGCGCATACAGTTCTTCAACTCATGCCCATATATCTAGTAATATGCAACCAACTGAATGCGAGAAATATGGAAACCGATCATGGCTTTAGTAGATCGAAGTTGACCTTATGTAGATCGAATGAAAATTACCACATCACTTCATATTATAACTTATATACTCCTTTTAGTCTCCACCATTGATCTACATAAAAAATCAAAAACCTTTTCAAGGGGGTGTACTGAAGCAATACTCGAATCCCTATTAGAATTAGAATACGAAGCAAATGATTGAAAACGGGAACACTATACCCCATGTCTTGGCTCCTATTACCAAATGTGTTGTGGGGTGTGTGGGGGGGGGGGGGGGGGGGGGGGGGGGGGGAGGGATAAACAGAGGTCATTTTCATCCTTGATCGTAACTTATGTTGTCATTTTTTCTAAAAAAAAATTAAGTTATAATTATTTAAGAATTTTGGCTCACCACAACTTTCTTAACTAGTCCCCTTCCTAAAAAATTGTCAAATGTGTGCTGAAATAGAATGTGAGTTGTAAGAATAACTAATGGACAAGGTGCAAACCATTGGATGGTTAGGAAAATAATGGTATTCTCAGTCCATCAGAGTTTAAGCCTTAGACTTACATCGATGCTTGCATTTTTCTAGATTTATTCTGGACATTTCGGCGATGTGCGTTGAGGAGATGTTCCCCTCGACTACGAAGGCGTCTACGTCGACTTCATCAATCTCAAGATGATGTGCCGGCTCAATCTCTCGAGGGTGCTCATAGGGCTGGGGTGTGCGTGCGTTTATAGGGGTGTGTATGTGCATATGTAATTAATGGCAAGGTGAAAAATGAAGAATCTTAATATGAATAAATAGCAAAATCACAGTCACTCCTGGATCTAGTACTACCTGATAAAAATGAAATAAGTTAGGAAGGAAAAAAGGATCCGTCTGTCTCTGTCTTGTCCCTGTGATGGTCTCCGTCTCCTCACACATGGCATGTGCATGCAGATGCGGAAAGAAATTGCCATCCAAAAACAACAGCAGCCAATAACTCCCTGCCACCTTCCAATCTCCGGCTCCATGATCCCATGACCCCCTCCGCCACTCATCATCGCCGGAGCCCCCGTGGCATCCGCGCTCACCTGAGGCGACGTCACAATGCCGCCACGGCGAGGACGCCGCCGCTCGCCGGTGCCACGGCAAGGGCGCTCGCCGCCGGCCTCTGGAGGCTGCGGCACGCCGAGCGGCAGGCGGTCAACCCCGGCCCTCTGCGGCACGACGCTCATTCTCCCGTGAGTGCCCTCGCCGCCTCCCTCTCTCATCGCTTCGTTGCTGTGATCCTCTCTCCAGTTGAGTCAGCCGGTTTGGGGGGTTGTTCTTCTTGATTCAAGATTGATTGATTTGATTTGTCACTAGATTATTTTGGGGTCGGATTCTTCCTGATCCTTCCTTACACAATGGTCAAAATTGGGTTGCGCTTTTGACCTCTGATCCCCAAACTGATGCCATCGCCTGTTTCTTCTCTTTATGGCTGGTTTCTTTGGCGCCATCTGGTTCAGTACTCATCTGGTTCGATTGTGTATGGTCTTTCTTCCTCGTTCCTACCAGGCTGTAGGCATGGCTGCGAATTCAGGACCAAATTTTGCTCCCTCTTTTCCTCCAATTATTCGTTTCAGTTTGCTTAGGTTCAGAAGTGTTTCAATTAGCATGATTGTTTGTAAATGATCAGCATCCCCCCTGTACTTTTGGTGCTGTCAATCCTCCACTAATTATTTCCCCAAAAGAGAACATCATCATATAAAATAAATCAGGTGCAGGACACAACATATTTAATCTTCAATGCCATGAAACAAATAAATATTTCAAATTTATCCGGGATTGTAGATTATCAGGGTAATCCCAAAACCAGATGAATGCAGTAACGTATTGTCAATCCTGTGATTCTTTCCAACAGCTGCATTTTTCAACCATGGAATCGCTTACTGTATTTCCTCTATATATGACTCTGATTGCTACTAACAATCAATGCTTGATACAGCGTAGCCCCCGACACCGAAGAAAAGGGAAAGCGAAACTCTGCAATGGCAACAAAACGCGGTGCGGTTTGGGCGTCGGAATCCCATGCAGAAATCATAGCATCTTAGACAAGGTAGGCACTGTATGTATAATTCTGTTTATGTTCTCTCTTGGCATGCATAAGCTGATTTTTCTAACTTGAGCACGTTCATTGATTAGATCGATGCCTGCGCTGTGGACTTGCCATATGGTTGTTGGATGGAGAAGGCAACCAAATGGGACCAGCAGCATGCCTGCCTGCACAACATGCTGGCTTCACATGATCCTTGCCAGCTCCCACCACATGTTCATCACGCCCGTGCAATGCCGGCTCACGGCCATGCTTCGGCGGTGGCGGTGGCGCTGGAGGCCGAGCTTGACAAGGCCCGTGCTCGGATCAGCGAGCTCGAGGACGAGAAGCGCGTGATGAGGAAGAAGGTGGAGCGCTTCCTGAGGAAGGTCACGGAGGAGAAGGCGTCGTGGAAGAGCAGGATGCGTGACAAGGCTCAGCACGTGATCGCCACGTCAAAAGAGGACGTCAAGACGGAGAGGCGTCACCGGCGGCAGCTGGAGGCGGCCAACGGCAAGCTGGTGAAGGAGCTGGCGGAGGCCAAGGCGTCGGCGAAGCAGGCGGTGCAGAGCTACGAGATGGAGCGCAAGGCGCGGGAGATGATGGAGGACGCGTGCGAGGAGCTGACCAAGGAGGTGGAGGAGGACCAGGCGGAGGTGGAGCTCCTGCGGCGCGAGTGCCTGGGCATGCGGGAGGAGATGGAGGAGGAGCGCCGGATGCTGCAGATGGCGGAGGTGTGGCGCGAGGAGAGGGTCCAGATGAAGCTCTCCGACGCCAAGCTCGCGCTGGAGCACAAGTACTCGCAGCTCAACCGGCTGCAGGCCGAGATGGAGTCCTTCCTGCGGAAGGACGGCAAGAGCATCGACGCCAACAACTCCACGTTGCGGGAGGCACGGATGATCAGCGAGGCGGCGAGCTCCGTCCGGCTCCGCGGAGTCAAGGAGCTGAGCCATCGCAATCCTCATGCCCCGGAGGACGTGGACCGGGTGTTCCAGCACTTTTGCCGGAGAGAAGAGACGGCAAGCGGCGGCAGCCCGGCGTCCAACGTCCACTCCGTCAGCCCGGCGACGGACATCTTCTTGGAAAAGCTCGACGGCTCCGCCGGCCTGGAGAACGGCAGCGGCAGTAGCTGGGACACGCCCGACCGTGAGCGGCGGCGTGATTCTTGTGCTTCGGCTGGTACCAGCGACCGTTCGGTGGCGCGAGCGAGCAACGCGTCCTTGTTGTCCAATGGCAAAGGAGGCAGCGGCCTCACTGATCAGGTTCACCATCCAAGTCCAAGCAGGGGCGCCACCGCCACTGGGAAGAACACGGCGTTGATACGGCGGCTGTGGAGGTCGGCGATCAGCGAGAGCAGGAAGAAAACAGCTGGGTCTGCAGGGACGACGCCGACATCGGAACAGCAGAGGTCAACCGTGATCACCCCGGCATTGCCGGTTGGGGAGCAGTGCAGTTCGTCCTACTTGGTGAAACCGCAGCAGCAGCGGCAGAGGAGCCACGAATCCAAAGGATTGGCGCGAGGGCCGCACAAGCACAAGCAAAAGCAAAGCCTGCAGGAGAAGCTTCTGGAGGCCAGGATGGACGATCGCAAGCCCTCGCCCAGCTCTGCTGCCAAGCACAAGATGCAGGTAGCGGCATGCAACTGAGATCGTTAAAGAGATATGTACACATGGCTGTGGCTCGCACGGTCGCACCCGGCACCATATGTTTATAGGAGGATAATAGGATAAGCGCATTTGCACATGTTAATACTACATCAAATACCTCACCCGCAAAAAAACAAACAAACATCAAATGCCTGTATATACGTACGCAAAATCCATCTTCTTGGCTTGTGCATTCCAGTCTCCTCCTGTCATATGTACACTAATTAACGGTTTTGCTAATTTTTCATTCCGATGAAAAGCAACTCTTTTCCATTCCCGGGCTGCTCGCGGCCACCCTCTTCTTTCCGAGTGTATCTTGAATTTATTTTCCCCTCAGTGTTTATCTGGTTGTCCATTTTGCTCTGTTCGAGAGAAAGAGATAGAGCTACAGAGAGAGACAGAGAACAGAGGAGAGACGCGACTATCTTGGCGCCTTCTTTTCCATGGTGATTCCACCATCTTTGGTCGTTTTTGCTTGAGGATTGCCGCCCCTGGTGTGGCGGTGTCGATTCAGGTCCTGCATAGCACAGTTTGTTGTCTCATTTTGCTCAGCCCTCCCTCTTGTGCTCTCGTGTGTTCTTGATAGTTCATCTATAGATATGGTTTCTAGGTTGTTTGAGTGACCCCCCCCCCCCCCCCTCACAAAAAATCTAGGTCGTGTTCTTCATATGTTGTTATCTTGCTTGTAGGTCCTGTTGACTTGGATCTCTTGTTAGTTTGGGTGGTTGTGCTTGCTTTGGTTTTAGGTTTGCGTCATTTCTAGGATTTTTAATTGTTCAATCAGGACAGATGATAGTTTTGCGCTTGATTGTTCTCCTCATTGTGTTAGGAGATTGTTGGATTCTAACATTTTTTTGGCTAAAGAAGCATAATTGTTGTAGTGTGGTCTGAAGCCCGAGACTGGTTTTTCTACCGTGCACGGTAGATACCGTGCATGCATCCACCGTCCCGTTATTTTGTTGGGATGTGTGCAACAGAGTATGTAAAGCAATTAAATATAACATGTAGCTATTGATGTGTAGTATCGCTGACATATGCAATGTTTTCTCTCACCTAACATTTCATCCCGTGATTTTTCGTTTCAACAAGCAACCAGGTCAGATTTTCCCTACAAGTCAGCCCCATCTAAATTTTAATTCATATTTTTAATTATTGTTTTGAACACTCGCATGTAATATATTTTTATTTTATTTGGATATTGCTTTTTTTAGAGGTTCATCATGTTTCATAGTGCACCCTAAAATATGTATCATGTAAATTTGTTTTTTGTGATATGAGAATAATAATTTTTCTTTATGTTCTCTCGTGGTTTAGACCATTTCCTACAGGATTAATCATGTCTCAAATATTGAAATTTGTCAAAGCATATTCAGTATTGGGCTTGTTTTGAAGATATAATCAAAAGAAAGATATAGGTTCAGACATAATATTTTTTATGAAATTGATTTTAACATATATACTTGTTTCAAGTTTAGGATTGAAAATAAAATGCATGTTACTAGTGACTGGGAGAGATAACCCAGTTTGTGTGCATGCCGTGTGAGAGGAAAATGATGAGAGAGAACTCATGATGTGTTCTGGAAAGCAGTAGAAAAGTAGGAGTAGCATGGCATAAAGTTCATTGATGGACTGACATAAGACAGAATTCTGTTACTCCAGAGGATAAAAAATATACTACTCACAAGTATTTACTGTTTCTTAATCTCAAACCGAGTCGACGGTTGATCCATGCACGGGACCTCCCATGCATGGGAGAACTACTTTTCTCTCTGAAGCCCACCATGTATGACACTAGGCTGATGTTTTCTTCAGTGGTTCCAGTGTATTGGGGACTATGTGTTCCCTGTAATATGTGTTGTACTGCATTGTCATTAATATAGCATTCCCCTGTAATATATGTTGTACCGCATAGTCATTAATATAGCATTCCCCTGTAATTTGTGTTGGATAGTAATAATGGAGTTGGCTAGCCTATAATGATAAAGTCCACATGTGTGTAACCTCATTGCACTTTTTCATTTTAATGCTTATATTTCATATGTCTTAATGATCAATTATTATGCTTGGTGTGTAGTACTTCCTTGTACTAAATTCAGACGCGCCACCCGTAGTGTTAGTCCGTTGCAACTGTTTTTGTTCCATTAAGTAACTAGCGGCCTAAGGTCTTGTACCATTTCTTCTTTTTACTAGATATCGGATATTTTCAATGTAGACGAGATGGTTTGTGAGATATCACGTATTTTTTTCATCCCTTTTTTCGCATGTGGCGTATAGTCCCTCGGTTTCTACAAGTGTGCTCTGTTACCAATGCTTGCTTTTGTAATAAGGTGTGTTAAGACGGCTTAATGTATGAATGAGCTGTGATGTGATTCGCTTGTTGTCGTGTTGTAACCGATTTTCTTAATTTTGTGTCTTTGTTTTCTGTTGAGGTTCTTTCATCAGGTAACTAAGTGATTAGTATTTTTCAAGGGTTGCTAGGTAACTAATTTGCCTTTCTTTATAGCTTTTGGATTATCATGTAGTTGAAATGTCGAGATAATGTTGTCAGGTAAGTAATTTGCCTTCTTTGCTGGCCTATTATCACAGTATTTTGGTGTCTTACTACTTTGATTGTACAAGTTTCATTGTATTTGTTTCTTTGTGATATCTGCGTGTAGCTTCGGTTTTTTCATGTTTTTTTCTTTCTTTCTTCCCTTTTCAATGTGCGAACATCTTTGAAATTCATGAATATTTTTATTGAAATCCTGAATATGTTCTTACAAATTCGAGAATATTTTTTTGAAATCTTGAACATTTTTAGAATTCATGTACTTTTTTTTACAAATTCTTGAACATGTTCCTGAAACTCGTGAAGATTTTTTTGAATTGATGAACATTTTTTGAAATTTGGAAACAACTTTTTAAATTCAGGGTCATTTTTGAATTTTTATTTTATTTAAATTCGAGATTAATTTTGAAATCTAAGAACATTTAGAAAAATCATGAACATTTTTTGAATTATATTATTTTTTCAAAATCATAACTTTTTTTGTTTCTTGAACATTCTTTTTCAAAATCATGAACATTTTCTGATTTTTTTCCTTCAAAATCATGTCATTTTTTAATAAGCAAATAATTTCTCAAAATCAAGAACCGTTTTTGAACCTGTGAACATTTTATGATTTCCTATTTTTTCAAAATCATGAATATTTTTGTAAATTCACGAATATTTTACGATTTCCTGTACAGATGTTTTCAACAGTCGCAACTTTTTAAAAATCTCAAACTCTTTGAAAGAATAAAAAAGAAAAGCAAAAAATACAAAATGAAAAAAAATAAGGGTGTCCTGCCCCGCATCTATAATACATAAATAGTTGATCCCCACTATCTCATTTCTCTTGACATGCAGCCTATCCACCTCATCAACCTATCCACCTCATCTATCCTGCCATGTCATCACCTTTCTACAAAGTGCCTATTCGGTTTTTATCCCGTGGTTTGTTTTTCTGCCCGTTCAGTTTTCTGTTGCTAGCAAACTGGCGACCCATAAGTCTAGCGTACATGGCAGCCCATTCGTTTCCAGTCCTTTTGTTTTCTCCCACTAGCGAACTGACAATTAAAGCAGCCCACATCATAGATACTCATCAAATCCATAAGAAACGACTAGACAGGAACTGATCTAGGCGATCAAGATAAAAATGTGCCGTCTTCTCCCTTTCCTTGCATCTTTTTTGCCCTCTCTATAAGTTAGCTTGATCTCCACATTATCGCAATATTGCTTCTCCTCGCCATACATACGAACCATTCTAAAAGACCAGATGCATCGCATCCTCCACGGCTCCACCTCCCAGGCTCCCACCGCATTTCTCTAATGAACAAAGCAGCGCTTCGTCTGCGCATCTCATCTTCAGACGCAGCCGCCGGAATCCACCTCTGCAACGCACTACCATGTCACCACTCAAAGATGTGGCTCGATCTCGGCGGAATCAGGCCTCAACCTATTCAGGTGGGGTATTCCGGCGCGATCTCGACTAGGCATGGAGGCTGTCTCCGTCCGATGCGTGTTTATCGCCTTCAAGATTTCGTCTTCAAGGGCGGACTACAACTGCGGCGCACAGAGCATCGAGTGGTGGTGTCTCTCGTGACCAGCGTTGGCTGCAGGTGTTCTTCTTCGTCTGTAGCTTCGTCGTCCTTTGCGTATTGTACTGTTAGAGGAGTACTACCTTAATACAAGTTCAGTAATACTGCGATGTACCTTTCAAAAAAGAGAAGAGAAAGGTGTTGCCGGGGAGCTGCAGCGCCTCACCAATGCCCCGCATCGGCTTCGCCAAGCCGGGCTCCTCTGACCGTCCGCATCGGCTTCAGTCGGCTGAGGCCGCCTGTAACACCCACAGTGTCATGCTACAGTAACCCTCTCTGATTAAGCTAATCATTTTTTTCTAAAACAGTGCTTAATCACCTTTGTTCAATATCCCATTTCAAATTTCAGTCAATTCAAATTTAAGTGAAGTTTGAAGTTGCTCAAAAGTTGCTGGAAAAATGTTTATCATTTGCCAAAACTTTCATAACAATTATTTGTTAAGGAACACAACATCACTTTTGTGCAAAGATGAGCATTAGCAATTATAACAACACCAATTCAGCATTTTTAAATGCTATCCTACTTATGAAAAATATCAAATGAATTATTCTAGTCTCCAAAATATTTATGGTACTGTCTATAATCACCAGGAATTTAATGGGACTCCTCCCAAATTTTTCCTGAGTGAAATAGTTGACCAAATAATTCCCTTTTTCTCTCTATTAATAAAGGAAAGCTAAAACAGAAAAGGAAAACTGTTTAAAGTAAAAGAAAAGGAAAAGGGCCCACTGTTGGACTGGGCTCTACATGCACAATGCATAGGCCAGCCCAACTCTCCCGTCATCTCCTTTCTCTGTTCATGGAGATGGTGTGGCGCACATCCATGCCTCTGGTGGCGCCGTGTCGGCCATCCGCTCCTCCTGGAGATGGATAAGATCCACCCCAAGCGTCAAGGCAAACCCTAATCCCCATTGCCCATCCTCCTCGCTCGTTCTTTTCCCTCCTCTGTCGCCCGACCGCAATCGTCGTGCCGTCGCCGTGCTCGCGACCACTAGCCTCCCCGGTGCTCGGGAGGAAGTCGAGGAGCACTGTCGTCCTCTTCTCCGTCGACTTCAACCATCGGAGCAAGCTGGGAGGGCCTCGCGCGTCGCCATCGAGCTCATCACCATATCTGCATCTCGGTGCTCGCCGTCTTCAATTCGGCCTCGCCGGAGCCTCCCGAGCCCGCTTTGCACTTCTATAGGCTCATTGTGAGCCCCTCTGCCGATTCCTCGCCTCTCCTCTTCGAGTCCCTTGCCGTAGGAGCCCCACCCGAGTTAGTCCGCCGCGGTCGGAGCTTCGTTTCGACGTGCCTTGGTCGCGCTCCCGATCTACCTCAGGTCGTCCTTGAACACGCGTGCCTGGGTGAGTTCGCGCTCCCGCACGCCTCTAGCGCCCCACGGCCGCTCATCGCACTCCCGCACGCGTGAGCCCAGCCGTGCCACCCCTGCTACTGCGCTGCTGCTGTGCTGCCGGCCCTTGCTAGCTGTCGCCGCTGCTGCTCTATACGCTGCTGCTCTGGCCGCCTAGCACCACATCGCCGGAGGCCGCCACTGCCTCCCCTGCGCGTGCATGGCCAGTCCCGCCGCGCTCGCTGCTGCTGCGCAAGCTCGCGCCGGCCGCCTCCCCTCCCACTGGCCGCGCCGCCGCGCCCAACCAACCCGGCCCGCACCCGCCGCCACCTTCCCTCGTCGTGCCCCGCCTCTGCTGCTGTTGCCCGGGCTGCGCTGCTCGTGGTCCCCCTGCTCACGCGCTTGACCTCGCCAGGCCTTGCCCGCCGTCTTCACCCCCCCCCGCGAACCCACCGCCCACCGTGCCGACCGCCGCTCCGTTCCCCTGTGCCTTGCCTCCAAGCCCCGCGTCGCCCCGCTCGGCTGCCTAGTGCGCCCGGCCCGCGTCGGCGCTGCTCCCCCTCTGGCGCCGGCCTCGACCGGCGCTGCCCTCCTCCGGTGTCGCGCCCGCCGACGCCTCCGTGCGCCGTGTGTGTGTGGGTTGCGTGCGTGTGTGTGTTCTGTGTGTGAGGTGCCCCTGTCAAGTGGGGCCCGCCCCCTAAAAGATTAGGTAAAATAAATTAATAATAATTATATATAGTAAATTAATTAATAAATTAGTTAATTAACAGTTTAGTTAACTAATTTAGTTAATTAAGTAATTAACCTAAATGTGTCAATGACACATGGGCCCCACTGCCCACTTTGACCACTCAACTGGGAGTATTGACTACTGACTCAACAGTCAACAGGACCCACATGTCTTACACATACACACACTGCTGGGTACACTTTCGTGTACCCATAGCAGTTTCTGTTTATTAATATATGGATTTAAACTAAATCCAGGAAATTAGGAAGTCTTTTAAAAACTTTAGAAAATCATAGAAATTAAACCGTAGCTCCGATGAAAATGTTTTCTATATGAAAGTTGATCACAAAAATCGAACGAATCCGAATACACGTTCCGTTCATCTGTCACATGCCCCTAGCATGCTGAACATGAAACATTCCCCCTTTGGTCATCTGTCTGACACAGGTCCGGAACCGGGAATACCTTCCCGGTTGAATTCCCCCTTCACCTATAACATCTAGGTCCGCGTTAGAACACGTCTAGCTATTCCTGTTGTCCTGTTATGCACTCACTTGCTATGTATTTACTGTTTCTCCCCCCTCTTCTCTTCGGTAGACCCCGTGGCGGCTGCCGATGCCGCTGTGAACGACTACGTCGACGACGACCCCTCCTTGCCAGAGCCACCAGGCAAGCAAACCCCCCTTGAGCATTCCGATATCGCCCATTTCCTTCCCTCTCATGCTTGCATTAGAACTGCTACTGCTTTCTGTATGATCCTACTCTGATGCATAGCCTATTTTTGATACCTGCTTTCATACCTTACCTGCTTATCCTAAACTGCTTAGTATAGGTTGGTTAGTGATCCATCAGTGACCCCCACCTTGTCCCAGTTGCCTCGCTTTATGTTCGATGACTCGATCAACGTGATCGATGTCCAGGCCCCGACACCGCACATCACCCCCTAGTTGTACGACACTACAGAGTTACTATCGAGTGCCGAGGGTGAACCTCATACATCACTACTGATGAGATCTCTGTAGTGTAGCTATACGGTCGAGGTCATCGAGGGTGATTTCCTCCTTAACCACTTCTGTTACCGCTCTGTCATGCAACCCCTCAAGTGTGAACCTCGAGGATGGATCCTCTTACGTTCACCTTGATGATAACATCGAGTGGGATTCATCGGGGGTGATTCCTCGGGTTTTCCCCTTGGTGTTAGACACACAGTTACTATGGTTACTATGACTTTACACTGAGCCATGTTACTAAAGACGGGTCGACCCTGAGGGGTACCCGCGCGAGCTTAATTGCGAGTGATGTGGAGTCGGGTTGACCTGAAGGTGCCCGCGAGATACTTACGAGGCGTGGCCGGGCATTCTTAGCCCTTGCCGCAAGTACTCGAGACGGGGCGACGCGGTCACATCGATCGTGAGTCTCTGCTCGTTACCGCGCGTTCCTAATCCACTATGATTTGGATATTTGATCCGAGGGGCCTCTGGCCTGATAGCACTAACCATCACGTGGGCATAGTATGGGCGTTCTGCGTCGTATACATCAGCCGAAGCTTAATAGACGTCAGCGACTGAGCGGCGCGCGCCGGGTTGGACTGCGTAAGCTCCTGCCTTGTTGAAGGAGGTAGCTAGGTCTGCTCACCGGCCGCGTACGCAACGTGCAGGAGTTCCCGGGGAGATGGCCCATGACCCCTGGGGGCATAGGTTTAGTCCGGCGTGCCGGCCTCTCTATTAAGCCTAGGTCAGGTTGCGACGTATTGTTTGGCCGAGGCCGGGCATGACCCAGGAAAGTGTGTCCGGCCGGAGTTAATCGAGCGTGGTGGGTAAGTTGGTGCACCCCTGCAGGGAAGAAAACATCTATCGATAGCCTGTCCTACGGTAACGGACACTTGGAGTTGTATCCCGATCGATATAACTAGAATTGGATACTTGTGATGAGAACGGGATGGTGATGAGAACTGGAATGTGTTGCCACTTGGATAGTATGGCTCTAGGATTGCTTTCTCGCAGGGAGTCGAGAAAGGATCTCTGGCCGAGGTTGATAACACTTCTACTACTTTATTTTATACTACTTTACTCCCTCCTGTTGCTGCAAGATGGTGGTTTCCAGAAGATGCTAGTCTTCGATAGGCTAGGCTTTTCCCTTCCCTTCTGGCATTAGTCCACAGATGCAACCTTTTCCTTTGATACAGATGCATACTTAGTTTAGATCTGATATAAGTCTTGCGAGTACTTTAGATGAGTACTCACGGTTGCTTTGCTACTTCTTTTCCCCCATACCCGATTGTTGCGACCAGATGACAGATCTCAGGAGCCAGACGATGCCACTGATGACTACTACTACCCGGAGGATGCCTACTACTACGTGAAGACCGCAGACGACTAGGAGTAGTTAGGAGGCTCCCAGGCAGGAGGCCTTGCCTTTTCGATCGTTGTTGCTTTTGTGCTAGCCTTCTTAAGGCAAACTTGTCTAACTTATGTCTGTACTCAGATATTGTTGCTTCCGCTGACTCTTGTGTATTCGAGCTTATGTATTCGAGCCCTCGAGGCCCCTGGCTTGTAATATAAAGCTTGTATTATTTTAATTTGTGTCTAGAGTTGTGTTGTGGTATCTTCCCGTGAGTCCTTGATCTTGATCGTACACATTTGTGTGTATGATTAGTGTACGATTGAATCGAGGGCGTCACAACGCCCTCCACAATCCACTCCGCTCCATCGCAAGGCAACATGAACCTTGCTTCTTCCCGTCGTGAAGCCCCTTCAGTCCTTCCTTTGCTCTGGCGTGGAGCTCGGCGAGCCGGTAGGCGTGCCTTGTGTTGGGCGAGGAAGAACAGGACTCTTTGCAGTTGTTGGGATCTGCCTAATTAACTCGATCTTGCATATTGTAGGTACGAAATCAGCTACAAAGTAATTTAATCCAATCAGGTACAAAAACATATTTTAGTCAATGCTCCCAACAGCCAGAGCGTAAGTCACAGGACCAAGGTTCAGTTAACCTGTTGATAAAGTTAATAAATAACCTGTACCTCTTATCTCTTTCTCCTCCTCTGTTTATAGCTTAACACGGCTTGGTAATGACCAACTATACTTTCTGCGCAGCGTTTCGGTCACTCAAGTTTCATACATGTTTCGAAATGCATAAGGCAGAAACTGCTCTGCCTTTTCTTTCAAAAAAAAGTTATTAAATAGTTTACATGACTTAATGCCCATATATTTGCAGCCAAAAAAAATGTGATTTTGGATTCATCTCCATGGCCCATACCATGAATCATCACCTTGCCAAGATGAAGTTCATGTGCCTTTACTTTGTTCTTTCATACTCACCCGATTTTCCTTACTATTCATGCATTTATTATTCTATTTGTTCCATGCTTAAAGTATTGGAATTCCTGCTATTTATTTCCAATGGCCATTGGCACCTTTAGTCCTAGAACATCTATAGTTTTCAGACATAGTTTTTCTTCTCGAGATTAATTTTATGTCATTGTTTCTGAAGGAACCCACCTTTTAAGTTAATTCAGTATCTGTGCTCCTTTACTGCTCCTACTGCTTTCTTGGGAGATGCTTACTGAATTGCTTAGCACAAGCTTTAACACCGTGCAATTAATTTTTTATTAAGCATTTGATAGCTCAAGTGGTGCTATTCCAGTGCACTTTTTAGTTTTCGATGGTGCTCTTGCCGATTGTCTTAATGCCTTAGACACTTTCTTAAAAGGGAAAGCTTGCATTTCCCTCTGCCCTCTTACCTCCATGTATATGTACGTAGGTACCTTGTTTTGCCTCCTCAAGTAGGAGGTGATTGATATGTTGCTTTCACTTGCATCGTCATTTCTTGCAGGCACCTTCTATTTTCTTTCAGCTCCAATATTAATTGGATCTCTCATCAAAATATTCATTGGATCTGTCAATTGTGAAGTTCCATCTTCTTTACTTATATTCTACATGCACAATGTTACTGATCTCTGTCCAATCTCAGTGTACGATCTATCAGAATTTTCTATAGCTTGCATATAATGCCCAGATTCATTAGCCCATTCTAATATTTTGTAGAGATTTCATATTATCATTAGCAAGATGAAGCCTGAGTACGGTATCATCCCTTCATGTCAAGTATCCGCTACTACTATATGCATTAGTTTCGCCTCAGAACATACCCTTCTCATTTGGAAAGAGGAATATGTTCGTAGGTGTTCACACTAATTATTATACAAGCTACCAGAGATGTTAATGAAGACAGGAACAAACTAATGTATCCAATTTATTAGCAGATACAACTATGTGTTGCAACACACCCTATTTTTACACTTGCTTTTATATATGAACAAATTGTTATATTGTGTAGAACTTATGTAATAACATGGAGAAGATATATTTATGACAAGACTCACATATAATACACAATAAGTAATGGGAATTTGTACATAACCTTTCGTCGCATCTCCATTTGAGAATCCGGCTCTTAGAGTGTTTATATACAATATTACTAATGCAAATGATATGAGATTACTTATGCCATGACACTATATTTGCTATCTTTATAATTATACTGCAAGTATTATGTCCATTCCAAAAGAAAATCATCTTAAGATCATATATCCATCTTATTCAAACAAGTTATTCTATTTATGCATTACCACATGCGTAGGACTAAGAATTCCCGGAGCAGCGCGCGGGGGAATTATCTAGTATGGCCATATGGGAATGGCCGAAAACGCATGCGAGGGGAGGGGGTGCACGTTTCCAGAATATCCTATTTGCCGCTCGTTGCGGCAAGTTGTCGGGCGGACGCACAGGGAGAACGATCGAGGGTTCGCGTGTGGGCCGGCCCGTAAAATGTTTGGAAGATTCCAGTTTTAGGAACCTTCTCGCTTGTTCCCAGCCGTTTTTTTCCGGTTTGGGGAACCTTCTAGGAGCTTCCTAACACTTTTTTTTCTGTTTTTTCTTAGTTTTTCGTTTTCTTTTTTCCTGTTTAATTTTCCTTCTCTATCATTTCCTATTCATTCCTTTTCTACTTTTTCAAGTTTTCTTTTTCACCTTTTTTCTTTCTGTTTCATTTCTTTATTTTTCCTCGTCTTCACTTTTTCATTTTCAATAATTTTAAAAATCTTCAAACTATTCAAAATTTGTTTGCATGTAAAAAATATTCGTTCCTTACAAAAATGTATAAGTTTAAAAAAATTGTTTGCTTATTGAAAAATATGTTCAAATTTTTAAAAATATGTTCCGGTTTTAAAAATATTGTTCATGAATTGAAAAATGTTTGAATTTCCAAACTTGTTTGAGATTTTTAAAAAGTTTCTAAATTTTTAAATTTGTTCTTCAATTTCAAAAAATGTTCGTGCTATCTAAATTCCTTTCTTTCAAAATTTATTCTAGTTCTCAAATTTTGTTCACAGATTCAAAATATTCATAGTTCTCAATTTTTGTTCACAAAATTCAAAAATGTTCATGTTTTCAAATTTTGCTTAGGAGTTTGAAAAATGTTCCTCTTTCAAAATTTATTTGCAAATTTAAGAAAAATGTTTGTGTTTTCCAATTTTGTTCGGTAGTTTCAAAGTTGTTTCTATTTCAAATTTTGTTCGCAATTTTCAAGAATGTGTCTGTTCATAATTTCGTTTGGGAGTTCCAAAAAATGTTCGATTTTTTTTTTGAAAATGCTAACGAATTTGAAAAATGTTCATCTTTTTTTCTCGTTTTTCTGCTTATATTGTCCTGTTCCTTTTTCCTTTTTAGAATATTTCACAGTTCTAAAAAATGTTCTTGATTTGATAAAACTGTTCATATTTCTCAAAAAATGTTTTCATTTTCAAATTTTGTTCTGAGTTTTAAAAAATGTTCTTGTTTCAAAAATTGTTGACGGATTCCAAAACTATACGCATTTCCAAATTATTGTTCAAAGTTTAAAAAAATGCCGCCTTTAAGAAAAATGTGTTCACAAATTCAATAATGTTCATGATATTCAAAAAAGTGTTCAGTTTATCAAAAATTTGTTAGGATATTCAAGAAATGTTCAAGCTTTTTTCCTCTTCTCAAAGTTGAAAAGTGCTCGCTTAAAAAAACATATTTCCAAAATAATGTTCACGTTCAGAATTTGATAATATGGTCGAATCTATATTACCTTTAGCTTAGCGTGGCATTATAAACCAAGAAGCTCATCTATCTCGTTGGCTACGCTCGCGCATGAGCAACGAGAGGTCCCTGGTTTGATCCCTCCCTCGAGGACACTTTTGGGGGATTTTTCACTGTGTTACGCTAATGGGTCGGCCCAGCTGGAGTTGTGCTTGTGCGTCTGCTCGGCACTTTGCCGCAACGAGCGGCGCATAGAAACTCCCCGCGTTTCCTCCCTATTCAGCCTGTAGGGTCGACGAAATCACTACTCGAGGAGTACTTGTTGCAAAGATCACTTCAACTCCCCCAGTTGCGACAAGTGGCGCACATGCCGCCACTTGTCTCAACCTGGGAGTTTTCCCTTTTTCGTAGATCAATTTATTCAAAACGTTTTATTTCTCAAACTGTGCGTCCAAATCTCGAATCGCTTTCACTGTTGGATTCCTCGTATCGAGATCTTCAAAATTAGATTCCATGTTGATAGGTTTTGACGAACTTTTTTTTCCATAAAAAAACGGATGAAAAAACCGAACCGAGAGCACGGGTTTTTACCCTTTTCGAAAAAGGCACGCCCGTGCCTCTCACGAAATCACAACCGTGCTTTTCGCGGAAGCAAAAGCGTGACTCTCACGGAAGCAAAAGCGTGACTCTCGCGAAACGAAAAAAAGAAAACGTGTTTTTTTTTCGTTTTCGATGAGGCACGGCCGTGACTTTCGCGAAAGCACACCTGTGCCTTTCGGAGAAGCAAAACCGTGACTCTCATGAAAGAAAAAAAAACAGAAAACACATTTTTTTTTCTGTTTTTGAGAGGCATGGCCGTGACTCACGAAACCACAACCGTTCCTCTCGCCGAAGCAAAACCGTGGCTCTCGCAAAAAGAAAAAAAAAACAGAAAACGTGTTTTTTTTTCGTTTGCGAGAGGCACGGCCGTGACTCTCACAAAAGCACACCCGTGCCTCTTGCGGAAGAAAAACCGTGACTCTTCCGAAAGGAAAAAAACAAAAAACACATTTTTTTCGTTTCCAGAGGCACAACCATGACTCTCGCGAAAGCACAACTGTGCCTCTCGCGGAAGCAAAATCGTGACTCTCGCGAAAGGAAAAAAAGAAAACGCGTTTTTTTTCATTTTTGATAGGCACGGCCGTGACTCTCGCGAAAGCACAACCGTGCCTCTCGCGGAAGCAAAACCGTGACTCTCGCGAAAGAAAAAAAACCCAAAAAACGCGTTTTTTTTCGTTTTCGAAAGGCGCGGCCGTGAGTCTCGCGAAAGCACAACCGTGCCTCTCGCGGAAGCAAAACCGTGACTCTTACGAAAGGAAAAAAAATAGAAAACGCGTTTTTTTCCGTTTCCGAGAGGCACGGCCGTGACTCGCGAAAGCACAACCTTGCCTCTCGGGGAATCAAAACCGTGACTCTCGCGAAAGGAAAAAACCTGAAAATACATTTTTTTCGTTTCCGAGAGGCACGGTCGTGACTCTCGTTAAAGCACAACCGTGCCTCTCGCGGAAGCAAAACCGTAACTCTCGTGAAAGGAAAAAAAAGCAAAAAACACGTTTTGTTTTCGTTTTCGAGATGCACGGCCGTGACTCTCGCGAAAACACAATCATGCCTCTCGCGGAAGCAAAACCGTGACTCTCGCGAAAGAAAAAAACAACAGAAAACGTGTTTTCGCGCAAAAAAATTCAAAATTTTTTTGATCGAAAAGTTAAGAAACACTAGTGGAAAACCAAAAAGTTGAAAAACCCGAAAAAACCCGCTTAAATAGCCGAAAACGCGTGCGAAAAAATAAAAGAAAATCCGAAAGAAACACCCAAAGCGCGACACGTGGCGAATGACTGAGAGCACGTCAAGTGACGATGATCGTTATCGATCTCCAAACAAGGATGTTCAACAGTTGATTTGTGGGCCAAATTAGTAAAGTGCGTGAAGCAGGCCTCAGGAAAGTGCCTTGATCAGTAGAGGCCAGCCCAGATATTGGAGAGCTAGCCTGAAAAGAAAATCGTAGCATGTCCAATAGGAGGTCTTTGGGTTTTTCTTGACGCAGTACAGATGTAGACTCTCATATATACATACTCACTTACTTCTACGAATGTATGCATACACATTTTATCCCTATAAACACTTTCGAGAGACTCAACCGGCACATCATTTTAAGATTGACAAAATTGCCATTGATGCATTCATAGTCGATGGGAGGTCCCATGTGACATGTAAAAAAACCATGGTTTTGCTAGTTCCAAATTTTCTCCCGGGAAGAATGTATATCCATGTAGTGGACAAAGATGAACATATATGCTGCTAAATCTGACAGCTCTCCAGCCTCAGGTTGGCCTCTAAACCACATCAACATGCATGCATCACATGCGGATTGAATGATTACGCGTAATCGTGGACTGAATAATGGAGATGCTCACCATATGCGACTATACATTAGCTAGACACGCATCTGCACGGCTGCACCTGCATTATTGTCTCCCGCAATCCTCAGAGTAGAAGAAAAAGAGAGGTAAAAGAAGCTCCTCCAGATGATGGCTGGCTGTGGTTGCTATGAAGCCGTGAACTCAATTAGTTTCGACCTCCTTTTTGGGGACAGTGACATCCCAAAGCGACATCGACACCGACACCGATGATGAAGAAGGAGAAGCACCACAAGTTGAGAGCTGGGCAGGCAGGAAAAATGCAGCGTCAAGAGAAGAGAGCATCCAAGCAGAGCCTCAGCTCAAACCAAGCAAAAACAATTCAGTTTTGTTTCTTGGGAAGAGAAAGCAACAAGCAGCCATCAACCATTCGTAAGTGTTGGGAAGGTTAGGCCCACCTCAGCCTTGGCGCCTGCTCCATCATGGGCCCGACCTAATGGAATCTTTGCTTTGCTCTGTCTGCTTCCCGTGGCCCACCCTACGCACGCACACGAACAAGTTGCTGCCCCTCACTCATACTCCAATCCTCACAATTTTCGATAGCTATAGCTTCGCCAATCTTCTCAAAAAAGAAAGAGAAAAAAGAAAAAAAAGATAGCTTCGCCAATCCTCACAATTTTCGATAATTATTTTTTCTTTTCAATCGTCGCACTCACACAGTTGATTGATTGAACAGCACATAGGGCCCTAGTTGTATGGTGCATCTCTGTTGGCGATCCCTCGTATTATCATTGGCGCACAGAAAGTCCAGCTCCCAAATGAATCGACAGGACAGCACTTATTATTTCGTGAGGTCACCATCTGAATCTCCACTGGAATATATGTATTCCGAAGGTTCTTCTTCGCAAAGATCCTCTGGATCTACATAAAAATGATAACGAGAGGGAGGAATCAAATCAAAAAAGGAAAAGAAATATGTCATAAAGCTAATTTGCGCGGAAGTGTGGTCTACCTCGACCTATGGAAGTAAAATATGGTACTCGCGTGTAATACAAGATTCGGTCCTTGCACTGCATCTTTGTGATGCGACCACCATTTCCCACAGTCCCCGGGGAATAGAATGGAATCTCTGTAATTTTCAATCTTTCTCTATTTTAAAAGTTACTTGGCCCAGCACCCAAATTGTGTAAATCGGAAATCTTGTATATCCAATCTGAATACAGAGATAATATACAGTCTCAAATTCTCAATCCTTGGCACAAAGAGAAAATTTGAGGGATACTTTGATTCAAAGAACTTTCTTAGAAAATTATGATAGAGGACTGGAGGATTGAATCCTTGGAACTTTTTTTTATGTTGATTGTTTGACCTGGAGGATTGAATCAATTGGGTATTCTTTCAGGATCTCATTTAAAAACAGCATCTAGTCAAATCTCTTTGGAAACAACCATTTGTTTCTTGTATGGCCCAACCACTTATGCGCAACACAATTCTGTAGGATTCATACATGGTTTACAATTATGTGTTTTTTCTATTCCCAAATTTTGTAATCTTATCAATCAAAGAGACCCCGAGTGGGCATAACTCAGATGTTCTTTTTGTGTGTGAATAGTGTAACTCACATGGTTAGATTCCTTGTGAACGTGTGCTATATTTTCCTAGATTAATCCCGGACTCTTCGATGATGTTTGTTTAGTGGGGGACGATGTTTCCATCCACTATAATACACATGTGATGACTTCGTCAATCTCATGATTTGCCGGGCCAGAGTCTCGGATGTGCTCATGACGATAGGGTGTGTGTGAGTGTGTGTTCTATTATAGAGTAAGATATGCGTGCATGTTTGGGAGCATTTGCATTTGTATTGTGTTTCTCAAGAAGAAGAAAACAACTCCGAGTTGAATTCCATTCTAATCTAGATCCTTTTGTCTAAGAACTCAACGGTAAAAAAAATTGTATTTCATACCGGCATGGTGCAAGCATGAGTGACCCACCCCCGAGCCCGTCCCACCATCAACCCCTCCGGGTGAGGGCCTTTCTAGCCTCACCGGCCACCATATCCATCCTTTCCTTGCCTTACTTTCAGCCGTCGTCGCCGGCCTGTCTTCCTGCGACTTTACCCCAGTGGTTGTCCATGTTGGCAGCTTCGGATCCGGCCGGATCGCCGTGCGGATCTGACGTTGCGTCACCCTCTCTGTCCTCCGGAGAACGGTTCCAGGAGGCCTTGAAGGCGGGTGAGGCCATGGAGAAACCGTCGGCACTTCAAGGCGAGAGTGTGCGCGTTGCATCCATCGTGGTGGCTCGAGCTGCCACTGATGCCCGCATTCATGTTCAATGCGGGGGATTGCCCGCATGGCGATGTGACGTCCTTGCTCTGCCGCCCCTCCGGGTCTCCCGCGGCTCCCGCTGCACACCTTTAAGAGCCTGTGTGGGAGGATGAGTTGGGGACATGCCAGATGCGCGTCGGGGCGGAAAAGGCTCCTCTGCCTTCGCCGTTGTGACACCCCTTCCTCTTCCCCTCCCCGCCCCTCGTAAGCGACATCAAAACCCCCCACACCCTGTGGAAAGTTTGGGCCCCACCCAATGTTGGAAATATGCCCTAGAGGCAATAATAAATTGGTTATTATCATATTTCCTTTTTCATGATAAATGTTTATTATTCATGCTAGAATTGTATTGACCGGAAACATAAATACATGTGTGAATACATAAACAACAGTGTCCCAAGTAAGCCTCTTCTAAACTAGCTCGTTTATCAAAGATGGTTAAGGTTTCCTAGCTATAGACATGAGTTGTCATTTGATAACGAGATCACATCATTAGGAGAATGATGTGATGCACAGACCCAACCGTAAGCTTAGCATCAGATCGTTTATTTATTTGCTACAACTTTCTTCATGTCAAGTATCAGTTCCTTAGACCATGAGAACATGCCACTCCCGGATACTAGAGGAATGCCTTGTGTGCTATCAAACTTCACTTCATAACTGGGTGATCATAAAGGCGCTCTACAAGTATCTCTGAAGGTGTCTGTTGAGTTGCATGGATCGAGACTGGGATTTGTCACTCCGTGTGACGGAGAGATACCTCTGGGGCCTCTCGGTAATACAACATCACAAGAAGCTTCATGTGACTAATTAGTTTAGTCACGGGACCTTGTATTGCGGAACGAATAAAGAGACTTACCGGTAATGAGATTGAACTAGGTATGGAGATGTCGATGATCGAATCTCGGGCAAGTAACATACCGCAGGACAAAGGGAATTGCATACGGGATTAACTGAATCCTTGACATCATGGTTGAACCGATGAAGATATTCATTGAATGTGTAGGAATAATATGGGCATCCAGGTCCCGCTATTAATTATTGACCGAAGAGGTGTCTCGGTCATGTCTACATGTTCCCGAACCCGTAGGGCCACACACTTAACGTTCGGTAGCACTAGGGTAGTATTGAGCTATTAATAATGTGTAACACCCCCAGTGTCATGCTACTGTGACCTCACACTAATGGTGCCGTGTCATCAAGTTTGACTAAGCCAAATTGCCCGTTGATAAAAATCAAAGACAAATTCAAAATTCAA
The DNA here is from genome assembly GCF_018294505.1 of Triticum aestivum. Classification (NCBI taxonomy): domain Eukaryota; kingdom Viridiplantae; phylum Streptophyta; class Magnoliopsida; order Poales; family Poaceae; genus Triticum; species Triticum aestivum. The sequence continues at coordinate 397,124,704 of NC_057797.1, read as the reverse complement.
ATTGCAAGTGAAAATTGAAGTTCACAAACATGGTTGGAAAATAGTTCATCATTTAGCAAATATTCCATAACACACAAGCACACACACACACGCATGCACTCTGCCTCCGACACACCCGCGAGTACACAATGGAGCACATTTGTAAACGAAGAGGCAACTTACATGATAATTTGACCCTTTACTTTCTTCACTTAATAGTGGAGGGTCGGGGACCACACGTGAGCTATACAAAGTGCAACCTGGAAGCGGGAGCGTGTTATTGATCGAGCTTTCTTTCCTGGTACGTTAAAAAAAGATTCATCCACCAGTTTTCATTTCTTTTTTTCGGGAACACGCGTATTCTATTTAAAACCACTGCTATGGAGAGATATTTTTTACTCCATTGTATATGTAGCCTCATGTTTGATAGGGTTTCCCGCGTCGCTCTCTCACCCTCTTGATATCTAAACAAGACGATAGTGTCCACTATCTCTCTCCTCACCGGTGGTCACCGATCCAGCCGGATTCCGTCCGCTGCGGCAGGTGAGGAGGTGCATCATTGACGTTATCGCCGTCGGCGATGGATGAAGCCGATGTGCATCGTCCTCTCCGAGCCAGCGCTGGCGCGACGAAGGTCCTCCGTGCCCTTGTTCACTGCCGTCGTGTGGGTAGTTCCCGCCCGCCCGCCTAAGCCACATCTCACCCACTTGATGTATAACTTCTTTTGGATTTCATGCTTGATTGTACTGGTCCAGCTCCCCAGGTCGCCACATGCAGGTTTTCTTTGATACCACTACTCCCCAACTCCCCATGTACAGTAGCTAGGGTTCGTCGACTGGTCCAACATCACCTAATTTTTACTTAGGGGAAAAGCCACTCCAAAAGTTGTGGTTTATGCCTCGGTGGAGGTATACATGTTGTTTTTTACAACTGTACTTGGTGGTTGTGCGGTCATTGTCCATATGATCCTATTGTTGCTGCTAATCTAATACTATCACTCTTAAAATGAAGCAATGCCCATGTTAAAGTGACGTCCCTTTTAAGTAACAGATTTGCTAAAGCACAACTACATGTGCTCTAAGTATTGCACATCTAATTCCTATGTGATTAATTTTACGCTAAGATTCATGCAATCATTTTCTTTTGTCCTTTTTCCTTTTCTTTCTAGATTGATTGAGTCACTTAAGATGTGTGATAACTAGGGCACATCTAGACTTTAAGTAATGTTGCTTGCTACTTGTGAATTGCGTTGGGATTTCTCCGAAGAGGAGAGGATGATGTAGTACAGTAGAGATAAGTATTTCCGCCAGTTAAAAACCAAGGATATCTATCCAGTAGGCAAACCACACAACACCTCGTTATCAACACCTGCACACAAACAACAAATCCTCGGAACCCAACATGAACAAGGGGTTGCCAATCCCTCGACGGTTACGTGCAAGATTAAATTGTGTAGTAATTGATAGATAGATTGAACAAAAATACAAAATAAAGTACATAAATAAAAAGTGCAACAAGGTATTTTTAGGATTCTTAATATATGATAGAATTAGACCCCGGGGCCATGGTTTTCACTAAAGGCTTCTCTCTCGAAAATAGCATACGGTGGGTAAACAAATTACTGTTGGGCAATTGACAGAAAAGCAAATAACCATGACGATATCCAAGGCAATGATCATGTATATAGGCATCACGTGCAAGACAAGTAGACCGACTCCTGCCTGCATCTACTACTATTACTCCACACATCGACCGCTATCCAGCATGCATCGAGTATTAAGTTCATAAAGAACGACGCCTTAAGCAAGATGGCATGATGTAGACAAAGTAAACTCATGCATGAATAAACCCCATCTTTTTATCCTTAATGGCAACGATACAAATACGTGTCATATCCCCTTCTGTCACTGGGATTGAGCACCACAAGATCTAACCCATTACAAAGCACCTCTCCCATTGCAAGATAAATCAATCTAGTTGGCCAAACCAAATCAATAGATCGGAGAGAAATAAGAAGCTATAACAATCATGCATAAAAGAGTTTAGAGAAAACTCAAATAATATTCATGGATAATCTAATCATAAACTCACAATTCATCGGATCCCAACAAACACACCGCAAAATGTGATTACATCGGATAGAACTCCAAGAACATTGAGGAGAACATTGTATTAAAGATCAGAGAGAGAGAGAGAGATATCTAGCTACTAACTATGGACCCGTAGGTCTGTGCTAAACTACTCACACATCATCGGAAGGCCAGCACATTTGATGTAGAGCTCCTCCGTGATCGAACCCCCTCCCGTAGAGTGCCGAAAAAGGCCTCCAGATGGGATCTCGCGAGAACATGAACTTGCAGCGGCGGTAAAAGTATTTTGGCTGGCTCTCTGTTGGCTTCCCGATTTTAGAGAATTTATAGAGGCAGGGTTAGGTCAAACGGAGCCACATGGGCCCCATGAGCCAACAGGGCGCGCCCTGGTGCCTCGTGGTCCACTGCTCCATCTTCTCGTCCCCTCCTGAAGCTTCCAGGGTCTCCTATGTATAGAAAAGAATCTCCAAAAAGTTTCATGGCATTTGACTTTGTTTGGTACTGATATTCTGGAAAACCAAAAACAGGCAAAAGAAACAAGCAACTGGCACTGGGCACTAAGTTAATAGGTTAGTACCAAAAAATGATATATAATTGCTTGTAAATGCATATAAAACATCCAAGGTTGATACTATAATAGCACGGAACAATAAAAATATATAGATACGTTGGAGACGTATCAAGCATCCCCAAGCTTAATCCATGCTCGTCCTCGAGTAGGTAAATGATAAAAACATAATTTTTGTTGTGGAATGCTACCTATCACATTCATCCCGAAGAGGAGAGGATGATAAAGCACAACAACGGTAAGTATTTCCCTCGGTTATGAAACCAAGGTTATCAATCCAGTAGAAGAACCAAGCAACACTATGTAAACAACACATGCACACAACCCACAAAAACTTGCAACCCAACGCGTAAGAGGGGTTGTCAATCCCTCCTCGTCATTGAGATAGATTAAATTGTATGAGATTGGATAAATAGATCTAGAAAAAAACACAAAATAAATAAATAAAAAGTGCAGCAAGATATTTTTTTGGATTGCTGGAATAATAGATCCGGAAACAATATGATAGGAAATAGACCCGGGGGCCAAAGATTTCACTAGAGGCTTCTCTCAAGAAAAATAGCATACGGTGGGTAAACAAATTACTGTTGGGCAATTGATAGAAGATCAAGTAATTATGACGATATCCAAGGCAATGATCATGTATATAGGCCACGTCCAAGATAAATTAGTAGACCGACTCCTGCTTGCATCTACTACTATTACTCCACACATTGACCGCTATCCAACATGCATCTAGTGTATTAAGTTCATGGAAAAACGGAGTAATGCAATAAGAACGATGGCATGATGTAAACAAGATCTATTCATGTAGGAATAGATGCCATCTTTTTATCCTTAATGGCAATGATACATGCGTGTCATGTCTCCTTCTGTCACCGAGATTGAGCACCGCAAGATCGAACCCATCACAAAGCACCTCTTCCCATGACAAGAAAAATCAATCTAGTTGGCCAAACCAAACAAAAGTTTCGAAGAAGAAATACCAGGCTATAAAAATCATGCATATAAGAGTTCAACAAAGACTCAAATAATATTCATAGATAGATCTGATAATAAACTCGCAATTCATCGGATCCCAACAAACACACCACAAAAAGTCATTACATCAAATAGATCTCCAAGAACATCGAGGAGAACATTGTATTGAAGATCAAAAAGAGAGAAGAAGCCATCTAGCTACTGCCTACGGACCCGTAGGTCTGTGGTGAACTACTCACGGTTCATCGGAGGGGCAAGGGTGCTGATGAAGAACCCCTCTGTGATCATTGCCCTTCCGTCAGAGTGCTGGAGAAGGCCTCAAGATTGGAGCTTGTGGTTCTGGAACTTGTGGCAGCTGGAATTGTGTTTTGTCGACTACCCTAGGATTTTTGGAATATTTGAGTATTTATAGAGTTGAGAGGCAGTGGAGGGGGTGCCTGTGGGCCCCAATACCCGCCAAGGCACGCCTGAGGGCCCTGGCGCGCCCTAGTGCCTAGTGGGCCACACAGAGCCCCTCTAGTGCACATCTTGGGCTTCCTGGGTGTCTTTTGGGCAGGAAAAAACCTCCAAAAAGTTCTGTTGCATTTGGACTTCGTTTGATATGGATATTCTGCAAAGTAAAAAACAAGCAGAAAACAACAACTGACACTGGGCACTATGTCAATAGGTTAGTCCCAAAAAATGATATAAATTTGGTAGTAAATGCGTATGAAACATCCAAGAATGATACTTTAATAGAATGGAACAATAAAAAAATATAGATACGTTGGAGGCGTATGAGCGTCTCCAAGCTTAATTTCTGCTCGTCCTTGAGTAGGTAAATGATAAAAACAGACTTTTTGATGTGGAATGCTACCCATCATATTTATCACATATTCTTTTCTTCTGTAGCTTGGACATTTGGACTTTAGATGATTCAAAGCAATAGTCTATAATTTGACATGAAGACTTCAATACTCATGCATATCAACAAGCAACCATGTCCTTCAAAATATCAACACCAAAGAAAGTTGTCCCTAGCCCATTATGCTCAATCATTGATCCATTCATGAACCACACTCAAATATTAGCTACATCCAATGCTAAAGTATGATAATAGTGCTCCCTAGTTGGTGCTTTATAAGAGAAGATGGAGACTCAATAAAAATAAAAATTGCATAAAAGTAAATAGATAGGCCCTTCGCAGAGGGAAGCATAGATTTGTAGAGGTGCCAGAGCTCAAAACTTAAATTGAGTGATAAAATTGTTTTGAGAGGCATGCTTTTCCCGTCAACGAAAACGAGTGAGAATTCCCAATACTTTCTATGCTAGATACATCATAGGCGGTCTCCAAACATAAAATAAAGTTTATTCCTTTTTCCACCATTCTTTCACAATCCATGGCTAGCCGTATCCACGGGTGCCTTCCATACCAATACTTCCCAAGGAATTTATTATTGACAACATAAAGTAAATTTCTTTTTCAATTCGGGACTAGGCATCCCTATTACCTTGCCACACTCTTGTGCAATGACAAGTGAATAAACACTCGTCTTGAGAATTACACATCTAGCATGAAAAATATTAACCACCCTGTGTCGCTTCATGAGTGGTACGGGCACACAAAAAGGAAATTCATTTTGAAAATTAGAGTTGGCGCATACCAATTTACTAGGAATGACATGGAAATACCGCATATAGGTAGGTATGGTGGACTCATTCGGCACAACTTGGTTTAACGAGTTTGGATGCACAAGCAGTATTCCTGCTTAGTACAAGGGAAGGCTGGCAAATAGATTGAGAAGCAACCATCCAAGAAATGAAAACAATCATAAGCGAGCATTAAACAAAACTAACACCGAATAATGCAGCATAAGTAGGATGTAACTTCATTGCATTACTATTGACTTCTGTTCTTGCATACGGAATCACAAACCCTAACACCAATATTCTTACTAAAGCACAATTACTCACCAACATGACTCACATATTACTATCTCCATATCTCAAAACTATTTTAAAGAATCAAGTTTTAATATCCAATGATCTTCATGATAGTTTTTATTATCCCTCTTGAATATCTATCACTTTGGGACTAGTTTCATATATTACCATTGCTTATAACAAGCTCGCAAACACATCTAAGTGAAGAACAAGAGCATAAATATTTCTTCAAAATTTCCAACTCTCAAAATAATATAACTGAAGCATGAGAGAATATTTCTTCAAATTTTTACGAACTCTCAAAATAATCTAGGTTAAGCATCAGAGCATTTATCCAAAAATTAAACAACCACCATGCTGAAAAAGGTATAAGTGAAGCACTAGAGCAATTCCATAGCTCAAAAAATTTAAGTGAAGCACACAGAGCAATTCTAACAAATCATGGCATCATTATGGCTCTCTCAAATAGGTGTGTTCAGCAAGGATAATTGCGAGAAACTAAAAACAGAAAGAAGCAAAGATTCATATAATACAAGACGCTCCAAGCAAACTCATGATATGTGACGAATAAAAATGTAGCTCCAAGTAAAATTACCGATGGTTGTTAGAAGAAAGAGGGGATGCCTTCCGGGGCATATCCAAGCTTAGTTGCTTGGTTCTCCTTGAATATTTCCTTGAGGTGCCATGGGCATCCCCAAGCTTAGGCTCTTTTCACACTACTAGGGAAAACCTTATACATAGAATGTTACCAGTAGCGCTTGTTAAAATGAGGCGCTACTGCTACTTAGCAGTAGCGGGTCTGCTAGAACGGCGCTACTGTTACCCGCTTAGCAGTAGCACGGCAGGAACAGAACGCGCTACTACTATAATTGCCACACCATTCCCGACGTGCTAGGTATAATAGTAGCGCCCTTCTATGAACAACGCTACTACTATGGATTTTAGCAGCAGTGCGTTTTGCCTCCCCACGCTACTGTTAAAGCTATTTTCTCCTAACCCCCCGGGCGGCCTGATACCCTCTCCTCTGCTTCCTCCCCCAATTCTCCTCTACTATTCCTCGTCGCCTCCGCCTCGCCGCCGTCTCCCCGACCCCGCCTCACCTCCGCCTCGCTGCCGTCTCCCCCGACCCCGCCTCGCTGCCGTCTCCCCCGACCCCGCCTCGCTGCCGTCTCCCCCGACCCCACCTCGCCGCGCCTCGGTGTCGCCGTCTTCCCCGACCCCATCTCTCTCCCCGCCCTCTGTAAGCACTCTCCCCTTCCAATCCCTCTTCTCTTCTTAGTATGAACCCTAGCTATTTAGTGCTAGTTAGTATGAACCCTAGGCTATTTTTAGTGCTAGTTAGTTAATTACTTATATGGTATTTAGGGCAGTAGTTCCTAGGTACTAATTAGTTAGTAAGAACTAGGTAGTAATTAGGTATTATTTTATTTTTATTTATAGTAAGTTTATTTTTAGTAAGAACTAATTTCATTAATAGATCTCGTTAGTAAGAACTTGTTGCTATTTTTTTAGTTAAAGCAACTTTTCTCACATCGACGTGGACGATGCCTATCCCGCATCCTCGTCGTCGAGTCGGTGGAGGACGACACCTGCTTGACCAGATGGGCCATGTCCGGGACTGGGCTCCGCTGGGGTGGTACTGGGAGGCGCTACCTATCGGGGGCGCAGGTTGGTGAGGAGCCAGCCTGTCGTTGACCCGAACCTTCTTTGGTGGCGGTCGCGTGGGCCAGTGACGGTCCAGAGGCTCGAGGACTCCACGAAGGTGGTGAGTCACCGTGTCAGTGAGGAGGACGCGCACGTCCGTCGCTACTTGTTTGCGTTGGAGCACAGGTTCTCCAATACCTGGCAGGTTCTCCAGGGATCTCACTGGAGCTATGATCCCGTGATGGTTCCTTCTCTGTGGGTGTCCACCGCCCGCGCCGATACCCGTCGTGTGCTAGGGTTTTAGTTGTATTAGTGATGTTATATGTATGACACTATTTGGGATGTATTAGTGATAATATTCGACGATGTACGGACGCATGAGATGATTTACTTTTGCTTATTGAATGCATGCTAATTTGAGTCCTATAAGATATTTTGAAATGTATATCTTGTGTTGCTCAATATCCAAGTGGCCGGTCATGTTTGCAGGTTACACCTCCGAGTGGCCTATGTTTTGCCGGAGTGTTGATTCATTTCCGTTCCGGCAAATTTCAGGCGCTCGATATGTCCTATTTTAGCAAAGGTCATGCCGGATTTTTCCGTGAATTTTGGCATGACTTGTGCCAGAATATGTAGGAAATATCGAGTGCCCCGGATTTGTGTGTTGAGTATCCTGGTAGTTGTCTTCGATCGATTTTCAATTAATGTTTTAACTATGAACATAGGAAATGTCTGATGACGAAAAGGATTTTGGTATTTGCAAATACTGCGAAGACGAGCGCGGCCTGTGCGACGGAATCTTCCTAGATGATGATAGGCGCTTCAGCATCAAGCTGGACGAGAACTTCGAAGTGGATACAGTAAGTCACAACGACAAGTCTTTTTTCGTAATTAAGCATGACATCTGCTTTGCTTCAACTTATATTTTTTTTACTATTGTACTAGCGTATCCCCTGCCATGCAAGAATTTTTGTATTGGATAAGATAGGTTTCAGTCATACTTTGGAGGTAAAGAAAGTTTACTTGAAGACCGAGCCTGGTTATATTTTCCACGCAAAATTATACAATTCAGACGACTACACCTATTTTGGATGCAAAACATGGCGAGCACTATGCAAGACTTATGCATTTGAGCCTGATATGGTTATCACCTTTGATATTCGTCCGGAAGATGATATTGAAGGTAATACCGACATCTGGGTCGATGTGCAGACGCCTCTAGTTATACCATTATGTAAGTTTCTCAATCATATTTATGTCTTCGATATTGTTTATTCAAAAATATTAGACAACTAATTTGTATTGTCAGCTTATTTCGGTGCAAGCAAACATGTCCAGGGCTTGGTAGACAGGACCTACTACTGTCCCGAGGCTGAACTCAACTGCGAGGAGCTAAGCCATTATGTTTCATGGCTTGAGGATCTTGATACTGTCAAGACAAATTTTCTTCCTGCATTTAGAAATGTTAGTACTGAAAACGTGCGACCAATAGTGTTCGTAATGAACTACGGTCACATCTATTTAGGAAGGATGGTAAGAGTTTTACTATTTTTCCTCAGTGCATCTTTTCCATACATTATTTTTGAAGCTAAACTTCATTGCTAAGTATGTTACCATACGATGTTCTTCAACAGGGACTCCCGATGAATGTTGTGCCTTATGGGTTCGAGACTAAAGGTACTATGAGTATTATTAGCTTACGGCCAAGATATCCTACAGATTACTTTAGTGCATTCAAGATTAGCAACGGATGCTTAATAGTGCAAGACTGGACCAAATGTGTGATGGAGAAGCGTAGAGAAGTACTAGGGGCAGCAAACAGATGCGCTACCCATGATTAGGATACAGGTTCATCTGCATGCTCCAACTTGATCAAGGAGGAGAGCTACACATGTTTTATGTTATTTTACCTAAGAGAGAACAGCAGGAGTGATTAGCTAGCTAGAAATGAGTTTGAGGATGATGATGTGCTACACTATTACTATGATGATAAAATAGCTAGTGTTGGTGGTAATGACTATGATGATTATTATTAGCTAGTGTTAATGGTGATTAAATAAATACTGTTGATGGTAATGATTATGATGATGATTAAATAGCTTGTGCTGGCGGATTAGATTCAAGTGGAGGCAACATGTGGTGCACATTGAAAGTACTAGTCCAAACTAGATCAAGTTTGGATTAGTAGTATACTTTTGACATGCACCACATATTGCCTCCACTTGAACCTAATCCACCTTCATTTGACACACTGTTATGGACATAATGATGTAAACCTCATAACTGGTATTGTACCAATATTCGTCCTATGGCGCATAAATACACTAAAAATAAAAAAATTAAAAAAAGAATACTAGTAGCGATGGCGAGAAAACACGCTGCCAGTAGTTACATTAGTAGTAGCGCGGGAGTAAACAAACGCTGCAGCTATTTTCCCTAGCAGTAGCGCGTGCGGGCACGCGTTACTGCTAAGCAATAGCTGTAGCGCCTTATTAGTAGCGCGCCTACCTGCGCTACTAGTGAGCACAAAACCCGCGCTGCTGCTAGCCTTTTCCCTAGTAGTGTCACCCCTAATTCCTCCATCCATTGTGATCTCACCCAAAACTTGAAAACTTCAATCACACAAAACTTAACAAAAACCTTCGTTAGATCCGTTAGTATAATAAAGCAAATCACCACTTTAAGTACTATTGCAAACCCATTCATATATTATTATTGCATTATACCTACTGTATTCTAACTTTAACATGGCTTATACCCCTCGATACAATCCATAGATTCACCAAAATAGGCACACAATGCAACAGAAATAGAATCTGTCAAAAACAGAATAATCTGTAGTAATCTGGACTTTTACCATACTTCCGTAACTCCAAAACTTCTGAAAAATAAGGACACCATAGGCAATTTGTATATCAATCTTGTGTAAAAAAATTCAACATTTTATCACGCTTATGTTATTTTTAACAATTTTGATACTGGGCGTCAAAGTTTCTGTTTTCCAACAAGATCAAGTTAACTATCACCCAACATGATCCTAAAGGCTTTACTTGGAAAAAACACTAATTAAAACATAAAAAACAATCACAACAGTAGCACAATTGTGTCAACACACAAAAACAGAAAGAAAAAGAGAGAGAAAATATTTTATTCATTGGGTTGCCTCCCAACAAGGGATATCGTTTTATGCCCCTAGCTAGGCACAATGCATATATTCAAGTATTGTAATAAAAATGCGGGAGATCATCCATTCTCATCTCATACTCCCTCCTTTCAGCAACAAGTTTCCTTCATGGCAAGCAAAAATAATCAAACTGGCTAAATTTTAATAGGGTACAGATCTTTATATGTGATGGCTATCTCTTCATTATAAACATTCCTTTGAGTATACTACCTAAGTTTATCTCTAAGCACAAACCCCAATTCATCATTTTGTATAGCAATCTTATCATTTTGTTCAGAGATTTTATCAATCAAAACAGATGGGGGATCCTTTTTCCTTAGATTTTCATTGTAAGCAGCATAATCAGAGATTGTAATCTCCTTATCTCTTCTTGATTAAAAATAATTTCTTCAATAGGGGGACAACCACAATTGATATTATAATGAGCAAAAATTTCGCGTGCTTCCTTCATAATATGCCCAAATTCATAAGCCAAAAATATTGCGGTGACACGTTTAAAAGAAGGATCATGAATATTTGAGAATTCTAAGAAGATCCATTGTATGAAAGGATGCATGTGAACATATTGTGTTTCAAGTTCAATTATAAGCAAAGATATTGCATCCGCAAGACTAGAAGTTTTGTTAAGGATTGACCCCCCTAGCATAGGTAATGTGCCGGCGCAAGTAAATAAATCTTGAATAACTCGTTTTCCAATAATACTATTGCTACCTACGAGGAGTCTTTTGGTATGCATGATAGTAGTTTCCTCTTCATGAGGGCCATCAACATCATCAAAATTTTCTTTAGCAACTTCATGAGTATTTTCTTTATTTCTCGTAAGTTTCAAAAGAACAGACTAATTGTCTAAAGAGTTGGCACTAGTTGGAAAAACATTACTAATCTGTTTAGATCTAGACATGATAATGAGAGCAAACAAGATCACAAGCAAACAAAATATCGAATGAGAAAAAGGCAAACAAAAAATATTTTTGTATTTTCGCAAAAAACGTTTTAGAAGTGGGGGAGGTGAAAACAAGAGGCAAATGGAAAATAAAGTAATTGCAAGGACACGAGATTTTGTGCATAGGAACCTGTTAGATGTTGATGATGTCTCCCCCGGCAATGGCGCCAGAAATTCTTCCTGATTGCTTGTATCTGCATTGGTAATTCCCCGAAGAGCAGAGGATGATGCAGCACAACAACAGTAAGTATTTCCCTCAATTATGAAACCAATGTTATCAATCCAGTAGGAGAACCAAGCAACACTATGTAAACATCACCCGCACACAAACCACACAAACTTCCAAACTAACGCGTAAGAGGGGTTGTCAATCCCTCGGTATTGAGATAGACTAAACTGTATGAGATTGGATAAATAGATCTAGCAAAACCACAAAATAAAATAAATAAAGAAAATGCATCAAGGTATTTTTTTGGATTTTTGGAATAATAGATCTAAAAACAATATCATAGGAAATAGACTCGGGGGGGGGGGGCGTAGATTTCACTAGAGGCCTCTCTCGAGAAAATAGCATACAGTGGATAAACAAATTACTGTTGGGCAATTGATAGATGAGAAAATAATTATGGTGATATCCAAGGAAGTGATCATGTATATAGGCATCACGTCCAAGATTAGTAGACCGACTCCTGCCTGCATCTACTACTATTACTCCACACATCCACCACTATCTAGCATGCATCTAGTGTACTAAGTTCATGGGAAAATGGAGTAATGCAATAAGAACGGTGACATGATGTAGACAAGATCTATTCATGTAGGAATAGACCCCATCTTTTTATCCTTAATGGTAACGATATGTGCGTGTCATGTCTTCTTCTGCCATTGAGATTGAGCAACGCAAGATCGAACCCATCACAAAGCACCTATTCCCATGGCAAGAAAAATCAATCTAGTTGGCCAAACCAAACCAAAGTTTCAGAGAATACATACGAGGCTATAACCATCATCCATACCAAAGTTCAACGAAGACACAAATAATATTCATAGATAGATCTGATCGTAAACTCACAATTAATTGGATCCCAACAAACACACAACAAAAACTCATTACATCAAATAGATCTCCAAGAACATCGAGGAGAACATTGTATTGAGGATCAAAAAGAGATAAGAAGCCATCTAGCTACTGCCTACGGACCCGTAGGTCTGTGGTGAACTACTCACGCATCATTGGAGGGGCAAGGGTGATGATGAAGAACCCCTCCGAGATCGTTGACCCCTCCGGCAGAGTGCTGGAGAAGGCCTCTAGATTGGATCTCGTGGTTCTGGAACTTGCGGCGGATGGAATTGTGTTTTGTCGACTCCCCTAGGGTTTATGGAATATTTTAGTACTTATAGAGCTGAGAGGCAGTGGAGGGGGAACCTGTGGGACCCACTACCCACCAGGGCACCCCTGGGGGCCCTAGCACGCCCTGGTGCCTAGTGGGCCCCACAGGGCCCCTCTGGTGCACATCTTGGGCCTCCTGGATATTTTCTGGGCAGAAAAAAATCTCCAAAGAGTTTCGCTGCATTTGGACTTTGCTTGATATGGATATTCTGCAAAGTAAAAAACAAGCGGAAAACAATAGCTGGTGTCGAGCGCGTGGGACTGGGGGTACCCAGAGCCGTCTGCCTACGGCCCAAGGCATGACGCTCGGTGTGAGTCCGGTACGGCCCATCTTCAAAGCTTCAAGAGCAAGATCCTCACAAAGGCCCCCGCCTCTCGAGGCACCCAACGATGAGCTTCCCAGGAGCTCCCGAGGCCTCGTGCTAGGCGGTATGCACAACCTTCCTCCCAAGGCCTTCTCGCGGGTGGATGCTCCAAGGTCACCAAGTCCTGCCTCGCGGTGCACGTGGGCGACGCGAACCACGACGAGCGGTGCCAGAGCCATGCCAGCATGCGCAGATGGTGGAGCTTTCCTCTTTCGTGCTAAGGGAGCACGACAACTCGCTGGTTCCCAAAGTAATCTCTAAAGGTTGCCACTCCGGTAATAGAAGACAGGTCATTGCCGAGCTCACCGACGCATCATGTCCAGAAGCTTTAACAGGAGGAGACTGCTTTTTCTAGGATAAGTTGTAATGCTGCCCCCCTTCGAATTTGGCCATTGTGGAAACCCTTCCCGCCTAGAGTTTTGGGGGGAAGAGGTCAAGGCTAGTATAAGTAGAAGCCAGTCATCACAGCAAGCAAGATCGAAGGCTGAGGAGATCGAATCCTGAGGAGATCGAGTCCAGAGGCCTCCAAAGGTAGTCCACACTTGTACTCGCTTATTCATCCTCCCCCGCAAGGTAATACACACAAAACAGGAGTAGGGTCTAACACCACAAGGTGGCCCGAACCTGGGTAAACTGTCGTGTCTCTGATCCTTCTTCCCTCTCGCTTGAGCACGTCGGAGCAGTGCCGTGAGGTAGTGAGCAGAGAGGCCAAGCATAGCGAAGTTCTGTGAGCACATATCAGAGTTCGAACCTTTCTTGGGTCCGCGAAGCACCTGTTCCAACATTTGGCGCACCAGGTAGGGGTGTCCCTAAGTTCTTCCACCACACTCAGGTCTCTGCTTCACCGCCACCATGGCCGACGCTCGACATGCTCGTTCCTAGTGTCGGGCGGCTCGTGTCGCCCAGACGGCGCCCGTGGGCCGCGGTGGCCACCGCCACTTTGCCTCGGGCGTGGCCAATGCCGCTACTGACCCTGCCGCCTATGAGCGTCAGGACTCCTCCCTGCACCCTTTCATGCATCAAGACAGCCACACCGCCACGATGTCACGCACCGCTGCTACGGGCTCGTCCTCCCATGGTCGTCGGGGGCCGATGAATGCGCAGGCCGCGCTGCTCATGGCGCGCGAGCTGCTGCGTTACCGCCTGGCCTATGAGGGCTATGATGCCTGGCTTGGGCGCATCACCGAGCTTGTCAACACCGTGGGAGAGGCCCGGGTGCTCTCTCACTCGCTCCGCCCTCTGCCATCCCAGGTTGCACCGTCCCACACTGGAGATGTGGTGCATGGGGCACATCCACCACCTCCACTTCACGGCAATATCATCAAGCCTCGGCCAAAGCGCGGCCCTGCAACCCACTCCACGGTGCACCCGCGCCGGTCTAAGATGAGGCCAGCTGCCAGATCTGTTGGGGAACGTAGTAATTTCAAAAAAATTCCTACGCACACGCAAGATCATGGTGATGCATAGCAACGAGAGGGGAGAGTGTGTCCACGTACCCTCGTAGACCTAAAGCGGAAGCGTTAGCACAACGCGGTTGATGTAGTCGTACGTCCTCACGATCCAATCGATCAAGCACCGAACGCACGACACCTCCGAGTTCTGCACACATTCAACTCGATGACGTTCCTCGAACTCCGATCCAGCCGAGCTTTGAGTGAGAGTTCCGTAAGCACGACGGCGTGGTGACGATGATGATGTTCTACCGACGCAGGGCTTCGCCTAAGTACCGCTACGATATGACTGAGGTGGATTATGGTGGAGGGGGCACCGCACATGGCTAAAAGATCCAAGAGATCAATTGTTGTGTCTATGGGTTGCCCCCTCTTTCGTATATAAAGGGGGGAGGAGGAGGAGGGGGCCGGCCAAGGGGAGGAGGCGCGCCCAAAGGGGGGGCAATCCTACTCCAAGTAGGTTTTGCCCCCCTTTCCTATTCCAACTAGGAGAAGGGGGAAGGAGGAGGTGGAGAGAAGGAAGGAGAAGGGGCCGCCGCCCCCTTCCCTTTCCCAATTCGGATTGGGGCAAGGGGGGCCGCGCGCCACCTCCTGCTGCCTCTCCTCTTCCACCACTTGGGCCCATGAGGCCCAATAACCCCCCCCCCCCCCGGGGGGGGGGGTTCCGGTAACCCCCCGGTACTCCGGTATATATCCGATAACCCCCGGAACCATTCCGGTGTCCGAATATAGTCGTCCAATATATCAATCTTCATGTCTCGACCATTTCAAGACTCCTCGTCATGTTCGTGATCACATCAGGGACTCCGAACTACCTTCGGTACATCAAAACACATAAACTCATAGTATAACCGTCATCGAACTTTAAGCGTGCGGACCCTACGAGTTCGAGAACTATGTAGACATGACCGAGACACGTCTCCGGTCAATAACCAATAGCGGAACCTGGATGCTCATATTGGCTCCTACATATTCTACGAAGATCTTTATCGGTCAAACCGCATAACAACATACGTTGTTCCCTTTGTCATCGGTATGTTACTTGCCCGAGATTCGATCGTCGGTATCTCAATACCTAGTTCAATCTCGTTACTGGCAAGTCTCTTTACTCGTTTCGTAACACATCATCCCGCAACTAACTCATTAGTTGCAATGCTTGCAAGGCTTAAGTGATGTGTATTACCGAGTGGGCCCAGAGATACCTCTCCGACAATCGGAGTGACAAATCCTAATCTCGAAATACGCCAACCCAACAAGTACCTTTGGAGACACCTGTAGAGCACCTTTATAATCACCCAGTTACGTTGTGACGTTTGGTAGCACACAAAGTGTTCCTCCGGTAAACGGGAGTTGCATAATCTCATAGTCACAGGAACATGTATAAGTCATGAAGAAAGCAATAGCAACAAACTAAACGATCAAGTGCTAAGCTAACGGAATGGGTCAAGTCAATCACATCATTCTCCTAATGATGTGATCCCGTTAATCAAATGACAACTCTTTGTCTATGGTTAGGAAACATAACCATCTTTGATTCAACGAGCTAGTCAAGTAGAGGCATACTAGTGACACTCTGTTTGTCTATGTATTCACACATGTATCATGTTTCCGGTTAATACAATTCTAGCATGAATAATAAACATTTATCATGATATAAGGAAATAAATAATAACTTTATTATTGCCTCTAGGGCATATTTCCTTCAGTCTCCCACTTGCACTAGAGTCAATAATCTAGATTACACAGTAATGATTCTAACACCCATGGAGCCTTGGTGCTGATCATGTTTTGCTCGTGGAAGAGGCTTAGTCAACGGGTCTGCAACATTCAGATCCGTATGTATCTTGCAAATCTCTATGTCTCCCACCTGGACTTGATCCCGGATGGAGTTGAAGCATCTCTTGATGTGCTTGGTTCTCTTGTGAAATCTGGATTCCTTTGCTAAAGCAATTGCACCAGTATTGTCACAAAAGATTTTCATTGGACCCGATGCACTAGGTATGACACCTAGATCGGATATGAACTCCTTCATCAAGACTCCTTCATTTGCTGCTTCCGAAGTAGTTATGTACTCTGCTTCACATGTAGATCCCGCTATGATGCTTTATTTAGAACTGCACCAACTGACAGCCCCACAGTTTAATAAAAACACGTATCCGGTTTGCGATTTAGAATTGTCCGGATCAGTGTCAAAGCTTGCATCGACGTAACCATTTACGACGAGTTCTTTGTCACCTCCATAAACAAGAAACATATCCTTCGTCCTTTTCAGGTATTTTAGTATGTTCTTGACTACTGTCCAGTGATCCACTCGTGGATTACTTCGGTACCTTCCTGTTAAACTAATAGCAAGGCACATATCAGGTCTGGTACACAACATTGCATACATGATAGAGCCTATGGCTGAAGCATAGGGAACATCTTTCATTTTCTCTCTATCTTCTGCAATGGTCGGGCATTGAGTCTTACTCAACTTCACACCTTGTAACACAAGCACGAACCCTTTCTTTGCTTGATCCATTTTGAACTTCTTCAAAACTTTGTCAAGGTATGTGCTTTGTGAAAGTCCAATTAAGCGTCTCGATCTATCTCTATAGATCTTGATGCCCAATATATAAGCAGCTTCACCGAGGTCTTTCATTGAAAAACTCTTATTCAAATATCCTTTTATGCTATCCAGAAATTCTATATCATTTCCAATCAACAATATGTCATCCACATATAATATCAGAAATGCTACAGAGCTCCCACTCACTTTCTTGTAAATACAGGCTTCTCCAAAAGTCTGTATAAAACCATATGCTTTGATCACACTATCAAAACGTTTATTCCAACTCCGAGAGGCTTGCACCAGTCCATAAATGGATCGCTGGAGCTTGCACACTTTGTTAGCTCCCTTTGGATCGACAAAACCTTCCGGTTGCATCATATACAACTCTTCTTCCAGAAATCCATTCAGGAATGCAGTTTTGACATCCATTTGCCAAATTTCATAATCATAAAATGCAGCAATTGCTAACATGATTCGGACAGACTTAAGCATCGCTACGGGTGAGAAAGTCTCATCGTAGTCAATCCCTTGAACTTGTCGAAAACCTTTTGCAACAAGTCGAGCTTTATAGACAGTAACATTACCGTCAGCGTCAGTCTTCTTCTTGAAGATCCATTTATTTTCAATGGCTTGCCGATCATCGGGCAAGTCAACCAAAGTCCACACTTTGTTCTCATACATGGATCCCATCTCGGATTTCATGGCCTCAAGCCATTTTGCGGAATCTGGGCTCACCATCGCTTCTTCCTAGTTCGTAGGTTCGTCATGGTCTAGTAACATAACCTCCAGAACAGGATTACCGTACCACTCTGGTGCGGATCTCACTCTGGTTGACCTACGAGGTTCAGTAACAACTTGATCTGAAGTTTCATGATCATCATCATTAACTTCCTCACTAATTAGTGTAGGTGTCACAGGAACCGGTTTCTATGATGAACTAGTTTCTAATAAGGGAGCATGTATAGTTACCTCATCAAGTTATACTTTCCTCCCACTCAGTTCTTTCGAGAGAAACTCCTTCTCTAGAAAGGATCCAAATTTAGCAACAAACATTTTGCCTTCATATCTGTGATAGAAGGTGTACCCAACAGTTTCCTTTGTGTATCCTATGAAGACACATTTCTCCGATTTGGGTTCGAGCTTATCAGGTTGAAGTTTTTTCACATAAGCATCGCAGCCCCAAACTTTAAGAAATGGCAACTTTGGTTTCTTGCCAAACCACAGTTCATAAGGCGTCGTCTCAACGGATTTCGATGGTTCCCTATTTAACGTGAATGCAACCGTCTCTAAAGCATAACCCCAAAATGATAGCGGTAAATCAGTAAGAGACATCATAGATCGCACCATATCTAGTAAAGTACGATTACGACATTCGGACACACCATTACGCTGTGGTGTTCTGGGTGGCGTGAGTTGCGAAACTATTCCGCATTGTTTCAAATGAAGACCAAACTCGTAACTCAAATATTCTCCTCCACGATCAGATCGTAGAAACTTTATTTTCTTGTTACGATGATTTTCAACTTCACTCTGAAATTCTTTGAACTTTTCAAATGTTTCAGATTTATGTTTCATTAAGTAGATATACCCATATCTGCTTAAATCATCTGTGAAGGTGAGAAAATAACGATACCCGCCGCGAGCCTCAACATTCATCGGACCACATACATCTGTATGTATGATTTCCAACAAATCTGTTGCTCGCTCCATAGTTCCGGAGAACGGCGTTTTAGTCATCTTGCCCATGAGGCACGGTTCGCAAGTACCAAGTGATTCATAATCAAGTGGTTCCAAAAGTCCATCAGTATGGAGTTTCTTCATGCGCTTTACACCAATATGACCTAAACGGCAGTGCCACAAATAAGTTGCACTATCATTATCAACTCTGCATCTTTTGGCTTCAATATTATGAATATGTGTATCACTACTATCGAGATTCAATAAGAATAGACCACTCTTCAAGGGTGCATGACCATAAAAGATATTACTCATATAAATAGAACAACCATTATTCTCTGATTTAAATGAATAACCGTCTCGCATCAAACAAGATCCAGATATAATGTTCATGCTCAACGCTGGCACCAAATAACAATTATTCAGGTCTAAAACTAATCCCGAAGGTAGATGTAGAGGTAGCGTGCCGAATGCGATCACATCGACTTTGGAACCATTTCCCACGCGCATCGTCACCTCGTCCTTAGCCAATCTTCACTTAATCCATAGTCCCTGTTTCGAGTTGCAAATATTAGCAACAGAACCAGTATCAAATACCCAGGTGCTACTGCAAGCATTAGTAAGGTACACATCAATAACATGTATATCACATATACCTTTGTTCACCTTGCCATCCTTCTTATCCGCCAAATACTTGGGGCAGTTCCGCTTCTAGTGACCAGTCTGTTTGCAGTAGAAGCACTTAGTTTCAGGCTTAGGTCCAGACTTGGGTTTCTTCTCTTGAGCAGCAACC
Organism: Triticum aestivum; assembly: GCF_018294505.1. Taxonomy (NCBI): domain Eukaryota; kingdom Viridiplantae; phylum Streptophyta; class Magnoliopsida; order Poales; family Poaceae; genus Triticum; species Triticum aestivum. The sequence continues at coordinate 397,105,165 of NC_057797.1, read as the reverse complement.
TATTTGCCGTTCTTCTTGAAGTTCCCCTTCTTCTTCCCTTTACCCTTTTTCTTGAAACTAGTGGTCTTGTTGACCATCAACACTTGATGCTCCTTTTTGATTTCTACCTCCGCAACCTTTAGCATCGCGAAGAGCTCGGGAATTGTCTTATTCATCCCTTGCATATTATAGTTCATCACGAAGCTTTTGTAGCTTGGTGGCAGTGATTGAAGAACTTTGTCAATGACACTATCAACAGGAAGATTAACTCCCAGTTGAGTGAAGTGATTATGATACCCAAACATTTTGAGTATATCTTCACTGACAGAACTATTCTCCTCCATCTTGCAGCTATAGAACTTATTGGAGACTTCATATCTCTCAATCCGGGCATTTGCTTGAAATATTAACTTCAACTCCTGGAACATCTCATATGCTCCATGACGTTCAAAATGTCGTTGAAGTCCCGGTTCTAAGCCGTAAAGCATGGCACACTGAACTATCGAGTAGTCATCAGCTTTACTCTGCCAAACGTTCTTAACATTGTCAGCAACATCTGTAGCAGGCCTGGCACCCAGCGGTGCTTCCAGGACGTAATTCTTCTGTGCAGCAATGAGGATAATCCTCAAGTTACGGACCCAGTCCGTGTAATTGCTACCATCATCTTTCAACTTTGCTTTCTCAAGGAACGCATTAAAATTCAACAGAACAACAGCACGAGCCATCTATCTACAATCAACATAGACAAGCAAAAAACTATCAGGTACTAAGTTCATGATAAATTTAAGTTCAATTAATCATATTACTTAAGAACTCCCACTTAGATAGACATCCCTCTAATCCTCTAAGTGATCACGTGATCCAAATCAACTAAACCATGTCCGATCATCACGTGAGATGGAGTAGTTTCAATGGTGAACATCACTATGTTGATCATATCTACTATATGATTCACGCTCGACCTTTCGGTCTCATTGTTCCGAGGCCATATCTGCATATGCTAGGCTCGTCAAGTTTAACCTGAGTATTCCGCATGTGCAACTGTTTTGCACCCGTTGTATTCGAACTTAGAGCCTATCACACCCGATCATCACGTGGTGTCTCAGCACGAAGAACTTTTGCAATGGTGCATACTCAGGGAGAAAACTTATACCTTGATAATTTAGTGAGAGGTCATCTTATAATGATACCGTCAATCAAAGCAAGATAAGATGCATAAAAGATAAACATCACGTGCAATCAATATAAGTGATATTATATGGCCATCATCATCTTGTGCTTGTGATCTTCATCTCCGAAGCACCGTCATGATCACCATTGTCACCGGCGCGACACTTTGAGCTCCATCGTAGCATCGTTGTCGTCTCGCCAACTTATGCTTCTACGACTATCGCTACCGCTTAGTGATAAAGTAAAGCATTATAGGGCGATTGCATTGCATACAATAAAGTGACAACTATATGGCTCCTGTCAGTTGCCGATAACTTGGTTACAAAACATGATCATCTCATACAATAAAATATAGCATCATGCCTTGACCATATCACATCACAACATGCCCTGTAAAAACAAGTTAGACGTCCTCTACTTTGTTGTTTCCAGTTTTACGTGGCTGCTACGGGCTGAGCAAGAACCGTTCTTACCTACGCATCAAAACCACAACGATAGTTCGTCAAGTTAGTGCTATTTTAACCTTCTCAAGGACCGGGCGTAGCCACACTCAGTTCAACTAAAGTTGGAGAAACTGACACCCGCCAGCCACCTGTGTACAAAGTACGTTGGTAGAACCAGTCTCACGTAAGCGTAAGCGTAATGTCGGTCTGGGCCGCTTCATTCAACAATACCGCCGAACCAAAGAATGACATGCTGGTAAGCAGTATGACTTGTATCGCCCACAACTCACTTGTGTTCTACTCGTGCATATAACATCAACGCATAAAATCTGGCTCTGATACCACTGTTGGGGAATGTAGTAATTTCAAAAAAATTCCTACGCACACGCAAGATCATGGTGATGCATAGCAACGAGAGGGGAGAGTGTGTCCATGTACCCTTGTAGACCAAAAGCGGAAGTGTTAGCAGAACGCGGTTGATCTAGTCGTACGCCTTCACGATCCGACCGATCAAGCACCGAACGCACGGCACCTCCGAGTTCTGCACACGTTCAACTCGATGACGTCCTTCGAACTTCGATCCAGCTGAGCTTTGAGGGGGAGTTTCGTCAGCATGACAGCGTGGTGACGATGATGATGTTCTACCGATGTAGGGCTTCGCCTAAGCACCGCTACGATATGACTGAATTGGATTATGTTGGAGGGGGGCACCGCACACGGCTAAAAGATCCAAGAGATCAATTGTTGTGTCTATGGGGTGCCCCTCCTCCGTATATAAGGGGGGGGGAGGAGGAGGGGCCGACCAAGGGGAGGAGGCGTGCCCAAAGGGGGGGAATCCTACTCCAAGTAGGTTTTGCCCCCCTTTCCTATTCCAACTAGGAGAAGGGGGAAGGAGGAGGTGGAGAGAAGGAAGGAGAAGGGCCGCCGCCCCCTTCCCTTTCCCAATTCGGATTGGGGCAAGGGGGCCGCGCGCCACCTCCTGCTGCCTCTCCTCTTCCACCACTTGGGCCCATGAGGCCCAATAACCCCCCCCCCCCGGGGGGGGGGGGGTCCGTAAGCCCCCGGTACTCCGGTATATATCCGATAACCCCCGGAACCATTCCGGTGTTCGAATATAGTCGTTCAATATATCAATCTTCATGTCTCGACCATTTCGAGACTCCTCGTCATGTCCGTGATTACATCCGGGACTCCGAACTACCTTCGGTACAACAAAACACATAAACTCATAATATAACCGTCATCAAACTTTAAGCGTGCGGACCCTACGGGTTCGAGAACTATGTAGACATGACCGAGACACGTCTCCGGTCAATAACCAATAGCGGAACCTAGATGCTCATATTGGCTCCTACATATTTTACGAAGATCTTTATTGGTCAAACCGCATAACAACATACGTTGTTCCCTTTGTCATCGGTATGTTACTTGCCCGAGATTCGATCGTCCGTATCTCAAGACCTAGTTCAATCTCGTTACTGGCAAGTCTCTTTACTCGGTCCGTAACACATGATCCCGCAACTAACTCATTAGTTGCAATGCTTGCAAGGCTTAAGTGATGTGCATTACCGAGTGGGCCCAGAGATACCTCTCTGACAATCGGAGTGACAAATCCTAATCTTGAAATACGCCAACCCAACAAGTACCTTCGGAGACACCTGTAGAGCACCTTTATAATCACCCAGTTAATTTTGTGACGTTTGGTATCACACAAAGTGTTCCTCCGGCAAACGGGAGTTGCATAATCTCATAGTCATAGGAACATGTATAAGTCATGAAGAAAACAATAGCAACAAACTAAACGATTAAGTGCTAAGCTAACGGAATGGGTCAAGTCAATCACATCATTCTCCTAATGATGTGATCCCGTTAATCAAATGACAACTCTTTGTCTGTGGCTAGGAAACATAACCATCTTTGATCAACGAGCTAGTCAAGTAGAGGCATACTAGTGACACTCTGTTTGTCTATGTATTCACACATGTATCATGTTTCCGGTTAATACAATTCTAGCATGAATAATAAACATTTATCATGATATAAGGAAATAAATAATAACTTTATTATTGCCTCCAGGGCATATTTCCTTCAAGATCATCCACCACGCACCGCCTGACGCGTGCGTGCGCCTCGAGCAGCGACAGCAACGCCAAGACCGAGCCGTCCAGGAGGTTGCGGTGCCCAGGCGCCAGAACCACCCGGCCCTCATGCACGACGCTCCTTCAAGCAGTGTCAGGTGTCGGGCCTTCAACCACAAGTTGTGCCGGGTGGTTTGGCCTACCAAGTTCAAGCCAGACCTGCCTCCTTGCTATGATGGCGGCCCCACCCTACGGAGTTCCTCTAGCTCTACGCGTTGAGCATTGAGGCAGCAAATGGTGACGACAAGGTTATGGCGAACTGGTTCCCCATGGCCCTCAAGGACGGGGCACGCTCCTCGTTCATGAACCTGCCCCGAGGAGTCAATATCTTCGTGGGCTGAGCTGTACGAGCTGTTAATCGCCAAGTTCAGAGGCACCCAAGGCCGCACCCTCACGATGAGCAACCTGCGACGCGTGAAGCAGCGCCCCAATGAGACCCTCCACCAGTACATCCAGCACTTCAGCCAAGTGCGTCACAAGATCCCGTGCGCCTTGGACGAGGCCATCATCATGGCGTTCACCAGTGGCGTCAAGGACGTTCGCATGTGCAAGAAGCTCGCCATTCATGACCACCTAAGCATGGCACTGGAGCTATTTAACCTCGCCGACAAGTGCTCCAAGGCCGAAGAGGGCCGCCTCTTCCTTCACAATGACCCCGACGCGCCCCTCGATGATGGAAAGGCCAAGGGCAAGGAGGTCAAGTGCAAGGGACCTGCCGTGCTGGCGGCCAAGCCCGAGCAGAAGCACAACGCGACCGTGATGAGCCCGAAGGGAGCAACCGCCTATTCTGCGCCCACCACAACGTGCGCACCCACAACACCAACGACTGCCAGGAGCTCAAGGTGCTCCATGACAAGTGCTTGGGCTGTTGTCCTGACTGCAGCGATCGTGGCACTGGCCGGGGTGGTGACCAGTGGAACGACCGCAAGGCAACTCGCGCTAGGCCTGGCGTGACCAACCTCGCGAGGATGGCCGACGCGACCAGCCTCGTGAGGGCGCTTGGCGCGATCAGCCCCGTGAGGCGCGGCCTCAGGGCAGCGCTGCCCTTCCACCGCTGCCGCCACCCCCCAGGAGGAACAACGACAACCAGTGCAACGAGGGGGCTGCGGGCTACAGAGGGAGTCCTGGATTCAGGGGTCCTTAGGTGTCCGGGCTATTTGGTATGGGCCGGACTAATGGGCCGTGGAGATATAAAGCGAAAGACTTTCCCCCGTGTCCGGGTAGGACTCCCCTATGCGCGGATGGCAAGATTGGTGTCAGGATATGTTTCCTTCCTTTGTAAACTGACTCTATACAACCCTAGGCCCCTCCGATGTGTATATAAACCAGAGGGTTTAGTCCGTAGAGGCTATGAGAATTCATACATGCTAGACATCTAGGGTTTAGCCATTACGATCTTGAGGTAGATCAATTCTTGTAACCCCTATACTCATCAAATAAAATCGAGCAGGATGTAGGGTTTTACCTCCATCAAGAGGGCCCAAACCTGGGTACAAACATCGTGTTCCCTATGTCCCTTGTTACCTTCGATCCTCAGACACACAGCTCCTGTGATTACCACCTTACGTTCCGCTAGTTCGGCTAAGTTAGTAAAGGGAGCACTATTGCGATTGTGTTTCCAGTTCGTCCGGTCAAACATCTCAGTAGAGAAAGCCGAAAACTGACTGTCATGATATGGCGAGAGCTGGTCGGCGATTCGGAGACTTACTACAGATCTTTAGTGATTTACTCCATGTTATACGAAGGGCTGGTATTCGCCTAGTCGTGCGACATAGGCATCCAAGTTCGGATGACCGCATACGCACCAGGGGCTAGTACTTAGCCCCACCGTCAAACTCCTATGGCTAAGTGAAAGTAATAAAGCCGCATAGTCTGATTTCCTGGTTCGCTGCGCAGACACCTTCTTTACGGACGAATATGTTGGGTCAAGTGTGATCACGTGCTATACCGAACACCCCCGTAACATCTACGTGGGGGCTGAAGCCGACGACTGGCAAACTTTCAGAATTAAAACGGTCGCACAAGAGGAAAAATACTCCAGATAAAGGCATAAAATATATAACAAGCCTTGGTTCACAAAAGAAAGTTTTAAAAGCCCCGATACATTCACTCAAACATAACATCCTTTGAGCACTGGCCCTCTACTATACGGGCACCCGCTAGGACATCTTCGAAGTATTTCTCTGGCTTGCGGTGGTCCTTGCCCTCGGGCGGGCCTACGGTTGCCACGTCAGTGGCCTTCATCTTCACACAGTGCATCTTGACATGGGCAAAACCATCCGCGCACCCTCTATGCATGCCGAGCGCTTCACAGCTTCAACCCCGGGCAGCGCATCGACGAGTCGCCTCACCAAGCCGAAGTAGCTGTCAGGAATGGGTTTGGCTGGCCAAAGCCGAACTATGAGATCCTTCATGGCCAAGCCGGACATCCTATGTAGCTCCGGGAGTTGCTTCATCTGGTTGTTAAACAACGTCGGGTGCTCTGGCACCAGGAACTGGGACCAGAACAGCTTCTCTGTCGAGTTCCCCTCCTGGGCTCGGAAAAACTATGCCACGTCGGCAGCACTCCTCAGACGGTGCGCAAAGGCATCTGGAGAACTCCACATTCGAGTGAGAAAGGCATATCTTTGACCCCCAAATATACTCTACAAAAGAAACAGCTTACCAGCCGCTATCTATTCGGCCTGCCAGATCTCTTCACGAGCACACCGGGACTCGGTCTGCGCCTCTTTTGCCTCCCGAAGGGCCTTGGCGATTTTGGTTGCTTCGGCCGTAGTCTTCTCCTCCGAGGCCTCGCACTTGCCGATGGCGTCCTTTAGCTCTTGCTCCACTTCGGCCACCCTCTCTTCATGCTGGCGTCGGGGACCTATTCGGTCTTTAATTCCGCAGCCGCTTTGTCAGCGGCTACATTATTCGCCTCGCCTCCTTGATACGTCTCCAACGTATCTATAATTTTTGATTGCTCCATGCTATATTATCTACTGTTTTGGACATTATTGGGCTTTATTATCCACTTTTATATTATTTTTGGGACTAACCTATTAACCGGAGGCCCAGCCCAGAATTGCTATTTTTTGCCTGTTTTAGGGTTTTGAAGAAAAGGAATATCAAACGGAGTCCAAATGGAATGAAACCTTCGGGAACGTGATTTTCTCAACGAACAAGACCCATGAGACTTGGACCCTACGTTAAGATACAAAAGAGGAGGCCACGAGGTAGGGGGGCGCGCCTACCCCCCAAGCGTGCCCTCCACCCTCGTGGCCCCCCTGTTGCTCCACCGACGTACTCCCTCCTCCTATATATACCTACGTACCCCCAAACGATCAGATACGGAGCCAGAAACCTAATTCCACCGCTGCAACTTTATGTATCCACGAGATCCCATCTTGGAGCCTGTTCTGGAGCTCCACCGGAGGGGGCATCAATCACGGAGGGCTTCTACATCAACACCATAGCCCATCCGATGAAGTGTGAGTAGTTTACCTCAGACCTACGGGTCCATAGTTATTATCTAGATGGCTTCTTCTCTCTTTTTGGATCTCAATACAATGTTCTCCCCATCTCTTGTGGAGAACTATCCGATGTAATCTTCTTTTTGCGGTGTGTTTGTTGAGACCGATGAATTGTGGGTTTATGATCAAGTCTATCTATGAGCAATATTTGAATCTTCTCTGAATTCTTTTATGTATGATTGGTTATGTTTGCAAGTCTCTTTGAATTATCAGTTTGATTTGGCCTACTAGATTGATCTTTCTTGCAATGGGAGAAGTGCTTAGATTTGGGTTCAATCTTGCGGTGTCCTTTCCCAGTGACAGTAGTGGCAGCAAGGCATGTATTGTATTGTTGCCATCGAGGATAACAAGATGGGGTTTTCATCATATTCATGAGTTTATCCCTCTACATCATGTCATCTTGCTTAAGGCGTTACTCTATTTTTAACTTAATACTCTAGATGCATGCTAGATAGCGGTCGATGAGTGGAGTAATAGTAGTAGATGCAGGCAGGAGTCGGTCTACTTGTCTCGGACGTGATGCCTATATACATGATCATACCTAGATATTCTCATAACTATGCTCAATTCTGTCAATTGCTCAATAGTAATTTGTTCACCCACCGTAGAATACTTATGCTCTCGAGAGAAGCCACTAGTGAAACCTATGGCCCCCGGGTCTATCTTTATCATATTAATCTCCTACTACTTAGTTATTTCCTTTGCTCTTTACTTTGCCTTTATTTTACTTTGCATCTTTATCACAAAATACCAAAAATATTATCTTATCATATCTATCAGATCTCACTCTCGTAAGTGACCGTGTAGGGAATGACAACCCCTATTCGTGTTGGTTGCGAGGATTTATTTGTTTTGTGCAGGTACGAGGGATTCGTGCGTAGCCTCCTACTAGATTGATACCTTGGTTCTCAAAAACTGAGGGAATACTTACGCTACTTTGCTGCATCATCCCTTCCTCTTCGGGGAAAACCAACACAGTGCTCAAGAGGTAGCAAGAAGGATTTCTGGCGCCGTTGCCGTGGAGGTCTACGCAAAAGTCAACATATCAAGTACCCATCACATACCCTTATCTCCTGCATTACATTATTTTCCATTTGCCTCTCGTTTTCCTCTCCCCCACTTCACCCTTGCCGTTTTATTCGCCCTCTCTCTCTCTCCATCCTCCATCTCTTTCTCTATTTGCCTCTTTTTGCCCGCTTGCTTTTTGTTTGCTTGTGTGTTAGTTTGCTTGCTTGTCACGATGGCTCAAGATAATACTAAATTATGTGACTTCACCAATACCAACAACAATGATTTTATTAGCACTCCGATTTCTCCTCTTACCGATGCTGAATCTTGTGAAATTAATACTGCTTTGCTGAATCTTGTCATGAAAGATCCGTTTTCCGGCCTTCCTAGTGAAGATGCCGCTACCCATCTAAATAGCTTCGTTGATTTGTGTGATATGCAAAAGAAGAAAGATGTGGATAATGATATTGTTAAATTGAAGCTATTTCCTTTTTCACTTAGAGATCGTGCTAAAGCTTGGTTTTCGTCTTTGCCTAAAAATAGTATTGATTCATGGAATAAGTGCAAAGATGCTTTTATCTCTAACTATTTTCCTCCCGCTAAGATCATCTCTCTTAGAAACGATATTATGAATTTTAAGCAACTTGATCATGAACATGTTGCACAAGCTTGGGAGAGAATGAAACTAATGATACGTAATTGCCCTACTCATGGTTTGAATTTGTGGATGATTATACAAAAAATTTACGCCGGATTGAATTTTGCTTCGAGAAATCTTTTAGATTCGGCTGCGGGAGGCACTTTTATGGAAATCACTTTAAGAGAAGCTACTAAACTCCTAGATAATATTATGGTTAATTATTCTCAGTGGCATACTGAAAGATCTACTAATAAAAAGGTGCATGCGATAGAAGAAATTAATGTTTTGAGTGGAAAGATGGATGAACTTATGAAATTATTTGCTAATAAGAGTGTTTCTTATGATCCTAATGATATTCCCTTGTCTACTTTGATTGAGAATAATAATGAATCTATGGATGTGAATTTTGTTGGTAGGAACAATTTTGGTAACAACGCGTACAGAGGAAATTTTAATCCTAGGCCTTATCCTAGTAATCCCTCTAATAATTATGATAATTCCTACAAAAATTCTTATGGAAATTATAATAATATGCCCTCTGATTTTGAATCTAATATTAAAGAATTTATTACTTTGCAAAAGAATTTTAATGCTTTGATTGAAGAAAAATTGCTTAAGATTGATGAGTTGGCTAGGAATTTTGATAGAATTTCTCTTGATGTTGATTCTTTGAAACTAAGATCTATTCCACCTAAGCATGATATCAATGAGTCTCTCAAATACATGAGAATTTCCATTGATGAGTGCAAAGAAAGAACCGCTAGGATGCGTGCTAAGAAAGATGCCTTTATAAGAGCGTGTTCTTCTAGTTCCTATGAAAATAATGATGAAGATCTAAAAGTTATTGATGTGTCCCCTATTAAATCTTTGTTTTGCAATATGAATCTTGATAATGATGGGAATGAATATGATCCACCTTTACCTAGAAGGCATTCTAAGAATTCGGAATTTTTTGATCTTGATGCTAAAATTGATAAAAGTGGGATTGAAGAAATTAAAACCCTAGATGTTGCTAAACCCACTATTATGGATTTCAAGGAATTTAACTATGAAAATTGCTCTTTGATTTATTGTATTTCCTTGTTGCAATCCGTGCTAAATTCTCCTCATGCTTATAGTCAAAATAAAGCGTTTACTAAACATATCGTTGGTGCCTTGATGCAATCTTATGAAGAAAAACTTGAATTGGAAGTTTCTATCCCTAGAAAGCGTTATGATGAGTGGGAACCAACTATTAAAATTAAAATTAAAGATCATGAATGCTATGCTTTATGTGATTTGGGTGCTAGTATTTCCACGATTCCAAAGACTTTGTGTGATTTGTTAGGTTTCCGTGATTTTGATGATTGCTCTTTAAACTTTCCCCTCGCGGATTCCACTATTAAGAAACCTATGGGAAGAATTAATGATGTTCTTATTGTTGCAAATAAGAATTATTTACCCGTAGATTTTATTGTTCTTGACATAGATTGCAATCCTTCATGTCCTATTATTCTTGGTAGACCTTTCCTTAGAACGATTGGTGCAATTATTGATATGAAGGAAGCAAATATTAGATTCCAATTTCCATTAAGGAAAGGCATGGAACACTTTCCTAGAAATAAAATTAAATTACCTTATGAATCTATTATGAGAGCCACTTATGGATTGCCTACCAAAGATGGCAATACATAGATCTATCCTTGCTTGTTATGCTTAGCTAGGGGCGTTAAATGATAGCGCTTGTTGGGAGGCAACCCAATTTTATTTTTATTACTTGCTTTTTGCTCCTGTTTAGTAATAAATAATTTATCTAGCCTCTTCTTTGGTTGTGTTTTTTGTGTTTAATTAGTGTTTTTGCCAAGTAGAACCATCGGGAAGACTTGGGGAAAGTCTTGTTACACTTGCTGTAAAAAACAGAAACTTTAGCGCTCACGAGAACTACTGCCATTTTTATTTGGAAAGTGATATTTAGTTAATTCTTTTTTCAGATGATTAATAGATAAATTCCTGACGTCCAGAAATTTATTTTAGAATTTTTGGGGATCCACATCTTGCGCTAGATACAGATTACTACAGACTGTTCAGTTTTTGATAGATTCTGTTTTTCGTGTGTTGTTTGCTTATTTTGATGAATCTATGGATAGTAAAATAGTTTATAAACCATAGAGAAGTTGGAATACAGTAGGTATAACACCAATATAAATAAAGAATTAGTCCATTACAGTATCTTGAAGTGGTCTTTTGTTTTCTTTCGCTAACGGAGCTCACGAGATTTTCTACTTTGAGTTTTGTGTTGTGAAGTTTTCAAGTTTTGGGTAAAGATTTGATGGATTATGGAACAAGGAGTGGCAAGAGACTAAGCTTGGGGATGACCATGGCACCCCCAATATAATCTAAGGACACCTAAAAGCCAAAGCTTGGGGATGCCCCGGAAGGCATCCCCTCTTTCGTCTACTTCTATCGGTAACTTTACTTGGAGCTATATTTTTATTCACCACATGATATGTGTTTTGCTTGGAGCGTCTTGTATGATTTGAGTCTTTACTTTTTAGTTTACCATAATCATCCTTGATGTACACACCTTTTGAGAGAGCCATACATGATTTGGAATTTGTTAGAATACTCTATGTGCTTCGCTTATATCTTTTGAGTTATATAGTTTTGCTCTAGTAATTCACTTATATATTTTAGAGCACGGTGGTGGACTTGTTTTATAGAAACCATTGATATCTCATGATTCACTTAGATTATTTTGAGAGTCTTAAATAGCATGGTAATTTGCTTAAAGTCCTAATATGCTAGGTATTCAAGATTAGTAAAATTTTCTTATGAGTGTTTTGAATACTAAGAGAAGTTTGATGCTTGATGATTGTTTTGAGATATGGAGGTAACAATATCAAAGTCATGCTAGTTGAGTAGTTGTGAAATTGAGAAATGCTTGTGTTGAAGTTTGCAAGTCCCGTAGCATGCACGTATGGTAAACGTTATGTAACAAATTTTAACCATGAGGCGTTATTTGATTGTCCTCCTTATGAGTGGCGGTCGGGGACGAGCGATGGTCTTTTCCTACCAATCTATCCCCCTAGGAGCATGCGCGTAGTGCCGAGGTTTTTGATGACTTGTAGATTTTCGCAATAAGTATGTGAGTTATTTATGACTAATGTTGAGTCCATGGATTATACGCACTCTCACCCTTCCATCCTTGGTAGCCTCTTCGGTACCATGCATTGTCCTTTCTCATATTGAGAGTTGGCGCAAACTTCACCGGTACATCCAAACCCCGTGATATGATACACTCTTTCACACATAAACCTCCTTATATCTTCCTCAAAACAGCCACCATACCTACCTATTATGGCATTTCCATAGCCATTCCGAGATATATTTCCATGCAACTTTCCACCATTCCGTTTATCATGACACATTCATTATTGTCATATTGCTTAGCATGATCATGTAATCGACATAGTATTTGTGGCAAAGCCACCGTTCACAATTCTCTCATACATGTCACTCTTGGTCCATTGCATATCCCGGTACACCGCCAGAGGCATTCATATAGAGTCATCTTTTGTTCTAGTATCGAGTTGTAATCACTGAGTTGTAAATAAATAGAAGTGTGATGATCATCATTTTATAGAGCATTGTCCCAAGTGAGGAATTAAAAAAATAGAAAGGCCATAAAAAAAGAGAAGGCCCAAAAAAGAGAAAGTCCATAAAAAAGAGAAGGCCCAAAAAACGAGAGAAAAAGAGAGAAGGGACAATGTTACTATCCTTTGCCACACTTGTGCTTCAAAGTAGCACCATAATATTCATGATAGAGGGTCTCTTGTTTTGTCACTTTCATATACTAGTGGGAATTTTCATTATAGAACTTGGCTTGTATATTCCAACAATGGGCCTCCTCAAGTTCCCTAGGTCTTCGTGAGCAAGCAAGTTGGATGCACACCCACTTAGTTCCTTTTGTTGACCTTTCATACATTTATAGCTCTAGTGCATCCGTTGCATGGCAATCCCTACTCCTTGCATTAACATCAATCGGTGGGCATCTCCATAGCCCATTGATTAGCCTCGTTGATGTGAGACTTTCTCCTTTTTGTCTTCTCCACATAACCCCCCTCATTATATTCTATTCCACCCATAGTGCTATGTCCATGGCTCGTGCTCATATATTGCGTGAAAGTTTATAGGTTTGAGATTACTAAAGTATGAAACAATTGCTTGGCTTGTCATCGGGGTTTTGCATGATGAGAGCATTCTTGTGTGAAGAAAATGGAGCATGACTAAACTATATGATTTTGTAGGGATGAACTTTCTTTGGCCATGTTATTTTGAGAAGACATAATTGCTTAGTTAGTATGCTTGAAGTATTATTATTTTTATGTCAATATGAACTTTTGTCTTGAATCTTTCGGATCTGAATATTCATACCACAATTAATAAGAATTACATTAAAATTATGCCAAGTAGCACTCCTCGTCAAAAATTCTATTTTTGTCATCTACCTACTCGAGGACGAGCATGAATTAAGTTTGGGGATGCTTGATACGTCTCCAACGTATCTATAATTTTTGATTGCTCCATGCTATATTATCTATTGTTTTGGACATTATTGGGCTTTATTATCCACTTTTATATTATTTTTGGGACTAACCTATTAACCAGAGGCCCAGCCCAGAATTGCTGTTTTTTGCCTATTTTAGGGTTTCGAAGAAAAGGAATATCAAACGGAGTCCAAACGGAATGAAACCTTCGGGAACATGATTTTCTCAACGAACAAGACCCAGGAGACTTGGACCCTACGTCACGACACAAAAGAGGAGGCCACGAGGTAGGGGGCGCGCCTACCCACCCTCGGCGCGCCCTCCCACCCTCATGGGTCCCCTGTTGCTCCACCGACGTACTCCTTCCTCCTTTATATACCTACGTACCCCCAAACGATCAGATACGGAGCCAAAAACTCTGTATCCACGAGATCCCATCTTGGGGCCTGTTCCGGAGCTCCATCGGAGGGGGCATCGATCACGGAGGGCTTCTACATCAACACCATAGCCCATCCGATGAAGTGTGAGTAGTTTACCTTAGACCTACGGGTCCATAGTTATTAGCTAGATGGCTTCTTCTCTCGTTTTGGATCTCAATACAATGTTCTCCCCCTCTCTTGTGGAGAACTATTCGATGTAATCTTGTTTTTGCGGTGTGTTTGTTGAGACCGATGAATTGTGGGTTTATGATCAAGTCTATCCATGAACAATATTTGAATCTTCTCTGAATTCTTTTATGTATGATTGGTTATCTTTGCAAGTCTCTTCAAATTATCAGTTTGGTTTGGCCTACTAGATTGATCTTTCTTGTAATGGGAGAAGTGCTTAGCTTTGGGTTCAATCTTGCGGTGTCCTTTCCCAGTGATAGTAGGGGCAGCAAGGCACGTATTGTATTGTTTCCATCAAGGATAACAAGATGGGGTTTTCATCATATTGCATGAGTTTATCCCTCTACATCATGTCATCTTGCTTAAGGTGTTACTCTGTTTTTAACTTAATACTCTAGATGCATGCTAGATAGCGGTTGATAAGTGGAGTAATAGTAGTAGATGCAGGCAGGAGTCGGTCTACTTGTCTCGGACGTGATGCCTATATACATGATCATACCTAGATATTCTCATAACTAAGCTCAATTCTGTCAATTTCTCAACAGTAATTTGTTCACCCACCACAGAATACTTATGCTCTCGAGAGAAGCCACTAGTGAAACCTATGGCCCCCGGGTCTGTCTTTATCATATTAATCTCCTACTACTTAGTTATTTCCTTTGCTCTTTACTTTGCCTTTATTTTACTTTGCATCTTTATCACAAAAATACCAAAAATATTATCTTATCATATCTATCAGATCTCACTCTCGTAAGTGGCAGTGTAGGGATTGACAACCCCTATTCGTGTTCGTTGCGAGGATTTATGTGTTTTGTGCAGGTACGAGGGACTCGCGCGTAGCCTCCTACTGGATTGATACCTTGGTTCTCAAAAACTAAGGGAAATACTTACGCTACTTTGCTGCATCATCCCTTCCTCTTAGGGGAAAACCAACGCAGTGCTCAAGAGGTAGCACTCCTCCTCGGTCCTAGGCAAGGGCGCTCTTGAGGGTCTCGACCTCGGCCGCGCCAACTACAGTCATAATTACAGCAATACTTGAGTTCAACTTTGAATTTGCATATCACTTCAGATATATGATCAAACTCTTTAAGGTACACGCATACCTTGCGTCTCATCGAACCGCTTGTTAATACGATCGATTTCATCATCAGCTAGCCTCAGTTTCTGATTGAGTTTGGAAACTTCAGCGGCCTGGGCGGTCACCGCTAATAGGGAAGCCTGTTATGTAATAGAAAAGTATGTCACCTCTTCCGAATACTATGTGATCCTCTGTCCGGCTTTTTCAAAACCGTACAGAGTGTCAGGGGCTACTATCTATTTCCTTCATATAAAAAAGTGTCTAGAGCATTACATCGCATACCTCGAAGCCTGTCAGTAGGCTGGTGAAGGCTTCATTCAGCCCACTCTTGGCGGACTGGACATTCTCTACCACCACACCCATTAGGGTGCGGTGCTCCTACATGATGGAAGCACGTCGTAGTGCTTCCACTAGAGTATTCGGCGCCTCCAGATTAATGGAGGTTGCCATCGGAGCTGATGCTCCCCCCTCCTTCAAAGGGGGCTGCTCGCCTGATTCCGGAGCCACGTGGGTCTCCGGAATCATGTCCGACTTGGGGCCGGATTGATCAGCACCCCCGCCGTTGGTTTCCATGGGGGTTGCATCCCCCATGCCTTCGGCAGCTGACGTATCACCCTCGGGCGCCTTCTTGGCAGTCTCGCTCGCCCCTCCGCGGCCAGGAGATGTCCTTCGGGACAACACCTTGGTGTCATCCGCGATGGCTGGTAAAGGGGCTCGCGGTGGCGTCTCGCTCTCTGCCATATCTAGTGGCAGAGAACTCCCCTCAGATAGCGAAGGGTTGGGGAGGTCGCGAGTAGGGCTGAAAGACACACAATATAATATGTTATATTATAAAAACATAGTGGACCGAAGACATATAGTAAATCCTTTGATACTTACGATTCGGCCAGGGGCTTCAACCTGGGAAGCCTCTTGGGGATCGGTTTAGCCTTCGAATCCAAACCATCCGAGAGGGCCATCTTCCCCCTCTTGGGCGCCTCCTCCTCCGGGTCTGTGGAGGCTGCCCTCTTCTTCTTCCTCCCCTTAAGAGGGGAGTCACTTTCCTCTTCCTCCTCCTCTTCGTCTTCATCTCCCTCATGGGAGGAGGGGATTTTGGTCTCTCCGGACACTGTGTCCAAAGTACCCTTGTGGCGGAGGCCGCCTCTGGCCTCTTTTTCTTCTTCTTCTTGGCCTTCTTCTCCGGGGCCTGATAGGGCACCGGGACCAACATCTTTGTCAGCTGGGGTGTGGCCGGGTCTTCAGGCAGCGGAGACCGGCACTTAATCTGCTCCGCCTTTGCTATCCAACATTGTACCAGGGACAGAAAACTCATTATATCTAAGAAACTTATTGATCGAATATATATTTGGGAAAATCATACTTACTGGTGTGGTTGGATTCTCGCTGTCAAGACCGATCGGTCTTCTTCGGCCATGCTTTTTGGGCCTTGAACAACAGCTTCCAGATGTCTCCATGTGTTGTGCTGAAGAAGAGCTTTAGGGTCCGTGGATCCTCCGGATTGAACTCCCACATGTGAGAGGGCCGGAGTTGGCAGGGAAGAATCCAGCGAAAGAGCATCACCTGAATCACGTTAGTGAGACTGGTGTTCTTGCCTATCATGTTTGTGATGCGCTTTTGCAGCATCAACACTTCCATTGTGAATCCCTAGTCCAGACCCTTAGTGGCCCATGAGGTGAGCCGCATAGGGGGTCCAGATCTGAATTCAGGAGTGGCCGCCCACTTGGCGCCACGGGGTTCGGTGATGTAGAACCACTCCTGCTGCCACACCTTGATAGTCTCCATGAAGGCCCCCTTTGGCCAAAAAACGTTGGGGAGCTTACTCACCATGGTGCCGCCGTAGTCTGCATGCTACCTGTCGACCACCATCGGCTTCAGATTGAAGACCTTGAGCCATAGGCCGAAGTGTGGGGGATACAGAGCAGCGCCTCGCACACGACGATGAATGCCGAGATGTGGAGGAAAGAATTCGGGGCTAGATCATGGAAATCTAGCCCATAGTAGAACATGAGGCCCCAGACGAAGGGGTGGAGGGGAAACCCTATCCCACGGGAAGTAGGGGATGAATACAACCCTTTCGCCGGGCTCCGAAGTGGGGATGACTTGATCCTTGGCAGGGAGCCTGTGCGCGATGTCCGTGTCAGGACCCCGATTCCAAGTCACATCGGTCTAGCCGGTAACACCTCATATCACTTTGCGGCCTCACGCACGGTATTCCCATGGGTGTCGCCTTACCATGGCCCGGGACCATTTGCGCCTTTTGGCTCACGTATATGATAGTGTCGCTAGCATCCATATGACAGAGAACCCGGGCCGACATGACTAGTCGTGAACCCAAAGTGGCACTAACTTACGGGGACAGGCATACAGGAATCAACATCGAGCATGTCGGTCAACAGCGTGCGAATCCGGGCTGTAGCATTGGGCTAACAGGACTCCGGGAACCCGGGCTGTAGCAGGCTAGGCAGGACTCCGGATGTCACCGCGTGACATTTTCCCGAAGGGACAGACACCGGAACGAAGTGAAACACATGCCGACCAGTCAAGTGTTCCGGAGCAGTAGTGTGGGGCTAGCAGGACTCCGGTGAACCGGGATGTAGCGGACTACTATGGCTCATGGAAGCACAAGACTACATTTGCCCATAAGAGAGGCTACCAAGGATAAACAACTAGGTTGTTGGATCCCACACATACCAAGCATTTCAATCATACACAGAATATGCTCGATATGTGTAAATACAACATGGCATCACAATAAAACTCTATGACTCAAAGCATTTATTCATTAGGCTCCGAGGAGCGAGATATTACAAACATGGGTCTCATGACCCAACATACAGATCATGCAAGCAACAAGCACATGCGGAAGATTAACTTGTCTGAGTACAAACAACTACAAATGAAGAAGGCTCAGAAGCCTGACTATCTACAAGACCCTCCCAAGGGTATAAGATCGTAGCTGAGGTATCAAGCTAAACGTCGAAGTCCACGTGGAACTACTAGCGAGACTGAAGTCTCTCTGCAAAACATAAATTAAGCAAACGTGAGTACAAATGTACCCAACAAGACTTACATCAGAACTAACTACATATGCATCGGTATCAACAAAGGGGGTGGTGGAGTTTAACTACTTTTCAAAATGTCTTTGTTCGCTGTCATTATTCGAGCGCGCCTTCTCTCAAAATAGACATGAAAAATACCACAACATGTCAGGTGCCATTCCATGATAGCATGCCAAGTTTCATGAATTTCAGACGAGTTTTGGATTTACTAGAATTTAAAAACCAGGCATCTCAATGTTTTGCCGACAATCAACGGTGCCCTGGTGTTTGAAATTCATTCCATTTGTTGCATGGGACCTAAGCATGCACCCAAGGACACATATTCGATTTTTCAACCAATTTATATGCACTGGAGCATGTGCATGTAGTTCAAATTTGAATTATGCACATAAATGCATTGAAAACTCAGTTAATGCCTAAAAATGTCCAAAGGAACCCCAAAAAATCACAAAAAATCACACAACACTCCTGTAGTTCTATGTTGACACAAGAAATTTTTTGAAAGCAATAAGAGGCAATGGATATCGTTTCGTCCCCAAAGGTGGGACGTTCCCTACCGAAAACTACCATGCTTGTTGTGAGAAGCTCCGGTTTGTGAGAAGCATATACCCAAACATGCCCCAAATGGGACAAAATTCTTACCACAGCATGTTGATGCCGCTCCATGATAGCATGCCAAGTTTCATGAATTTCAGACATGTTTTGGATTTACTAAAATTTAAAAACCAGGCATCTCAATGTTTTGCCGGCAATCAACGGTGCCCTGGTGTTTGAAATTCATTCCCATTTCTTGCATGAGACCTATGAATGCACCCTAGGACACATATTTGATTTTTCAACCAATTTATATGCGTTGGAGCATGTGCATATAGTTCAAATTTGAATTATGCACATAAATGCATTGAAAACTTAGTTAATGGATAATAATAATCACAAAAATACACCAAATACTCCTGTTGTTCTATGTTGACACGAGAAAAAAAATTGAAAGCAATAAGAGGGAATGGATATCGTTTCGTTCCCAAAGGTGGGACAATCCCTATCGAAAACCATCATGCTTGTTGTGAGAAGCTCCGGTTTGTGAGAAGCATATACCCAAACCTTCCCCAAATGGGACAAAATTTTTACCACGGCATGTTGATGCCGCTCCATGATAGCATGCCAAGTTTTATGAATTTCAGACGGGTTTTGGATTTACTAGAATTTAAAAACCAGGCATCTCAATGTTCTATCGGCAATCAATGGTGCCCTGGTGTTTGAAATTCATTCCCATTTCTAGCATGGGACCTAAGCATGCACCCAAGGACACAGATTTGATTTTCCAACCAATTTATATGCGCTGGAGCATGTGCATGTAGTTCAAATTTGAATTATGCACAAAAATGCATTGAAAACTCAGTTAATGCATAAAAATGTCCAAACGAACCCCAAAAAATCACAAAAAATCACACAACACTCCTGTTGTTCTATGTTGACACAAGAAAAAAAATTGAAAGCGATAAGAGGCAATGGATATCGTTTCGTCCCCAAAGGTGGGACGTTCCCTACCGAAAACCATCATGCTTGTTGTGAGAAGCTCCAGTTTGTGAGAAGCATATACCCAAACCTGCCCCAAATGGGACAAATTTTTTACCATGGCATGTTGATGCCGCTCCATGATAGCATGCCAAGTTTCATGAATCTCAGACGGGTTTTGGATTTACTAGAATTTAAGAACCAGACATCTCAATGTTTTGCCGGCAATCAACGGTTCCATGGTGTTTGAAATTCATTCCCATTTCTTGCATGGTACCTAATCATGCACCCAAGGACACAAATTTGATTTTTCAACCAATTTATATGCACCGGAGCACGTCCATGTAGTTCAAATTTGAATTATGCACATAAATGCATGGAAAACTCAGTTAATGCATAAAAATGTCCAAACGAACCCCAAAAAATCACAAAACTTCACACAACACTCCTGTTGTTCTATGTTGACATGAGAAAAAAATTGAAAACAATAAGAGGCAATGGATAATGTTTCGTCCCCAAAGGTGGGACATTCCCTACCGAAAACCATCATGCTTGTTGTGAGAAGCTCTGGTTTGTGAGAAGCATATACCCAAACCTGCCCCAAATGGGACAAATTTTTTACCAAGACATGTTGATGCCACTCCATGATAGCATGCCAAGTTTCACGAATTTCAGACGGGTTTTGGATTTACTAGAATTTAAAAACCAGACATCTCAATGTTTTGCCGGCAATCAACGGTGCCATGGTGTTTGAAATTTCATTCCCATTTCTTGCATGGGACCTAAGCATGCACCCAAGGACACAGATTTGATTTTCCAACCAATTTATATGCGATGGAGCATGTGCATGTCGTTCAAATTAGAATTATGCACATAAATGCATTGAAAACTCTGTTAATGCGTACAAATTTCCAAACGAACCCCAAAAAATCACAAAAATTCACACAACACTCCTGTTATTCTATGTTGACACGAGAAAAAATTTGAAAGCAATAAGAGGCAATTGATATCGTTTCATCCCCAAAGGTGGGACGTTCCCTATCGAAAACCATCATGCTTGTTGTGAGAAGCTCCGGTTTGTGAGAAGCATATACCCGAACCTGCCCCAAATGGGACAAATGTTTTTCCACGACATGTTGATGCCCCTCCATGATAGCATGCCAAGTTTCGTGAATTTCAGATAGGTTTTGGATTTACTAGAATTTAAAAACCAGGCATCTCAATGTTTTGCCGGCAACCAACGGTTCCATGGTGTTTGAAATTCATTCCCATTTCTTGCATGGGACCTAAGCATGCACCCAAGGACACAAATTTGATTCTTCAACCAATTTATATGCACTGGAGCATGTGCATGTAGTTCAAATTTGAATTATGCACATAAATGCATTGAAAACTCAGTTAATACATAAAAATGTCCAAACGAACCCCGAAAAATCACAAAAATTCACACAACACGAGAATTTTTTGAAAGCAATAAGAGGCAACGAATATCATTTTGTCCCCAAAGGTGGCACGTTCCCTACCGAAACCATCACGCTTGTTGTGACAAGCTCTGGTTTGTGAGAAGCTTATGCCCAAACCTCCCCCAAATGGGACAAAAAATTTACCACGGCATGTTAATGCTACTCCATGATAGCATGCCAAGTTTCATGAATTTCAAACGACTTTTGGATTTACTAGAATTTAAAAGCCATGTATCTCAATGTTTGCGGCCGAGTGACGGTGGCAGGGTGTTTGAAATTCATTCCCATTTCTTGCATGGGACCTAAGCATGCACCCAAGGACACAAATTTGATTTTTGAACCAATTTATATGCACTGGAGCATGTGCATGTAGTTCAAATTTGAATTATGCACCTGAAATGGCTAGAAAACCAATTTAATGTATAAAATGTTCAAACGA
Source organism: Triticum aestivum (assembly GCF_018294505.1). Classification (NCBI taxonomy): domain Eukaryota; kingdom Viridiplantae; phylum Streptophyta; class Magnoliopsida; order Poales; family Poaceae; genus Triticum; species Triticum aestivum. Next base: position 397,083,587 of record NC_057797.1, on the reverse strand, counting down.
ACCCTGAATAATTCCAATTCTTTTATGACACACATATAGTTGTATGTTCACTCTAGATAAAAGGTCTAGCAATTCAAACACCGTCCATTGCCGCCGTGACCCCATTATGTAATTCAAATCAAGATGAAAAATCAAGTAGATCGCACACAGTTTATTATCAGCAACTGTGTGAGATGCAGCACAAAATATCCTAGAGCACCGTCGGTGTATGGTATACCTATGGCTTACGCGAGAACGTGCGTCAGCTACAGTCCATAGCCGGCGTCTCAAGCACACTAGCTCGCTCCCCAAATATCATTTCACTGTTCAATCGTCACCGATGAAAGATGGGCACGTGGACCTGCGTCGTGAGGGCAACTTCGATATCCCACTCTGGCGAGAGCGCGGCCGCAGCCGCCATCCGCGTGCTAACAAGGTGCATGAGCGCGGCCGCAATCTGCGACTAGGTGGCAAAGGCAGCCCAAACGGCCGCTGTTGCTTCTCAAGTGGCGACAACACCATCTGCCTTGGGGATAACAACTGGCGAGAGCGGCACAACAGCTGTCCGTTCCGTAGCGGCGACCTTAGCCCTGATGGAGGCCGCCCACGCCCAGCTCCTGGCGGTCACTGCACAAATCGAGCGAAGCTTCTCCGACAACGGTCGGCAACCCATGGCCGAAGAGCTGGCAATCGCCAAGAGCGTTCGAGCAGCCGTCCGTTCCTCCGCCGCATACCTTGCGACGATGGAACCCGTCCAAGCCCAGATCGCGTCCGCCCACGCCCAGCTCATGGCGGTCTTTTCCGAAGAGATGGCGGACGCGGATGGCGAGATGCTTGCCGAGTATGGTGCGATGGATGCCATGGAGCCCCTTCCCCAGGAGACCGTCGGGCGCGAGCTGGACATGGAGGCGGCGGCGGAGATCGACGAGCACCAGCCGTAGTAGTACTCTTTGTTTTGTTTAATTAAGAGCGTCAGTCTTTAATTTGTTAGAGTAATGTTTAGGTCAGCTAGCTCTGTTTAAATTTTTGAACTTGCTCGACTAAGAAGTGTAGGTGTGCTGTAGTCTCCTTTGTGTACCCAAATTATGCAATGACGTGGATGACCACTGTAACCATGGAAATTCGAACCAAAACTTTTGATGTTCAAACTCATCACACATGGGTTAGCTATCTGAATCGTTTGTGATGTCCACATATCATACACAGTTCTGAATAAGGGACCGTGTCTGATGACACTTTGCGCGTCAATTTTTTTGGCTGAAGCGATTCCAAATTTTCGGCTTCCGCAGAAATATCTACCTCCCCGCTCCACCCCCCCCCCTTACCAAAAGCCACATTTCCCCTCTTTCCGCCTTCTTTTCCAAGTTGAAACCTTCACTCCTTGCTTGCAGCGCCGCCTCCTTGTTGGCGACCCTCCTTCATGCTGCTTGGCCTCGTCTATCCAGGCAGGTAATCCACACCTAACCCCCATCCTCCTCCTCATTCCACATCCCACATGCCCCGACTGCCAGCGCGAGCGCGACACCTTCCACCCAAATCACCGAACCCTCCGCAAAATAAGCGCCGCCCTAAGCCATGGTGCATGTAGTATAGCCAGGATCTCAAGGAGCATTTGGCAGCGGAGAAGCAAATCGCGGCCGCACGCGCGGATGAGGTCGCGATGGCTGCCATTCATGCCGACCCCCAGATCTTGGAGGAGCACCTTCCCATTTGCTAGCTACACCGGTTATGCATGCTCGGTTTACCCGTTGCGTGTGCTGCTCCTGCCTTTCCTTCACAAATTCTAGTGAATTGTGCTATCTAATTTTACCATGCAATCTGTTGCTCTAGTGTATATGTTCTATATATCGTGCAGTGTGGTGCTCACTTATTAAATGTTTTGTTAATTAGTTGTCGTCTCCAGTTAACTGTTTGGTTCAATTCTACAAATGTGATGTTCAATTCTTCAGGCTGCAATTTTGTATTGTCTTCCGTGTGAGAAATAAATCAAATTTATCTTTACAAAATACATGAGAAATGAATACAATTGCTATATTTCCAAGTTGTCAAGCATGCTTGGTTTGGTTATACATTGTGCAATGTGGTGCTCAGTTAACATTTGGTTCATTTGTGTTATAGTGTTTAGTTAACTATTTGGTTCAATTCTGGAATGCGATGTTCAATAGTTGTGGGTGCATTCTATTATTGTATATCATGTGAGGAATAAATTGAATTTGGCTATAGTAAATACATGAGAAACAAATACAATTGCTACAATTGGCTGTAGTTAACTATTTGGTTAGCTATCTGATCTTCTATTAGGAGTATGTTATATTATGCAAGGTGGTGCTCAGTTAATGTTTGGTTCATTTGTTGTGGTGGTTAGTTAACTGCTTGGTTCAATTCTGCAATACGATAGCATTTTGTATTGTTGTGCATGTGAGGAATAAATCGAATTTGGCTGCATTTAATACATGAGAAACATATACAAGTTCCATATTTCCTAGTTCTTAATCATGCTTGGTTTGGGTAAATTGTTTTTTCGCATGGCTTGAATTAATCTGATGAATCTGCAATGTGCTTATTTTTCATCAACATATTTTACTGGTAGCATGCGAACCCTTACTTAACCTGATGACTAACTACCTTACATGTGTTGCAGGGAAACAATGGGAAGCACTGAGGTTTACAATCGAGGTTAGCACGTGCATGGTCCGTTCTCTAATAGCACATTATTGTGCAATTGCAGGAACCATTCTAATATTTTGGTTTTTAACAATTTGGTCTTGCACATGTAGGTCCTACTGTTAGAGGTTTTGACCCACTGTTCGACCCTTTTTGCATATGGGGATATGAGTTGTCCATGAATATCAATCAAATCAAGAAACTCAGAAAGATTGTTAGGATAAAGAAATTAGCGACAAAACACAACAAGATCTTTGTCTGCACAATGAAGACATCAGTTCACTACAAGATGGTACTAACTATTATACCTTGCCTTTTTTTATTCCTTTGCCCCATTTCCAATATACAGAAGGTATTATGCACATCCTTGTTTTCAGGCCTTTCCAAAGTAGTTCACTAATGATTACCTCTCAAACCACCTCTATGGTCAGGAGGCGAGGAAGGTATTCATACAACACCCACAGTTCAATATTGAAGTGTTCCTGAAGAGGATGAAGGACGGACGGTCAATCATGCACAGGCACTGGCCTAAAGATGCAAAGACCTTCAACATGAATGAAGGCTCAATATTCGCCTTCCGCTTCAGCAGTTTTCCAGATCAGATGCATCTGTCAATATACCGTCTATGATTCTAATTTTGAAAGGTTCTACATGTTGCATGTGGAACTTGCTGCTGGTGCAGTTGTGTAATGGGGTAGCTGAGAGCTGAAGCTATATCGTGTTGTACTCTGATGTATTTCAATTATGAAATTCTGCTTCCTTAATATGGAAATGAAATATATTGTGCGATTAATATGAAATTTCAAATAGATTAATAAATGGATTATGAATAATCAGATAATTAGCCTGCTAATGGTGAACTAGCCTACTAATTTGGTTTTGCTATTCCAAACGGTTGTTGAAAAAAAATACCATGGGCGATGACCTCGGGCAATGCACACAGTTTCTAGGAATAAACCGTGTTGGATCAATGAACAATCACACACGACTTTCTCTTGAAAACTATTTGCGTTAGGCCACCTTGCGCAAGCGTTTACCATATAAAAACTATGTGTGATGGAGAGCCTTTGCCACACAGTTTCTTCTACGGACCATGTGTGATACATTCAATAATGCAAACAATTTAACGGGAAAAATTGTGTGTGATGTACCTGTGAACGGAAACGTTTTCCTTGGAGCGACAGTGTGGGATGTACATTCGAACAGAAACGTTTGGCGGGGACTGACTGTGTGGGATGTACTTGTGACCGGAAACAATTTTGCTGTATAATTGTATTTTTAGCTCTACTATACATATTTCCATATTTGAGCGCTCGCCAGTCGCACACGATCTCATTTTGCCGAGCGTGCGTGCTTGGAGGGCATATCCTCGACGGTTTCTGGGTCGTGTGGGAAGGACCCCCCTATCGCCCAGACTCACTTGGCGACGGTTCCAAATGCCGTCACGGAAAGGGGTTAAAACCCATTTGTTTAGGACCGACGCTCACCAGTGAACCCCTATACTCATCAAATACAATCGAGCAGGACGTAGGGTTTTACCTCCATCAAGAGGGCTTGAACCTGGGTAAAAACATCGTGTTCCCTGTGTCGCTTGTTACCTTCGATCCTCAGACGCACAGTTTGGGACCCCCTACCCGAGATCGGCCGGTTTTGACACCGACTGCTACTAGGATCCTCACGCGATAGCCTGCATCCTCGGCGAAGCCCAGGCTCCCACGTCCAACTGCATCTTCAAGCAGTTCTCTCGTGAGGTGAACACTGCCCTCCCGAGGCTTGAGGCCATGCGGCCTCTCAAGTGGTCGCAGTACACCATCACCTTCGACTCAAATGACCACCTCGGGTGCTCAGCCACCGCCGGCACGCTCCCCATGCTGTGCACCCCCACCATCAGCAAGTTCGCGGTCACCGAGACCCTCATCGATGGAGGGGCGGCCTCAACGTGATCTCCATCACGAACTTCGAAACACTCCAGGTGCCCTATGACTAGCTGATGCCCACCAGGCCCTTCTCTGGGGTGACGGATGGATCGACCACTCCCCTGGGCCAGGTGCGCCTTTCGGTCACCTTCGGTACTCGCGACAACGACCACACCGAGCTGATCGATGTGGCCCACATCGGCCTCCCGTACAATGCCATCTTTGGGCACCCTGCACTCGCCAAGTTCATGGAAGCAACCCACCATGGCTACAATGTCCTCAAGATGATTGGCTACAATGGCATCATTACCATCGCCTGCGACGAGAAGGATGCAGTTTGCTCCCTTAAGCACGCCTATCGGGCCGCCATGGCCGATGACCATGACGGCAAGAACGTCGTCGAGCCTCCTGAAGCCATCCCCGCGAGGAAGAAGCTGCTCCATCCCAAGAGCTACCCTGAAGCCAAGAAGCAACCGACTGGCGGTGATGCCCAAACCTCCGCACAGGCCACCGGGGCTTGCCTCCCTCCCACATAGGAAGGCATGCCCGACGCCTCCCCTAGCACAGGCTTGGGGGCTTCCGTCTAGAGGGCGTCCGACCTGACCAGTGTGACAAGGGACGTGCTCGGGCACCACTTGGAGGCGTGCCTCGACGCATGCCCCCACAAGCAAGGAGCACGGTGTTAGACGTCAGGAGCAAAAGAGTTCATCACCCAGGAGATTCACAAGCTACAGCAGGCAAGAGCCATGCGCGGCAAGTGTCGCCCCGCGCACTCCATCGGATCACCTACCGTCCCGAATGCGGGAGTGCATGCGCGTGCGAGTCGACATCGCGGGCCTCAACAGGGCCGACTCCGAGGACATATTCTGGCCATCTCGTGTTAGCCGGAGCAGGAGCGTCCCCACCAACTAGGTCTGCATGCCCTTTGGCCTGCTAAACACTGGTGCTACCTACCAGTGCTTCGTGTGCCTTGCGTTGGCGTCTCGCGAGGCTTTAGCCCCCCGTGGGCCTACGGGGCCTCAGGAGCCGCCAGGCCCCTGAGGGGTGACCCATTGCGATGTGCTACATCGACCGCCCCGATGCTCTACAGCAGCATGGTTGCCAGGTGACTTTTTGGTTTGTTCAATTGAGGGCGCCTCTAGGGCTACATCATCCTCAGGCTGGTTAGGATCCGCCCTGCAACCGTGTCGGTTTTGGTCTTGTGTTGGACCTGGTTATGCTTTGATGAAATTCTCTCGCTGGCTTAAATTGTGTGTTTGGTGTTTCGATGCCATTTGGATCGCCGCACCCTTGCGACTCTGCTCTTGACCGCCCCATGACCGGGACTGGACACGGTGTCTATGCTCGGGTCCGTCCTTGCAGCGCTGATAACCCCAAGCTACCAAGCTCTGTTTCGCGGGCCAGCTCCTGTGCACGTGACCTCCAGAGGTCCTTGGTGTCCTGTCCCCTCATGGGACCATCACGAGCAGGAGAGTAAGGGCATGGCCTAGGTTATACAACTATGAGTCTGGTGCTTTGCCACCTCGGCTGCCACACACGAGGTGACTCTTCGCATGATCATTCCATGCGGAAACCCGACACGACGTTTGTGCTCAGGTCCGTCCCTGCAGCATCGCTAAATCGGGTCACTGAGATCTGTCTGATGGGTCGGACACATACACGTCACCTCCATTGGTCCTTGGTACCCATCCTCTGCATGCGATGGTTTGGGGAAGACCGCCTGGTGCGCGTTACCCCCACGTCACCGGATCCGCAAACATGCAGGTACTGCCGGGGTTCCCTCGCGAGGCTCCCCTGCTTGGCCGCCTCTCGAGGTCGCAATAGAATTCATCGAGGCCTAGAGCCCAACGCAGCTCAACTGCTAGTGGAGAACGGGGTCCCTGTGCTTATCACCTGGGACACCCAATACCTCTAGTTCTGTCGTGGCTCCCATGTGTACAAACAAGATAGGGCTGTACACATCCCGGAGACTCTTAAATAGAGCTCCCACCCACGCCTAGTGGAAGTCCCATGCCCAACGTTGGCGTAACGGTCACATTACGGCCATTCCCACGCCCAGTGGAAGCCGCATCCTCCGTGCTAGTGGATAATAAATTGAGGGCGCCTCACAGGCTGCATCAACCTCAGGACGACCTATGCTTGTCACGGCCGCCGCTCAACCTTTCAGCGACATGATTCGCGGCTTCCCCCTAAGCCTCACACAAGCGGGGGGCTGGGCACAATGCTTATGCTTAGGTCAGTCCCAGCAGCGCTGAAAAACCCAAGGGACCGGACTCTGGCTCGCGGGCCTGCTCCCGTGCACGTCATCCCACCAAGGCCCTTGGTGTCTAGTCTCCACGCGTAACACCCAGGTGCAAGCCAACGAGTGTGTGTCGCTCAAAATGAAGCTCTGTGTGTGCCGTGGTATTCTTACGGAGGGTGCAAGATGATAGATGCCACAGGGTGGCTTAGTGTGAGGGAAGACTGCTGCTGATAGGCCCGGGAGCGGGTATGCAAGTAGCACGCGGTAGTTTACCCAGGTTCGGGGCTCTCCGGAGAGATAACACCCCTACTCCTACATGTCTGAGTATATCTGGTACAGAGTGCTCGTGGAGCTATATCTGAAAGCAGTGCCACAGGCATCTGGTTTCATATATGCATGTATGGCATGCTCTAGTGGCCGGTCATGCTCATGGCTCATGGCCGTGAGCATGTGAGTGCTCATGCATGTGTGTGTGCTAGCTAGCATGCATGCGTGAGAGCACCCAGGGAGCCATTGTGGCCGGCCCCAGCCGCCTCCCCCTCAATTTCCGTGTGCCTCCACCTCAGATCCGCCACTTGGCGAGCCGCCACCTGACCGTGCCTCGACCAACCCCCCACCTCCATGTCGCCTCCCCAGCGCGCCTCCACCTCCCACCTCCCGCGGCCCGCCCAGAGGAAGCCCGCGTTGCACCGCCGAAGCCCATAGGCACCTGCGCGCCACGGGCTCCCGCTGCCGCCCTTCCTATGCGCCTCTCCGGCGACCTTGATGCCGGCCACCAGAGGGCCTCGCAGCCACACCCAGGTCAGGCCAAAGCCCTGCCTTGCATCCTTCTTCTCCTTTCTCTCTTCCTCCCTCACCTGAGCCTCTCTCTCTCTCTCTCTCTCTCTCTCTGCCCGCAGGAACCTGCCATGGCCACCGCCGCCTTGGATCCTTCGCATCCGTCGCCGGAGCTTCGACCAGCCGCCGCTGTTGCCCAGATCCGGTGTAGGACGCCCGAATCCGCTCGTTCCCGTCCTTGCCCGCCTTGCCCCATCATCGTCCTCACCGGACAACCACCGTCGGCACGCCCTTTGCCATTTGTGCGTGCGTGCAAGCACACACACAACAACCGTGTGTGTTGATCTCGCCAGCAGGCCTTCCAGCATCAGGTGGGCCGGCCTCTTCTCCATGCCGCAGCCCAGCGCCCACCTCTGCCTCCCCTTCAACCGGACGGCCTCCTCTGCGCCAGCTGGGCTTGGCCCAATGTGAGCAACCTTTGCCCAGATCAAGATTCGGTCCGTATTTTTTTCGAGTGTCTGCGATTTTGCCTAATAATCCAGGGACTACCTATTTACAGGAAAGTCCCTCTAGATCATGCATTTAATAACTCACAAATGGTGCATCGGATTAAAATGATTTAAATATGTAAAATGCTTAGAATTTTGTCTAGTTTCATAATTTCCAACTTTCATCCATGTTTAAAATGTTGTTTAAACTTGTTGTTTGTATTATTTTGCATAAATAGCATGTTAAAATGATTTAATTCAGAAATAATTAACCGTAGCTTGGATTTAAATAAACTTTATATGGAAATGGGGTAAAAATGCCTAGTTTAACATGGTGCACTCTTCTTGCATGTTTAATAACTCTAAAATATGGTTTAGGGCAGAACAGTACCAAATTAAAAATATGCATATGGGGATTTACCAGATTTGTTGTTTGTTATATCCGGCCCCATTTAAATTGTTTCGATAGTATAGTTTTGTTATGCCTCACCTCTTGCCATGTTTAACAACATTTAATATTGTTGAGTACCTAACCGGGAGTGAACTAAATAATTGAATGTGGTGTTTCGTCAACATGCATCTTGTTACATGTTGAGCTCCACTTAACTTGTAGTTTTGTTTGTGCACTTTGCCATGCCATGCATATTTAAACCGGGCATGCATCATCCTTGGTTGTGCATCATGCCATGTTTATTCTTGCGTGTTTACCATGTTGCTTGCTTCTTTCTAGTTTGCTTCTCTCGTTAGCTTCAGTTTCGTTCCGGAGTTGTGAGAATTCGTTCGACTACATCCGTTTGTCTTCTTCATGGACTCGTTCTTCTTCCTTGCGGGATCTCAGGCAAGATGACCGTTACCCTCGATATCACTTCTATCTTTGCTTATTAGTTGTTCGTTCTATCGCTATGTCGCGCTACCTACCACTTGTTTATCATGCCTCCCATATTGCCATGTCAAGCCTCTAACCCACCTTCCTAGCAAACCGTTGTTTGGCTATGTTACCGCTTTTACTTAGCCCCTCTTATAGCGTTGTTAGTTGCAGGTGAAGTTGAAGATTGCTCCATGTTGGAACATGTTTATGTTGGGATATCACAATATCATTTATCTTAATTAATTCATATATATACTTGGTAAAGGGTGGAAGGCTCGGCCTTATGCCTGGTGTTTTGTTCCACTCTTGCTGCCTTAGTTTCCGTCATACCATTGTTATGTTCCTTGATTTTGCGTTCCTTACGTATTTGGGGTTATGGGACCCCCTTGACAGTTCGCCTTGAATAAAACTCCTCCAGCAAGGCCCAACCTTGGTTTTAAATTTGCCTAACAACCTATAACTTTCCCTTGGGGTTGCAAACCCGAGGGTCATCTTTATTTTAACACCCCTGGGCCAATGCTCCTCTGAGTGTTGGTCCAACCTAGAGCCACTTGCAGTGCCACCCCTTCACCCGGGGTCTTCGGTTGCCCTACGTAGTTTTCATCCGGTGTGCCCTAAGAACGAGATATGTGCAGCTCCTATCGGGATTTGTTGGCACATTCGGGCGGTCTTGCTGGTCTTGTTTTACCATTGTCGAAATGTCTTGTAACCGGGATTCCAAGATTGATCGTATCTTTCCAGGAGAAGGAATATCCTTCCTTGATCGTGAGAGCTTGTGATGGGCTAAGTGGGACACACCTACAGGGCATAAAAGCCGTGCGTGCGGTTATGTGGCAGATGGGAATTTGTTAATATCCGGTTGTAGAGAACTTGACACTTGACTTAATTAAAATGAATCAACCGCGTGTGTAGCCGTGATGGTTTCTTTTCGGCGGAGTCCGGGAAGTGAACACGGTTTGGGTTATGTTTGCACGTAAGTAGTTTCAGGATCACTTCTTGATCACTTCTAGATTCACGTCCGTCGCGTAGCTTCTCATCTTACTCTTGTATGCGTATGTGTAGCCACGATATTTGCTTAGCACTTGCTGCAACTCCACATGATTACTTTATCCTACCCATAAGCTTAAATAGTCTTGATCTCGCAGGTTTTGAGATTGCTGAGTCCTCGTGACTCACAGATACTAATAAAATAGTTGCATGTGCCGATGATACCAGGGAAGGTGATGCTACCGAACTCAAGTGGGAGTTGGCCGAGGACCTTGGTCGTTACTATGTTTCGTTTCCTGATGATCAGTAATGGAGCCCAGTTGGGATGATCGGGGATCTAGCATTTGAGGTTATCTTCCTTTTTATTTGGATTTGACCGTAGTCGGTCTATGTGTGTATTTTGGATGATGTATGATTTATTTAAGTATTGTGTGAAGTGGTGATTGTAAGCCAAACCTCTTTATCCCTTTCTTGTTCATTACATGGGATGTTGTGAAGATGACCCTTCTTGCGACAAAAGCACCATGCAGTTATGCCTCTAAGTCGTGCCTCGACACGTGGGAGCTATAGCCGCATCGTGGGCGTTACACTGTGCATCTCGTAGCATGTGTAAACGCTCTTGGCCACGAACCTGAGGTGAGGTTCATCTAGTTGCCGCATCCACACTACAAAAAAAAGACACATCCGTGATATTTTGGGCCGAACAAAAAAAATTCTGTCATACTTATGACACTTCTATGACAATAATTGTGAAAAAACCCGGTTTCATCATAGATGTGGTGGGCTCCTACTTCTATGACAAAAAATCATGACAGAAAATGGGCTTTTCATCCTGGGCGGGCCGGAGACGCAGCTGCATGACATTCTTGGGGCCGTCCATGACGGAAAAAACCATGGTAGAAGCAAGGGCGAGGAAAATATGGTGGGTGGTCGGGGCCAAGCGATGCACGGAGGTTTGCGCGTTTCTCTCAAACACGCACGCGCGTGAGCACGAGGCGTTGGGGTCTAACTGAACTCGAGCGAGGCGTTTGCCTACTGAACCCTAGCGATTGCACTGCAGGCTACGCGTTACCGAACCCGAGTGATCGACCGGTGGCTCTTAACTAAACCCGATCGAGCGATTCCTTCGCTACTGCTGCTAAGTGAAGTCGATCGATGCTGCCTCTGGCTGAACAGTGAGCATTGCTGGGGGGGTTTGGATGAACAGTTCCCGGTGGGGGTGGATGAATAGGACCCCGTGGTGTTGCCTCTGGATGAACAGGACCCCGATCGATCGAGCCGGTTGGGGCTCGATGAACAGGATCCCTGGAGGGCTGGATGAACATGACGACCCCGTGGAGGGCTGGATGAATAGTAGATGGTGGAGGGCTGGATGAACAGTAGCCCATGGAGGGGTGGTTGAACAGGAGCCCGTGGAGAGGGCTGGTTGAACAGTAGCCGGTGGAGTAGCGTGCGGTGGAGGCCGGATGAACAGGAGCCCGTGGCTGAACAGTCGTAGGTGGAGGCTGGAGGAAGTCAACGGTGGATGAACAGTAGCCCGTGGAGGCTGGCGGGGGTCGACGGTGGAGATGAACAGTATCCCGTGGAGTCCCGCTTTGCGGTACACCACACCCCTCCCGATGAACAGGACCCCCGTTTGGACCATAGCGCTCCAACACAAGTCTGTTTCCTCCGTTTTGCGGTACGCCACACCCCTCCTGATCAACAGGACCCCGTTTCGACCGTAGGAGGTCCGTTTCCTCCGTTTTGCGGTACGCCAGACCCCTCCCGATGAATAGGATCCCGTTTCGAACGTGGCCGATCGAACACATGGCCGTTTCCTCCGTTCTGTGGCACGCCAGGCCTTGTTTCCATCGGTTGTTCCATCCAAGCCCTCCCGATGAACACGACGACACATTCCGTTCCGACCTAGCCGGTTGGCTCCCCATGAACACGACGACGAAGCAGTTTCTCCGTTCCGACCAAGCCATGTACATGAGCCCTGGCCGTATGTACGCGCGAGTAGGCGTTGAGACCCCCCGTATGTACGTACGTGGCCGTATTTTCTTTCTTGCACACTGGCCGATGTACGTACGTGTACATGCTACATGCGCGCCTCTACGATGACACATGCATGCTCTACATCGACCAGTATGTACGTACACGTTCGCGACCAGAATGACAACGCTACGTACGCTTAGACCAGTTGGGTCCCGACTATTAGGCACTTCCTTGCGTGCGAAGATATAGCTGGTGGGTCCCATCAGTCAGGGGGCGAATTGATTTTTTGCCCGGACGCACTTCCTTGCGTGCGAAGATGTAGCTGGTGGGTCCCAATAGTCAGGGGGGAAACGTTTTTTTCACGAAATACGGTGGCCCGTCCGGTGGGTCCCCGCTGTCAGGTGTAGGAATAGTTATTTTGCTCGTAATAAGGAGGCACTTCCTTGCGGCTGTCGTGGACCCAGCTGTCAGCCTCTCTACATACAGTACTCTTCCGGTGAAAGTCTGTCGTTGACCACATTGACCACGCCGTGCTGAGAGCACCAAGGCGGTGGACGACGGCGAGGCCTAGGAAGGGGACGACACGGAGCCATGGAAGACGCGACAGTGGATGCCCACGCAGAGAGGAGTACGAGGGTTCGCTGGTTCGACTATGGTGTGAGGCTGCCATCGCCGTAGAATAACAGGGGGTGTGGGTGAGTAGAGGGATGGTCTGGCCAGCGGTGGGAGTAGTAGATGGCGGTGAGGCCTCCGCGGCATCACTGCCGGCCATGAGAGGCAGGAGCACGCGACACGACCGGTGCTGGTTTGGGCGGCTGGAGCAAGAAGAACAGAGGTTGAAGAAGCACTACGGCCATTGGATGGACATCGTATGGTCACTGGAGCTTGAATCGTTCATATATTAACTAAGTTGACAAAGCCCTCCGTCCCCGTCAACTTAGTAGGCCCACAAGTTAGCCTCCCATTGTGGTGGGTCCCAGCTGGCAGGGGGTATTCATTTTTTTGTGCGCAATAAGGAGGCACTTCCTTGAGTGCGAAGATATAGTTGGTGGGTCCGACCTATCAGCAGGGTTTTTTTTTCGTGAAATACAGAGGCCCTTCCGACGGGTCCCAGATGTCAGGTGGAGGAATCATTATTTTGTGCGTAATAAGGAGCGACCGTGGACCCAGCTATCAGCCTCTCCACATATAGTTAACTTCCGATGGATGTCGTTCATTGACCATGTTGACCACGCCGCGCCGAGAGCACCAGGGCGATGGACGACTACGAGGCCTACGAAGGGAACGACACGGAGCCAGGGAAGACATGGCAGTGGCTGCCCACGCGGTGGAGAGTACGAGGGTTGACTGGTTTGGCTACCGTCGCCGAAAAATAACAGGAGGTGTGGGTGAGTAAAGGGATAGACAGGCCAGGTATGCGAGTATGTGATGGGGCCGTGAGGCCTGCCCGGCAGCACAACTGGCCACGGGAGGCGGGAGCAGGCGGTTCCGACGGTGCTGGTTTGGGCGGCTGGGGCAGGAAGATGAGAGACTGAAGAAGCACGATTGCCGTCAGATTGACATCTAACGGTCTGATGCTGGTAGAGTCGATTGTTGACTAAGTTTCTTTTTTGAGAAACCTTGTGTATGCATGAACTTAGTAGGCCTACATGTCAGCCACCAAATCTATGGCAGAAAACATAGAGCCCATTTGCTATTTTTTAATAATTTGCAGCCCATTTGCTAATTCTTAAGTAATTTATTACAACCCATTTTCTGCCCAGGACCACGTTCAAAAAGTTCAACCTTATTTTGCATATTTTGGTGGAGTCCGAACTTTTGTAATCCCAAAATGATAAACATTTTTTAAAAACGTATTGATTTGCCAAAAAATCGTTTTGTTTTTGTAAGCAAATAAGACATGGGACAATTGAGTTGGTTTAAGGGAAAACCAGTGGTAAAAAATCAGTGTTGGGAGGGAAAACAACAACAAAAATAAGGATGTAAATATGAAAAGGGAATTTTATATATTTTCAATATAATGATAAGTGTATATGAACTAGTGAAACTATATGTAGAGATTAGAAAATGGATGTAGGACATGCGTTTCAAGAGGAAAATGGAACTGGGATGTGTGTTTGATTCAGTAAAAAAAACTGCCTGCGGATGTTGTAGGACAAAATATAACTAACGCTGGCGGGCCAGAGGCGAGTAGATACCTGCTGAATCTTTGTGCCCCGTTGTCGTCATGGGCCGGGCCTGTTAAAAACAAAACGAAGCCTGGGCAGTCTACAGCCCAGTTGAAACTTGCTCGACCTGAAAAAATAGTATACATTCTTAATAAACGAGAGAATTTTGCAAGTACAGACTGATAATTATGATGCAGCAGGGATATTGTTTTTTCATCATGATAATAAGTGCATGAACTAGGAATTCAAACGGCGGGTGCTTATGCTACCCATAAAAAATCAGGTGCCTGAAAATTTGTTTCGAAACAAATGATTCAGCTTTATATCCACGTCGACCCTTGGCATGATGGTTGGAAGCAAATGCCAAGTTCATACCAAAAGATCGTTAACAACAATACCAACTTGCAGACGACAAGGTAGTACAAGTACCAATACCAAACTAACTTATAATCTTTTTACTCCTGGCCTTAGTGTTCGTCTGGTAGAAAATCTTGCAGAGGACCAGCTCCCACTCCTTCTCTTGCTCCAGGTCCCCGAGGTGGTACTGGTGCATCACCCAGTTGGTCCTATGCTAGTCAAAGTTCTTGTTGGTGTGCAGCACCACAACCTTTTTGCTGCCCGTCTGCCGGTCATTGACCATCACCGGCAAGGTATTGCCGGTGTTTGTGCCACATCGCGTGCATGCCCCACTCCGACTGTATCTTGAGACGCGCCCACGTGCCCCTTTTGAACGCCCTGGAATTGCACTGGAAGAAATACTTGCTTAGGCCACTCAATGTGATACCTGCAGTATTGTCGAATACATGTTTTAGTGTACGTAGTTAGCATTTTCATAACATCTTTGGCATGTTGCAGTCACTTGTTTCACCTTTTATTAACTGTCAAATTGTAATTGCTTCACCAGGTCTGCGTCTAAAAAGAAAAATAGAGCTATAAACAAAGGAATATGTTTGTGCAAGTAGACGGCCGATCGGTGTCTTACCTGGAAGTTTCTTAGGATGGGTGTAGCATATGCCGTGCTCACTGTCGATGGTTGGTATGAACAAATCGATGAGAGGGTGAGATCTCGCGCTGTCAGCACTCACTTTGGCCTCAAGGTGCTCGATCAGCTCCTAATCTGTGGGATCGAACTTGACGCCAGCCGGCAGCACCGACCAATCCTTCTTCGACTTGCATCGGTTAATTCCAGTTATATGGTACTCAATGTATGACCAATCGACTGTTTTAAGTGAACGATGAAAGATTTCGACAGATAAGTGGTACTCCAAATATGAAGTGCAGAATACCCGAACACGCCACCGGGATTCTTGTGTCACTTCACGCGCAGCGTATTGTCACGTCAATTCAATGTGTGGACATGATGAATAATTTGACCGACGTATACTAGTATTGCTACTATACTACTTACTAGTCGTATTTAGTGTCACATTTTAACCATAGGTTTAACTAACAAGTACGCACTTGAAGCACTCCATCTATATATATACACTGCACAACATCTCCATCATCATTATCAGTACATCCTGCGCAAGTGAGTTAGGATGCACTTGATCCTAGAAAGGTATCTATCCTTCAAACAAGAGGAGTGCTTCAAACTAACAACATTACATAATATCCAACAAAATAGGGTCGTGCTACAGCAGCAGAATACATGGCACAGTCTAGATATCAGTACGAATCAAGTTGTGCATATTTGCTGTTGGCATGACCCACATCGCCGCATGTTGGGTTTGCAAAAGCCATCCATCGCATGGAAGCTTGATGCCTTTCACACACTGAATATCTGGCAACAAGTTGTATCGATGAATCTCTGTATGATGCTACTGTATGCTTCTATTGATGGAAGTGTTCGTCCTAGTAGGAGTGTACTACAACTATAGCGAACGATGCTACTGTATGATGCCGCCACGTCACATATATCCAAAGATGTGCCACCTTTTTTTTCTCAAAGAGCATGTTGGAGCCCATGCAACAACCACACAAGTTGCACGTACACATAAAACATTTACTAGTAATAAATTCTAAAGGACAAATGCCAATATGCCACACAAGTTCATCTCCAATTCATGTAATAAATTTGTGCATGACTAGTCTACATATATTCACAGCGCTACCGTTCACAATTTACCGTACTCCACTTACACGTTATAGATGGGCTACATGTCCTCCTCCACGTTCTAGTCCCAGGTGGTCTTCATGGATGGCACAATCCATAGCGGTGGGCAACAGGAATCATTGTCGCAGCTTTCTAGTCCGGTTCCACATGATGGAGACTCATCCAAGCTGAAGCGGCATAAATCAGGAATAGCGTGTCCCAGCATGTTGTTCATCCGGCGGTGCGCACTAAAGACACAACCATGCTTCATGAACGGCAGGCCTTCCGTGTCATGCACGGAAGGTGGCATCCGCTTCACAATGGGGTAGCTATCCCCAATGAAAAGCGAGTACTCTCCAAGAGTGTTCCTCGGCACCCACGTAGCATCACGGGGGTCGAACTCGGCGCCGTTCATCTGGTACACGTGGCATCTCAGATCTGGACACATAGTTACGTACATAGTCAAGGTCCATGCATAATAATGTTGTGCTCAAATATGGCGATCAGTAATACTGTGCAACAAATAGTACTACTCCGGTATAGAGGGAGTAAAATAACCGGCTTATTATATATATAGCCACTCCTGGCTACCTTGATGAGATAGTAAGACATGGAAAAACAAAAATGGTGGCAGCTAGTGGGTTCAAGTCTTCAAGGGCCTAGCTAGCTATACGCGTCCTCCAAGGTAAAAAGTACTCCTACTAGACGTAAGTAGAGTACTAGTACAACAATGAAAGAGAAGGCGAGAGGGTTAAAAATGGAATACATGGGTAGATGGTGATGATCCGATAGTGGTAGATTGTGTGACCATGTTGCACATCAGTGGTACCATGGGTAACGACTGCTAAGATAGTTGATCCCAATATGCCAATATCAGCTACAAGGTTCCAGGTTAGACCGAATCGCAGATGCAAATGCACATCCAGGATCGGCGATCTTATTTTGATCGCGGGATGACTGGTCCCTGCAAAATACTGGAGTACCGTTAGGGATGTAAATGATAGTTTGTGCATTCCGTTTGTACTCCCCCGTATCGTAGGATGGCAACCAAATGAAACAAGTCCCCTGGCTTGTCACCGCGAAGATGAGGCCTAGATGGTGCGCGGCGTCTTCGAACGTGTAGGGGTACAAATCTGCCGGCGCCAACACGTGCCAGCCTCTGCCGTTACTGCCTCTTGCATTGATGGCAATCCTTATGTCGAACACCACGATGAGATAGTAATCGTCGTAGCTGTGTCGCTTTGTCGGCGGGTCCGCAATTTCTATCTTCTTCAAACTCATGTAGGCATCATCATACGTATTCAAGCCCAGCCAGTCCGAAAGGACGATCCTAATGGTAGAGAAGGGTCTACCGGAACGGCAGCACTTCTGTGGATGTTGTGCAAAATGATGGTGGTATCCGACCGGAGGTATGCAAGCCAATCTTCGATGGCACCGACACAGACCTATATATAAGACGGTGAGCAGCGGAGAAATTACGAGATGGAAATGGAATAACAAAGTACTACATGATCAAACTCCATTACAGACCTGCTCATCAGAAAAAATCCGACTACCTCTCAACGTCGGCAACTCTAGCGGAGTCAACGTGCAACCATGGCCAGGGAGCGGTGGACTATTCGAAGGATTGTCCCATAGAAGAACCTTCTCCTCGAGGACGCATGGAAGACCAACAAGCATGGCCTTTTCCCAAGCCTTTTTAAGCACTGTCTTGAAAAAGTTGGTGCAGGAAGCACCGAGTCTTGCGGCGGTGAGGACGTCGGAGCGGTGTGCGATTTCTCCCAGAGGATCGTCGTCCAAGGTCTCCCAGCCCCGAAGAGGAGAAGAACCACCTAGCGAATCCATGGGAGCAGCGACGAATTGCCTTCTCTTCGGGGGGAGGGGAACTAGCGAGGAGGAGATAAGAGCGTAGTAACCGCAGGGCCTCGTCCCTTCCAACTGTAGATCGTTCCTTAGCGAAGGGGTGAGGCTATTATTTACTACTAGTACTAGTATTATGTGACGTTATGGGATTGCATTATACTATAAATAATAGCACTAGTAAGAAATTTTTGGCACTAGCTAGTAGTTTTTGGCGTGGATTAAGAAATTTTGGGTATGTTTCTGCTATTTTTTGTACACGCCAACTAGTGTCAAAAAACGTCTTACATTATGTGACGGAGGAGTACGTACTCGTACTGTAGCAGTACTAGTACTACTTTCTCAACTAGTAGTGTGATGTACTGTACTTTTAGTATAGTGCACCAGTTTTGTCCCTTGAATCTCAGGGCCAAGGAGCTACAGTTGGAAGTGGAGGGTACTACTGTTCTCTAGAACCATCGCTGTACTATCAATGGAGGAAAAGTACACCTACGTAGTGTCCTAGTGGGTACTCTCGGTGCTCTATTCAGCCGCTCCTCTCACACAGCTGGCCTACTCAGCCGCTCCTCTCACGCACACACTAGCAACCTATTTATCAGCGACGGTTACTGCGGGGGCAGAACATTTGAGTTATTTGATACAGCGAGACTAGGCTTTTCGCTTCCATTTGTAGAGGTGTAATGGATCTCGTCGAACTTTGTTACTAGTTGCTTCTTTATGAATGAGATGAGCAAAGCTTTTGCCTCCGTTTCAAAAAAACACGACAAGAGGAACTTCTTTTATAGTAGAGCCGATAATGGAGTGAAGTCCATGCGTGCAATGCCACAAGCTACAGAGTAGTAGTATAGCACTTTACGTACAGAGCCATACTGCACAGTTCCCAATGCCCCGTCAGGCTTTTCTAGCTCCTCGGGCCTAATTGGGAGGCGCTAGTTTAAATATGCTACTAGCTGATGAGGAAGCTGCAAGCAAGGTGCGGCTAGGGCGAGCACGCGAGCCACGAGATGCTGGGAAGGAAAACCCGTTCACGTGGCTAGGCTATCCAGTGCACCCAGATTGTGGTGCCGCACGTCCGTTTGACTTCAAAACTCAAACTACCCGTGTAAAATATTGGCTCGCAGCGAAGTTACTATTTAAAAAAAGGCCGCCATGCGTTCGGCCGGGATCGAACCCACAAAACGAGGTATACACTCCATTGACCACTAGTAGTACTTGTTGGAGTACAACGCAACCTAGAATCGCCTTTTGTCGTTAGTAGTACATTGTTCCTTACAAGAAACCCCTAATAATGCAAGAAATCACTAATAATGCTAAGAAACTACTACCACTTGCATACGTGGCAGACTTAAGATAAGACTACCTTATCAACCATTGTACATGCTCTTACCAACCAGCCCTACCAATAAACGACTACTCTACAGAGTGTCGTTATAGGCATGTTTCAACCCATGGCCCTATTTGGATACATTTGTTGTCAATCTAACCCTGCCATCCAAACACCACTTTGGTTACAGTATCCAAACAGGGCCCATGTCGCCCATTAAGTCAATGCCTTATATGACTTGTGGGACCTACATGTCAGTCTGCGCAAAAATCCCCGAGTGACCTCCTACCTCTGACCCGTCCACCTAGTCATCCTCGGCCATGGGACGCAGCTACCGCCGCCGACAGAAGGCAAGGTCAAAACTATCGGCGGTGCCGAACCCATCTTGCGGCAGCCCGGATGCCAGCTCCGTTCGGCGCTCGCGGCCGCTAGCTAGCCAATATAGCTCCGTCCAGCTGCTTGTCTGCAAGGTTTGCTAGCTAGATTGGCACAGCGGTGCGGCGGCTTTCTCGCGCACGCCGCGCTAAGGCCAGCCATTTGGCTCGAGTGAAGGCCAGCGCGGTGGCTTGCTTGCTCGTGAATCACGCTCGGGCCAGCCTGCCAAGCCGTGCGGAGGCCAGCACGGCGTCCGGCCCATCCGGCGGAGCGGCGGACAACTCGCTCATCACCGACGCCACCGACTAACACGCATCATTACTGTTTGAAGTAATGTTCAGGAAAAATAATGATTTGAGGGGGAATAACGGGATAGAAGGTCAGATGTGGGTCCCTCGTGTCAACGGTCAAACAAAATGTGTTGGTTTAAGCTACCTCGTCAGCACGGACGTGTGGGCCAACCCGTCATAAATGGGTTTAAACTAACCTAATCGGTACTCCCTCTGTCCCATAATATAAGATGTTTTTGCAAGCTAAACTAGCTTGCAAAAACGTCTTACATTGTGGGACGGAGGGAGTACTAGGTAGTAGTTTTTGGCGTGGATTAAGAAATTTTGGGTATGTTTTTGCTATTTTTTGTACAATAGATTCTTCCTAGGGCTGGTTGAAAGTGGTAGTTTTTTGTTAAATACTCTACATATTGTAAGTAGGAGTGAAAGTTAAGCTTTGGAACCCAATAAGCAAGGCTAGTTACATAGTTCATATGTGTACATGATTGAAAGTAAATATCAACCATGAGTGACTAATATCTTGATGGAAAACTTGAAACTATGGAATACTAGGAAAAAAATTACATGGTTGGAAATACTAGCAATTTTCATGTGCGTTGCAACGAATCATAATTAGAATAATACTTATTCACAAACTTGATACAAAACACTCTAATTTTGATATACATATATCACTAGAGATATACTATGTTTCAATTAGAATATATTCCTTGTGTTGTTTTGGTGAGGTCAGGAAGGGATGTGGTTGGTTTTAAGATACTAATTATGGGTTTTTCTGCAAATTGGTAGACAAGTGGGATGTTGGTGAGAAAAGGCAACAACTTACCTCACAGTCGTTAGATGTAGATCTAATGGTCACAAACGATGGATGGCAGACACACCATCATCACCAACTTAGTATTCTGTAGGAGTACTAGCAAGATCCGTGCATTGCATGGAACATCAAGATGCATTTTTTTATAAAACACTTGTTGTGATTGACCCATGCGGGAGTAATCCCATGTGTAAAAACTAATGATATCTCGAGAAATAGGAGATAAGGTGAAGTGGAGTGGGGCGTGGTGGTGATTGGTGGTCGGACTAAGCGGAGGCATGGGGAATTACAACGCCGGCAGCAGCCACCAGGCCAGTTTGTTCCAGAGGCTTCCTTTCTTAATTGCTCAACAATGAGGTTGTTGGAGATAAGGATGAACGAGGGACGGCCTTGTCTGAAAATGTGGAGAGGGGTGCGGGTATCTTTTAGTTTAATTTCCATCTGTCAGATATAGATCAGACGGTAAGATGGCACGCGTACCATCATCACCAACTCGGTTTTTTATAAGAGAAGAAATATAAGTATGGAGATACCAACGTATTATCGATACTTGTTTCCGTAAACTAGCATCTACATTCTATTCAATGCCTCAGCATGTGAGGCCTTAGCACAATGACTTCTCTACTGTGTAAAACAAAGGTTTCCCGTCGCCGATAAGAAGGGGGTGACGGCGGCGCGCCTATTGGCTTGCTCTAGTCCTAGTAGTCATACTAGGTGGTCTAAACATGTGGCATTACAGAACATGTCTAAACTAAGCAGATGACATATATGATGTCAAAAGTAGGCATTGCAAGGCAACATGTGCATGATATGACTAACATCATCATGCCAAGGTAGAGCAAATACCTTGGGGGTAAATAGGAGTGGTCAGCGGCGTATGAATCCACCTTAGAACAGATATCTTCCTCTAGATTACAATCTGGAGAGGGGTGGGGAGGGTTTGCCATTGAACCCACCATGGAGCGATGTCTGCATGACATTGTATTGCCGCGCAAAACTCTTTTCTTTTTCTCTACATGTTCAACATGACTGTGTACAATATATGACATGCATACGAAAAAATATGGTGAGATTATGTAAGGAGAGCATGCAGAAATTTAGAGTGATGGTAACAACCAGTGGATGGATCTAAAAATAATGATAGCAGGCTGATGATTGCTTTAATTTAATAAAAAGAAAGATGATGATTCCTTTACTATTTGTTTCCCACCCAAGATGAACAATATAGGCATACCCTAGGTGAACCAGATATTAGACAGAGATACTATTCATTGCTTCCTCGATATGTGCCCCACAACTAATTTGGAACTCAAGTTTGAACATTAATTTGGACCTAACTTGGAATCCAAGAGGTGAGGACGTCAAGGCTGAAGCAGCACAAGACAGACATCGTCAATCTCAAGTGGGATTCTAATAGCATCTCCAATAGATTATGTAAAATAGATGTAAAATTTACATCACCAAAAACCACCTGACTACAACAGACGAGGTAAAAACTGTTGACTCTGAACTTAACTGTCGAAACTGAAATTTACTGTGGAATCTGAATGTTACTGTCGAAATTGAATGCAATGGTAGCAGAGAGGCACTTGACATGTACTTTAGGGAGGGCCTGCAGTTCATCTTCAACCTGCACCCCCTGAGCCACCAGCCACCACCAGCCGAACCGCCGGCCCCAGCGCCACCTCGCCACCCCGAGACAACTCCCCACCGCCGGTCCACCGCCGCCCCGGCCAGCCCTCTAGGCCCCCCGCCCCCACCCTGAACCCTAAGATAGATAGTGGGGTACCTCTCCGGCGAGCCCCCGTCCCCGCTGCAGGTGGTTCTTCCTTAACTCCAGCGAGCCCCTCCACCCCTTGAAAATCGATACCCAAAAGTCGATTCAGTCGACCGAAGTGTAACTAAATCGGAGCAGAGCAGCAGCACGAGCGAGGGGGAGAGCAGCAGCAGCAGCGCGAGCGAGCGAGAGGCGGAGCAGCACCAGCTGCGCGATCGAGCGAGAGCCGGAGCAGCAGCAGCAGCGCAAGCGAGCGAGCGAGAACCGGAGCAGCAGCAGCAAATCCGGCCGGTATGGACGCCGCCGCCAAAGGGGCCTCACACTGGGGGAGAGCCGCCGTGGAGATGTCACCCGCGGCGACGGCTTCAAGGTAGTCGCTCCATGGGGGTGCGGGATGGAGCAGCGTCGGCGCTGGGAGGTCAAGTTAAGGAGAAGGTGCGATGCGATGAGTGTACAACCTCTTTGGTGGCGCCGAGTAGGCCTCGGCTTCGCCTAAGGAGTCGGTGAGGATGTTGCGGTTCCAGTGGAGCAGGTTAAGGCGGCGCTGTGGGGATGGAGCAGCCGCGATAGACGAGGCGATCGTCGGAGCAGCTCCTTGGAGGTGGAGGACGGGGCGGCTGAACCGGCGGGACGAAAAGATGGACGACGGATCCTCATCCGGGGAGGTGGACAAGGGACGTCGAGCTATTGCGGTGGACGACGTCATCGGGGAAGAGGCTCCGGCTGGGCAGCGGTGAGGTGGCGGACGGAGGAGGGTGGGGTTTCGCGGCTGGAGCGGAGAGGTTATGGCGGCCTGGGATTTCGAATGGCAAAAAGGAGGCGATGGGAGTGGGTGAACCATGACTTAGGGACGCGCTTGTCCAAAATGTAGGGTGTGTTACAAAAGTACCCCCCACCAATTTGAACTAGCGGCCCTTTCAGCTCAGTGTTAGAAGGGGGATTTCGAGTGTCGGGATTTGGCAGCTAGAAGTAGTTTTCGCACGCGTTGTAATTTTGGGATAACAAGGCGCGGGTTGTGAAGGCGCTAGTTTTGGGAGCACGATATCTGAATTTTCGGGATATAACAAGGCGCGGGTTGAATTTTAGGGACAAGCCTAACATGTAATATTGTACTTGTACGTACCAAATCAATTCGCACTTCCCTCAACCAAAAAGAAAATGAAAAAATAAAACTATTCACACCACACAAAGAGAGTCTTGCCCCGTTTAATATAAAAATGCTATTCAAAGCTACTCCCTCCTTCCGTCTATATAGGGCCTAATGTGTTTTTTGATGCTAACTTTGACCAAATATTAGAGCAATAATATATGGCATGCAACTTACACAAAGCACACTGTTAAATTCGTCTGTGAAAGGTTCTTTCAATGATATAATTTTCACATTGTGCATGTCATGTACTATTAATCTTGTCAGTAGTCAAAGGCGGTCTTAATAAACGCATTACGCCCTATATAGATGGAAGAAGGAGGGAGTATGAATCCATGTTATGTCCAATTAAATTTTTTCGCTTGTTGTATGATGCATGTAACCTACTCATACCAACATTTTAGTGCATTCCAAATGTCTACACTACCGCTGCAATTTGAACTGAATTTGAATTCATTTCTCTATTTCAATAAGAATCTACAATCATGATTATTTCCAACTTCAACCATCATTCGTGTATTACCTTAATAACACACCACATGATTACTATAGAGATAGATATGAACTATGTGTACTACATGAGCTTGAATTATATTTTTTGAATACATTTGATGTACTAACTATATATTCATAATCTAAACCATGTTCCATACGTACACCGTGTTTATCACACATAGTATAGTGCCCCGCCCCCTACATTATGACAAGTATTTAGACTTGAGCTGCAAAAGCCACACATTAGCCCAAATTATGATCAATGTTCTATATATTATATGTAGTACTAGCAAGGTACCCATGCGTTCCACAGAACATCAACATGATCAGGGGGAGGCCTAATTTGCAAATATGGAGAGGGGTGTGGGTATCTTTTTTCAAAATTGCCATAGTTTCCTTCCTATCTGTCAGATATAAATCGGACGACCTATATTGCAGGATGGCGGGCACACCATCATCAACAACTCCGTTTTTATAAGAGTAGAGATAAAATATATTATATGTAGTATAACATATTCATAACCACACCATGTGTATCACCGTTATATATATATATATATATATATATATATATATATATATATATATATATATATTTTCACACATACATTGGTTTAAAACACTATGATAAATTCTTCAAATATCCAAATTCTCCTTTTATAATGAAGTATGATCTCTATTCGTCTTTTACACCCACACAATCCTCTTATCTTTGCACCTAGCGCTAACTTTCTCTCGTGCATGCATGCACCCGCATCCCTCTCACCCTCCCTCAGCATTCCCTAGCTCCATCGCACAAATTCGTCTTTTCACTTTAGGTCATTCACCCACGGTGTGTGTAGGCCCAGCTCCTTCTTTACGGCACACATCGATCGATATGCCTCTCTAGCCAGGTGTGCCTAGCACAAACACAAGCTTCCCCTCTTCTCTTATCACCGTCCATGCCTCACTCCCACCACTCTTTTCATCGATCTCGTACTCGCACACTCCTTCCCCCTCGATATAGTATGACTCTCGCACCACCTCCTAGATGCATCCCTCTCTCTCTATCCTTCTCCCCATGCCTCATTTGCTTCTAACACACACATGCATGTATACCGATCGATCTCCCAACATATATCTAGGTCGACTTTAAATATTCGCCCCATCGATCGACGTACCTCACAAGTTATGTCTTTCCTTTCTCTGGCAAAGGACGATTGATCTTCCTACGTAGTTACGTCTGCTTACCACAACCGTATTGTCCCCCCTCATCATTCGTGCATGCCTCCTGACCCGTCTCTCACACGCACGTGCACAGACAGGCAACCATCCCCTCTCTTATTGATATTGTAGGCATGCCCTCTAGTTGTCTAGCAAGCCTATCCCACCATTTGTTAGAAGCAACTCCACTACCACCCCTCCAACACGCTAGCTCTGTCTCTCTCCCAACCTTATTCCTCTCCTACACATATGCATGGATGCCAATCGATCTCCCTTAATACATGAGGTAGATCGATCTCCCTTAATACATGAGGTAGGCCTCTCTCCTCCTCCACACATATACCAACCATTGTACCTCTATAGTTAATTAGGCCTCCCTCCCCCCCACCACACACCGATAGTCGAGCGCTGTAGGTAGGTATCCATGCCACAGAGACAAACTGTAGCTATCCCCTCTCACGTTCC
Source organism: Triticum aestivum (assembly GCF_018294505.1). Classification (NCBI taxonomy): domain Eukaryota; kingdom Viridiplantae; phylum Streptophyta; class Magnoliopsida; order Poales; family Poaceae; genus Triticum; species Triticum aestivum. The sequence goes on along the minus strand of NC_057797.1, from coordinate 397,057,673 downwards.
AGTAGGCCAACCACTCTATATCTTTGACGTGGGCACACACAAATTCGATGGCACTCTTTATCGATCGCGCGCGCGCACACACACACACATCATCATCATCATCATCATCATCATCATCCCTCTCTTCGATTCTAAGGACACCTCAAGCCGATGATACGTCTACTCTCTTCTCGTGAATTGCCCCCTCTATATATATGATATATCCAGGAGTCTATTTCACACACATTGCATATGTTACATTTTTTGATAAACCCCCCCCCCAAAAAAAACTCTCACCAACCCACACACTATATCTCTCTACGTTTGTATCTCCCTCACACAACCCCACATAGGTGGTGTAAGTATACAAGAAGAGAATAGGTGCACCGTGCACGTACTCACGCTTCGTGCCCAGACACACCCACGTGGGTACACGGTGGAGCTCATTTCTGTATGAAATGGCAGCCCACGTGCTAATTTGAACGCGTGTAGTGGTTGTTCACCTACGGAGGTCTTGTACCACACGTGCACGAAACAAAGTTCGACTTGATGCGTTGGCGCGTTATTTTTAAACAAAGTTATATCGCTCAATGGCACGTACACAGAATATAAAATGATTTTTATGGAGAAAAAGGTAGTCCGCTCCACTATATACAATGGAGCCTGCCTGCCTGGTTTGTCTCTCTTCAGAGTATCTCACACAAGGCTGTGGTGGCCTCTCTCTCTCTCTCTCACCATTGGTCACTGATCCGGTCGCATCCCGTCCGCCGACGAAAAGGGAGGACGTGCATCGTTTCTCCGTTCGACCGTGCCGAGGCAGCATGTCCCGATCTGCGGTACACGCTGTTCTCTTTGACCAAGCTTCGGCGCGGTCGGGCCTAAGCCACCTACTCATTGCCGCAGTATGGGCAGATTCCGCCCGCCGCCACTCACCTAGTTACATCCCGATGACCTCTAGGTATCCCCTCCGGCCTTGCTCCACTGCCCGTCTTCCGACGTCCTACATGTGGATCTTCCGTAATTCTTTGCCCAAAACGTAGCTCGTCCGGCGTACTTTCCATATTGCAATCTCGTCCTCACACTGTTTTAGACAAACACAACTGTGTTGTTATCTTCCCTTAGGACAAGGAATATGCTTCTTTTTGTCGTCGCATGTGTCATCAACTGTTATTGGCCAGTAATTGTTTCCTTTCTACCTCTTTTTTGCAAACATGGCTATCAATTTCACCTCGTTGCTATTGCGACCTTTTGGTGAACTGCACAAATCACTTTTTTCTTAAGAGTATTTTGTGCAGTTGTACTAAAATGTCACACGGGCAACGTCTCTACATTTCAGTGCGACTGCACAAAGGGAGATTGGTTTTGCTCTATCCTCCTCATCCAACTTCGAGCCTAATCTTCTCCAACTAGTTAGACTTAAGAGAGACTGCAAAGGTGACCGGCTTCTATTTGTGTGTTTATTGTTTCATCAGCAGTCATCTATTATTGTAATCACACTTAATATCTTTGGAACAGGGACACTCAGCTCTATTTTAGTGGAATTTCACAAAATGATCGGAATGTTGCATGCTCCACATAGCTACTTTTTTTCCCAACATGCCTTGTTGATTTAGACAGAGCTGGGGGGACGTAGCTGCCAATAAAAGCATGGATCAATTTTAATTTAACACCTTCTCACAACTTTGTCTTCAGTTGTGATGTAAATATTAGCTCTAATCTGCTAATAATTGAGATGCATTAGCAAGGAAGTTAGTTTTTTTATTGTTCCTGAAAGAGCATCGATGGCAAAACACATGAAACAAAAGCTGAAAGCTCACACCATTATACAATTTCATGTCACTGGAAAATTATTTGTATAGTATGTCAATTATGTAAACAAATGCTGGAAGCTTGATAGCATTGCCAGATGCCTCTTCGGCATCTGGGTCCATGTGCCATGCACAAAATTATACTCCTTCGTTCCTAAATATTTGTATTTTTACAAATTTCAAATGGGCATATTTTAGAGTGTAGATTCACTCATTTTGCTTCGTATGTGTACTCCCTCCGTTCCTAAATATTTGTCTTTCTAGAGATTTCAACAAGTGACTACATACGGGGCAAAATGAGTGAATCTACACTCTAAAATATGTCTATATACATCCATATGTAGTAGTCCATTTGAGTCTTTAAAAAGAAAAATATTTGAGTAGTCACTCGTTGAAATCTCTAGAAAGACAAATACTCCGGAGTATATTTAAGAACCGAGGGGGTAGTGCACAGCCGTATGGGAGACTCAGCCCGGTCATTGCGCCGCATTAATAGTGAGTAATGAGGAGTCAAATCATAAGCCCCACCTTTCCCACTATAAGTTGCTCGGAAGAAGCAACCATCAATACGCTCTTCTTTGAATCCGCTCATACTACCCTATCTGTCACTGTTTATAGCGCGTACTTCAGAAAAAGAAAAAAATCTCTGGGACCAAGGCGACTAGCGATCGGCCTGAAAAATAGCATTGGTAGTTATAGCATGGCGTCTATTACAAGAGGAAATAATGCATACACACATGCATGCAGTGCTTCCACCCCGGGTACACACATGCATGCACTTACTCCACTCTGTAGTACATCAAGAGAAAATTGTGGACTTGATTGTGGTTACCACACCCTAATTAATTGAGCATTAAACCAAACTCGTCTAAAGTCTCTCTGGTGGTGGAAATGCATTGAGAGAAATGCATCATAATGAAGTGTGCCCTGTAAACTGTGACGGAGGGAGGAGTAGTATGAAGGTGCAAAACCAAGTACGCGTATGGCCAGTCGGTCAACGCACCTCCTCTTGGCATATCACTAACATGTGGGACCGGAGTGTGAGCAAACCGATCTCAATTGACGGCAAAATGGCCAATCTGCCGTTCCTTGAGAGAGACGAGGAGTGAGAACACACAGACGGGCTCGCACGGAGGCCAAGATATATTCGAGCATGGTTGATCGATATCATCATTACATGTTGGGCTGCCGTTTTCCGCCCTTCTCCGGAATAAATGTGTACTTTATCAGGGACTAAAAAAATAAGAGTACATGCGCTCCACCATGTGGTTCTAGTAGTAGTATGCCTCTGGCAATTGGTACTATAGTGTATGCCTCTGAGTACTTTATCGTGAAGTCGAACAATGATGGTACTCCGCATGTTCGGTACTATAGTGTATGCCTCTGGCAATATGACACCAAATGAACTGATGCAAGTCCACCGCCTGGGCGAGGGTAGGTTGCATTAGTCAAAAGGCGTAAGCGAGCTTCATCTTGTCCTGCAAGCTTCTCCTTGTTCTACGAGTTGACGGGACACACCAAAAAGTAGTGCTAGTCGATACTCCCTCCTTTCCGGTTAATTTGGCTTAATATTTTTTGAGGGTAAATGAGAGAGCTTTATTCATATATAAGCATTCTTACAACGATCAGCCAAGACACTGGTCACTAGGAAGCAAGGTACCCCGCAAAAAAAGAAATAGGAAGCGAGGTGTTTCATCAAGCCAGATAATACGTCTCCAACGTATCTATAATTTTTGATTGTTCCATGCTATTATATTATCAACCTTGGATGTTTTATATGCATTTATATGTTATTTTATATGATTTTTGGGACTAACCTATTAACCTAGAGCCCAGTGCCACTTTCTGTTTTTCCTTGTTTTAGAGTATCGGAGAAAAGGAAAATCCAACGGAGTCCAATTGACATGAAACTTCACGGAACTTATTTTTGGACCAGAAGAAGCCCACAGAGTATCGGAGATGGACCAGGAGAGTCCCAGGCTGCCGACAAGGGTGGGCGCGCGCTCACCCCTCCTGGGCGTGCCCCCTGCCTCGTGGACAATCCGGAGGTCCACCGACGTACTTCTTCCTCCCATATATATCCATATACCCTAAAAACTTCGGGGAGCACAATAGATCAGGAGTTCCACCGCCAGAAGCCTCCGTAGCCATCGAAAACCAATCTAGACCCGTTCCGGCACCCTGCCGAAGAGGGAATCCCTCTCCGGTGGCCATCTTCATCATCCCGGTGCTCTCCATGATGAGGAGGGAGTAGTTCTCCCTTGGGGCTGAGGGTATGTACCAGTAGCTATGTGTTTGATCTTTCTCTCTCTTGTGTTCTTGAGGTGGTATGATCTTGATGTATCGCGAGCTTTGCTATTATAGTTGGATCTTATGATGTTTCTCCCCCTCTACTCTCTTGTAATGGATTGAGTTTTCCCTTTGAAGTTATCTTATCGGATTGAGTCTTTAAGGATTTGAGAACACTTGATGTATGTCTTGCATGGGATACCCGTGGTGACAGTGGGGTATTCTATTGATCCACTTGATGTATGTTTTGGTGATCAACTTGCGGGTTCCGCCCATGAACCTATGCATAGGGGTTGGCACATGTTTTCGTCTTGACTCTCTGGTAGAATCTTTGGGGCACTCTTTGAAGTACTTTGTGTTGGTTTGAATAGATAAATCTGAGATTGTGTGATGCATATCGTATAATCATACCCGCGGATACTTGAGGTGACATTGGAGTATCTAGGTGACATTAGGGTTTTGATTGATTTGTGTCTTAAGGTGTTATTCTAGTACGAACTCTAGGGCTGTTTGTGACACTTATAGGAATAGCCCAACGGATTGATTGGAAAGAATAACTTTGAGGTGGTTTTGTACCCTACCATATTCTCTTCCTTTGTTCTCCGCTATTAGTGACTTTGGAGTGACTCTTTGTTGCATGTTGAGGGATAGTTTTATGATCCAATTATGTTATTATTGTTGAGAGAACTTGCACTAGTGAACGTATGAACCCTAGGCCTTGTTTCAACACATTGCAATACCGTTTGTGCTCACTTTTATCATTAGTTACCTTGCTGTTTTTATATTTTCAGATTACAAAAACCTTTATCTACCATCCATATACCACTTGTATCACCATCTCTTCGCCGAACTAGTGCACCTATACAATTTACCATTGTATTGGGTGTGTTGGGGACACAAGAGACTCTTTGTTATTTGGTTGCAGGGTTGCTTGAGAAAGACCATCTTCATCCTACGCCTCCTACGGATTGATAAACCTTAGGTCATCCACTTGAGGGAAATTTGCTACTGTCCTACAAACCTCTGCACTTGGAGGCCCAACAACGCCTACAAGAAGAAGGTTGTGTAGTAGACATCACAAACTCTCTGGTACATTCCAAGTGCAGCAAGCACGGTTCGCACAAAGATGCGCCGCAAGGTTTGCTGACCTGTTTACATGCTGAATAACAAAAAAAGAGGAAATATTACCGAGCGCTCCTATTTGTTACAGGATATGAGCCAGAATTAAGTGAGAATTGTGGAGAGTGTTCCATGCAATCATATTCCATTATCACATGCGAGAACCCTCGAAGAGAATCAAATGTGTTGAAGATTGCTTTATCACATTTTAAAAATATAATAAGAGTGCAGACGCTCCTCCATTCGGTTCCTAGTACTAGTATAGTACATACATCTATAGACTATAGTAGTAGTACTAGTACTAGTAAACTTTGCGCTTGGTTGTTCGCCTCTTCGGGAAGTCGAACAATAATAGTACTAGTATAGTGCATGCTTCTGGCAATCTGACACTGAATTAACTGTTGCACGTCCACCGCCTGAGCGAGGGAGAGCTTTCATTAGTCAAAAGTTTCTCCTTGTCCTGCGAGCCACCGCACGCAAGTTTCTCCCATCCTGCAAGCTTCTCCTCGTTCGGCAAGTTGACGGGACACAACAAAGTAATGCTAGTCCATACTGCCTCCTCTCCGGTTAATATGGCTTAATTTCAAATGAGATAAATACATTGTCTGTCACTATATATTTGTAAAAATACGGTCAATGGACTTCATAATATGCTCATTGCGCCCTATATATACATTTCCAGTGTTTATACAGTCACTAGCTCACCCTGGCTGAGTATGTGTGTGCATGCACCTGTAGGTTGAGCACTTGAGCGTGACCGTGTGTGTTCCCCGTGTGCTCAGACATGCATGCATTAGGGCGTCGCGCGCATTTTTGCGTCCATGTGTACGTGTGACTGTTGCATACACGTAGGGGAGTACGTGTAGGGGCCGCTAAATGAGCAGTCAAATCACACAGTAAGTTAGTCGGAAGAAGCAACGGTCATTTCACACGTACGCAATATAAAATGGTTGATATGGAGAGAAAAAAAACCACTATATATACACTAGCAGGAGCCTAAGCTACAAGCCTGCTTGCTTGGGTTGCTCTCTTCACAAGCATACAATGTCGGTGGCCACACCGCTGGTCACATATCCGGCCTGATCCCGCAGCTGGGGGAAGGGAATAATGTTCTGCGTAGACGTGGTCGACATCGGCGATGAAGAAAATCCATAGTGGGTGCGTCCCAATCGGGGGTCACCAAAGTATGGGACAATGCCGCGTCCCAACCTCCCTTCTAGCTATAGCCCGACGTCCCAGGTAGTCCATCTTCCTTTTGGAGCCGGCTTGCTCCACTGCCGCAGCTCCCCACGTAGCTCCATCTCCATGTTGATCTTTCTCCACTTCTATCGGATTCTACTTGTGATGAGTTTATGTCTCATGAACTAGTGCCAGTACTATTATTCTAATCACACTTCTTCAATATCATTGCCATCAGGGATGCTCAGCTCGATTTTAGTGGAACTAAACAAAAGCATCGTATGATCCGAGGGTGCCAGTCGTCTTTCCTTTGACAGGTTCTAACTATCCAGGAAATTAAATCCTGTTTAGGGTTTAGGGTTTAAGTCGTAGTGACCCCATCAGTAGTTTTTCTTTCGTACATGCATTCACAACTTTTGTCTTTAGTTGTGAAGTAAATATTGGCTATGATCTGTGAATCATTGAGATGCATCAGCATGCGTGTTAGTTTTCCTTTGTATTTGATGGAATGTTGTAACGGGGCAACCTTGGAGTAGGAATGAAAATGGAGTGGAAAGTTTTCATTTTTCCGGAGAAAAAATGGAAACGGAGATAAACCAACATTTCATTTTGTTGGATCGCGCCATCGAGCAAAACCAACGTTTAAATCACGTCTGTCGTGTTCATGTCTCACCCTCCTCCACGGCTCGACCCCACACAGTCGCTCGCCATGCCACTCACCGCAAACCGAGTATACGATAACTTTCCCGCCTGCTCGATGGATCGCGCCATGGAGTACTAGTACTACTGGAAGAGATACACGAGCTGGGGGAGGACAGCTAGCTGTAGCACGGACTCCCAAGAACTTTTTACATGCATGCTGTGGCCGGCTATTGCGACCTTTGAAAGCGGAGCAGTCGTGTGCACCAGGAAGCGGCGTGGGCGACCCTCTCTCGGCTGGCGCGCCACTTCAATGCCAACGCCAGTGAGAGGTCGCGCCCGCTCTGGCCAAGCATGAATGCGGCACTGACCATTTCGGGCGGGAAGCACGCGCGGGTGATGACGAGGGTTCGAGTTGGTCAAGAGCGGCCGTGGCAGTGGTCCGGACGCCTGCAAACAAGAGATGATATACATTAATATTGTTGCGTATATAATTAACAATGTAAATAATGTGCCAGTTGGACAAATATGATTGGAGATGGAGATGGAAATGGAATTTTACGTAAACATGGATATGCATGTCTATGTCTGTGTGTGTGCGCGCGCGCGACTACTCTCGCGACCTGGAAGCGGGGGCGTGTTTTTGATCGAGTTTTCTTTCTTGGTATGTTCAAAAATTGTCTGCCCGTTTTCGTTTCTTTTTTCTGGGAATGTGCGTATTCTATTTAAAACCACTGCTATGGAGAGATTTTTTTACTCCATTATAGCCTCTTGTTTGATAGAGTTTCTCGCGTCTCGCTCTCTCACCCTCTCCATATCAAAACAAGATGACAGTGTCCACACTATCTCTCTCCTCACCGATGGTCACAGATCCGGCCGAATCCCGTCCGATGCGGGAGGTGAGGAGGTGCAGCGTTGATGTTGTCGCCGTTAGTGATGGAGGAAGCCGATGTGCACCGTCCTCTCGGAGCCGGCGCTGGCGCGGACGAAGGTCCTCCGTGCCCTTGTTCGCCGCCGTCATGTGGGCAGATCACGCCCGCCTGCCTAAGCAACATCTCGCCCACCTGAGGTATAATTTCTTGTACTGGTCCAGCTCCCCAGGTCGCTGCATGCGGGTTTTCTTCTATGCGACTACTCCCCAGCTCCCCATGTATAGTAGCTAGGGTTCGTCGGCTGGTCCAACATCACCTACTATTATAGAGGGAATGCCACTCGAAAAGTTGTCATGATTTATGCCTCGGTGGAGGTATACATGTTGTTTCGACAAAAAGAACATGGTGGTTGTGCGGTCATTGTCCATATGCTCCTATTGTTGCTGCTAATCTAATACTATCACTGGTTAAATGAAGAAATGCTTTTTTTTCGGGTATCCTGGTTTAGTTCCCATCAAGATAATCATGATGCTTCTGTTTGTTGGTGTACTTTTCATAATTCTTATTGACAATTGAGATGTCGTTCTTAATCTTGTAAAACAAAGTAACAACACTATATCCCTTTTTTATATTTTTGGAAACAGCGATGCGTATCTCCATACCCGGGTATGTCTTCCTCAATTTTAGTGAAACTGCACAAAATTGGATGGCCTTTGTTGTTCCGCCTCACTGTCCTCTGCCACGTGGTTCTTCCTTCCTCGAGCTTGATTACTGAGAAGAAATAGACCACAGTGAGGATTTATCAAACTTCATAGGTGCCTCACCCAAACTTGATGCCAAATGGATGATGCATCACCATGATGACCTATCGATGCTCATGGTTGCGCCTCATGGTTGCGTCGGCTGGTGAAGCTGATCGATTTTCAATGAAAAACAAGCTGTCTTCCATCAGTGCTCTTTGCTTTTACCCACAAAGATGATATCCTTCGTCAGTTCACCTTGGTTGCGTTGGAGACGCAGTCGTCTTTCACGTTGGTGCAATTTTATCACACAATTGGCTATGAACCAAATGTTTCCTCGAAGAAGGATCGACGTTGGTACTAAGAGCATAAGTTTTGTATTGATTTCTAAGCCTTCTCACAACTTTGTCTCCAGCTCCCCTGTAATTTTATTTGTCCAGCTATTAACTTTGATTAAAAAATGGCGTGGACTAAAAACCCGGATGGACGTAGTAGCCCTCCATTTTTATTTACTCCGCATATTAGATTTGACTGAAGTCAAACTTTGTAAAGTTTGACCAAGTTTAGGCCGAACACAACAAACCATAATTATTAGAGAGGGCAAACTGTACATACTCTCAAACCTTTCCGATAATTGAAATTAAAATTATTTATTTGTACACACTCTCACACGTTTCCTATAATTTGGCGCATGTGTGGTTGTTCACTTAAGGGAGGGTAGTGTACCGCACGTGAAGGACAGGAAGTGCGACCAGGACGCGTGGATCATTAGTTCATCGGAAGTACTCCCTCCGTTCCTAAATATTTGTCTTTCAAGTGGTTTTAAACTACCACATACGGATGTATATAGACATTTTTTACAATGTAGATTCACTCATTTTGCTCCGTATGTAGTCATTTGTTGAAATCTCTAGAAAGACAAATATTTAGGAATAGAGGGAGTAGTAGTTTTCTTCACTGGTACGTTAAATAAAGTGTTCCGTTTCATACTTACACAATTCAAGATGATTCTTATGGAGAGAATAATAAAACCACTCCACTATATATTAGTAGTATACACGAGTACTATATGGACGGAGCTTCATTAACTTTAGTGCACATGCCTTTGGGTTTATGATAGGTGGGCCCAAAATATGGCTGGCCCACGTGTCATACAGCCAAAAGCAGGTGCAGTTAAGGCACCAGAGCTCAGTCTATACTACAGTATATATATAAGATGGAGCCTCAGCGTTTGTTGGCTAGGGTTTTCACTCTCCACACTCTCGCCGCACTACATATATATATATACACGCTGGAGGCTTAGCGTTCCTTTGCTAGGGTTTGCTATATTCACAGTCTCTCACCCTCTTCACCAGATGTAAACAAGACTGCGTTGTGGCCTCTGTCTCTCTCACCCTCCTCACATATGATGAAGGAGGCGTCCGGATCCTGTCGCATCGGGAAGGGGACGAGGTGCAGCGTTCACTCTATCGCCTTCGGCGAGGGAGGCAATCCACTATCGGCTACGCTTTTCTCTTTCACCCAGCGCCTGTGCGGGAGGGCCATCGACCCCTTCTTCCTCGCTATCGTACGTAGTGTGGGCAGATCCGACCTCCTGCTGCACGCCTTGCCACATCCCGACGACCCTAAGGTACAAGTTTCTTTGAAACCGTCATTGGTCTAGCTGCATGCGGATCTTTTTTGATTCTGTACTTGAATCTAGGTCTTGGTTCAAAGAGGAAAGAAGGGTGCGGTGGGGTGGAGCATGAATCTAGGACATGGTTCAATGAGGAAAGAAGGGAGGGAAAGTAGTATAGACTAGCTATCCAGCCGCTTTGTTGGTCGAAAAGGGGAAAAGGGGGTAACCCAGTACACACATCTGTAAGGAACCGAACTCTTTGTTAAAAAGGGAAAGAAACTGGGGGGTCGGGTAGTTTGTGCAGGACTAGATTTGCTGCCCTCACATAGGAAAAAATTTCAAAGAGAACAAATATGGGACCAACGCAGATATGCTGCTTGGCTACATACTCTACATCACCCATTTATACGTGTGGACGCACATGGTGCTGGCATGTCCCATGTCCCATCCACATGATCATGCAGTGTGTTTTGACATGTTGTGCTACTTGTACTGGTACTGTTTTAAATAAATGTTGAATTGAAGCTATTGTATTGCTCTCTTTTCCCATTAAGTAGTGAACAAAAATGGTACATCCCCAGACATGATGCTTGTTGCTTTGTTACAACAAACTCTGCATCACCCCCTTTATAAGTAAATGGAAGCACATGGTGTTGTTGCGCCCATTCGCCCCTGGAACTGTTTATGTTTTTTCTTAATCTAATGGTGATGGTAAAACTAAGCAATGCCACTCTCAGAATTAACTACTGAACTATTTTTAAGAGAATTTCTCTGTTAATATGAATCAATGCAACCTTTTTAGAAATGCTACTATCCTATACTTTGTTTTCCATCAAGATAAGGTAGACACTTCTTTTTGTGGCCGCATGTTTCATCCTCCTTTATTAGCAGTAATTGTTTCCTTTTTGCCTCGGTTAAATCAGGGATATCTATTCAACTTCTTGCTATAGCAAACTTAAATGTCACACCAGCGACTTTACTTGATTTCAGTGCAACTGCACAAAACGAGATTGGATTTCCTATTCGTGTTGGTAGATTCGTACGTGATCTTGTGTGCGTCATGACAGGTTGGTACTTGCCTTCATACACATGATCGTGTAGTGTGTTTTGAGATGTGCTACTTGTATTGGTACTGTTTTAAATAAATGTTGAATTAAAGCTATTGTATTGCTATCTTTTCCCATTAAGTAGTGAACAAAATGGGACCAACCCAGACATTATGCTTGTTGCTTTGTTACAACAAACTCTGCATCACCCCCTTTATAAGTAGATGGAAACACATGTTGTTGTTGCGCCCACTCTCCCCTAGAACTGTTTATGCTTTTTGTTAATCTAATGCCGCTGGTAAAATTAAGCAATGCCACTCTCAAAATTAACTACTGAATCTTATTTCCAAACTGCAACACTTGTTAGGGATTAGCGGGATTACAATTTTTGTGGCCGCGTGTTTCATCCTCCTTTATTGGCCAGTAATTGATTCCTTTTTTTGCCTCTATTAAAACAAGGATATCTATTCAACTTGTTGCTATTGCGACATTTTGCTTCACTTAATTTTGGTGGAACTGCACAAAATGAGACCGGATTTCCATATATGTGTTGAGATCTCTTTTAGATCTTCCTCAGTAGTTGTTTCAAATCCTGGTCTTGAAAGGTCAGTACCTACTTTCCTCAGAATTAACTACTGAATCTTAGTTCAAAACTGCAACACTTGTTAGGGATTGGCGGGAGTACCATTTCTGTTAAGGATCGGCCGGAGTACATGTTTAAGAAATGTATTGTTCAGATAATGTCTGTGTTATTATATATCAGTTATAGTGTTTTACAAATGGTACTATCCTGCTTTGTAGTTCTTTCTACATCTTTAACCAAGGTATTGTTAAGATAATGTCTCTATTAAAATGAATCAGTCGCATTGTTTTAGGAATGATACTTTTCTGCTTTATTGTTCTTTATACATGTTGAAATAAGGCATTGTTAAGATAATGTCTCGGTTAATATGAATGAATCACACTGATTGATAATTGCTACTCTCCTGCTTTTTTCCCATTAAGATAAGGTAGATCGGTAGATGTTTTTCTTCTGGGAGTACAAGTCATCAACCGTTATTTCTCAGTAATTGTTTCCCTTATACCAATTGTTTTTTACATGGATATCAAAACTAAAGCTCGGTTTTATTCCGACTTTGATTTTAGTTGAACTGCACAAAAGAAGCCAATGTGTCTAAGGCAAACTGCTGCATTAGTGGGTCCAGTTGGTCTTACCACTTTGCAGAAACAAGCAGTCACTGTTTGCGCTACATTACACAAGGAATGATCGAGAAACTTTACATAGTATTAGTAGACGCTCGAGACATGACTAGTCTGTAGAGAGTATAGGAAACTCTACAACACGTGGAGTGCAGTGGGCAAAAAGTGCCCAAACAAGTACAGGAACCCAGGACAGGACTCCAAATCTGTCAATGTCATTCTAAGCAACAATGATGGGGCATATGGGTATGGTAATCTATTTACCGTACTTTCAGTTTGTTAGTCCACCGATTGGTGGGTTGACACTGGGGCCAATATTCATGTGTGTGCTGCTGTGTCTTTGTTTTCTTGCAGCATATAAATACGATATCCACAGGGATGCTCAACTTGATTTTAGTGGAACTGCACAAAATGTCCAGATGGTTTGTGTCCTCCATAATACTTCATCATGCACAATACATCGAATGGTTGTCTAATCATTCGTCGTCACCTTGACCCACCGGACTATATGTTTGAATGGTGTTGCCAGCGTCGGCCATTAAGAAGGGTAAGAAGAAAGACAAAAAGAGAGATGGCTGCTTTACTTGTGGTTCGGAGGAACGCTAGGCAAACAAGTGCCCAAGCAAGTACCAAGAAGCCAGGACAAGACTCCAAGTCTGTCAATGTCACTCTAAGCAACAATGATGGGGCATCTGGGTATGGTAATTTCTTTACCGTACTTCCAGTTTGGTAGTCCACCGATTGGTGGGTTGACACTGGGCCAATATTCATGTGTGTGCTGATATGTCTTTGTTTTTTGGCAGCAGATAAATACAAAATCCACAAGGATGCTCAGGGATGCTCAGCTTGATTTTAGTGGAACTGCACAAAATGTTCAGATGGTTCATGTCCTCCATAATACTTCATCATGCACAATACATGGAATGGTTCTCTAATCATTCGTTGTCACCTTGACCCACCGGACTATCAGATGACAAACTGATGACAAACCCAGCCCGTTCCACAATCATAGGCATTACATATTTTGAATGGGAAAAGCTTGTCAAAGTTGACATTAGTTTAATATATTGGAATTGGAAAACCTTGTAAATTTTTGTTCATTGATGTTAGCCAGAAGACATGCATTTGATATTTTTGAGTGGGACGCCCTTTGTTGTGAGCAACGTTGATCGTTTTTTCCTATTCCTGTCTTTATTTCAGAAGTAAATAATTACTCTGCTGAGATGCATAGTCACATGAATGTTGAATTATGTAAGATATTTTAAGAGTTTGTTCTGAATATTGTCTATGTAATGCCAGGCCTTGTGTTTGATTGCAAAGTTGAGCTTGGAATGTCGTGGCATGCGGCATCACGAGCTGTTCACCGTGCCTCCTGAGAATAATGCTTTGTATTGTTTTGCATGTCGATCTAATGCCAGTGATTTGCTTGTTAAGAAGATCATCCTCTTCTGTTGTTTCCGTGCTTAAGAAGTTCATCGTCTTATGTTTCATTCATAGCCTATACGACAAGTCGGGTAGGTTAGACGTGAAACCATATGATCTTCCGACCAACTCATCATCTTAGGCCGTGATTGGATCGTCATTTTTCAACCAAAACCGCTTGTAAAACTGACGCTTGTAAATAAAAGCAGATGGTCTCGGGCGAAGCGCTTGCTTGGTCGATTCGACTAGTAAAATATACACTGGTCTCTCAAATTACACGCGTAACCCACCGGGTTTACTTACAGACCTCGGGCCCTCGGTTTCATTACGCCTGTATTTTACGCGTTGTTTCTGATGATGATTAAATCACACTTGTATCTTAATATAGGTGTGAAATAAACCAGGGCTCCCAAGCGCGGCCTTACCGTTTCATGTCGTCTTAGTCTCTCGAAGGTGCTCATAGGTGTCCAATGATCCTGGCTTTCTGAGTGAGCAGCGGGAACTATATCAGACCATCCATAGGGCCCGCGAGGCCCACTCCGTCGTCCTTCGAGTTGTTGCGCTCGCCGTGGCGCCGAGCATTGTTAACATGGTCAATGAACATGAGGATTCAGGAGATGACTTTATTTTGACTGGATGACACTAGGGACCCACTAGGGCCATAGCCGTACGTACACAAGTGCCTCCTTATTATGTACAACTATATTTTTTTTGCTTTCTCCTGGTTTCGTGACATCACGGTCCCACACCATTGTCAACCTATGTAGTCAATATAAACGAGAGAATTGCACAAGGTGCGGCCGACAGCTGGGACCATGCAGCTCGAGCAGTATTTGTGTTTTTGAGGCGTGAGCACTGCAGAGTTTTTCTTGGCGATGATTTCGTTGTTGTTCATAGGAGAGCAGGGTATTAACTGGGCGGGTTGTGGCCCGTCTAGCCCAGGCCAGATATCCGGCCCAGATACTAATTTTTCAAGATGAAAATGGCTAGCCCAGCTATACGTCTTTTTGAGGAATACCCAGGCAAGGTCAACTTGTTATTCTCCGCCCCGCTGGGCTGCAAATCTTTCCTAGGAGGGATGCATTAGGCTTAACAGGAAAATGGCTTTAAAAAATAATAAATGAGATGTAATTATAAAAACTAGACAGTAACTATAAAAAATGCACCAAACACGAAATTAGTTTATAAAATATTATTTATGGATTTTGAAAATCTTAAATTTTCATTATTGCGCGCGTAATGTTTCGTTGGATTTTTAATATATTGGAATTGGAAAACCTTGTCAAAATTTGCTCATTGATATTAACCAGAAGACATGCATTTGATATTTTTGAGTGGGACGCCCTTGCTGTGAGCAGCGTCGAGTGTTTTTTCCTATTCATGTGTTCAGTTTAGAAGTAAATAGTTACTCTGCTGAGATATTCCTGTGTTAAGAGTTTGTTCTGAATATTGTCTATGTAATGCCAGGCCTTGTGTTTGATTGCAAAGTTGAGCTTGGAATGTTGTGGCATGCGGCATCACGAGCTGTTCACTGTGCCTCCTGAGAATAATGCTTCGTATTGTTTTGCATGTCGATCTAATGCCAGTGATTTTCTTGTTAAGAAGATCATCCTCTTCTGTTGTTTCCGTGCTTAAGAAGTTCATCGTCTGATGTTTCATTCATAGCCTATACGACAAGTCGGGTAGGTTACACGTGAAACCATATGATCTTCCGACCAACTCATGATATTAGGCCGTGATTGGATCGTCGTTTTCCAACCAAAACCACTTGTAAAACTGACGCTTGTAAATTAAAGTAGATGGTCTGGGGCGAAGGCACTTGGTTGGTCGATTTTGACTAGTAAAATATCGGAAGTACTTGACACATGATAAAAACGCTGAACGACACTCGGACGATTGCTAATCCAGCCGTTAGCTGATGTTTCAGCCTTGCCCATGGATGGCATGATACACACGTCGTGCATGTATCGTCTGGTAATGTCGTCCATATAGCAGTGCTAGTAAAATATACACTGGTCTCTCAAATTACACGCGTAACCCGCCGGTTTTACTTACAGACCTCGGGCCCTCGGTTTCATTACGCCTGTATTTTACACGTTGTTTTTGATGACGAGTAAATTACACTTGTATGTTAATACAGGTTTGAAATAAACCAGAGCTCCCAAGCGCGACCTTACCGTTTCATGCCGTCTCAATTTCTCGAAGGTTCTCATAGGTGTCTGATAATCCTGGCTTCCTGAATGAGTAGCGGGCGCTGTATCAGACCATCCGTAGGGCCCGCGAGGCCCTCTCCGTTGTCCTACGAGTTGTTGCGCTCGCCGTGGCGCCGAGCATTGTTAACATCGTCAACGAACATGAGGATTCAGGAGATGACTTTATTTTGACTGGATGACACTAGGGACCCACTAGGGCGATAGCCTTACGTACGCAAGTGCCTCCTTATTATGTACAACTAAATATTTTTTTGCTTCCTCCTTGTTTCCTAACATCATGGTCCCACACCATTGTCAAACTATATAGTTAATATAAACGAGAGAATTGCACAAGGTGCGGCCGACAGCTGGGACCAAGCAGCTCGAGCAGTATTTGTGTTTTTGAGGCGTGAGCACTGCAGAGTTTTTCTTGGCGACATTTTCATTGTTGTTCAGAGGAGAGCAGGGTATTAACTGGGCGGGTTGTGGCCCGTCTAGCCCAGGACAGATATCCAGCCCAGATATTAAATTTTTTTCAAGATGAAAATTGCTAGCCTAGCTATACATTTTTTTGAGGAATACCCAGACAAGGTCAACTAGTTATTCTCCGCCCTGCTAGGTTGCAAATGTTTCATAGGAGGGATGCATTAGGCTTAACAGGAAAATGGGCTTTAAAAATAATAAATAGGATGTAATTATAAAAACTAGGCAATAACTTAAAAAATGCACCAAACACGAAATTAGTTTATAAAATATTATTTAGATTTTGAAAATCTTAATTTTTAATTGTTGCGCACGCAATGTTTCGTTGGATTTTTACGTAATACAAATTTATATTTATCTGACTAGAAATTTCGGGATAAAAATATTTCGGATCCCATCAAAATGTGGGAAATTTTATTGAATTCTATCGTGAACGGTTGGTTTTTTTAATAAATCTTGAACGGTTGGTTGAAATTATTAGTTGTTGTCCTAGCTAGAAAATGGGTTGTACTTTTAAAAAACTGTAAATGGGCTATATTAAATTCCATTAGAATTCAAAAATGGGCTGTACATTCTTACAAATCGCAAATGGGCTATAAGTTCTCTGCCACACACTTGTGGGCCTACTAAATTGACGCGTCCCCTAAAAAAGAAGTTGGCGCGGTATGCAAGGCTTTGTCAACTTATTATAGTCAACAGACGGTTCTAGCAGCAGTGGCCGTTGGATGTCTATCCAAAGGATGTCGTGCTTCTTCTTCAACCTCGGATATTCTAGCTTCGGCCGCCCAAAAAATGATTCCTCCCCCTGACATCTGGGGCGTACCGTTTCGGAGGCTGACCTGTGGGCCTACTAAGTTCACGCGTACCAAGGGCTTTGTCAACTTAGTCAATATAAATGATTCTAGCTGTAGTGACCGTACGATGTCCATCCAACGGCCGTAGTGCTTCTTCAACCTCTGGTCTTCTTGCTCCAGCCGCCCAAAGCAGCGCCGGTCGTGCCGCCTGCTCCTGCCTCCCGTGGTCGGCTGTGCTGTCGTGGAGGCCTCACCGCCTCCTACTACTCCCACCACTGGCCAAGCCGTCCCTCCACTCACCCACACCCCCTGTTATTCTGCGGCGACGGCAGCCTCACACTGTAGCCGAACCAGTGAACCCTCGTACTCCTCTCCGTGCGGGCTTCCACTGCCGCGTCTTCCCCGGCTCCGCGTCGTCCCCTTCCTAGGTCTCACCATCGTCCACTGCTCTGGTGCTCTCGGCGTGGCGTGGTCAACATGGTCAAGGAACGACTTCCATCAGAAGAGTAATGTACGTGGAGAGGCTGACAGCTGGGTCCATGGCGGCCGCAAGGAAGTGCCTCCTTATTACGCGCAAAATAATTATTCCTCCACCTGACAGCAGGGACCCACCGGACGGGCCATCGTATTTCGCGAAAAAACGTTTCCCCATGACTACTAGAACCCACCAGCTACATCTTCGCACGCAAGGAAGTGGCTCCTTATTATGCACAAAAAAATGAATACTCCCCCTGCTAGCTAGGACCCACTATAGTGGCAGGCTGACTTGTGGGCCTACTAAGTTGACGAGGATGGAGGGCTTTGTCAACTTAGTCAATATGCATGATTCTAGCTCCAGTGACCGTACGATGTCCATCCAACGGCCGTAGTGCTTCTTCAACCTCTGGACTTCTTGCTCCAGCCGCCCAAACCAGCGCCGGTCATGCCTCGTGCTCCTACCTCCCGTGACCGGCTGCGATGCGGCGGAGGCCTCACCGCCCCTACTACTCCCACCACTGGCCAGACCATCCCACTACTCACCCACACCCCCTGTTATTCTGCGGCGACGGCAGACTCACACCGCAGCGAACCAGTGAACCCTCATACTCCTCTATGCGTGGGCATCCACTGCCGCGTCTTCCCCGGCTCCGCGTCATCCCCTTCCCAGGCCTCGCCGTCGTCCACCGCCCTGGTGCTCTCGGTGCGGCATGGTCAACGTGGTCAAGGAACGGCTTCCATCGGACGTGGACTATACGTGGAGAGGCTGACAGCTGGGTCCACGGCCGCAGCAAGAAAGTGCCTCCTTATTACACGCAAAATAATTATTCATCCATCTGACAGCGGGGACCCACTAGACGGGTTACCGTATTTCGTGAAAAAAATCGGTTCCCCCTGACTGTTGGGACCCACCAGCTACATCTTCGCCTGCAAGGAAGTGCATCCGGGCAAAAAAATGATTCGCCCCCTGACTGCTGGGACCCACCAGCTACATCTTCGCATGCAAAGAAGTGCCTGACAGTCGGGACCCACCTGGTCGAAGCGTATGTAGCGTTGTCATTCTGGTAATGAACGTGTACGTACATACAGGTCGATGTAGAGACTCGCACATGTCATAGTAGAGGCGCGCACGTAGCATGTACACGTACGTATAGCAGCCGGTGTGCAAGAAAGAAAATACGCCCACGTACGTACATACGGGTGGGGTCTCGAATGCCTACTTGCGCATACGTACGGCCAGGGCTCGTGTACATGGTTGGGTCGGCACGGAGAAACAGCGTCGTCGTCGTGTTCATGGGGAGCCAACCGACGGGGTCGGAATGGAATGCGTCGTCGTGTTCATCGGGAGGGCTTGGACGGAACAACCGATGGAAACGAGGCCTGGCGTACCGCACAACGGAGGAAACGTCCTTGTGCTCGACCGGCCACGTTCGAAACGGGATCCTGTTCATCGGGAGGGGTCTGGCATATCGCAAAACGAACGAAACGGACGTCCTACAGTCGAAATGGGGTCCTGTTGATCGGGAGGGGTGTGGCGTACCGCAAAACGGAGGAAACGGACTTGTGTTGGAGCGCTATGGTCGAAACGGGGGTCCTGTTCATTGGGAGGGGTGTGGCGTACCGCAAAACGGGACTCCACGGGATATTGTTCATCTCCATCGTCGACCCCCTCCAGCCTCCACGGGCTACTGTTCATCCACCGTCGACCTCCTCCAGCCTCCCCCTGCGACTGTTCATCCATGGGCTCCTGTTCATCCAGCCTCCACTGCGCGCTACTCCACCGGCTACTATTCAACCAGCCCCCTCCACACAGGCTCCTATTCAACCACCCCTCCACGGGCTACAGTTCATCCAGCCCTCCACCATCTACTGTTCATCCAGCCCTCCACGGGGTGGTCCTGTTCATCCAGCCCTCCATGGGGCCCCGGTCATCCATCCCCAACCGACTCAATCGATCGGGGTCCTGTTTATCCAGAGGCAACACCACAGGGTCCTGTTCATCCACCTCCATTGGGAACTATTCATCCAAACCCCCCTAGCAACCCTCACTGTTCAGCAAGAGGCAGCATTGATCGGCTTCAGTTAGCAGCAGTAGGGAAGGAATTGCTCGATCGGGTTCAGTTAACAGCCATCGATCGATCGCTCGGGTTCAGTAACGTGTAGTCCACAGTGCAATCGCTCGGGTTCAGTTAGAGCCCAACGCCTCACACCCACGCGCATGCGTGTACGAGAGAAACACGCATCGCTCGGCCCCGACCACCCACCGTAACCGGGAACACCCCATTTTTTCCTCTCCCTCGCTTCTACCACGGTTTTTCCCGTCATGGACGCCCAAAGAATGTCATGCAGCTGCGTCTCCGGCCCACCCAGGATGAAAAGCCCATTTTCTATCATGATTTTTTTCATAGAAGTAGGAGCCCACCACATCTATGATGATACCGGGTTTTGTCACAATTATCATCATAGAAGTGTCATAAGTATGACAAAAAAAATTCGTTCGGCCCAAAATGTCACGGATGTGTCTTTTTTTGTAGTGCAAAATGTAGAATAATGGCAATGCTTATAAAGAATTTTCTTTGGGGAATTTATTGAATTATCCTTCCATCAACATGGAGAAGGGTTTTGTCCAGCCCGTGTTAACATGTAATGTAAGTTCATCCTTCTCAAGCCTTCAAACTTTGTTCTAGTATAGATTTGGATAGGCATCATTTCCTCCACTACTGTTTACATCTGATTGGATGTTTGCAACAACTACCAGTTTTAAATTGTAGTTGTAAAAACTTGTTCCTTATGCAGAATAGATCCATTTATTTGCTTATATAATTGTGAAACCTGTTACATGTCTCCTTGTTTCTCTTTCGGAGTCGTATCTCTTATGCCAGGCAGAACTTTAGGAAAGATAGTGAGCCAAACCATCTTGAGGATAGTGAGATGATCCCAAGGTCCTGTCTTGATGAAGACAGTGAGTTGAAGCTACTTACCAGTAGGTGTGAGATAACCTCTGTGCAGTCGCTGCGTCAATCAGTTCGACTTCTTTAGTCTCAACTTAAAGCGGAAAGGCTTGCTTCAGCTCAGCTCTGACTTGAAGTCAAAGATGTAATGAAGATGCCAGGGGACTGCCTTGCGCACTATGGTGCCATACAGCTAGGGATGAAGAATCTATCGTTGACACAACTAAGGTCTCATCAGCTTGTTCGGCTGCTTGCAGAGCCCGACCTTGCCAGGTCTAGTGCCTTCTGAAGTTCTCTTAGTTTTGTATATTCTTTTGTCGGCGCATTTATATGCACTGGTGGCGACCTTTGATGCCCAGTGTATGTAATCCATGGTCATGTTGCGCTTTATTATCATCGGTAGCGAACTTTGATTCCCAGTGGATGTAATATGCCGTAATTTCTTTATTGTATAGTCTAGGTTTATTCTTTGGTCGGTATGCTGTAATTTAGGCCGGAAGGTTCAGTGGATCCCAGTGTTGTCTGTCTTCAGGCTGGCCCGTTACTCATATGGGCCAAAACATGGGCCTATAATCATCTTGGGCCATTAGCAGGTCTAAACTTATAGTAGTTTCCCGCCTTTAACAAGCCATGGGCTACATATTTATTGTAGTGACAATGGGCCTCCTACGGGCCATAGAAACAATAGGCCTTCTACGGTCCATAGAAACAATGGGCCTTCTACAGGCCGTAGAAACAATGGACCTTGTACGGGTCGTATCATCAATGGGCCTTATACGGGCTGTATGATTGATTGGCCAAACATGGGCCAAAAACAGACCGCATTATGGCTGTAAATGGGCAAGAGTTGGAGTCATCCGTTCATGGGCCGACCATAACTGGCCGTCGTTAATAGTCCATATTTGATGACGCTATGAAAACGGCCCAACGTATTAATGGGCCACAAACAGGCCGACTGTAACCACGGGCTGAATTTGGCCCACAAGCAGAAAATGGCAGTAACGCGCCGTAAGTAACCGAATGCTGGAAATGAGCCCAAGAATAAATGGGCCCTGAGAAGGCCGAAAGATAACATGGGCTACAAATGGCCCAATGGATTAATGGGTCATTAATGGGTACAAAGTGATACACTGTTCATTACGGGCCAGTTTCACCACGGGCCATTAATGGGCCAAGAGTTACGAAGGGCCTCATGTGGGCCGAAAGACGTCATGAACCATACATGGGCCGGAAATTAAAATGGGCTGGAATCATATTGGACGGCCCAGATGACGCTACTGGGGCTAATTCGGATAGGTCGTAACGAGCCCTAGGTTAGCGGGCTGTAAATGGGCTATATGCGAACAGGCCGTTAACAGGCTTTCCGTGGGCCGGCCCGCCACCTTTTGACCAAGTCAAACGGGCCGGCCTTTTCATATGAATGGGCCTCTATTCGGTCATGCCACATGTCGACGTATCATAGGCGCCTCCGGTCCAATGAGTGGATGACATCTGTCCCAATGGTGAGCTGACACGTGTTTCCTCCAGCCAATGATGATTTTACACGTGGAAAATCCCCATTGGTCGGGGCTGTTAGTGGGTTATCGGATCCAAAACCAGACCCGATAGCTTAACGGCGTTCCGTTACGGTGGATGCCACATGTTGGTCACCCTTGACGAAAGCACTTCTGTGACGCGAGATTTCTCATCATGGAAGTGGACACTTCCATGATGATAATTTTGGTAATGTCATGGAACACTTCTACGACAACACAGGTATGACTATCTTGATTCTGTCATAAAATCGTCATAGATGTACATGCATGAAAAAAACGTGACCTACTGTGACAGACACATATCATCACGGAAGTGTATTTATTTTGTAGTGAAGGAAGGAGGCCAGCTATCCGCGAATGTTGTCGTTAGCGAGGCAGGTGGAGGATCTGGGTATGTCCCTAGTGTCCTTCTTGCATGTCAATCCACTGATTGGTGGATAGGTAATGGAGCTAATGTGCATGTTTGTGCTGATTACAACTTGTTTTCTTCTTATCAGGCTTGCAGCGGTTCCACCATCGTGATGGGGAACGAAACAAGGGCAGTCGTTAGTGGAACCGGTAGAGTTGACCTAAGGCTTACCTCGGGGAAGACTTTGTCGCTGAAGAACTTCCGGCATGTCCCAGGAATAAATAGGAACCTCCTTTCTGGTTCACTGTTGTGTCGTGATGGCTACAAGCTAGTGTTTGAGTCGAATAAATTTGTTATTTAAAAATTTGGTTTGTTTATCAGAAAAGGCTATAACAACGTAGGTTAGTTCCGGCTTTGTATTCTAGACGACTGTAATGTCGTAAACAATTTATCATGTTCTTCATATTCTGGAATGAATCTTGGAGATGTTGCTGTTTGGCACTCTCGTTTATGTCATATAAATTTTAATCGCATTGTACAGTTATGCAAGCTTAATTTAATTCCGAATGTTTCCATAGTCCATGGATCTAAGTGTCAGGCTTGTGTTCAAGCAAAGCAACCCCAAAAGCCGTTTAAGCCTATTGGGGAGAAAAGCCTTTCACCTCTAGATTTAATACATTCAGATTTGTGTGAGATGAATGGAGTTTTGACTAAGGCAGGGAAAAGATATATGATGACATTGATAGATGATGCGACTAAGTGGTGTAATATTTCTCTAGTAAAAACGAAAGATGAGGCGTTGAATTGCTTTAAGATCTATAAAGCTGAGGTAGAAAACCAATTAGAGAAGAACATCAAACGCTTAAGGTCTGACAGAGGAGGAGAGTATGTCTCACATGAGTTTGCTGAATTTTGTGCGGAACATGGAATTATCCATGAGGTAACCCCTCCCTACTCACCCCAATCAAATGGAGTAGCTGAACGTAAAAACCGAACACTTACGGACTTGGTAAATGCCATGTTGGACAGTGCCAGTTTATCTAAGTCATGGTGGGGAGAGGCTGCGTTGGCTGCATGTCATGTTCTCAACAGAGTTCCTTCATCAAAAGGAGATACAACTCCATATGAAGGATGGAAAGGACACAAACCAACTCTGCGTTTCTTACGTGCTTGGGGCTGTTTAGCCAAGGTTAATGTACCTGTATGCAAGAAACAAAAACTAGGACCTAAGACTGTTGATTGTATCTTTTTGGGTTATGCACATAATAGCAACGCTTATAGATTCTTGGTAGTCAAGTCCGAGTTTTTGGATGTGCACACTAACACTGTGATAGAATCTCGAGACGCTACCTTCTTTGGGAACATCTTTCCAATGAAGGAAAATAGAGCATCCACTAGTTAACCAACTATGCAGAGAGAACTTGAACCCGAACCTGAACCAGAAAATACTCCTTTCGTAACTCTATATAATCCAAATGAGGAGGATGATAGTGAAGTAGATCCCAGAAGGAGCAAGAGACAACAGACTAAAAAGTCCTTTGGAGATGACTTTGCTATGTACCTCGTGGATGATGTTCTCGGAACTCTTTCTGAAGCATATGCATCCCTAGATGCTGATGATTGGAAGGAGCCAGTCCAAAGTGAAATGGATTCCATTCTCACTAAAGAAACATGGGAAATCTGTCCACGACTGATGGGTTGTAAACATATTGGTTGCAAATGGATATTTAAAAGGAAGTTAAGACCTGATGGTACCATTGAAAAGTATAAGGCTAGACTAGTGGCCAAGAGTTTTACCCAAAAGGAAGGTGAGGATTTTCTTTGATACATACTCGCCTGTTGCTAGGATGAGTACAATTCGGGTGTTGATTGCACTAGCAACCTCTTATAAATTCCTAATCCATCAAATGGATGTGAAGACAGCTTTCCTAAATGGAGAGCTTGATGAGGAAATTTATATGCAGCAACCTGATGGTTTTGTAGCAACCGAGCAAGAGAACATGGTGTGTAGATTGAAGAAATCACTCTATGGCCTCAAGAAGGCGCTGAAGCAGTGGCATGAAAATTTTGACAAAACTCTTACTTCGGCAGGCTTTGTGGTGAATGAAGGAGACGAATGTGTGTACTATAAATATGGTGGGGGTAAGGGTGTAATCTTATGCTTATACGTTGATGACATATTAATTTTTGGGACCGATATGGATGTTATAAATGATGTTAAATCCTTCTTGTCTCAAAACTTTGATATGAAAGATTTGGTAGAGGCGGATGTTATTTTAAACATAAAGCTGCAAATGAATGAGAATGGGATTACATTAAGTCAGTCACATTATGTGGAGAAAATCCTGAGTCGGTTTGGTTTTGAGGACTCTAGAACATCTCCAACTCCTTATGACCCAAGTCGGAAGCTTCGAAAGAATAGAGGGCAAGGGGTCGAGCAGCTAAAATACTCTCAGATTGTCGGTTCTTTCATGTACCCTGCTGCTGCAACTAGACCTGACATTTCATTTGCGGTTAGAAAATTGAGCCGGTTTAATTCAAATCCGGGAAATGATCACTGGACTGCACTAGAACGAGTAATGAGGTATTTGAGAGGAACCACAACGTATGGACTACACTATATAGGGTATCCTGATGTACCAGAAGGGTATAGTGATGCAAATTGGATCTCAGATGCAAATGAGATCAAAGCCACCAGTGGATATATATTTACTTTTGGCGGTGTTGCAATCTCTTGGAGGTCTCGCAAGCAGACAATCTTGACGACGTCTACTATGGAGGCTGAACTTGTAGCACTTGACTCAGCTACTATAGAGGTAGAGTGGCTGCGTGAACTCTTGAGTGATTTGACAATCGTTGAAAAACCAATTCCGGCTATCCTTCTGAACTGTGATAACCAAAACGTGATCACTAAGGTTAAAAGTTCGAATGATAATCTAAAGTCATCAAGACATGTGAAACGGCGTATCAAATCTGTCAGGAACTTGAGACGTAAAGGAGTGATCGCCGTTGATTATACTAACACTACTAAAAACCTGGTGGATCCCTTTACAAAGGGGCTATCACGTTCAGTGATAGATGGAGCATCAAGGGAAATGGGCTTGAGACCCACCTGAGTTGCACGACTACAGAAACCCGGCCTATGTGATCGGAGATCCCGTGAATTAGGAAAAAGGAAAAACAAGTTGTTGGAGCAACATGAGAGAGTACATATTGAAGGAAATATGCCCTAGAGGAAATAATAAAGTTGTTATTTATATTTCCTTATATCATGATAAATGTTTATTATTCATGCTAGAATTGTATTAACCGGAAACTTAGTACATGTGTGAATACATAGACAAATAGAGTGTCACTAGTTTGGTTCTACTAGACTAGCTCGTTGAATCAATGATGGTTATGTTTCCTAACCATAGACATGAGTTGTCATTTGATTAATGGGATCACATCATTAGAGAATGATGTGATTGACTTGACCCATCCGTTAGCTTAGCATAATGATCGTTTAGTTTGTTGTTATTGCTTTCTCCATAATGATAACCCACAAGTATAGGGGATCGCAACAGTTTTCGATAAGTAAGAGTGTCGAACCCAACGAGGAGCTAAAGGTAGAACAAATATTCCCTCAAGTTCTATCGACCACCGATACAACTCTACGCACGCTTGATGTTCGCTTTACCTAGAACAAGTATGAAACTAGAAGTACTTTGTAGGTGTTGTTGGATAGGTTTGCAAGATAATAAAGAGTACATAAATAAAAAGTAGGGGCTGTTTATATAAAGAAACAATAAAGTAAATATAGCGAGTGTGGAAAAGTGGTGGTAGGAGTTGCGAAATTGTCCCTGAAGCAATTGACTACTTTACTAGACCGATAGCAAGTATTATGTGGGAGAGGCCACTGCTAGCATGTCATCCCTGACTTGGAATTCTATGCACTTATGATTGGAACTATTAGCAAGCATCCGCAACTACTAATGTTCATTAAGGTAAAAAAACCAACCATAGCATTAAGATATATTGGCCCCCCTTCAATCCCGTATGCATCAATTTCTATGCTAGGTTGAAGCTTCTGTCACTCTTGCCCTCCAATACATAGTCCTATCAACATACAACTAACCCTAGGGTGTGATCCACGCGCGCAATCATATGATGGGCACCAAAGGACAGCAACATAACCACAAGCAAATTAAATCAATCATAGCAATTCATCAACCACCGATAGGACAACGAAAATCTACTCAGACATCATAGGATGGCAACACATCATTGGATAATAATATGAAGCATAAAGCACCATGTTCAAGTAGAGGGTACAGCGGGTTGCGGGAGAGTGGACCGCTGTAGATAGAGGGGCAAAGGTGATGGAGATGTTGGTGAAGATGGCGGAGGTGTTAGTGTAGATCGCAGTGATGATGATGGCCCCCGGTGGCACTCTGGTGCCACCGGAAGCGAGGGGGGAGAGCCCCCCTCCTCCTTCTTCTTCCTTGACCTCCTCCCTAGATGGGAGAAGGGTTTCCCCTCTGGTCCATGGCCTCCGTGGTACGGGAGGGGCGAGAGCCCCTCCGAGATTGGATCTGTCTCTCTGTCTCTCTCTGTTTATGCGTTCTCTGATTCTTCCCTTTCACCGTTTCTTATATTCCCGGAGATCCGTAACTCTGATTGGGCTGAAATTTTGACACGATCTCTATCTGGAAATTATCTTTCTTGCGGCGAAAGAAGGGCACCAACCGCCTTACGGGGTGGCTACGAGGGTCAGGGGCGCGCCTGACACCCTGGGGCGCGCCCCCCTACCTCGTGGGCCCCTCGAGCATCGTCTCGCGTGGATTCTTCTTCCCAAAAATCATATATATTCCAAAAAAAATCTCCGCCAGTTTTTATTCCGTTTGGACTCCGTTTGATATGGATATTCTGCAAAACAAAAAACATGCAACAAACAGGAACTGGCACTGGGCACCAGATCAATATGTTAGTCCCAAAAATAGTATAAAAAGTTGCCAAAAGTATATGAAAGTTGAATAATATTGGCATGGAACAATCAAAAATTATACATACGACGGAGACATATCACATAACTATACATGTTTCTATGACTATGAGATCATGCAACTCCCGAATATCGGAGGAACACTCTGTGTGCTACCAAACATCACAATGTTACTGGGTGATTATAAAGGTGCTCTACAGGTGCCTCCGATGGTGTTTGTTGAGTTGGCATGGATCAAGATTAGGATTTGTCACTCCGATTGTCGGAGAGGTATCTCTCGGCCCTCTCGGTAATGTACATCACTATAAGCCTTGCAAGAAATGTAGCTAATGAGTTAGTTACGGGATGTAGCATTACGGAACAAGTAAAGAGACTTGCTGGTAACGAGATTGAACTAGGTATTGAGATACCGACGATCGAATCTTAGACAAGTAACATACCGATGACAAAGGGAACAATGTATATCGTTATGCGGTTTGACCGATAAAGATCTTCGTAGAATATGTAGGAACCAATATAAGTATCTAGGTTCCGCTATTGTTTATTGACCGGAGACATGTCTCGGTCATGTCTACATAGTTCTCGAACCCGTAGGGTCCGCACGCGTAACGTTCGGTGACGATCGGTATTACGAGTTTATGTGTTTTGATGTACTGAAGGTAGTTCGGAGTCCCGGATTTGCTCACGGACATGACGAGGAGTCTCTAAATGGCCGAGACGTAAAGATCAATATATTGGAAGCCTATGTTTGGACATCGGAATGGTTCCTGGTGAAATCGGGAGTATACCGGAGCACCGGGAGGTTACCAGAACCCCCCGGGAGATATATGGGCCTTATTGGGCCTTAGTGGGAGAGAGGGGAAAGGAGCAAAGGAGGGGTCGCCCCCCCCCCCACCAAGCCCAATCCGAATTGGGAAGCCGCCCCCCTTTCATTCCTTCTTCCTCCTCCTTCCTTCTCTCCTAGAACCAACATAGGGAAGGGGGGAATCCTACTCCCAATGGGAGTAGGACTCCCTTGGGGCACGCCTAGAGAGGCCGCCCCCTCCCCCTCCTCCACTCCTTTATATACGGGGGAGGGGAGCACCCCATAGACACACAAGTTGAACATTGATCTTTAGCCGTGTGCGGTGCCCCCCTCCACCATAATCCACCTCGGTAATATCATAGCGGTGCTTAGGCGAAGCCCTGTTCCGGTAGCAACATCATCACCGTCATCACGTCGTCGTGCTGACGAAGCTCTCCCTCTAAGCTATACTGGATCGTGAGTTCACGGGACGTCACCGAGCCGAACGTGTGCAGATCGTGGAGGTGTCGTATCTTCGGTACTAGATCGATCGATCATGAAGACGTACGACTACATCAACCGCATTGTCATAATGCTTCCGCTTACGGTCTACGAGGGTACGTAGACGATACTGTCCCCTCTCATTGCTATGCATCACCATGGTCTTGCGTGTGCGTAGGAAATTTTTTGAAATTTCTGCGTTCCCCAACAGTGGCATCTGAGCCAGGTTTATGCATAGATGTTATATGCACAAGTAGAACACAAAGGAGTTGTGGGCGTGGGTATAGACATATTGCTTGCTGTCACTACTTGATTCTTGATTCAGCGGCATTACGCGTATGCTTACGCGAGACTGGTTCTACCGATGTGCTTCGCACACACGTGGCTAGTGGGTGTCTATTTCTTCAGCTTTAGTTGAATCGGATTCAATGAACAGGGTTCTTTCTTAAGATCAAAAAGCAATCACTATACTGCGTTCTGGTTTTTGATGCGTAGGTAATAACGGTTCTTTCTCAGCCCATAGCAGCCATGTAAAACTTGCAACAACAAAGTAGAGGACGTCTAACTTGTTTTTGTAGGGCATGTTGTGATGTGATATGGTCAAGAAATGATGCTAAATTTTATATTATGAGATGATCATGTTTTGTAACACAGTTATCAGCAACTGGCAGGAGCCATATGGTTGTCGCTTTATTGTATGAAATGCAATCGCCATGTAATTGCTTTACTTTATCACTAAGCGGTAGCGATAGTCATAGAAGCAATAGTTGGCGAAACGACAACGATGCTTCGATGGAGATCAAGGTGTCAAGCCGGTGATGATGGTGATCATGATGGTGCTTTGGAGATGGAGATCAAAGGCACAAGATGATGATGGCCATATCATCTCACTTATATTTGAATGTGATGTTTATCCTTTATGCATCTTATTTTGCTTAGTCCGACGGTTGCATTATAAGCTGATCTCTCACTAAATTTCAAGGTATAAGTGTTCTTCCTGAGTATGCACCATTACTGTAGTTTGTCGTGCCGAGACACCACGTGATGATCGGGTGTGATAAGCTCTACGTTCACATACAACGGGTGCAAGCCAGTTTTGTACACGCAGAATACTTGGGTTAAATTTGACGAGCCTAGCATATGCAGATATGGCCTTGGAACACTGAGACCGAAAGGTCGAGCATGAATCATATAGTAGATATGATCAACATAGTGATGTTCACCATTGAGAACTACTCCATCTCACGTGATGATCAGACATGGTTTAGTTGATATGGATCACGTGATCACTTAGATGATTAGAGAGATGTCTATTGATACGTCTCCAATGTATCTATAATTTTTTATTGTTCCATGCTATTATATACTCTGTTTTTGATGTTTAATGGGCTTATTTATACACTTCTATATTATTTTCGGGACTAACCTATTAACCGGAGGCCCAACCCAAATTACTGTTTTTTTTGCCTATTTCAGTGTTTCGCAGAAAAAGAATATCAAATGGAGTCCAAACGGGATGAAACCTTTGGGGGCGTGATTTTTGGAACAAACATGATCCAGGGCACTTGTAGTGGACGTCGAGAAATAATCAAGGAGGCCACGAGGCAGGGGGCGCGCCCTCCACCCTTGTGGGCCCCTTGTGGCTCCACCGACCTACTTCTTCCTCCTATATATATTGACATACCCCGAAAACATCCAGGAGCACCACGAAACCCTATTTCCACCATCGCAACCTTCTGTACCCAAGAGATCCCATCTTAGGGCCTTTTCTGGAGCTCTACCGGAGGGGGCATGGATCATGGAGGGCCTCTACATCAACTCCATGGCCCCTCCGATGATGTGTGAGTAGTTTACCTTAGACCTTCGGGTCCATAGCTAGTAGCTAGATGGCTTCTTCTCTCTCTTTGGATCTCAATACAAAGTTCTCGATTCTCTTGGAGATCTATTCGATGTAATCTTCTTTTGCGGTGTGTTTGTTGAGATCCGATGAATTGTGGGTTTATGATCAAGTTTATCTATGAACAATATTTGAATCTTCTCTGAATTCTTTTATGTATGATTGGTTATCTTTGCAAGTCTCTTCGAATTATCAGTTTGGTTTGGCCTACTAGATTGATCTTTCTTGCAATGGGAGAAGTGCTTAGCTTTGGGTTCAATCTTGCGATGCTCGATCCCAGTGACAGAAAGGGAAACGACACGTATTGTATTGTTGCCATCGAGGATAAAAACATGGGGTTTATATCATATTGCATGAGTTTATCCCTCTACATCATGTCATCTTGCTTAAGGTGTTACTCTCTTATGAACTTAATACTCTAGATGCATGCTGGATAGCGGTCGATGTGTGGAGTAATAGTAGTAGATGCAGGTAGGAGTCGGTCTACTTATCACGGACGTGATGCCTATATACATGATCATACCTAGATATTCTCATAATTATTCGCTTTTCTATCAATTGCTCGACAGTAATTTGTTCACCCACCGTAATACTTATGCTATCTTGAGAGAAGCCACTAGTGAAACCTATGGCCCCTGGGTCTATTTTCCATCATACAAGTTTCTAATCTATTTTATTTTGCAATCTTCGGTACCGTGCATTGCCCTTTCCCACCTTGAGAGTTGGTGCAAACTTCGCCGGTGCATCCAAACCCCATGATGCGATACGCTCTATCACACATAAACCTCCTTATATCTTCCTCAAAACAGCCACCATACCTACCTATTGTGGCATTTCCATAGCCATTCCGAGATATATTGCCATGCAACTTTCCACCGTTCCGTTTATTATGACACGCATCATCATTGTCATATTGCCTTGCATGATCATGTAGTGGACATCGTATTTGTGGCAAAGCCACCATTCATAATTCTTTCATACATGTCACTCATGAATCATTGCACATCCCGGTACACCGTCGGAGGCATTCATATAGAGTCATATCTTGTTCTAGTATCGAGTTGTAATCATTGAGTTGTAAATAAATAGAACTGTGATGATCATAATTAATAGAGCATTGTCCCCAAAAAAGAGAAAGGACAAAAAAAGAGAAGGCCCCAAAAAAGGGGGGAAATGCTACTATCCTTTTCCACACTTGTGCTTCAAAGTAGCACCATGATCTTTATGATAGAGAGTCTCTTGTTTTGTCATTTTCATATACTAGTGGGAATTTTTCATTATAGAACTTGGCTTGTATATTCCAACAATGGGCCTCAAGTGCCCTAGGTCTTCGTGAGCAAGCAAGTTGGATGCACACCCACTTAGTTTCTTTTGGTGAGCTTTCATACATTTATAGCTCTAGTGCATCTGTTGCATGGCAATCCCTACTCCTTGCATTGACATCAATTGGTGGGCATCTCCCTAGCCCATTGACTAGCCGCGTAAATGTGAGACTTTCTCCTTTTTTGTCTTCTCCACATAACCCCTTCATTATATTCTATTCCACCCATAGTTCTATATCCATGGCTCACGCTCATGTATTGCGTGAAAGTTGAAAAAAGTTTGAGATTACTAAAGTATGAAACAATTGCTTGGATTGTCATCGAGGTTGTGCATGATGAGAGCATTCTTGTGTGACGAAAATGGAGCATGACCAAACTATATGATTTTGTAGGGATGAACTTTCTTTGGCCATGTTATTTTAAGAAGACATGATTGCCTAGTTAGTATGCTTGAAGTATTATTATTTTTATGTCAATATTAGACTCTTATCTTGAATCTTTCGGATCTGAACATTCATGCCATAATAAAGAAAATTACATTGAGAAATATGTTAGGAAGCATTCCACATCAAAAATTCTGTTTTTACCATTTACCTACTCGAGGACGAGAAGGAATTAAGCTTGGGGATGCTTGATATGTCTCCAACGTATCTATAATTTTTGATTGTTCCATGCTATTATATATTCTGTTTTGGATGTTTAATGGGCTTATTTATACACTTCTATATTATTTTCGGAACTAACCTATTAACCGGAGCCTGGCCCAAATTGCTGTTTTTTTACCTATTTTAGTGTTTCGCAGAAAAAGAATATCAAACGGAGTCCAAACGGAATGAAACCTTCGGGAGCATGATTTTTGGAACAAACGTGATCCAGGGGACTTGGAGTGGACGTCAAGAAACAATCGAGGAGGCCACGAGGCAGGGGGCGCGCCTACCCCCCTGGGCACGTCCTCTCCCTCGTGGGCCCCTCGTGGCTCCACCGACCTACTTCTTCCTCCTATATATATTGACATACCCGAAAAACCTCCAGAAGCACCACGAAACCCTATTTCCACCGCCGCAACCTTTTGTACCCAAGAGATCCCATCTTGGGGCCTTTTCCGGAGCTCTACCGGAGGGGGCATTGATCACGAAGGGCCTCTACAGCAACTCCATGGCCCCTCCGATGATGTGTGAGTAGTTTACCTCAGACCTTCGGGTCCATAGTTAGTAGCTAGTTGGCTTCTTCTCTCTCTTTGGATCTGAATACAAAGTTCTCCTCAATTCTCTTGGAGATCTATTCGATGTAATCTTCTTTTGCGGTGTGTTTGTCGAGATCCGACGAATTGTGGGTTTATGATCAAGTTTATCTATGAACAATATTTGAATCTTGTCTAAATTCTTTTATGTATGATTGGTTATCTTTGCAAGTCTCTTTGAATTATCAGTTTGGTTTGGCCTACTAGATTGATCTTTCTTGCAATGGGAGAAGTGCTTAGCTTTGGGTTCAATCTTGCGGTGCTCGATCCTAGTGACAGAAAGGGAAACGACACGTATTGTATTGTTTCCATCGAGGATAAAAAGATGGGGTTTATATCATATTGCATGAGTTTATCCCTCTACATCATGTCATCTTGCTTAAGGCGTTACTCTCTTATGAACTTAATACTCTAGATGCATGCTGGATAGCGATCGATGTGTGGAGTAATAGTAGTAGATGCAGGCAGGAGTCGGTCTACTTGTCACGGACGTGATGCCTATATACATGATCATACCTGGATATTCTAATAATTATTCGCTTTTCCATCAATTGCTCGAAAGTAATTTGTTCACCCACCGTAATACTTATGCTATCTTGAGAGAAGCCACTAGTGAAACCTATGGCCCCTGGGTCTATTTTCCATCATACAAGTTTCTAATCTATTTTATTTTGCAATCTTTACTTTCAACCTATATCATAAAAATACCAAAAATATTTATCTTATTATCATTATCTCTATCAGATCTCACTCTTGCAAGTGGCCGTGAAGGGATTGACAACCCCTTTATTGTGTTGGTTGCGAGGTTCTTATTTGTTTGTGTAGGTACGAGGTGACTCGTGCGTGGTCTCCTACTGGATTGATACCTTGGTTCTAAAAAACCGAGGGAAATACTTACGCTGCTTTGCTGCATCACCCTTTCCTCTTCGAGGGAAAACCAACGCGGTGCTCAAGATGTAGCATCTATCTAAGTGGGAGTTCTTAAGTAATTTGATTAATTGAACTTTAATTTATCATGAACTTAGTATCTGATAGTATTTTGCATGTCTATGTTGTTGTAGATAGATGGCCCGTGTTGTTGTTCCGTTCAATTTTAATGCGTTCCTAGAGAAACCTAAGTTGGAAGATGATGGTAGCAACTACACGGACTGGGTCCATAACTTAAGGATTATCCTCATTGCTGCACAAAAGAATTACGTCCTGGAAGCACCGCTAGGTGACAAACCCGCTGCAGGAGCAACGCCAGATGTTATGAACACCTGGCAGAGCAAAGCCGATGACTACTTGATAGTTCAGTGTGCCATGCTTTACGGCTTAGAACCAGCACTTCAACGACGTTTTGGACTGAAGGAAATATGCCCTAGAGGCAATAGTAAAGTTATTATATATTTCCTTATGTCATGATAAATGTTTCTTATTCATGCTAGAATTGTATTAACCGGAAACATAATACATGTGTGAATACATAGACAAACAGAGTGTCACTAGTATGCCTCTACTTGACTAGCTCATTGATTAAAGATGGTTATGTTTCCTAACCATAGACATGAGTTGTCATTTGATTAACGGGAACACATCATTAGGAGAATGATGTGATTGACTTGACCCACTCCGTTAGCATAGCACTTGATCGTTTAGTTTGTTGCTATTGCTTTCTTCATGACTTATACATGTTCCTATGACTATGAGATTATGCAACTCCCGTTTACCAGAGGAACACTTTGTGTGCTACCAAACGTCACAACGTAACTGGGTGATTATAAAGGTGCTCTACAGGTGTCTCCGAAGGTACTTGTTGGGTTGACGTATTTCGAGATTAGGATTTGTCACTCCGATTGTCGGAGAGGTATCTCTGGGCCCTCTTGGTAATGCACATCACCTAAAGCCTTGCAAGCATTGCAACTAATGAGTTAGTTGCGAGATGATGTATTACAGAATGAGTAAAGAGACTTGCCGGTAACGAGATTGAACTAGGTATTGAGATATCGACGATCGAATCTCGGGCAAGTAACATACCGATGACAAAGGGAACAATGTATGTTGTTATGCGGTTTGACCGATAAAGAACTTCGTAGAATATGTGGGAGCCAATATGAGCATGCAGGTTCCGCTAATTGTTATTGACCGGAGACGTGTCTCGGTCATGTCTACATTGTTCTCGAACTCGTAGGGTCCGCATGCTTAAGGTTTCGATGACAGTTATATTATAAGTTTATGAGTTTTGATGTACCTAAGGAGTTTGGAGTCCCGGATGAGATCAGGGACATGACGAGGAGTCTCGAAATGGTCGAGACATAAAGATTGATATATTGGACGACTATATTCGGACATAGGAATCGTTCCGGGAGTTATCGGATATAAAACGGAGTACCGGGGGTTACCGGACCCCCCCCCCCCCGGGGGGGGGGGGTTAATGGGCCTCATGGGCCCAAAGTGGAGCAGAGGAGGGGCGTCCAGGGCAGGCTGCGCGCCCCTCCCCCTCTAGTCCGAATTGGACAAGGAGGGAGGGGCGGCGCCCCCCCCCCTTTCCTTTCTCTCCTCTCTCCCTTCCTTCCCCCTCTCCTAGTTGGACAAGGAAAGGAGGGAGTACTACTCCCGGTAGGAGTAGGACTCCTCCCTGGCGCGCCTCCTCCTGGCCGGCCGCCCCTCCCCCTTGCTCCTTTATATACGGGGGCAGGGGGGAACCTCTAGACACAACAATTGATCCTTGAGATCTATTAGCCGTGTGTGGTGCCATCCTCCACCATAATCCTCGATAATATTGTAATGGTGCTTAGGCGAAGCCCTGCGACGGTAGAACATCAAGATCGTCACCACGCCGTCGTGCTGACGGAACTCTTCCCCGACATTCTGCTGGATCGGAGTCCGGGGATCGTCATCGAGCTGAACATGTGCTAGAACTCGGAGGTGCAGTAGTTTCGGTGCTTGATCGGTCGGGCCGTGAAGACGTACGACTACATCAACCGCGTTGTGCTAACGCTTCCGCTTCCGGTCTACGAGGGTACGTAGACAACACTCTCTCCTCTCGTTGCTATGCATCACCATGATCTTGCGTGTGCGTAGGAATTTTTTTGAAATTACTACGTTCCCCAACATGGACGTCATGGAGCATATGAGATGTTCCAGGAGTTAAAGTTAATATTTCAAGCAAATGCCCGGATTGAGAGATATGAAGTCTCCAATAAGTTCTACAGCTGCAAGATGGAGGAGAATAGTTCTGTCAGTGAACATATACTCAGGATGTCTAGGTACCACAACCACTTGACTCAACTGGGAGTTAATCATCCTAATGATAGTGTCATTGACAGAGTTCTTCAATCACAGCCACCAAGCTACAAGAGCTTCGTGATGAACTATAATATGTGCTACCTCTTGAGCACTTGCGTTGGTTTTCCCTTGAAGAGGAAAGGGTGGTGTAGCAAAGTAGCATAAGTATTTCCCTCAGTTTTTGAGAACCAAGGTATGAATCCAGTAGGAGGCTACACGTGAGTCCCTCTCACCAACACAAAACAAATAAATCCTCGCAACCAACGCGATAAGGGGTTGTCAATCCCTACACGGTACCTTACGAGGGTGAGATCTGATAGATATGATAAGATAATATTTTGGTATTTTTATGATAAAGATGCAAAGTAAAATAAAAGCAATGAAAATAACTAAGTATTGGAAGATTTAATACAATGAAGATAGACCTGGGGGCCATAGGTTTCACTAGTGGCTTCTCTCAAGAGCATAAGTATTTTATGGTGGGTGAACAAATTACTGTTGAGCAATTGACAGAATTGAGCATAGTTATGAGAATATCTAGGTATGATCATGTATATAGGCATCACGTCCGAGACAAGTAGACTGACTCCTGCCTGCATCTACTACTATTACTCCACACATCGACCGCTATCCAGCATGCATCTAGAGTATTAAGTTCAAGAGAACAGAGTAATGCTTTAAGCAAGATGACATGATGTAGAGGTATAAACTCATGCAATATGATGAAAACCCCATCTTGTTATCCTCGATGGCAACAATACAATACATGCCTTGCTGCCCCTACTGTCACTGGGAAAGGACACCGCAAGATTGAACCCAAAGCTAAGCACTTCTCCCATTGCAAGAAAGATCAATCTAGTAGGCCAAACCAAACTGATAATTCGAAGAGACTTGCAAAGATAACCAATCATACATAAAAGAATTCAGAGAAGATTCAAATATTGTTCATAGATAAACTTGATCATAAACCCACAATTCATCGGTCTCAACAAACACAGCGCAAAAGAAGATTACATCGAATAGATCTCCACAAGAGAGGGGGAGAACTTTGTATTGAGATCCAAAAAGAGAGAAGAAGCCATCTAGCTAATAACTATGGACCCGAAGGTCTGAAGTAAACTACTCACACTTCATCGGAGAGGCTATGGTGTTGATGTAGAAGCCCTCCGTGATCGATGCCCCCTCCGGCGGAGCTCCGGAACAGGCCCCAAGATGGGATCTCGTGGATACAGAAAGTTACGGCGGTGGAATTAGGGTTTTGGCTCCGTATCTGATCGTTTGGGGGTACGTAGGTATTTATAGGAGGAAGAAGTACGTCGGTCGAGCAACAGGGAGGCCACGAGGGTGGAGGGCGCGCCTGGGGGGTAGGCGCGCCACCCTACCTCATGGCCTCCTTGTTGGTTGGTTGACGTGGGGTCCAAGTCTCCTGGGTCTTGTTCGTTCCAAAAATCACGTTCCCAAAGGTTTCATTCCTTTGGACTCCGTTTGGTATTCCTTTTCTTCGAAACCCTAAAATAGGCAAAAAAACAACAATTCTGGGTTGGGCCTCCGGTTAATAGGTTAGTCCCAAAAATAATATAAAAGTGGATAATAAAGCCCAATAATGTCCAAAACAGAAGATAATATAGCATGGAGCAATCAAAAATTATAGATACGTTGGAGACGTATCAAGCATCCCCATGCTTAATTCCTGCTCGTCCTCGAGTAGGTAAATGATAAAACAGAATTTTTGATGTGGAATGCTACTTGGCATAATTTCAATGTAATTCTTCTTAATTGTGGCATGAATATTCAGATTCAAAAGATTCAAGATAAAATTTTAATATTGACATAGAAACAATAATACTTCAAGCATACTAACTATGCAATTATGTCTTCACAAAATAACATGGCCAAAGAAAGTTATCCCTACAAAATCATATAGTCTGGCTATGCTCTATCTTCACCACACAAAGTATTTAAATCATGCACAACCCCGATGACAAGCCAAGCAATTGTTTCATACTTTTGGTGTTCTCAAACTTTTTCAATCTTCATGCAATACATGAGCGTGAGCCATGGACATAGCACTTTAGGTGGAATAGAATGGTGGTTGTGGAGAAGACAAAAAAGGAGAAGATAGTCTCACATCAACTAGGAGTATCAACGGGTATGGAGATGCCCATCAATAGATATCAATGCGAGTGAGTAAGGATTGCCATACAACGGATGCACTAGAGCTATAAGTATATGAAACCTCAAAAAGAAATTAAGTGGGTGTGCATCCAACTTGCTTGCTCACGAAGATCTAGGGCATTTTGAGGAAGCCCATCATTGGAATATGCAAGACAAGTTCTATAATGAAAAATTCCTACTAGTATATGAAAGTGATAACAAAGGAGACTCTCTATCATGAAGATCATGGTTCTACTTTGAAGCACAAGTGTGGTAAAAGGATAGTAGCATTGTCCCTTCTCTCTTTTTCTCTCGTATTTTTTTATTTGGGCCTTTTCTCTCTTTTTTATGGCCTCTTTTTTTCGTCCGGAGTCTCATCCCAACTTGTGGGGGAATCATAGTCTCCATCATCCTTTCCTCATTGGGACAATGCTCTAATAATGATGATCATCGCACTTTTATTTTCTTACAACTCAAGAATTACAACTCGATACTTAGAACAAAATATGACTCTATGTGAATGCCTCCGGCAGTGTACCGGGATATGCAATGACTCATGAGTGACATGTATGAAAGAATCATGAACGGTGGCTTTGCCACAAATACAATGTCAACTACATGATCACGCAAAGCAATATGACAATGATGGAGTGTGTCATAGTAAACGAAACGGTGGAAAGTTGCATGGCAATATATCTCGGAATGGCTATGGAAATTCCATGATAGGTAGGTATGGTGGCTGTTTTGAGGAAGGTATATGGTGGGTGTATGATACCGGCGAAAGGTGCGCGGTATTAGAGAGGCTAGCAATGGTGGAAGGGTGAGAGTGCGAATGATCCATGGACTCAACATTAGTCATAAAGGACTCATATACTTATTGCAAAAATCTACAAGTTATCAAAGCAAAGTATTACGCACATGCCCCTAGGGGGATAGATTGGTAGGAAAAGACCATCGCTCGTCCCCGATCGCCACTCATAAGGAAGACAATCGATAAATAAATCATGCTCTAACTTCATCACATAACGGTTCACCATACGTGCATGCTACGGGAATCACAAACTTTAACACAATTATTTCTCAAATTCACAACTACTCAACTAGCATGACTCTAATATCACCATCTCCATATCTCAAAACAATTATCAAGTATCCAACTTCTCATAGTATTCAACACACTCATAAGAGAATTTTATTATTAATCTTGTATACCTAGCATATTAGGATTATTTAAGCAAATTACCATGCTATTTAAGACTCTCAAAATAATCTAAGTGAAGCATGAGAGATCAATAGTTTTTATAAAACAAATCCACCACCGTGCTCTAAAAGATATAAGTGAAGCACTAGATCAAAACTATATAACTCAAAAGATATAAGTGAAGCACATAGAGTATTCTAATAACTTCTGAATCATGTGTGTGTCTCTCAAAAGGTGTGTACAGAAAAGATGATTGTGGAAAACTAACAAATAAAGACTCAAATCATACAAGACGCTCCAAGCAAAACACATATCATGTGGTGAATAAAAATATAGCTCCAAGTAAAGTTACCGATAGAAGTAGACGAAAGAGGGGATGCCTTCCAGGGCATCCCCAAGCTTTGGCTTTTAGGTGTCCTTAGATAATCTTGGCGGTGCCATGGGCATCCCCATCTTAGGCTCTTTCAACTCCTTGTTCCATAATCCATCAAA
The DNA here is from genome assembly GCF_018294505.1 of Triticum aestivum. Lineage (NCBI taxonomy): Eukaryota > Viridiplantae > Streptophyta > Magnoliopsida > Poales > Poaceae > Triticum > Triticum aestivum. The sequence goes on along the minus strand of NC_057797.1, from coordinate 397,017,139 downwards.
TCTTTACCCAAAATTTGAAAACTTCACAACACAAAACTTAAAGTAGAAAATCTCCTGAGATCCGTTAGCGAAAGAAAACAAAAGACCACTTCAAGGTACTGTAATAAACTCATTATTTATTTATATTGGTGTTAAACCTACTGTATTCCAACTTCTATATGGTTTATAAACTATTTTACTAGCCATAGATTCATCAAAATAAGCAAACAACACACGAAAAACAGAATCTGTCAAAAACAGAACAGTCTGTAGTAATCTGTAGCTAACGCAAGATATGGAACCCCAAAAATTCTAAAATAAATTGCTGGACGTGAGGAATTTATCTATTAATCATCTTAAAAAATAATTAACTAAATTGCACTTCCCAAATAAAAATTACAGCAGTTCTCGTGAGCGCTAAAGTTTCTGTTTTTTACAGCAAGATTAAAAAGACTTTCCCCAAGTCTTCCCAACGGTTCTACTTGGCACAAACACTAATTAAACACAAAAAACACAACAAAAACCGAGGCTAGATAAATTATTTATTACTAAACAGGAGCAAAAATCAAGGAAAAAATAAAATTGGGTTGCCTCCCAACAAGCGCTATCGTTTAACGCCCTTAGCTAGGCATAAAAGCGAGGATAGATGTAGGTATTGCCATATTTGGAAGGCAATCCATAAGTGGATCTCATAATAGATTCATAAGGTAATTTAATTTTATTTCTAGGAAATTGTTCCATGCCTTTCCTTATCGGAAATTGGAATCTAATATTTCCTTCCTTCATATCAATAATTGCACCAATCGTTCTAACGAAAGGTCTACCAAGAATAATAGGACATGAAGGATTGCAATCGATGTCAAGAACGATAAAATCTACGGGCACATAATTCCTATTTGCAACAATAAGAACATCATTAATTCCTCCCATAGGTTTCTTAATAGTAGAATCCGCAAGGTGCAAGTTTAGAGAGCAATCATCAAAATCACGGAAACCTAGCAAATCACATAAAGTCTTTGGAATCGTGGAAACACTAGCACCCAAATAACACAAAGCATATCATTCATCATCTTTAATTTTAATATTAATAGTTGGTTCCCACTCATCATAAAGTTTTCTAGGGATAGAAACTTCCAACTCAAGTTTTTCTTCATAAGATTGCATCAAAGCATCAACGATATGTTTGGTAAAAGCTTTATTTTGACTATAAGCGTGAGGAGAATTTAGCACAGATTGCAACAAGGAAATACAATCTATCAAAGAGCAATTGTCATAGTTAAATTGCTTGAAATCCAAAATAGTGGGTTCATTAACATCTAGAGTTTTGATCTCTTAAATCCCACTTTTATCAATTTTAGCATCAAGATCTAAAAACTCCAAAATCTTGGAACGCCTTCTAGGTAAAGGTGGATCATGTTCAGCCCCATTATTATCAAGATTCATATTGCAAAACAAAGATTTAATAGGGGACACATCAATAACTTTTAGATCTTCATCTTTATTATCATGGAAACTAGAAGAACACGCTCTTATAAAGGAATCTTTCTTAGCACGTACCCTAGCGGTTCTTTCTTTGCACTCATCAATGGAAATTCTCATGGCTTTGAGAGACTCATTGATATCATGCTTAGGTGGAATAGATCTAAGTTTCACAGAAATAACATCAAGAGAAATTCTATCAACGTTCCTAGCCAACTCATCAATCTTAAGCAATTTTTCTTCAATCAAAGCATTGAAATTCTTTTGCGAAGTAATAAATTCTTTAATATTAGATTCAAAATCAGAGGGAATCTTATTATAATTTCCATATGAATTGTTGTAGGGATTACCATAATTATTAGAGGAATTACTAGGATAAGGCCTAGGATTAAAGTTTCCTCTATACGCGTTGTTACCAAAAGTGTTTCTACCAACAAAATTCACATCCATAGATTCATTATTATTCTCAATCAAAGTAGACAAAGGCATATCATTAGGATTAGAAGAAACACTTTTATTAGCAAATAATTTCATAAGTTCATCTATCTTTCCACTCAAAACATTAATTTCTTCTATCGCATGCACTTTCTTATTAGTAGATCTTTCAGTGTGCCATTGAGAATAATTAACCATAATATTATCTAGGAGTTTTGTAGCTTCTCCTAAAGTGATTTCCATAAAAGTGCCTCCCGTGGCCGAATCTAAAAGATTTCTAGAAGCAAAATTCAATTCGGCATAAAAATTTGTATAATCATCCACAAATTCAGACCATGTGTTTGGCAATTATGTATCATTAATTTCATCCTCTCCCAAGCTTGTGCAACATGTTCATGATCAAGTTGCTTAAAATTCATAATATCGTTTCTAAGAGAGATGATCTTAGCGGGAGGAAAATACTTAGGGATAAAAGCATCTTTGCACTTATTCCAAGAATCGATACTATTTTTAGGCAAAGACGAAAACCAAGCTTTAGCACGATCTCTAAGCGAAAAAGGAAATAGCTTCCCACTTGCTTACTTCTTGCTCTTTTGCGAAGGAAGTTTGGCACCTGACACTCTGCAAGCTGAACATGACCCCGGCTATGGCGGCAGTACATGAAGATCCCTAGTTAGCTGGTGGCAGCGAACAAATGCTACCATGGGAAAGGAAAGAGCGAAATCTTGGAGATCAATTTTGGCCCTGGTTTGGTGGAACCTATGGAAAGAAAGAAATGATAGAACATTCAGAAATATTTCTTGTCACCCCACACAACTGTTTCTGAAGATTCAGGTCGAAGCAAAGGACTGGGTTGACGCTGGGCGTAAGCGTGCAATGGCTCTTATAGAGCGCCCCCTAGAACTAGACTGATGTACTTCTGATGTATCTCTAACCCCAATCCTCCTTCTCTAATCTTGTGTTTGTAACTGTTTTTTTCTTCTATACGCAATGAAAAGCAGTGGCCCTGCCTTTTCGTCAAAAAAAGGAAATAGCTTCAATTTAACAATATCATTATCAACATATTTCTTCTTTTGCATATCACACAAATCAACGAAGCTATTTACATGGGTAGCGGCATCTTCACTAGGAAGCTGGAAAACGGATCTTTTATGACAAGATTCAGCAAGGTAGCATTAATTTCACAAGATTCAGCATCGGTAAGAGGAGCAATCGGAGTGCTAATAAAATCATTGTTGTTGGTATTGGTAAAGTCACACAATTTAGTGTTATCTTGAGCCATCGTGACAAGCAAGCAATCCAACACACAAGCAAACAAGCAAAAAGAGGCAAATAGAGAAAGAGAGGGAGGATAGAGAGAGAGGGCGAATAAAACGGCAAGGGTGAAGTGGGGGAGAGGAAAATGAGAGGCAAATGGCAAATAATGTAATGCGGGAGATAAGGGTTTGTGATGGGTACCTGGTATGTTGACTTTTGTGTAGACCTCCCCGGCAACGGCGCCAGAAATCCTTCCTGCTACCTCTTGAACCCTTGCATTGGTTTTCCCTTGAAGTGGAAAGGGTAGTGCAACAAAGTAGCGTAAGTATTTCCCTCAGTTTTTCAGAACCAGGGTATCAATCCAGTAGGAGGCTACGTGCGAGTCCCTCGCACCTACAGAAAACAAATAAATCCTCGCAACCAACGCGATAAGGGGTTGTCAATCCCTACACGGTCACTTACGAGAGTGAGATCTGATAGATATGATAAGATAATATTTTTGGTGTTTTTATGATAAAGATGCAAAGTAAAATAAAAGCAATGAAAATAACTAAGTATTGGAAGATTTAATATGATGAAGATAGACCCGGGGGCCATAGGTTTCACTAGTGGCTTCTCTCAAGAGCATAAGTATTTTACGGTGGGTGAACAAATTACTGTTGAGCAATTGACAAAATTGAGCATAGTTATAAGAATATCTAGGTATGATCATGTATATAGGCATCACGTCCAAGACAAGTAGACCGACTCCTGCCTGCATCTACTACTATTACTCCACACATCGACCGCTATCCAGCATGCATCTAGAGTATTAAGTTCAAGAGAACAGAGTAACGCTTTAAGCAAGATGACATGATGTAGAGGGATAAACTCATGTAATATGATGAAAACCCCATCTTGTTATCCTCGATGGCAACAATACAATACGTTCCTTGCTGCCCCTACTGTCACTGGGAAAGGACACCGCAAGATTGAACCCAAAGCTAAGCACTTCTCCCATTGCAAGAAAGATCAATCTAGTAGGCCAAACCAAACTGATAATTCGAAGAGACTTGCAAAGATAACCAATCATACATAAAAGAATTCAGAGAAGATTCAAATATTGTTCATAGATAAACTTGATCATCAACCCACAATTCATCGGTCTCAGCAAACACACTGTAAAGGAAGATTACATCGAATAGATCTCCACAAGAGAGGGGGAGAACTTTGTATTGAGACCCAAAAAGAGAGAAGAAGCCATCTAGCTAATAACTATGGGCCCGAAGGTCTGAGGTAAACTACTCACACTTCATCGGAGAGGCTATGGTGTTGATGTAGAAGCCTTCTGTGATCGATGGCCCCTCCGGCGGAGCTCCGGAACAGGCCCCAAGATGGGATCTCGTGGATACAAAAAGTTACGGTGGTGGAATTAGGGTTTTGGCTCTGTATCAGATCGTTTGGGGGTACATAAGTATATATAGGAGGAAGAAGTACGTCGGTCGAGCAACAGGGGGCCCACGAGGGTGGAGGGCACACCTGGGGGGGGGGGGTAGGCGCGCCCCCTACCTCGTGGCCTCCCTGTTGGTTGCTTGACGTGGGGTCCAAGTCTCCTGGGTCTTGTTCGTTCCAAAAATCACGTTCCCGAAGGTTTCATTCCGTTAGGACTCCATTTGGTATTCCTTTTCTTCGAAACCCTAAAATTGGCAAAAAAGCAGCAATTCTGGGCTGGGCCTCCGGTTAATAGGTTAGTCCCAAAAATAATATAAAAGTAGATAATAAAGCCCAATAATGTCCAAAACAGAATATAATATAGCATGGAGCAATCAAAAATTATAGATACGTTGGAGACGTATCAATATGCAAGGGGTGGATAAGACGATTCCTGAGCTCTTCACAATCCTAAAGGCTGCGGGGGTAAAAATCAAGAAGGAGCATCAAGTGTTTATGGTCAACAAGACCACCAGTTTCAAGAAAAAGGGTACAGGGAAGAAGGGGAACTTCAAGAAGAACAGCAAGCCAGTTGTTGCTCAAGTGAAGAAACCCAAGTCTGAACCTAAGCCTGAGACTGTGTGCTTCTACTGCAAAGGAACTGGTCACTGGAAGCGGAACTGCCCCAAGTATTTGGTGGAGAAGAAGGATGGCAAAGTGAAAGGTATATTTGATATACATGTTATTGATGTGTACCTTACTAATGCTCATAGTAGTGCTTGGGTATTTGATACTGGTTTAGTTGCTAACATTTGCAACTCGAAACAGGGGCTACAGATTAAGCAAAGATTGGCTAAGGACGAGGTGACAATGCACGTGGGAAATGGTTCCAAAGTCGATGTGATCGCCGTCGGCACGCTACCTCTACATCTACCTTCGGGATTAGTTTTAGACCTAAATAATTGTTATTTGGTGCCAACGTTGAGCATGAACATTATATCTAGATCTTGTTTGATGCGAGACGGTTATTCATTTAAATCAGATAATAATGGTTGTTCTATTTATATGAGTAATATCTTTTATGGTCATGCACCCCTGATGAGTGGTCTATTTTTACTAAATCTTGATAGTAGTGATACACATGTTCATAGTATTGAAGCCAAAAGATGCAGAGTTGATACTGATAGTGCAAATTATTTGTGGCACTACCTTTTAGGTCATATTGGTGTAAAGCGCATGAAGAAACTCCATTCTGATGAACTTCTGGAATCACTTGGTACTTGCGAACCATGCCTCATGGGCAAGATGACTAAAACTCCGTTCTCCGGAATAATGGAGCGAGCAACAGAGTTATTGGAAATCATACATACTGATGTATGTGGTCCAATGAACATTGAAGCTCGCGGCGGATATCGTTATTTTCTCACCTTCATAGATGATTTGAGCAGATATGGGTATATCTACTTGATGAAACATAAGTCTGAAACATTTGAAAAGTTCAAAGAATTTCAGAGTGAAGTGAAAAATCATTGTCACAAGAAAATCAAGTTTCTATGATCTGATCGTGGAGGTGAGTATTTGATTTATGAGTTTGGACTTCATATGAAACAATGCGGAATAGTTTCGCCACCTGGAACACCACAGCATAATGGTGTCTCCGAACGTGGTAATCGTACTTTACTAGATATGGTGCGATCTATGATGTCTCTCACTGATTTACCGCTATCATTTTGGGGTTATGCTTTAGAGACAATTGCATTCATGTTAAATAGGGCACCATCTAAATCCGTCGAGACGACACCTTATGAACTGTGGTTTGGCAAGAAACCCAACTTGTCGTTTCTTAAAGTTTGGGGCTGCGATGCTTATGTGAAAAAGCTTCAACCTGATAAGCTCGAACCCAAATCAGAGAAATGTGTCTTCATAGGATACCCAAAGGAGACTATTGGTTACACCTTCTATCACAGATCCGAAGGCAAGATATTCGTTGCTAAGAATGGATCCTTTCTAAAGAAGGAGTTTCTCTCAAAAGAAGTGAGTCGGAGGAAAGTAGAACTTGACGAGGTAATTGTACCTTCTCCCTTATTGGAAAGTAGTTCATCACTAAAATCAGTTCAAGTGATTCCTACACCAGTAAGTGAGGAAGCTAATGATGATGATCATGAAACTTCTAATCAAGTTACTACCGAACCTCGTAGGTCAACCAGAGTAAGATCCGCACTAGAGTGGTACGGTAATCCTGTTATGGAAGTCATGTTACTTGACCATGACGAACCTATGAACTATGAGGAAGCGATGATGAGCCCAGATTCCGCAAAATGACTTGAGGCCATGAAATCTGAGATGGGATCCACGTATGAGAACAAAGTACGGACTTTGGTTGACTTTCCTGATGATCGGCAGGCCATAGAGAATAAATGGATCTTCAAGAAGAAGATTGACACTGACGGTAATGTTACTGTCTACAAAGCTCGACTTGTTGCAAAAGGTTTTCGACAAGTTCAAGGAGTTGACTACGATGAGACCTTCTCACCCGTAGCGATGCTTAAGTCCGTCCGAATCATGTTAGCAATTGCCGCATTTTATGATTATGAAAATTGGCAAATGGATGCCAAAACTGCATTCCTTAATGGATACCTTAAAGAAGACTTGTATATGATGCAACCAGAAGGTTTTGTCAATCCAAAAGGTGCTAACAAAGTGTGCAAGCTCCAGCGATCCATTTATGGACTGGTTCAAGCCTCTCAGAGTTGGAATATACGCTTTGATAGTGTGATCAAAGCATATGGTTTTGTACAGACTTTTGGAGAAGCCTGTATTTACAGGAAAGTGAGTGGGAGCTCCGTAGCATTTCTGATATTATATGTAGATGACATATTGTTGATCAGAAATGGTACTAAATTTTTGAATAGCATAAAAGGATACTTGAATAAGAATTTTTCAATGAAAGACCTCGTCGAAGCTGCTTATATATTGGGCATCAAGAGCTATAGAGATAGATCAAGACGCTTGATTGGACTTTCACAAAGCACATACTACTACGTCTTGAGCTTGCATTGGTTTTCCCCGAAGAGGAAGGGATGATGTAGCAGAGTAGCGTAAGTATTTCCCTCAGTTTTTGAGAACCAAGGTATCAATCCAGTAGGAGGCCACGCTCAAGTCCCTCGTACCTGCACAAAACGATAGCTACTCGCAACCAACGCGATTAGGGGTTGTCAATCCCTTCACAGTCACTTACGAGAGTGAGATCTGATAAATATAATATTTTTGGTATTTTTGGTATAAAGATGCAAAGTAAAAAGTAAAGGCAAAGTAAAAAAAGCAAAGCAAGATTAAAGTGATGGAGATTGATATGATGAGAATAGACCCGGGGGCCATAGGTTTCACTAGTGGCTTCTCTCAAGAGCATAAGTATTCTACGGTGGGTGAACAAATTGCTGTTGAACAATTGACAGAATTGTGCATAGTTATGAGAATATCTAGGCATGATCATGTATATAGGCATCACGTCCGTGACAAGTAGACCGAAACGATTCTGCATCTACTACTATTACTCCACTCATTGACCGCTATCCAGCATGCATCTAGAGTATTAAGTTAAAAATAGAGTAACGCCTTAAGCAAGATGACATGATGTAGAGAGATAAATTCATGCAATATGAAATAAACCCCATCTTGTTATCCTCGATGGCAACGATACAATACGTGCCTTGCTTCCCCTTCTGTCACTGGGAAAGGAAACCGCAAGATCGAACCCAAAGCTAACCACTTCTCCCATGGCAAGAACTATCAATCTAGTTGGCCAAACCAAACGGATAATTCGAAGAGACTTGCAAAGATAACCAATCATACATAAAAGAATTCAGAGAAGATTCAAATATTATTCATAGATAGACTTGATCATAAACCCACAATTCATCGGTCTCAACAAACACACCGCAAAAATAAGATTACATCGAATAGATCTCCACAAGAGAGGGGGAGAACTTTGTATTGAGATTCAAAGAGAGAGAACAAGCCATCTAGCTACTAAGTATGGACCCGAAGGTCTGAGGTAAACTACTCACACTTCATTGGAGGGGATAGGATGATGTAGATGCCCTCCGTGATGACGGCCCTCTTCCGGCAGAGCTCCGGAACAGGCCCCAAGATGGGATCTCATGGATACAGAAAGTTGCGGCGGTGGAATTAGGTTTTTGGCTCCTGTTCTGATCGTTTGGGGGTACGTGTGTATATATAGGAGGAAGAAGTACGTCGGGGGAGCACCGAGGGGCCCACGAGGCAGGGGGCGCGCCCTAGGGGGGGCTCCCCCCACCCTCGTGACCGCCTCCTTTGTTCCTTGGAGCAGGGATCCAAGTCTCCTGGATCACGTTCGGTGAGAAAATCACGTTCCTGAAGGTTTTATTCCGTTTGGACTCCGTTTGATATTTCGTTTCTTCGAAACACTGAAATAGGCAAAAAACAACAATTCTGGGTTGGGCCTCCGGTTAATAGGTTAGTCCCAAAAATAATATAAAAGTGGAAAATAAAGCCCAATATAGTCCAAAACAGTAGATAATATAGCATGGAACAATCAATAATTATAGATACGTTGGAGACGTATCAGGCATCCCCAAGCTTAATTCCTACTCGTCCTTGAGTAGGTAAATGATAAAAAGAGAATTTTTGATGCGGAGTGCTACTTGGCATAATTTCAATGCAAATCTTCTTAATTGTGGTATGAATATTCAGATTAGAAAGATTCAAGACAAAAGTTTATATTGACATAAAAATAATAATACTTCAAGCATACTAATAAAGCAATTATGTCTTCTCAAAATAACATGGCCAAAGAAAGTTATCCCTACAAAATCATATAGTCTGGCTATGCTCCATCTTCACCACACAAAGTATTTAAATCATGCACAACCCCGATGACAAGCCAAGCAATTGTTTCATACTCTAACTTTTTCAAAAAATATTCAATCTTCATGCAATACATGAGCGTGAGCCATGGATATAGCACTATAGGTGGAATAGAATGGTGGTTGTGGAGAAGACAAAAAGGAGAAGATAGTCTCACATCAACTAGGCGTATCAACGGGCTATGGGCATGCCCATCAATAGATATCAATGTGAGTGAGTAGGGATTGCCATGCAACGGATGCTCTAGAGCTATAAGTATATGAAAGCTCAAAAAGAAACTAAGTGGGTGTGCATCCAACTTGCTTGCTCATGAAGACCTAGGGCAATTTGAGGAAGCCCATCATTGGAATATACAAGCCAAGTTCTATAATGTAAAATTCCCACTAGTATATGAAAGTGATAACATGAGAGACTCTCTACTATGAAGATCATGGTGCTACTTTGAAGTACAAGTGTGGTAAAAGGATAGTAACATTGTCCCTTCTCTCTTTTTTTCTCATTTTTTTATTTATATATTTTTTTGGGCCTTTTTTATGGCCTCTTTTTATTTGGGCTTCTTTGGCCTCTTTTATTTATTTATTTTATTTTTCGTCCGGAGTCTCATCCCGACTTATGGGGGAATCATAGTCTCCATCATTCTTTCCTCACTGGGACAATGCTCTAATAATGATGATCATCACACTTTTATTTTTCTTACAACTCAATACTTAGAACAAAATATGACTCTATATGAATGCCTCCGGCGGTGTACCGGGATATGCAATATGACAATGATGGAGTGTGTCATGATAAACGGAACAGTGGAAAGTTGCATGGCAATATATCTCGGAATGGCTATGGAAATGCCATAATAGGTAGGTATGGTGGCTGTTTTGAGAAAGGTATATGGTAGGTGTATGATACCGGCGAAAAGTGTGCGGTATTAGAGAGGCTAGCAAAGGTGGAAGAGTGAGAGTGCGTATGATCCATGGACTCAACATTAGTCATAAAGAACTCATATACTTATTGCAAAAATCTAGAAGTTATCAAAGCAAAGTATTACGCGCATGCTCCTAGGGGGATAGATTGGTAGGAAAAGACCATCGCTCGTCCCCGACCGCCACTCATAAGGAAGACAATCAATAAATAAATCATGCTCCGACTTCATCACATAACGGTTCACCATACGTGCATGCTACGAGAATCACAAATCTAACACAAGTATTCTTTAAATTCACAACTACTCAACTAGCATGACTTTAATATTATCACCTCCATATCTCAAAACAATTATCATGCTTCAATCTTTTCTTAGTATTCAACACACTCAAAAGAAAGTTTCACAAATCTTGAATACCAAGCATATTATTATTAAGAAAATTACCATTCTATTAAGAGACTCTCAAAATAATTTAAGTGAAGCATGAGAGATCAATAGTTTCTTTAAAACAAATCCACCACCGTGCTCTAAAAGATCTAAGTGAAGCACATAGAGCAAAATTATAATGCTCAAAAGATATAAGTGAAGCACATAGAGCAAAACTACATGGCTCAAAAGATACAAGTGAAGCACATAGAGCAAAACTACTTAGCTCAAAAGATATAAGTGAAGCACATAGAGTATTCTATCAAATTTTAATTCATGTATGGCTCTCTCAAAAGGTGTGTACAGAAAGGATGATTGTGGCATACTAAGACACAAAGACACAAATAATACAAGACTCTCCAAGCAAAACACATATCTTGTTGGTGAATAAAAATATAGCTCCAAGTAAATTACCGATGGAAGTGGACGAAAGAGGGGATGCCTTCCGGGGCATCCCCAAGCTTTGACTTCTTGGTGTACTTGGATTATCTTGGGGTGCCATGGGCATCCCCAAGCTTAGTCTCTTGCCACTCCTTGTTCCATGATCCATCAAAAGAATTCACCCAAAACTTGAAAACTTCACAACACAAAACTCAAAATAGAAAACTCGTGAGCTCCGTTAGCGAAAGAAAACAAAAGACCACTTCAAGGTACTATAATGAACTCATTATTTATTTATATTGGTGTTAAACTTACTGTATTCCAACTTCTCTATGGATTATAAACTATTTTACTAACCATAGATTCATCAAAATAAGCAAACAACACACGAAAAACAGAATCTGTCAAAAACAGAACAGTCTGTAGTAATCTATAGCTAGCGCAAGATCTGGAACCCCAAAAATTCTAAAATAAATTTCTGGACGTGAGGAATTTATATATTAATCATCTGCAAAAATAATTAACTAAATAGCACTCTTCAAATAAAAATGACAGCAGTTCTCGTGAGCGCTAAAGTTTCTGTTTTTTACAGCAAGTTCAACGACTTTCCCCAAGTCTTCCCAACGGTTCTACTTGGCAAAAACACTAATTAAACACAAAAAACACATCCAAAACAGAGGCTAAATAATTTATTTATTACTAATCAAGAGCAAAAGTCAAGGAATAAAAATAAAATTGGGTTGCCTCCCAACAAGCGATATCGTTTAACGCCCCTAGCTAGGCATAAAAGCGACGATAGATCTAGGTATTGCCATCTTTGGTAGGCAATCCATAAGTGGCTCTCATGATAGTTTCATATGGTAATTTTATTTTCTTTCTAGGAAAGTGTTCCATGCCCTTTTTAATGGAAATTGAAATCTAATATTCCCTTCCTTCATATCAATAATCGCACCAACCGTTCTAAGGAAAGGTCTACCAAGAATAATAGGGCAAGAAGGATTGCAATCTATATCAAGAACAATGAAATCTACGGGCACATAATTCCTATTTGCAACAATAAGAACATCATTAATCCTTCCCATAGGTTTCTTAATAGTGGAATCCGCAAGATGCAAGTTTAGAGAGCAATCATCAAAATTACGGAAATCTAGCAAATCACACAAAATCTTGGGAATAGTAGAGACACTAGCACCCAAATCACACAAAGCATAAAACTCATGATCTTTAATTTTAATTTCAATAGTTGGTTCCCACTCATCATAGAGTTTTCTAGGGATAGAAACTTTCAACTCAAGTTTTTCTTCATAAAATTGCATCAAGGCATCAACAATATGTTCGGCGAAGGCTTTATTTTGACTATAAGCATGTGGAGAATTTAGCACGGATTGCAACAAGGAAATACAATCAATTAAAGAGCAACTTTCATAATTAAATTCCTTGAAATCCAATATAGTGGGTTTAGCAACATCTAGATTTTTATTGCTTTCAATTCCACTTTCATCAATTTCATCATTAAGATCTAAATACTCCAAAGTTTTAGAACGCCTTCTAGGTAAAGGAAGATCATATTCAATTTCATCAAGATTCAGCATCGGTAAGAGGAGAAATCGGAGTGCTAAGGAAATCATTATTATTGGTATTGGTGAAGTCACACAATTTGGTAGTATCTTGAGCCATCGTGACAAACAAGCAATCTAACACACGAGCAAACAAAAAGCAAGCGGGCAAAAGAGGCAAATAGAGAGGGAGTATAGAGAGAGAGAGGGCGAATAAAACGGCAAGGGTGAATTTGGGGGAGAGGAAAACGAGAGGCAAATGGCAAATAATGTAATGCGAGAGATAGGGATTGTGATGGGTACTTGGTATGTTGACTTTTTGCGTAGACTCCCCGACAACGGTGCCAGAAATCCTTCTTCCTACGTCTTGAGCTTGCATTGGTTTTCCCCGAAGAGGAAGGGATGATGCAGCAGAGTGGCGTAAGTATTTCCCTCAGTTTTTGAGAACCAAGGTATCAATCCAGTAGGAGGCCACGCTCAAGTCCCTCGTACCTGCACAAAACGATAGCTACTCGCAACCAACGCGATTAGGGGTTGTCAATCCCTTCACGGTCACTTACTAGAGTGAGATCTGATAAATATAATATTTTTGGTATTTTTGGTATAAAGATGCAAAGTAAAAAGTAAAGGTAAAGTAAAAAAGCAAAGCAAGATTAAAGTGATGGAGATTGATATGATGAGAATAGACCCGGGGGCCATAGGTTTCACTAGTGGCTTCTCTCAAGAGCATAAGTATTCTACGGTGGGTGAACAAATTACTGTTGAGAAATTGACAGAATTGAGCATAGTTATGAGAATATCTAGGCATGATCATGTATATAGGCATCACGTCCGTGACAAGTAGACCGAAACGATTCTGCATCTACTACTATTACTCCACTCATCAACCACTATCTAGCATGCATCTAGAGTATTAAGTTAAAAACATAGTAACGCCTTAAGCAAGATGACATGATGTAGAGAGATAAATTCATGCAATATGAAATAAACCCCATCTTGTTATCCTCGATGGCAACGATACAATACGTGCCTTGCTGCTCCTTCTGCCACTGGGTAAGGACAAGGCAAGATCGAACCCAAAGCTAAGCACTTCTCCCATGGCAAGAACTACCAATCTAGTTGGACAAACCAAACGGATAATTCGAAGAGACTTGCAAAGATAACCAATCATACATAAAAGAATTCAGAGAGGATTCAAATATTCATAGATAGACTTGATCATAAACCCACAATTCATCGGTCTCAACAAACACACCGCAAAAAGAAGATTACATCAAATAGATCTCCACAAGAGAGGGGGAGAACTTTGTATTGAGATTCAAAGAGAGAGAAGAAGCCATCTAGCTACTAACTATGGCCCCGAAGATCTGAGGTAAACTACTCACACTTCATCAGAGGGGCTAGTATGATGTAGAAGCCCTCCGTGATGACGGCCCTCTTCCGGCGGAGCTTCGGAACAGGCCCCAAGATGGGATCTCATGGATACAGAAAGTTGCGGCGGTGGAATTAGGTTTTTGGCTCCTGTTCTGATCATTTGGGGGTACGTGTGTATATATAGGAGGAAGAAGTACGCCGGAGGAGCACCGAGGGGCCCACGAGGCAGGGGGCGCACCCCCCACCCTCGTGACCGCCTCCTTTGTTCCTTGGAGCAGGGTTCGAATCTCCTGGATCACGTTCGGTGAGAAAATCACGTTCTCGAAGGTTTTATTCCGTTTGGACTCCGTTTGATATTTCGTTTCTTCAAAACACTGAAATAGGCAAAAAAACAACAATTATGGGCTGGGCCTCTGGTTAATAGGTTAGTCCCAAAAATAATATTAAAGTGGAAAATAAAGCCTAATATAGTCCAAAACAATAGATAATATAGCATGGAGCAATCAAAAATTATAGATACGTCGGAGACGTATCACATACCTTGATAAAGTTTTCAAGAAGTTCAAAATGGATTAGGCAAAGAAAGGGTTCTTGCATGTATTACAAGGTGTGAAGTTGAGTCAGACTCAATGCCCGACCACTGCAGAAGATAGAGAGAAAATGAAAATTGTTCCCTACGCTTCAGCCATAGGCTCTATCATGTATGCAATGCTGTGTACCAGACCTGATGTGTGCCTTGCTAACAGTTTAGCAGGGAGGTACCAAAGTAATCCAGGAGTGGATCACTGGACAGCGGTCAAGAATATCCTGAAATACCTGAAAAGGACTAAGGGTATGTTTCTCGTACATGGAGGTGACAAAGAGCTCATCGTAAACGGTTACATCGATGCAATCTTTGACACTGATCCGGATGACTCTAAGTCACAAACTGGATACGTATTTTTATTAAGTGGTGGAGCTGTCAGTTAGTGCGGTTCCAAGCAGAGCGTCGTGGCAGGATCTACGTGTGAAGTGGAATACATAGCTGCTTCAGAAGCAGCAAATGAAGGAGTCTGGATGAAGGAGTTCATATCCGATCTAGGTGTCATACCTAGTGCATCGGGTCCAATGAAAATCTTTTGTGACAATACTGGTGCAATTGCCTTGGCAAAGGAATCCAAATTTCACAAGAGAACCAAGCACATCAAGAGATGCTTCAATTCCATCCGAGATTTGCAAGATACATACAGATCTAGATGTTGTAGACCCATTGACTAAGCCTCTCTCACGAGCAAACCATTATCAGCACCAAGACTCCATGGGTGTTAGAATCATTACAATGTAATCTAGATTATTGACTCTAGTGCAAGTGGGCGACTGAAGGAAATATGCCCTAGAGGCAATAATAAATTTGTTATTTATATTTCCTTATATCATGATAAATGTTTATTATTCATGCTAGAATTGTGTTAATCGGGAACTTAGTACATGTGTGAATACATAGACAAACAGAGTGTCACTAGTTTGCCTCTACTAGACTAGCTCGTTGAATCAATGATTGTTATGTTTCCTAACCATAGACATGAGTTGTCATTTGATTAACGGGATCACATCATTAGAGAATGATGTGATTGACTTGACCCATCCGTTAGCTTAGCACGATGATCGTTTAGTTTGTTGCTATTGCTTTCTCCATAACTATACATGTTCCTATGACTATGAGATCATGCAACTCCCGAATATCGAAGGAACACTTTGTGTGCTACCAAACATCACAACGTAACTGGGTGATTATAAAGGTGCTCTACAGGTGTCTCCGATGGTGTTTGTTGAGTTGGCATGGATCAAGATTAGGATTTGTCACTCCGATTGTCAGAGAGGTATCTCTGGGCCCTCTCGGTAATGTACATCACTATAAGCCTTGCAAGCAATGTAGCTAATGAGTTAGTTACAGGATGTAGCATTATGGAACGAGTAAAGTGACTTGCTGGTAACGAGATTGAACTAGGTATTGAGATACCGACAATCGAATCTCAGACAAGTAACATACCGATGACAAAGGGAACTACGTATATCGTTATGTGGTTTGACCGATAAAGATCTTCATAGAATATGTAGGGACCAATATGAGCATCCAGGTTCCGTTATTGGTTATTGACCGGAGACATGTCTCGGTCATGTCTACATAGTTCTCGAACCCGTAGGGTCCGCACGCTTAACGTTCGTGACGATCGGTATTACGAGTTTATGTGTTTTGATGTATCGAAGATAGTTCGGAGTCCCGGATTTGATCATGGACATGACAAGGAGTCTCGAAATGGTCGAGACGTAAAGATCGGATATATTGCAAGCCTATGTTTGGACATCGGAATGGTTCCGGGTGAAATCGGGAGTATACCGGAGCACCGGGACGTTACCGGAACCCCCCGGGAGGTATATGGGCCTTATTGGGCCTTAGTGGGAGAGAGGGGAAAGGAGAAAAGGAGGGGGCGCCCCCCCCCCCAATCCCAATCCGAATTGGGAAGCCCCCCTTTCCTTCCTTCGTCCTCCTCCGTACTTCTCTCCTAGCACCAACATAGGGAAGGGGGGAATCCTACTCCCAGTGGGAGTAGGACTCCCTTGGAGCGCGCCTAGAGAGGCCGGCCCCCTCCCCCTCCTCCACTCCTTTATATACGGAGAGGGGAGCACCCCATAGACACACAAGTTGATCATTGATCTTTAGCCGTGTGCGGTGCCCCCTCCACCATAATTCACCTCGGTAATATCGTAGCGGTGCTTAGGCGAAGCCCTGTTCCGGTAGCAACATCATCACCATAATCACGCCGTCGTGCTGATGAAGCTCTCCCTCGAAGCTCTACTGGATCGTGAGTTCGCGAGACGTCACCGAGCCGAATGTGTGCAGATCGCGGAGGTGTCATATCTTCGGTACTAGATCGGTCGATCGTGAAGATGTACGACGACATCAACCGCGTTGTCTTAATGCTTCCGCTTACGGTCTATGAGGGTACGTAGACGATACTCTCCCCTCTCATTAATTAAGCGTGACTTGTGACTTGTGACTTTGGCGAGGCGAGCGCGGCCATGGCCTAATAAAATGCATTTTTTGTTATTTTTCATTGCGCAGTTTTTACTCTTATCCACCCGCGTCTGTCTCACACACGAACCAAGGATAGACTTGCAGGTTTACGTGCGGTTACAGGTTCGTTCGTGATGGAGATATCGAAGGGGGCGGATCCTAGGATATAGGCAGCTCGTGATGCGTGGGGATTATCCATCCGAGTCTATAAGAGGGACACGTCCTTCTCGCCAGAGACTCTGGAGGTAACACACAACCCTAAACCGTTCTCATCTCCGCCTCCGCCGTCGACCTTCGCCGATCCTCTCCCTGTCGTGCAGTGGGGTGAGGAGAGCAGTAGTCTCCGGACTTTCCACGGCATCTGTGACCTGCACGGGTAGCCGGACGATAAAGTTTCTGGGCAGTGCACCCGCATGGTTGCTCCATCTTCCTTGACTACGTCCGTCTGCACTGCGATTAGTTCATCATCAACTCTCCATCGACATCTCCGTCTGCATTGTGATCTCTTCATAGTCAACTCTCCATCGACACCTCCGTCTGCACTGTGATCTCATCATCAACCCCGCTGTAAGAAATCCTTTTGTGGTCGGTTATATTTTATGTGATCTTGTTATGGGACTTCAGTCCATGTCCTTTTCATTTACTCTATTAGGTTTCATCTACGTAATTGCATGTATAAATCTGTTAGATCTGTCCTTGTCACCTGTCTCACATAAATTTGGAATTATATTAATTATAGTACCTGCCATATTTCCAACAGTCCAGAAACTTTATTACTGTGCAATGGCTGGACCAAGCGATGTGATGAAACCTGAGAGGTTTGGGGTTGAGAACTTCAAAAGATGACAGACCCGTGTGAAGTTCTGGCTTATGAGCATGAACTTGTGGTGGGTGATTTCATCCACCGTTGAGAGGCCACTCATGCAGGAACAACAGCGTGACTTTGAGGTGTCTTTGGACACGGCCATGGGCTGCCTGCTCTCCCTTATGACCGATCAGCTTTGTGACATATATATGAACTTTGCCAGTCCTGCCCTTATTTGGGAAGCGCTCGACAGGAAATATGGAGAGTCGGATGCTGGCGTGAACTATATGTTAATGAGCTGTATCACGATTTTAAGATGGCCGATAATAATTCGGTTGTGACACAAGCCCATGAGATCCAGCTTATGGTGGGGGAACTCGCTGGTTTTGGAGCCGTTCTGCCTGACAAGTTTGTGGTGGGGGCATTATTGCCAAGTTACCTCCATCTTGGAGGACCTTTGCCACCACTCTCAAACACAAGAGGGAGGTGATGACTTTCGAAAGTCTCATCGCCACTCTTGATGTTGAGGAAAAGGCTAGAGTGAAAGATGCGGAAAAAGTTCCTTCGCAGCCGATTCTCAATGCCAATGTCGTCCAAAGTTGGGCTGGCAGTTCCAGTGCAAAGAATTACAAGAACAAAGGGAAGGAAAAACAAACCACCAGTTTTAAGAAGAATACGAATGAAAAAGGGTGAGTTCAACTGCTTCGTGTGAGGTGAGCCTGGGCACATAGCCAGGAAGTGCCGCATGCGCAACTGCAGGAAGGAAGGAGGCCAGCCATCTGCGAATGTTGTCGTTAGCGAGGCAGGTGGAGGATCTGGGTATGTCCCTAGTGTCCTTCTTGCATGTCAATCCACTGATTGGTGGATAGATACTGGAGCTAATGTGCATGTTTGTGCTGACTACAACTTGTTTTCTTCTTATCAGGCTTGCAGCGGTTCCACCATCATGATGGGGAATGAAACAAGGGCAGTCATTCGTGGAACCGGTAGAGTTGACCTGAGGCTTACCTTGGGGAAGACTTTGTCGCTGAAGAACGTCCGACATGTCCCAGGAATAAATAGGAACCTGTTTTCTGGTTCGCTGCTGTGTCGTGATGGCTACAAGCTGGTGTTTGAGTCAAATAAATTTGTTATTTCGAAATTTGGTTTGTTTATTGAAAAAGGCTATAACAGCGGAGGCTTGTTCTGCCTTTCTATTCTAGACAACTGTAATGTTGTAAACAATTTATCTTGTTCTTCATATTCTGGAATGAATGTTGGAGATGTTGTTGTTTGGCACTCTCATTTATGTCATATAAATTTTGATCGCATTGTTCGATATGCAAGCTTAATTTAATTCCGAATGTTTCCATAGCCCGTGGATCTAAGTGTCAGGCTTGTCTGCAAGCAAAGCAACCGTGAAAGACGTTTAATCCTATTGGGGAGAAAAGCCTTTCACCTCTAGATTTAATCCATTCAGATTTGTGTGAGATGAATGGAGTTTTAACTAAGGCAGGGAAAAGATATATGATGACATTGATAGATGATGCAACTAAGTGGTGTCATATTTATCTAGTAAAAATGAAAGATGAGGCGTTGAATTGCTTTAAGATCTACAAAGCTGAGGTAGAAAACCAATTAGAGAAGAAGATCAAACGCTTAAGGTCTGACAGAGGAGGAGAGTATGTCTCACATGAGTTTGCTGAATTTTGTGCGGAACATGGAATTATCCATGAAGTAACCCCTCCCTACTCACCCCAATCAAATGGAGTGGCTGAATGTAAAAACCGAACACTTACGGACTTGGTAAATGCCATGTTGTTTAGTGCCAGTTTATCTAAGTCATGGTGGGGAGAGGCTGTGTTGGCTGCATGTTATGTTCTCAACAGAGTTCCATCATCAAAAGGACATACAACTCCATATGAAGGATGGAAAGGACACAAACCAACTCTGCATTTCTCACGTGCTTGGGGCTGTTTAGCCAAGGTTAATGTACATGTATGCAAGAAACAAAAATTGGGACCTAAGACTGTTGATTGTATCTTTTTGGGTTATGCACATAATAGCAATGCTTATAGATTCTTGGTAGTCAAGTCCGAGTTTTTGGATGTGCACACTAACACTGTGATAGAATCTCGAGACGCTACCTTCTTTGAGAACATCTTTCCAATGAAGGAGAATAGAGCATCCACTAGTCAACCAACTATGCAGAGAGAACTTGAACCCGAACCTGAACCAGAAAATACTCCTTTCGTAACTCTGTATAATCCAAATGAGGAGGATGATAGTGAAGTAGCTCCCAGAAGGAGCAAGATACAACGGACTAAAGAGTGCTTTGGAGATGACTTTGTTGTGTACCTCGTGGGTGATGTTCCCGGAACTCTTTCTGAAGCATATGCATGCCTAGATGCTGATGATTGGAAGGAGGCAGCCCAAAGTGAAATGGATTCCATTCTCACTAAAGAAACATGGGAAATCTTTCCACGACTGATGGGTTGTAAACATATTGGTTGCAAATGGATATTTAAAAGGAAGTTAAGACCTGATGGTACCATTGAAAAGTATAAGGCTAGACTAGTGGCCAAGAGTTTTACCCAAAAGGAAGGTGAGGATTTCTTTGATACATACTCGCCTGTTGCTAGGATGAGTACAATTCGGGTGCTGATTGCACTAGCAGCCTCTTATAAATTCCTAATCCATCAAATGGATGTGAAGATAGCTTTCCTAAATGGAGAGCTTGATGAGGAAATTTATATGCAGCAACCTGATGGTTTTGTAGCAACCGGGCAAGAGAACATGGTGTGTAGATTGAAGAAATCACTCTATGGCCTCAAGAAGGCGCCGAAGCAGTGGCATGAAAAATTTGACAAAACTCTTACTTCGGCAGGCTTTGTGGTGAATGAAGGAGACGAATGTGTGTACTATAAATATGGTGGGGGTAAGGGTGTAATCTTATGCTTATACGTTGATGACATATTAATTTTTGGGACCGATATGGATGTTATAAATGATATTAAATCCTTCTTGTCTCAAAACTTTGATATGAAAGATTTGGGAGAGGCGGATGTTATTTTAAACATAAAGCTGCAAATGAATGAGAATGGGATTACATTAAGTCAGTCACATTATGTGGAGAAAATCCTGAGTCGGTTTGGTTTTGAGGACTCTAGAACATCTCCAACTCCTTATGACCCAAGTCTAAAGCTTCGAAAGAACAGAGGACAAGGGGTCGAGCAGCTAAAATACTCTCAGATTGTTGGTTCCCTCATGTACCTTGCTTCTGCAACTAGACCTGACATTTCATTTGCGGTTAGCAAGTTGAGCCGGTTTAATTCAAATCCGGGAAATGATCACTAGACTGCACTAGAACGAGTAATGAGGTATTTGAGAGGAACCACAACGTATGGACTACACTATAAAGGGTACCCTGATGTACCAGAAGGGTATAGTGATGCAAATTGGATCTCAGATGCAGATGAGATCAAAGCCACTAGTGGATATATATTTACTTTTGGCGGTGCTGCAATCTCTTGGAGGTCTCGCAAGCAGACTATCTTGATGAGGTCTAATATGGAGGTTGAGCTTGTAGCACTTGACACAGCTACTATTGAGGCAGAGTGCCTGCATGAACTCTTGAGTGATTTGCCAATGGTTGAAAAACCAATTCCGGCCATCCTTCTGAACTGTGATAACCAAACCATGATCACTAAGGTTAAAAGTTCGAAGGATAATCTGAAGTCATCAAGATATGTGAAACGGCGTATCAAATCTGTCAGGAACTTGAGACGTAAAGGAGTGATCTCCGTTGATTATATTAACACTACTAAAAACCTGGTGGATCTCTTTACAAAGGGGCTATCACGTTCAGTGATAGATGGAGCATCAAGGGAAATGGGCTTGAGACCCACCTGAGTTGCACGACTACAGAAACCCGACCTATGTGATCGGAGATCCCGTGAATTAGGAAAAGGAAAAAACAAGTTGTTAGAGCAACAGGAGAGAGTACATATGTATCTTTCCATTTCCCACTGAGATGAGTACTCTAAGTATTGCTTGGGAGGCTGACTTCTGTCTTAATATGTCCTAATGCCGAAACACTTCGGAAAGATACCGTCCTGCAGGGTATTCTTGAAAGAACACACCTATGTGAGCTTAACTGTGAGGTCGCAGTACATGAGATTTGGGTGATCTCTAATGAGCTCATTAAAGGACTAGGGAGCACGACCGTAACGCTCCAAACCTTAGGCGTGGATCAAGGCGGCCTAGTATCAGTGATGCCTTCAGGTGAATATCTTCTACACAAGACTGGCAATTCAAGGCAGTGTCCATTGCCTAGTTGTAAGAGGAGTGGATCATGGAGTACTAGGTATAGATCAACCCGAGATGGGTCTATACTTTAAAAACCGGTATATAAAAGCCAGATGAGAACAAATTGTAGACCTTGACTTCTTGGTGGGGATTGTTGGAATTAATGGGCTTTCTACTCAGATTGGGCCCAAATTAATTTCGGAATTGGAGAGAAGTCAAGGGGGTGGACAGCCATGTGGGAGTTTAGTCTCACATCGCTAAGGGAGCAAGAGTTCTACCTGCATACAAGGAGGCCTCTCGTGGTTCTCTTGATTGGGATAACTAAAGATGCAAGTGTACATCACACGCCCACACGCGCGCATGCGGTCGCTCGCATTTTGCATTTATTCACGTTTAATTACGCGTGACTTGTGACTTTGGCGAGGCAAGCGCGACCGTGGCCTAATAAAATGCATTTTTTGTTATTTTTCATCGCGCAGTTTTTACTCTTATCCACCCGCGTCTGTCTCATGCACGAACCGATGATAGACTCGCACGTTTACGTGTGGTTACAGGTTCCTTTGTGATGGAGATATCCAAGGGGGCGGATCCTAGGATATAGGCAGATCGTGCGGCGTGGGGATTATCCATCCGAGTCTATAAGAGGGAGATGTCCTTCTCGCCAGAGACTCTGGAGGAAACACACAACCCTAAAGCGTTCTCATCTGCACCGCCGCCGTCGACCTTCATCGATCCTCTCCCTGCCGTGCAGCAGGGCGAGGAGAGCAGTAGTCTCTGGACTTTCCCCAGCATCTGCAACCTGCACGGGTAGCCGGGCGATAAAGTTTCTAGGCAGTGCATCCGCACGACTGCTCTATCTTCCTTGACTACATCCGTCTTCACTGCAATCAGTTCATCATCAACTCTCCATCGACATCTCCGTCTGCACTGCGATCTCTTCATCATCCACTCTCCATCGACATCTCCGTCTGCACTGCGATCTCATCATCAACCCCGCTGTAAGAAATCCTTTTGTGATCAGTTATATTTTATGTGATCTTGTTGACTTCAGTCCATGTCCTTTTCATTTACTCTGTTAGATTTCATCTACGTAATTGCATGTATAAATCTGTTAGATCTGTCCTTGTCATCAGTCTCACATAAATTTGGAATTATATTAATTATAGTACCTGACATATTTCCAACATCTCTTACTGATTTACCGCTATCATTTTGGGGTTATGCTTTAGAGGCAGCTGCATTCACGTTAAATAGGGCATCATAAAAATCCGTTGAGACGACACCATATGAACAGTGGTTTGGAAGAACCCAAGTTGTCGTTTCTTAAAGTTTGGGGCTGCGATGCTTATGTGTTTCAACCTGAAGGAATTATGCCCTAGAGGCAATAATAAAGTTGTTATTTATATTTCCTTATATCATGATAAATGTTTATTATTCATGCTAGAATTGTATTAACCGGAAACTTAGTACATGTGTGAATACATAGACAAACAGAGTGTCCCTAGTATGCCTCTACTTGACTAGCTCGTTAATCAAAGATGGTTAAGTTTCCTAGCCATGGACATGTGTTGTCATTTGATGAACGGAATCACATCATTAGAGAATGATGTGATGGACTAGACCCATCTATTAGCTTAGCACTATGATCATTTAGTTTATTGCTATTGCTTTCTTCATGACTTATACATGTTCCTATGACTATGCGATTATGCAACTCCCGAATACTGGAGGAACACAGTGTGTGCTATCAAACGTCACAACGTAACTGGGTGATTATAAAGATGCTCTACAGGTGTCTCTGATGGTGTTTGTTGAGTTGGCATAGATCGATATTAGGATTTGTCACTCCGTGTATCAGAGAGGTATCTCTGGGCCCTCTCGGTAATGCACATCACTATGAGCCTTACAAGCAATGTGACTAATGAGTTAGTTGCGGGATGATGCATTACGGAACGAGTAAAGAGACTTGCCGGTAATGAGATTGAACTAGGTATGATGATACCGGCAATTGAATCTTGGGTAAGTAACATACCGATGACAAAGGGAACAACGTATATTGTTATGCGGTTTGACCAATAAAGATCTTTGTAGAATATGTAGGAGGGTGCGGCCCCTCTTTCCCTCCCCTCTCCCTCTCCTTCCTTCTTCTCCTAGTTGGACTAGGAAAGGGGTAACCTACTCCTACTAGGAGTAGGATTCCCTCTCTTGGGGTGCGCCCTAGGGGCCGACCGGCCCTCCCCTCCTCTCTCCTTTATATATGGGGGAGGGGCATCCCATAGACACACAAGTTGATCTTTAGCCGTGTGTGGTGCCCCCCTCCATAGTTTTCCACCTCGGTCATATTGTCGTAGTGCTTAGGCGAAGCCCTGCGTCGGTAACTTCATCATCATTGTCAACACACCGTCGTGCTGACGCAACTCACCCTCGGCCTCAGCTTGATCAAGAGTATGAGGAATGTCACCGAGCTGAACGTGTGCAGATCGCGGAGGTGCCGTCCGTTCGGTACTTGATCGGTTGGATCGCAAAGACGTTCGACTACATCAACCGCGTTACTAAACGATTCCTCTTTCGGTCTACGAGAGTACGTGGACACACTCTCCCCTCTCGTTGCTATGAATCTCCTAGATAGATCTTGCGTGATCATAGGATTTTTTTTGAAAGATTGTGTTCCCCAACAAATATGTCGAGACCAAACATCATGCACCAGAAGGCCATGGCATTGTTTCTCACCATACTTGTTAGTTGGGTAATTTGGAACGAGCGAGTGGAATGTCAAAGTCTTCATAAAGAAGTCGACACCTCCATTCTACATCCTCAAGAGCATTGAGAAGAGTCGAGGCTCTGGGTCACGATGGGTGTCGAGCATTTGAGAAATATCATACCGCGAGAGTAGTTCGGTGATGTAATAACGTTCTGTTGGGCAATGAGTTGAGCCTTTGAACCTTGTATTTCACCTTCTCCTTGTTTAATAAATGAGGCAAATCTTTTGTTTAGTTTTCATTTTTTTTACAATTAGAAGTTTAGAACTAAGAAATTTGTTATTATAACAGCAAAGTGTTTTTTTGGCTCAAATTATGACACCGAAGTTACCAACCACATAATTAAGTTGTTGCACATGTTGCAGACAAAATAATTTTTACCTTTATAAATCGGTGGTAGGTGTCATCAGACTATGGTCTTAATTCTCCCCCTCCCCCCCCCCTCTCGTGACTGCATCCGTCCCCCTCGGGCGGCCGGCCACGCCCTTCTCCCTTCCTCCCCAGCGGCCCCTCCACCCAACCTCCTCCAGCCGTCGTCGGCGTGCGTCGTCGGGCTCTGCCCGGGCGGCGGCGGCGGCCCGCTGCTTTTCCCCTCCCGGTGTCCCTCCTGCGCGGGGCGGAGTGGTGTTGGGTGGTGCTCCTAGGCGGCACTGGTCCGGTGCGGCGGCGGGGCGACCCGACGCGCGTGTTGGGGGGTCGACTGCGCGGCGACGCCGTCATTGGCGGCGGATCGACGTGGCGGTGCGGGGTGGCGGTGCTAGTCTGGCGCAGATCTGGGCCGTTTCGGGCCCCTTCTGGGCTGGGGTGGGCCGGCGGCTTCTCCATCGGCGGCGGTGATCCCTAGAGGTGGTGTGGGGTGTAGGGCGGCTGGGTGCTGGCGGCGCTGCTGTCAACTGGCTGCAGCGGGGTGGCAGCGGCTTTGCGAGCCCAAGATGGGCTCAGCCGGGCCCGGGTGGCCTGGTGTGTCGTTGTTGCCGCGTCCGTCCGGCTACCACGACATTGCGGAAGGCACAGGCATCCTACACAATGGCGGTGGAGGTGGTTCCCTCTGGCTCGGCTCCGGTGCTGCCCCTCCTGTCTCCTGACGTCCCTTTCTCCACCCTCTAGGCCTCGTGATGGCGTTCTCAGTGAGGCGGCATGGATGATCTCAAGGCTGTGGTGGCGTAAGCTGGCGGGTCAAGATGGATGGTTGGCTCCAGTCGGCAGGTAGTGGTGGTTGGGATGCGGGAGATATCCCTGCGGGTTCTTCCTGCTCCAACACAGTGGCGCCTGCGGGTGCCACCTTTCCTTCATGAAGGGCGTCGGTGTTGCCCATCCCCACTCCGTTCCGCGTACCAGGGGAAACCCAAGGATATGTTCGGACAGCAGCGTCGTCGACGTCGCATTCCTTCTTGGAGGTGCTGCTTGGCACGCGGTGGAGCAAAGCCTTGGTGTGCGGTAGGACGAATCCAGAGGGCGCATCGGTGGCGGATCATCTATGCTTTGTCAAGCTGCCATTGTTGGCATTTAGTCTTTTTTTTCTTTTGGGCTTGATGAGTTGTTGGCCCCAGCAGTTATCATGTGTTCGGTGGAAATTGCTTTATAATCTAAAGCGAGGGGAAATCATTTTTCGGTTATAAATCAGTGGTATGTGTAGGTTTGGTTGTCCGGTCATGAGCTACTGCTAGACAACAACATTACCTACAAATTAACTTTAATTGCTAGTATATCAGTGTTTTCCATGATGTGATGTAGCCTATGGAATCTTGTTCACTTATAATTATCGTGTAAGACTATTTTACTTTTCAAATCTTTTATATGCGCCAATAAAATATTGATTCATCATTGCGACCTGTGGAAGCTTCTTTGATCATTGCAGAGAATATGTGGATTGCTAACCCTTGCGAGTTCGGACGAGGATTCCCTGCCGTGGCCTAGCCTACCTTTGAGTCACTGACACATGGATCACACAGAGTATGGGGCCCACCTGTCAGTGACTCAAAGGCAGGGTATGACAGAGATTGTAAAGTCAGAGGATCCAACGTCCAGCTGCGAGTTCCGGTGCGCGGTTACCAATTTTCTCAGAAAGAAGGACAATTAAATTAGTAAAACTGCATGGCCATTAACCTATAACAGTTTGGTATTATGGAAAGAGTATAGTGTTCAAAAAAATTATAGAAAGAGTATACGTTTACATATAATGAAGTATAGGAGTAGCTGCAAAATAGCAAATACTCCCTTTGTTAGTGATCTAAAAGATTTTATATTAGTCTTTTTTATGAGAATCTTATATTAGTTTATATAGAGAGTATTTGCACTCGGTCTGGAGTGGCCAATAATGCTCAAATATAGTAGTACATTTTTTCTACATATATATGGCTGTGTTCCAAGACAATGACGGATCATGATTGTGCCTAATTCCAAATAGTGTGCTTGATGTGAATGGGCAACTGATTATAGGAGGAGACCACACAGCACACAGCTAGCCAGACATGTTGGTGGATAGGGCTGAAGCTTGCTTTTGTCCCGATAGCTACACACACTTCACCTGTACCTGCCATTCCGCCCAGTCGATCACAACACTACTGTTCCAGACGTCTCCATTGTTCCGTTCGTCTATAATCCCCTGCCATGTATTTCGCCGAAGTTTTATTGGCAATTATATTTTGTTTCTTTGCCTTTGGCCATGCATGTCTTGCAGGGGTGAAGCCAGGAAGAAAGATCATCATTGTCAACACGTACAAGTAGCACTGGTGCATCCATCCAAGAACGAAGTAGTACTAATATACCGGACGTTTTGCCTCCCGAGCTCAGATGTTTTTGCTGATAAACAGTAAAATCGACAAAAATAGCAGGAAAAAAATTTGAAAAAATGAT
This sequence comes from Triticum aestivum, assembly GCF_018294505.1. Taxonomy (NCBI): domain Eukaryota; kingdom Viridiplantae; phylum Streptophyta; class Magnoliopsida; order Poales; family Poaceae; genus Triticum; species Triticum aestivum. The sequence continues at coordinate 396,989,256 of NC_057797.1, read as the reverse complement.
GTATTTTTTTTGGCGTGCAAGATACTTATGTGCGTGATGTCCGTGCAAAATTGATGAAGTTTGGACATTCGAGAAGATCGTGGTAAAAAAAGAAAAAACAAATTCTGTGTGTTTGAGAAACATTTTGAAAAAGCACTGTTTGGAACTGATTTTTTCTTTTTTGCACGAGGTCCTTGAATGTCCAGACACCTCAAAAATATGCACTGGCATCACGCACCTGAGCATCTTGCATGGCAAAAACAATTAGGGTTTTTTTTGCTATTTTTTTTGTGTTTTTACTACTCACCAGGTGCAAATGAGACCGGCACTGTTTTGAATTATCTTAATATACCGCTCAAAATAAATGGCTCATACAAATTAATGTGTGTATATTTTTTTTGTAAACTCACATAAATAAGAATCGTATTAGCCGGTGCATCATAACTAAATAAGCAATTATAAAAAAATATCAACACATTAAACAAATCCTAAGATAATGAAATGTCCTTTGTCGAAAAAATTAATCAAATCCTAAGATAAAAAAGAGCAGGAATTTAGGTTGTTAAGGTGGTGTTTGGTTCTCTAGTCCTAGGACTTTTTCTAGTCCCTAAGACTTTTTGAAAAAGACTCTCAAGGAGGTGCTTCTAAGTACTTTTAGCAAAAAGCACCAAAAAAATCTCATCCTGTTTGGTTTGCTAGGGACTTTTTCTAGTCCCAACACAAAAAAGTTCCTGAAACCAAACACCCCTAAATCTCTTGCTCCATTGGATCAATTAGGTGGGTAGATGGACTTTAGTGTCACTTGCAGATCGGAACTGCAGATGGAATCATCAATTTACGAATAGACGGAATCATCAATTTCCGCGTAGGAGATGACTTGCGATTGGAGGCCGCGGTGGTTCATGCGAATAGACGGGGCGACAGGGCCAAGCACGTTTTGTGGAGGAAGATAAGCGAGCGTTAGTTTGAGAGATCATCCGGGTTGTAGGCCGTAGCATTGGTACATTTGCACTTAATGTATGCGTGTTAGATGTTCATGGGCTGGTGCAAATTGTTTTTTCATTGGGGCCCTCATAATTATTAGGTTTTATATACATACTCCCTCCGTAAAGAAATATAAGAGCATCATGAACGCTTTTATATGGAGGGAGTACAAGATAGTTTTTGACATTCCAACTCCTGCTCTAATTTGAAGTTTAAAATCAGACACACCATGCATGTCAAAAATCCAATGTTAGTCTCTAGCCATTTGCAATTCGTGTGTTTGCAGTGAAGAGCTAGCTAGCTGGCTTGCATGTGTATACTCAGTTCACATGAAATGTCGTTTGTCACTTAGTAAGTACGTTGATGATGGAAGATTGTCGAGAGAGATAAGCGGCCAAAAGAAACACGTAGTAGATGTGTACTGCTAGCTAACTATGCACTCAAATTAAGACAAAAGGGGCTCACTCATGACGACCGGTGGTCCTTGCACCCTGTGAACCGTCCAATGTGTTGTGTGCGTGCCCCTGTTTTAAACCCTTACACTCGTCGTCTTTTCCAAGTGCGTCTGTTCATGATTACATAAGGATGTCACCACATCATTAGCCCACAATAATTTTTAAAATTAACCCCGACTCAAATTGTACTACTACTTGTATGAATGAACCCCCTTTTTTGTATATTTTTTGTATATTTGTATGTATGAACTTTTTTTTATTTGTATTTTGACATGTTGTATGTACTGTATGAACCTGTGAGTAGAATACTACATGCATGCATGCATGCAGCATGCGTCCTCTCGGTCCCGGGTGGAAAAGGACGAGAATGCAATGCGCGCATTGCCTGGTGACATGCGCGCGGGGGTCCACCCTGAGTCGTACGTGGCACCATGTAGCTGGCAACTCCGTGGGCCCAGGTGGACAAACGGACACGTGTGAGGTCACAACAGGTTACGCCTGCGGGCCCACACCATGCTGGCAGTCACGTGGGCAGCTCGTCTCCATCTCACCTCGCTGCTGTGCCGACGTCACGGCCGCCCAAACTGCCTCGCGCACACGGAGATCCTACACAGCAAGTTGCGCCCCGCTCGGCTGTATATATATAGCGGCTGCCCGCCCATGGATTCCATTCCACTCCATTGAGTGGAGTTCTTCCCATCCACAGGGCCTACTCGTAGCCTTGCTCTCATTTTTTCCTTAAACTTTTTTTGGGGGGGAAAGTTGGTTTTGTGTACACGGCAGACAGTATATATAGTAGGCTTTGTGTGAGTTGATTAAAAAGCTTCAATCACTCGTTTCATCTCTAGCTAGCCAGTAGCAAAGATTCTTCGTTTCGTTTCTTTTCTTTGCTTTGCTTGCCATCCATCCTTTCATATATACGGAGGGAGGGAGGGAGGGAGCTAGTTGATTCCAGTTTCCCGAAGCTAGCTAGCTAGCCAGCCAGTGATATCGATCCATGGGGAAGGGCCGCAGCTGCAGGTACGGATCAGAGCGGCTGCTCTACCCCGTCCAGGCCAGCGGTCACCACGTCGCCGGCGCCGCCGATCACCTCGCCGACCTCGACGAGGAGGACGTCTGGTCGGTGCTCGCGGCGCCTGCGCCCGACTCCAACCGCTCCACCGGCAGCGCCAGGCAACCTGAGCAGGACCGTCGCGGGCGGTGGACCGCAGGGGGGCTGTCGCTGGCGTTCGAGGCAACGGCGTCCACGCCGGCCGGGCGCCACAATCATCACGTGGCGAGCTCGGCGCCTGTCAGGGTGCCCGAGTGGCCGGCGGCCAGGTTCCCGGCTGGGTCTGGCGGCGAACAGCACGGCTACGGCGTGAGCTGCCGTGAGGAGGAGGGGGAGTGGATGGCGCCGCACGAGTACCTGCAGGCCCAGGCACGGAGCAGCGGGCGCGGCACGGCTGCGCCGTCGGTGTTCGAGGGCGTGGGGAGGACGCTGAAAGGGCGCGACCTCAGCCGGGTGCGCGACGCCGTCTGGAGCAACACCGGATTCTTCGGCTAAGCAAGCAATACCATGCACCTCATCATCATCGTCTCCTCTCTTGTCAGCTCAGCTAGCTACTCCATCATAAGCTCGGAGGGCACTTCCCTTTCCTGTTGGATCATTCGTTATAAGATGCATGTACTGTTCTTAATCAGTACTTATGAATTAGGATAGGAGGTGTGGGAAAGTATGAAGAAGAAAAAAAATAGATGATTGGTTAATTATTAATTAATCTCCTGCACTGTGGAGTACGTACTGTATGTAGCTGCTGCAGGTAGAGTTTTGGGTCTGTTTCGATTGTATTGGGTTGTGTGCTATCCCTAGCTAGCTAGCTACCTGCCGATATCGTCAGTTTGTCACCAACTTCTCCGGAAAAAAAATTCCAATTTGATTATTATTAGCTCAAAGTGATCGTGTTGGCGTATGCATGGTCAGTTGGATTACATCCTTGGGAGTTGGGAGTATTTCTCACTGTATACACGCGCTAGAGATGGCCTAGTTTACGGGTACGTACGCTCCAAAACAGAAATAAGAGGGCGAATTAACCTGCATCAAGTAGAGTAGTACTAGTAAATTGGCCGCGCGAAGAGGACCGGAGGAGCGCATTTACGGGAGCGTTTGGTTCGTGGGCAAGGTTAGCTGGTTAAGGATATACCTAACCATGTGGTTGGAGATATCCTTATTCTCGTGTTTGGTTGCAAATTGAGAGGTGGTTAAGGGTAGCCAATTTTATGTTTGGTAAGAAAGATGGAAGACGGATATCTTATAATTTGAGTTCTTTTTTGTAAATAAACTAATTATACAAGACATATATATCAATTTTTTAGAATTAAAACATATATATATATATATATATATATATATATATATATATATTTGAATGGTCAACGACACTATAGAAAAAATGCATTGGATTTGTAACTTCATGGTCCAAACATATCCATCTGTACAACCAAATGCGTACACTCCAATCTGACAAAAAATACAAGCTATACATCAGCAAATTAGAAGATGTATCTAATGGTCAATTCGAAGTCGATCTTGCCATGTCATGTCACAGCTAGATGCACAAATACTAGTCTGAAGAATGATATCTCCAGGCCAGCCTCGACATGGTCCATGAACTCGGGATCCCCTGAGATGTGGAGGCAGTTGCCTCCGCGTCCGCATAGGCCGTGGCTACCTGCTGGTCGTGGAGGCGGAAATGCAGGATAGCAGGTCAGTACTTGTTGTAGCCGGCGAGCGTGATGGTTCGGCCTACTTCACGCGCACCATCGGACTTTACTGTGCCGCCGCCGTACACCTTAAACGCGTCGTCGCCGTACACCTCAAACGCGTCGCCGCCGATCCAAATTGTAGTAGCCGTCACTACCTATTCTGTTCGGGAGGGGTGAGAAAAGAAAGGAAAATGTTTCCCTGGCTCAGGAGGACATCGCGCGTGGGTGGTTGCGGCCATCCGCCATAATTTTGCGGCTCCCCTCAGCCAACTTTTGATGGAATATTCTCAGGTATCTGGTTATTCTTAGCCATCTTCGCTCATAAACCAAACGAGTGGTATCCCCTCTAAAACTGACTATCTCAATCCTCTGGGTGGTTATCCTTTGAACCAAACGCCGACGTGTACGAGTGGCCAGGGATGTCCCTCCGTGACCATTGTGAAGTGAAGGACGCGTCCAGCTCTCTCTGTGTGGACCGTGCTGTGCACGTACGCGCGCACGCTTAGATTGACAGGCACGAGACAGACAGCACTGACCAGCAGCAGCAGGAGGCCGGCAAGCTCATAGAGTGGTACTGCTACGTACGTGAGCGAACAGAAATAGTTACACAGTGAAGGGAGAGCGAGCATCGAGGAATCATCCATCAGCAAGCGCAGTAATTGTTGTCGACAGCAAGTGGGCGGGCGCTACAATTCACTTGACTTCCCACACCCATGGGCATGGGCACACACCTTTTGGGGGAAAGTGACTTGCCCTATTTCGCATCCATCTGACCACCCCGGTAGCGCTTGGACGTGCACCCGCCAAGTGCTCCAGCAACCACGCACACGGGTTGGAAATCCAAAATGATTATTATTTGTGTGTTCTTTGTACCGCCGTGCTACGATAAATAGATTCAAAGTTTTCTCACAGAAAAATAAAATCCAAAATGAAAAAATGTAGGCACAGGCAAGAAGGGCTCCAATAGAGAGCTGTCATCTATTACTCTGTGGGCCAGCTGTTAAAAAGAGATGAGAAATAATGAGAAGTGAAGTCTATTTTAAACCTTGAATTCATACGCCCCGTCGGAATTGAACCCTAACCTTTATATCCCTGAAATTGACACCCTGTACTCATTGATTCCGGTCTATCTCAACCCTAAACCCGTTAAAACATGTTTGACTCGCTAGGAAAACAACAATCCTGGCCGGGATCAAACACTACTCTGACTGAACACATGGGTCCACATATCATATTCATCTTGTGCACTGAATCTTTTTATTCACAGATTGACATTTCAGTTTTTATTTAGGTTAAATAGGTTTCTCATGATATAGGTTAATTTCATGTATTTCTATTGCAATAGGTTTGTTTCATATTTTTCAAGTGAAATATGTTTGTTCCGCATATGAAATATGAAACGTTCAAATTCAAACGTGTTTGAAATGTATCCAAGATTGGTCTAGTTCTAAAGGTCTTGGCGCCCGGAGTTTAAATATATATGTTATGTCAAAAACAAACTTTTGGTTTAAAATTTATGAACAATTTAAATTAGCAAAGGTGTAGTAAAGGTTGGGTTTATTGTGTGAGAGGAGGGAGCGTGGGCTGTCAACTTTGTGCCGGAACCGGATCCTTTAACATTGAGAAAGAAATTCACGGTGCTACAGTGCTGGCCAAGTGTAAAAAGAAGAAGGAAAGTTAGAGAAGGTTAGTAGATAGTTAGCACCTTGTTTACTGTTGATATTTACTGTAGATATAAATAATTTAAAATTAATTTTATTTCACCATCAACTTATTTGTGCGTAATTACTATAAATGTAGAGAAAATTTCTTATTTGACACTGTCTTAAAATCTGTTTCCTTATTTGACACTGGAAAAGTTTTTCTTCCCTATTTGACACAAGTTCTAAATTTTATTCCCTATATGACATTTCCGTCCATTTTGAGCCTAAATGACACATGAAAAGACTCTTTTGCCCCTCATGTGGTATGTGTGTGAGGGGCAATAGCGCACGCACGCAGCATCAGTGCAAGGGCAAGAGAACACACGCAGCAACACATACACATGTACCAACACACACATGCGCACACACACGCAACAACACGCACGCGCACGTGCACACACACACGCAACAACATGCACGCGCCCGTGCACACACGCAGCAACACACATGCACGCGCACACACACGCAGCAACACACACGCACGCAGCACACACACACATACACACACACACGCAGCAGCAGCACACACAGGCAGCACATAGGCACGCAACAGCACACACACGCGCGCGCACATACACACGCAGTAGCAAACACACACTGCAGCACACATGCACACACACATGCAGCGGCAGCACACATGTGCGCGTGCACCCACACACGCAACAGCACACACGCGCGCGCACACACATACCGCGTGAGGGGCGAAATCGTCTTTTCAGGTGTCATTTAGGCTCAAAATGGACAGAAGTGTCGTATAGGGAATAAAATTTAGGACTAGTGTCAAATAGGAAAGAATAACTTTTCCAGTGTCAAATAAGGAACCAGATTTTAAGACGGTGTCAAATAAGGAATTTTCTCATAAATGTATACAATAGATCATCAATTTGCAAATTAGTTTGAGTCATTTTAGTCTTAATCGTATGAATAGAAAGAAGGGAAAGTTAGGGTACTGTAGCTTCTCTAACTTCCTTTCTCTATGTTAGAGGATCCGGTTCCCTTTGTGCCATGCATGTCATGCATGCCATGCGAGGACAATAGTGGGGCCCATATGTTATATTTCGTTATGTATAATTTTATATAGAAGAAAGTATGAATAAATAGATAGAAACCGCACGCATCTTGATGTCTAGATGGACGGTGGATATGTTACAAGTAGGTAACTTTAACACGCAAAACGACTGTGCGGCTGGAAATCAGGTCCAACCATCTTGAGCCACGAGACTTCCCTTCGTTATCTCCCTGACACTAGGCGGCTAAGGCAAACTTTTCGGTTGAGACTTCACAATGAGTCCATGAATTCTCCTCCCCTCTGCCTGCCGTTCCGGCGATCAGTGGAGGGAAGGAGAAACCCGATGCCTTCACTCGAGTTAGTAGTTTAGGTTATGGTTTTACGTGTGGCGCACAGGTGGATGGCGGCGCTTCTTTTTTGATTTTTTTTCTTCCGGGCTTCGATCCTCCATGAATTCGTCCATTAGGACGTAGTCGACGAAGGTAGATTCCTGTTGCCTCCTTGGGACGGTGAGGTTAGCATTTCTCGTCATGTGGCGAGATTTGGCGTCAGACGCTTCAGATCTATGCAAGCATTCAACGGCGCTGGTCGCTAGGTCCACGTTCACGATTACTTCCCAAATGTCATCGACAAAGGTTAAGCCGGCTCCGGTAGAGAACGGCACATCGGCAGCTCATTCTGGTGGCCATAGTGGTCGTTCGGGCATCACGGAATCTTGATATAACTTTTATTATGTTTGAGATTATTTATACTTGCAATGGACTTTTATAATTGATTTGATCCTTTCTGCAAAAGAAACAACCACACACGGGTTAACTCATACTCCAGTTGTTCGGTTATAAGGCAAAGACACATTATGTCATTTCTTCGACAAATCTAATTCGGCTCTTGGGAGCATATGCTCCTACGACCAAAAATGTTTTCTTATAAGTGTTAATCTTTTTAAAACAAAATAGATGGGTTCATTATCACACTCAAAATGCTACCTGCAAATTTTCAGGGAGAAAGCTTAAGCATTTTGACATGTTCAAAAAAATCAAACAGCAAATGTTATGCTTAGTTTTATTTTTCTCACCGACAATGCATTATTATTCCGTTTCACATGAAAATTGTCAAACATGCTAGATACACTAACAAGAACATCTACACAAAAAACAAAAACAAAATATGGAGTACTATTTATTTTGAATTTACTGTTCATACGAGGGCATATGCAACCAGAGCCAAAACAGCCATCACATTATCTTACAACTTTTTTTACCGTAGAGTCCAACAAAGGAGGCCTATTAACCTACATGCCTTATGTCGTTCAATCCAGAAGCTAACACAAACTTAGCCAATCCTATAAGACGCCGGCGTGCATCATATAGTCGAGGCCTCGCTATATCTCACTTCACGTGAGAGAAAAGGTTTTCTCGCGTCAAGCTTTTCATGTGCGCTACAGTGACATGCCACCCATTTTTCACACGTTGATCGCTTCCTCGGCTTCGCTGTGTTCGCTCGTTCCCTATGTTTTTTCCTTTGGTTTTCCTTTTTCTTTGTTTTTCATGTGATTTCATTGTCTTTTCCTTTTTTTTCTTGGTTATACTTAGATTTTTCTTTCTTTCTTCACCGGTTGTCTTCAGTATTTTTTTCTTAGATGTATTTCAATTTTCTTTGTTTCTTCACTAGTTTTCTTCGGCTTTTTTTTCTATGTTATACTTTGGTTTTCTTTGTTTCTTCAACGGTTCTCTTCGTTTTTCTTGAGTATATTATTTTCTTAATTTTGTTCTTCTTTTTCTTTGGGATTCTTTTTTAATTTTTCTTGCTTTTCATTGATTTTCTTTGTTTTCTTTGCTTCTTTCCTGGTTTTAGCTGTTTTCCATTCTTTATGGCGTGGTTTTCTTTGCTTTTTTATTTTTGCTTTTGATTCCATTTATTTCCATTTCACTTTTTATTGGGTTTCTTTGCTTTTCGTTTGTTTATATGAAAATAATGATCATATATTTTTAAAAAAATAAATGTGTATAAAAATGCTCTTGGTGTATACAAAATATGTACATTAAATAAAAATATATAGCAAAAATAAATATTTTGGAAAATCTTAATTCTATAACGAAAAAATGTTAACCACGTATGTTTCTAAGTATATGAAAAATTTACATTGTGTGTGAAAAAACGTTTGTTGCCATTAATAAAACGTTGAATACATGATCAACCAATTTATGCATGTTTAACATTTTTTAAATTTATTATCATCGTTTTTATACACATTTGTTTTTAAATAAGTGATCAATTTTTTCATACACATTGTATATTTTTGTATACGTGGGATTTGTTTTTTCAATACATATTTAATATTTTTCAATTGCTTGATTAATTTTTTCCAAATACTTGTTTAGCATTTTTCAAATGCTTGATTGACATTTTTAAAATACTTGATCAACTTTTGTCATAAACATTGTATATTTTTGTGTACATGATAAATATTTTTCTATGCCTACTTCACATTTCTGAAATGCTTGATCAAAATTTTGAAATACCTGATTATCATTTTGTTCTAATGCTTGATTAACTTTTTAAAAATACATGATCAATGTTCTCATACACACTGTAAAAAATTGTATACATTTTTGTTATACACGAGGTAAAATAATTCTATAGACATTTAGCATTTCAGAAAATGCTTGATTAATATTCTTCAAATGTTTTGTATGTATAGTATTTTTGCAATGTACTGTATATTTAGTACATTTTGAAGTATAAACAAAAGCAAAAAAGGAAGTAAAAGGGAAATGAAAAACATAAAAAGGAGGCTTTGGCCTGTGTCTGTGGACTCGCACGCCTAGACCGGATGATCTCGCTGTCGCCTTCAGGCAAGACTGCCCTACGTCTCGCACGTGCCCATCCTGATAAATCCTATAAGACGCCGACATGCATTATAGTTGAGGCTTTGTTGTAGGCTACTCCAGACGGGCCGACCCACCTAACGGTTTTCTGTTTTGGATTTTCTTGATTATTTTCCTTTTATTTTTATCTTTTCGGATCATGCCTTTTCTTCTGCTTTTTTATTTAACTTTTTGCACATTTTCCTTTCTATAGGTTTCTCAATATAGAGTTAATTTGTTTCCAATATATCATAGATATTTTCCCTAATATACGCTAAACTTTTTTAGTATACGGTGAACATTTTTTGAATACTAAATTTACCTTTTTAGTATTATACGATGAACATTTTTGTTGTATACATTGAACATATATGTACACACGATGAACTTTTTTTAGTTATACGATGAACATTTATTTTTGGACACTGAACAGTTTTTAAATATATAATGAACTTTATTATAAAACACATACAATCTTCTATAACACATTTTTATATTTTAAAATATATATCTCCTAAAAACAAAAGGTTTTTTGTGAAGAAATGACTAAATAGCCAAAGAAGAAAACTAGAAAACAGCTCACGGGCTAAGTGGGTTGGCCCAGTTGCCTCGGCCTCTTTGAAGGCTCTCATAGTTGACGCACACGGGCGTCTACTACGAGGTCTCCACATTCCCCTTACCCCCCTCCCCCCGTCGAGTGATATATTCGACAAGCACATAAGAATTTGTCGAGTTTAACATTCGACAAACTCCTTTTACATGTTGTTTTCTCTTTTTCTTTCTTTCTCTATTTAATTCTCTTGCTATTTTTTTCATGTATAAGGCCTAAACATATGAGGTCATATGATGCCTAAAGAACACAAATAGTATTTTTAACCCAATTTCACAAACTTTTACATGCACTTGCAGTTCAAATTTGACTTATATGCACTAAATGTCTATAAACATGATTACTCACTTAAATATAGCAAATAGACCCCCAAAATGCCAAATTTTTACATGTGTCATTTAATGTTGTATCTTGGGTGTAGTTTTCCCTTTTTTTCAAACTACCGATGAAGCGACCGTCACTTTGCCAATAAACCTTACCCGCTCCCTCTCAAAACATTAGATTCTTTCTCGCGGATGCTCCGGTTTCTAAGCAGTATATGCCATAATTTTGCGAAACAATCATAAAGTTATATTACAACATACTGATGCAATAGTACCATTCCAAGTTTCATGTTTTCATACTTTGTTTGCATGTTTCTAAATTGAAAAATCAGTAATCTCCATGTTCGGAGTCGAGTGTTGGCACCTTCAGGTTTGTAAGAGCATCTACAGCCGGATATGTCAAACATGGCCCCTCAAACACCCGTGGACGCGCCCGAGCACGTCTGCGGGCAGTGACCAAGACTCCTCAAATTTCAGTAGTTGCATCCAGACATCTCATACTATATTCTTAAATCCACACAAGGACATGCAAACGAAACAAACCAATGTACTACGTCGATCACCTAGCTACTCATCGTTGGAGATATCGGCGATCTCCGTGCCCGGCTCCAGCAGCATGGGCGTGTTGGGGAACGCAGTAATTTCAAAAAAATTCCTACGCACACGCAAGATCATGGTGATGCATAGCAACGAGAGGGGAGAGTATTTTCTATGTACCCTCGTAGACCGTAAGCGGAAGCGTTATGACAACGCGGTTGATGTAGTCGTACGTCTTCACGATCGACCGATCTAGCACCGAAGGCACGACACCTCCGCGATCTGCACACGTTCAGCTCGGTGACGTCCCACGAACTCACGATTCAGTAGAGCTTCGAGGGAGAGTTTCGTCAGCACGACGGCGTGATGACGGTGATGATGTTGCTACCGGAACAGGGCTTTGCCTAAGCACCGCTACGATATAACCAAGGTGGATTATGATGGAGGGGGGCACCGCACACGGCTAAAAGATCAATGATCAACTTGTGTGGCCATGGGGTGCCCCCTCCCCCGTATATAAAGGAGTGGAGGAGGGGGAGGGCCGACCCTCTCTATGGCGCGCCCTAGGGGAGTCCTACTCCCTCCGGGAGTAGGATTCCGCCCCTTCCAAGTAGGAGTAGGAGAGGAAGGAAGGAGAAGAGAGGGAGGAAGGAAAGGGGGGTCGGCCCCCCTCCCAATTCGGTTTGGGCTTGGGGGGTGCGCCTCCCTCTTTTACCTTCCCTCTCCTCTATTCCACTAAGGCCCAATAAGGCCCATATACTCCCTGGGAGGTTCCGGTAACCTCCTGGTACTCCGGAAAAATGCCCGAACCACTCGGAACCATTCTGATGTCCAAATATAGGCTTCCAATATATTGATTTTTACGTCTCGACCATCCCGAGACTCCTCGTCATGTCCGTGATCAAATCCGGGACTCCGAACTACCTTTAGTACATCAAAACACATAAACTCGTAATACCGATCGTCACCGAACGTTGAGCGTGCGGACCCTATGGGTTCAAGAACTATGTAGACATGACCGAGACATGTCTCCGGTCAATAACCAATAGCGGAACCTGGATGCTCATATTGGCTCCTACATATTCTACGAAGATCTTTATCGGTCAAACCGCATAACAACATACGTTGTTCCCTTTGTCATCGGTATGTTACTTGCCCGAGATTCGATCGTCGGTATCTCAATACCTAGTTCAATCTCGTTATCGGCAAGTCTATTTACTCGTTCTGTAATGCAACATCCCGCAACTAACTCATTAGTCGCATTGCTTGCAAGGCTTATAGTGATGTCCATTACCGAGAGGGCCCAGAGATACCTCTCTGACAATCGGAGTGACAAATCCTAATCTCAATCTATGCCAACTCAACAAACACCATTGGAGACACCTATAGAGAATCTTTACAATCACCCAATTACGTTGTGATGTTTGATAGCACACAAGGTGTTCCTCCGGTATTCGGGAGTTGCATAATCTCATAGTCGGAGGAACATGTATAAGTCATGATGAAAGCAATAGCAATAAAACTAAACGATCATTTATGCTAAGCTAACGGATGGGTCTTGTCCATCACATCATTCTATAATGATGTGATCTCGTTCATCAAATGACAACACATGTCTATGATGACCCACAAGTGTAGGGGATCTATCGTAGCCTTTTAGATAAGTAAGAGTGTCGAACCCAACGAGGAGCAGAAGGAAATGATAAGTAGTTTTTAGTAAGGTATTCTCTGCAAGCACTGAAATTGTCGGTAACAGATAGTTTTGTGATAAGGTAATTTGTAACGAGTAGCAAGCAATAAAAGTAAATAAGGTGCAGCAAGATGGCCCAATACTTTTTGTAGCAAAGGACAAGCCTGGAAAAACTCTTATATGAAGGAAAGCGCTCCTGAGGACACATGGGAATTATCGTCAAGCTAGTTTTCATCACATTCATATGATTCGTGTTCGGTACTTCGATAACTTGATATGTGGGTGGACCGGTGCTTGGGTACTGTCCTTACTTGGACAAGCATCCCACTTATGATTAACCCCTATTGCAAGCATCCGTAACTACAACAGAAGTATTAAGGTAAACCTAACCATAGCATGAAACACATGGATCCAAATCAGCCCCTTATGAAGCAACACATAAACTAGGGTTTAAGCTTTTGTCACTCTAGCAACCCATCATCTACTTATTACATCCCAATGCCTCCCTCTAGGCCCAAACAATGGTGAAGTGTCATGTAGTCGACGTTCACATGACACCACTAGACGGATGACAACATACATCTTTGTCGGCGTCCTGGGAACGGGGGTCCCCAGACTTGCCTGCCCGCGGCCCATGGCGTGGCTGGGTTGGTAGGTCTATAAGGCCCATCTTCATCGACAAGGCATTCAAGACCCTCGCGAGGGGCCAAGCCTCGCGAGGCGGACGACGCAATACCTCCTCAGGAGCGGCCACCCCAGGCAGGCTCGCGAGGGGCGGAGAGATCAAGGCAGGGAAAACCTCGCGAGGTCCTCGTGACGTGAGCCGTGACGATCGAGACCAGGCGGGCACCAGCGCGCGTAGTGTCCTTGTTTCCTCTTTGGTGCCAAGGGGGCAAGCGCAGGGGCAGAGTACCGAGGCATTAGGCAAAGGTTTCTATATTGGTGCAATAAGACCAAGACCAGAAGGACGGTAGGACGGAGGTCACCATGGAGCCCAAGACGACGTCACCACCAGAGCCTTTGGCAGGCGAAGACCACCTTTTGTCAGGATAATTTGTACTAGCTGTCCCCTTTTGAATGGGCCGTTGTTGGCTCCCTTCCCACTCAATATTTGGGGAGAGGACCATGGCCTATATAAGTAGAACTAGCCACCACGGTAAAAGGGGAGAGAGAGGAAAGAGAGGATGATGGGACGAGAGATAAGTGAGGATCTACCTCATTACAAGACCACCAAGCACAAGAACACCTCAATCTCAGGAGGCTGTTCTTCCCCTTGTAACTGTTCTTCATCAGCCCAAGAGGCAATCCACCACCACCACACTGGAGTAGGGTATTACACCACAACGGTGGCCCGAACCAGTATAAATCTTGTGTCTTTCTGTGTTGTGAGTTCTTGAGTTCATCTGCGAGATCCTAGAGAGCTAGGGCGAGGATCGATAGGGAGAAAGCCTTCGCGCGCACCCAAGTGTTCGAACCTCAAGGGTTTGCCAGAACCCGTGATCTGACATTTGTCGCGCCAGGTAGGGGTGCGCCGGAGTCTCTTCCCCACCAATCGACCCGTTGACGCACCGTGGCCCCGATGTCTGGCGACCCAAGGGCCGACTCCGACCGATGGGCAGCCTGGCCAGCCCGGGCGGCGCCACCTACCCATGAAGACCTCAACTCCGTGCTCCAGATGGCACGAGCGCCGCCTAACACTACGGGGCGCGGCTAGCGCGGCCAGTCGTCATCCACCCCCACTCCACGACAAGCACGAGCCGCTGCAAGGGCTGCAAGCCACGCCGCGGCAACAACGCCACACACCCGGCGGGAGAAGGCGAACATGCGGGCTGCGCTCACGATGGCGCGTGAGTTGCTGCGGTGCCGGCTGATGGAGAGCGGATGCAGCGCACTGCTGGAACGTGTCGCTGAACTGCTGGATGCGGCAGCGTCAGGAGCGCCGCCTTTCTGCTATCTAGTTCCTTCCCGAGCCGCTACTGGACCTCACGACGGGCCACGCCGCAACCGCGCGCCCTCGGGTGCGCCCGGGGACTTCACTAACACCAGGACGGCCGACAGCGCCAGGGGCCCCGTTGCCCCCGCGCCGCCTCTGATGAGCATGGGCACGAGCATTGCCCCCCCCATGGCCCTAGCGAGGCGTCGCGCTACCACCCTCAGGACACCGCACTGGGTCGGGCGACATGGAGCTTGGGGCACTACGGCGAGGTATTTGGGGTGGCAGCCCCAGAAGCCTATGTGCCCCGCATGATTGACCAGGAGTACACGCCGGAGGACGACCCTGGCTCGTTTCCCGGGCCAGGTTGGAGGAGGAGGCATTGGGAGATGAAGCCTTCCAAGAGCCACTGGAGAGCCCCGCCAACCGCGCCATCGACAATAGATACATGGTACCACTAATCCCTAGGGGGCAAGCTTATGCTAACCATGAGTCGCAGATGAACCAAGCCACGACGCCGAACGGTGGCTCCTGCACGGCGATGCCCGCCTCGACAGGAGAGACCCGCTGGGGGCTGCGCGGAAGGGGCCAGGAGCAAGGCCCCTCCCTATGTCGCGAGGAGCAAGGCAACACCTGGAGGTAGGCCCTCTGTCGGGGTGGCGACTGCGACCCTTCCCCGGCAGAGGACCCGTGGTCATCGAGGGCGCCGCTGGCTCCCCTCTGCCCTCGTTGGGCCGTCCCAGTTTCTGGTTGTTCCAGCGGTGGTAGGGGGTGGCGCAAGGCGGGGCCCTTGCCTGGCAATATGAAGCAAGGCTAGTACCTGTGAAGCAAGGCCCAGTGCATGTGAAGATCGCCGCCCGTGACACTCTCACGTAATAATGAGTGGGGCTGTACACGCCCCAGAGTCTCCGTAGAGCCGCCCTCGGGCCTCAAGGGCTCCCTTCCACGCCTAGTGGCAGCACTTAGCTCCGCGCTGGTGAGAAGACGTCGAAGACTAGACTAGGCGCCGGACGCGGTCATTTGCTTTGGATTTCTTTTCTGTAACCCTGCCTTCTGGGTTTGGTTTTAAGTTGAAGTTGAATTTTCATTTGATGCGTGCGGGGGGTACCTTTTCTCGTTCGAGTTATTTCTTGTGGTCTTGTTCTTGCTTTATTTCGGAGTTCGCGCCAGTCGCTCCCCCCTCGCAGGCCCCTCGCAAGCCGGGTTGGGCATGAAGCACATGAGCCAGATGCGTGGCAGGCCGTGGTGACCGCACGCTTATCACACGACCCTCTCGGACATGGCGACGAATTCGTCAGGGGCTCCTCAAAAGCCGGTAGTCTCTCGGGCCGGTTTTGGGCTCGTCCAAGCTAAGGTAAACTGCAACAACAACATTGCCCCGACATGCATAAGCTCATGAAGACCCATGCTCAATTTAGCACGAAAGGATAAAAGCTGTGATTATTTACATGAGGGGCTCCCCCTCTCAAAATGCTCTTATAGTCTTCTAGGGCCACACCCAAGTTTTTACAGGGAAACAAGGAATCAGCCGGATACGTCGCTCGCCGCGTCCCCCATGTCATCGTCAGACGCACTGCTCGCCTCGCTGTCGCCATCGTTGGCATTGCCTTCACCTTCGCCGGTGTCGATGTCGCCGTCATCAACCACGTCGTCTGCATCCACCGCAACCACAACCCCATCATCGTCAGAAGCGAAGGCCCTGACCAACGCATCCACGTGGTCTTCAACCCACCGCGCCAAGTCGCCTCGGATGGCTTCCAGAACAGGAGCGATAGCGGCGTCAAAATAGAAGTCGAGATCAATGTTCCGGAGGTGGCTGAAGACGCGGGAGAACGCGCGCCCAAGCAGACTGTGGCTTCTCTCGTCCACAGCTGGCGAGCCCTATTAGACCGGGCTTCCAGGCGCGTCACCATGTTGGTGAAGAAGGTCAAGTGACTGGCGTAGTCATCCGAGTGGGGGCGGTGCATTCTCGTCGCAGATGAAGCCCAGGGCAGCATTAGCCCTGCTCCGGAGACCCTAGAGCATGGGGGCGTGCTCGCGCTCCAGCATCCGCCGTTGAAGCACATCCTCCATGTTTTGCCGCGCGATGGCCTCGTCATCATCAACCCGCCTCTGAAGAGAGAGCAGCTCGGCGCGGGCGGAGGCCAAGTCCGCATGCGCGGTGACCAGGGCGGCAGCCGTGGCCTCCTCACGCCTCTCCGCCTCATCTGACCTGGAATGGGGAGCGGCAGTCCTGCCCGCTGCCCCAGTTCCCGCAAGCTTCAGCTCCAAGACGCGCTGACCTTCAAGATCCGCGCGAACCTCGGCCACCCGGCGGTCGACTTCCTCCTGGACTCGTGCCTTGATGTCTACTACACAACCTTCTTCTTGTAGACGTTGTTGGGCCTCCAAGTGCAGAGGTTTGTAGGAAAGTAGAAAATTTCCCTCAAGTGGATGACCTAAGGTTTATCAATCCGTAGGAGGCGTAGGATGAAGATGGTCTCTCTCAAACAACTCTGCAACCAAATAACAAAGAGTCTCTTGTGTCCCCAACACACCCAATACAATAGTAAATTGTATAGGTGCACTAGTTCGGCAAACAGATGGTGATACAAGTACAATATGGATGATAGATAAAGGTTTTTGTAATCTGAAAATATAAAAACAGCAAGGTAACTAATGATAAAAGTGAGCGTAAACGGTATTGCAATGTGTTGAAACAAGGCCTAGGGTTCATACTTTCACTAGTGCAAATTCTCTCAACAATAATAACATAATTGGATCACATAACTATCCCTCAACATGCAACAAAGAGTCACTCCAAAGTCACTAATAGCGGAGAACAAACGAAGAGATTATGGTAGGGTACGAAACCACCTCAAAGTTATTCTTTCCAATCAATCAGTTGGGCTATTCCTATAAGTGTCACAAACAGCCCTAGGGTTCGTACTTGAATAACACCTTAAGACACAAATCAACCAAAACCCTAATGTCACCTAGATACTCCAATGTCACCTCAAGTATCCATGCGTATGATTATACGATATGCATCACACAATCTCAGATTCATCTATTCAACCAACACATAGAACCTCAAAGAGTGCCCCAAAGTTTCTACCAGAGAGTCAAGACGAAAACGTGTGCCAACCCCTATGCATAGATTCCCAAGGTCACGGAACCCGCAAGTTGATCACCAAAACATACATCAAGTGGATCAATAGAATACCCCATTGTCACTACGGGTATCCCACACAAGACATACATCAAGTGTTCTCAAATCCTTAAAGACTCAATCCGATAAGATAACTTCAAAGGAAAAACTCAATCCATTACAAGAGAGTAGAGGGGGATAAACATCATAAGATCCAACTATAATAGAAAAGATCGCGATACATCAAGATCGTACCACCTCAAGAACACGAGAGAGAGAGATCAAACACATAGCTACTGGTACATACCCTCAGCCCCGAGGGAGAACTACTCCCTCCTCGTCATGGAGAGCACCGGGATGATGAAGATGGCCCTCGGAGAGGGATTCCCCTCCGGCAGGGTGCTGGAATGGGTCTAGATTGGCTCTTGGTGGCTACGGAGGCTTATGGCAGCGGAACTCCCGATCTATTCTGCCCTCCAAAGTTTTTAGGGTATATGGGTATATATGGGAGGAAGAAGTACGTCGGTGGACCTCCGGGCTGTCCACGAGGCAGGGGGCGCGCCCAGGGGGTGGGAGCGCCCCCACCCTCATGGGCAGCCGAGGACTCTCCTGGTTCAACTCCGATACTCCGTGGGCTTCTTCTGGTCCAAAAATAAGTTTCGTGAAGTTTCAGGTCAATTGGACTCTGTTTGATTTTCCTTTTCTGCGATACTCTAAAACAAGGAAAAAACAGAAACTGGCACTGGGCTCTGGGTTAATAGGTTGGTCCCAAAAATAATATAAAAGTGCATAATAAAGCCCATAAGTATCCAAAATAGATAATATAATAGCATGGAACAATCAAAAATTATAGATACGTTGGAGATGTATCAGCATCCCCAAGCTTAATTCCTGCTCGTCCTCGAGTAGGTAAATGATAAAAACATAATTTTTGATGTGGAATGCTACCTAACATATTTCTCTAAGTAATTCTCTTTATTTTGGCAAGAATGTTCAGATCCATAAGATTCAAGACAAAAGTTCAATATTTACATAAAAATAATAATACTTCAAGCATACCAACAAAGTAATCATGTCTTCTCAAAATATCATGGCCAAAGAAAGCTATCCCTACAAAATCATATAGTCTGGCTATGCTCCATCTTCACCACACAACATATTTAAATCATGCACAACCTCGATGACAAGCCAAGCAATTGTTTCATACTTTTGATGTTCTCAAACTTTTTCAATCTTCAAGCAATATATGAGCGCGAGCCATGGATATAGCACTATAGGTGGAATAGAATAGTGGTTGTGGAGAAGACAAAAAAGGAGAAGATAGTCTCACATTAACTAGGCATATAAACAGGCTATGGAGATGCCCATCAATAGATATCAATGTGAGTGAGTAGGGATTGCCATGCAACGGATGCACTAGAGCTATAAATGTATGAAAGCTCAACAAAAGAAACTAGTGGGTGTGCATCCAACTCACTTGGTCACGAAGACCTAGGGCATTTTGAGGAAGCCATCATTGGAATATACAAGCCAAGTTCTATAATGAAAGATTCCCACTAGTATATGAAAGTGACAACATAGGAGACTCTCTATCATGAAGATCATGGTGCTACTTTGAAGCACAAGTGTGGTAAAAGGATAGTAGGATTACCCCTTCTCTCTTTTTCTCTCATTTTTTATTTTTATTTTATTTATTTGGGCCTTTTCTCCTTTTTATGGCCTCTTTTTCCCCTCTTTTTTTTATTTTTCATCAGGAGTCTCATCCCGACCTATGGGGGAACTATAGTCTCCATCATCCTTTCCTCACTGGGACAATGCTCTAATAATGATGATCATCACACTTTTATTTACTTACAACTCGATACTTAGAACAAAATATGACTCTATATGAATGCCTCTGGTGGTGTACCGAGATGTGCAATGACACAAGAGTGACATGTATGGAAGAATTATGAACGGTGGCTTTGCCACAAATACGATGTCAACTACATGATCATGCATAGCAATATGACAATGATGAAACATGTCATAATAACGGAACGGTGGAAAGTTGCATGGCAATATATCTCGGAATGGCTATGGAAATGCCATAATAGGCAGGTATGGTGGCTGTTTTGAGGAAGGTAGATGGTGGGTTTAAGGTACCGGCGAAAGTTGCGCGATACTAGAGAGGCTAGCAATGGTGGAAGGGTGAGAGTGCGTATAATCCATGGACTCAACATTAGTCATAAAGAACTCACATACTTATTGCAAAAATCTATTAGTTATCGAAACAAAGTACTATGCGCATGCTCCTAGGGGGATAGATTGGTAGGAAAAGACCATCGCTCGTCCCTGACTGACACTCATAAGGAAGACAATCAATGAATAAATCATGCTCCGACTTCGTCACATAACGGTTCACCATACGTGCATGCTACGGGAATCACAAACTTCAACATAAGTATCTCTCAAATTCACAACTACTCACTAGCATAACTCTAATATTACCATCCTCATATCTCAAAACATTTATCAAGTATCAATCTTCTCTTAGTATTCAATGCACTTTATATGAAAGTTTTTATTATATCCCTCTTGGATGCCCATCATATTAGGACTAAATTCATAACCAAAGCAAATTACCATGCTGTTTAGGACTCTGAAAATAATATAAGTGAAGCATGAGAGTTCATCTATTTCTACAAAATAAATCCACCGCCCTGCTCTAAAAAGATATAAGTGAAGCACTAGAGCAACAACAAACTACTCCGAAAGATATAAGTGAAGCTCAATGAGTTGTCGAATAATTATGCAACTATGTGAAGACTCTCTAACATTTAAGAATTTCAGTTCTTGGTATTTTATTCAAACAGAAAGCAAAACAAAAGAAAATAAAATGACGCTCCAAGCAAAACACATATCATGTGGTGAATAAAAATATAGCTCCAAGTAAAGTTACCGATGAACGAAGACGAAAGAGGGGATGCCTTCCGGGGCATCCCCAAGCTTAGGCTCTTGGTTGTCCTTGAATATTTCCTTGGGGTGCCTTGGGCATCCCCAAGCTTAGGCTCTTGCCACTCCTTATTCCATAGTCCATCGAATCTTTACCCAAAACTTGAAAACTTCACAACACAAAACTGAAAGTAGAAAATCTCGTGAGCTCCGTTAGCGAAAGAAAACAAAACACCACTTCAAGGTACTGTAATGAACTCATTATTTATTTATATTTGTGTTAAACCTACTGTATTCCAACTTATCTATGGTTTATAAACTATTTTACTAGCCATAGATTCATCAAAATAAGCAAACAACACACGAAAAACAGAATCTGTCAAAAACAGAACAGTCTGTAGTAATCTGTAACTAACGCAAACTTCTGGAACCTCAAAAATTCTAAAATAAATTTCTGGACGTGAGGAATTTATCTATTAATCATATACAAAAATAATTAACTAAATAACACTCTCCAATAAACAATGGAAGCAATTCTCGTGAGTGCTAAAGTTTCTGTTTTTTACAGCAAGATCAACAAGACTTTCCCCAAGTCTTCCCAACGGTTCTACTTGGCACAAACACTAATTAAAACATAAAAACTCAATAATAAAATAGGATATATAAATTATTTATTACTAAACAGGAACAAAAAGCAAGGAATAAAAATAAAGTTGGGTTGCCTCCCAACAAGTGATATCGTTTAACGCCCCTAGCTAGACATGATGATTTCAACGATGCTCACATAAAGGATAGGAATTGAAACATAAAGAGAGCATCCTGAAGAATATGACTAGCACATTTAAGTCTAACCCTCTTCCTATGCATAGGGATTTTGTGATCAAACAACTTATGGGAACAATAATCAACTAGCATAGGAAGGCAAAACAAGCATAACTTTGAAACTTTAAGCACATAGAGAGGAAACTTGATATTATTGCAATTCCTACAAGCATATATTCCTCCCTGATAATAATTTTCAGTAGCATCATGAATGAATTCAACAATATAACTAGCACCTAAAGCATTCTGTCATGATCTACAAGCATAGAAAATTTACTACTCTCCACATAAGCAAGATTCTTCTCCTTCGGAATAGTGGGAGTATCATAAGAGACTCGAATACTATAAATTGTTTCCAAATTAAAAGAGTAATGTTCAGAAAAAGGGTAATCATAATCATGACAAGTTTTATAAATATAATCATCATTGCTTTTTATAGCATAGGTATCATCACAATAATTATCATAAGTAGCAACTTTGTTCTCATCATAATCGATTGAAACCTCTTCCAAGATAGTGGAATCATCACTAAATAAAGTCATGACCTCTCCAAATCCACTTTCATAATTCTCATAATAAGATTCAACATCCTCCAAAATAGTGGGAACATTACTTCCTAAAGTTGGCACTCTTCCAAACCCACTTTCATCAATATAATCATCATAAGTAGGAGGCATGCTATCATCATTATAAATTTGCATATCAAAACTTGGGAGACTAAAAATATCATCTTCGTTAAACGTAGCATCCCCAAGCTTGGGACAAACATTAATTGCAGCAAATATATTCTCAAAAACATCATCTTCATAAAACATAGCCTCCCCAAGCTTGGGGTTTTTCATATCATAAGCATAATCACTCTCATCATTAATAGTATGGATAGCACCAATAGTATAGCAATTATCATATTCTTCCAAGAAAGTGCCAAAAAGATTTTCAAGATCATAAGAAGTATCATTATCTTCCACAATTATATTTTCATGAGGCACAATAGTAATAGGAGCAGCATTATTTGGGAGAGATATCTTTTTACCTCTCTTCCTTTTTCTTTTCTTCTTCTTCACCACATCATGTGTGGGTTCAATCCTCTTTTTGGAGCTCCTTATTAATGAGATTGGTTGAATAGGAGGCTCCTCCTCGTTACCTGATTCATCATAAGAAATAATAGGTGGGTATTGGGAAGTCTCTTCCCTTTCATTAGTATTCTCTTCATCCTCTATTTGTTTTCTTTTCTTTATGTAATTGGCAATATAATGATTTTCAATACAATTCACCGCACAATACATATAAATTTCCTCTAGATCAAAATCAAGAAATTTATTGAGATTAAATTTTGGAATACCCTCAGTTATATGTTTCATTTCTTCATAACTTTATGATGCTCAAGGGTAATCAAGTTATCACAATTTTTGGACACGACTTGATCATGAAACAAATAGCATTGGAGCTTTAAATGACCATGTTCATTGCAACGTTCACAAGGCTGGCGATAAATATTAAATCTTTTAGCACAAACACCTAGCCTTTCTTGCAACAATTTAGTTTCTAAATGCTTATGCCTCTTGCAATATCTATCTTCCCTATTTGGTGTGTACTTGCAAACCCAATGCACTCCATAAAAATTGACATGTTTATAGGAGACATTTTCATCATAACTAGTGCAATCATCATTATTACTATGGATATTCAAGGATTTCATACTAACAACATTGCAATCATGCTCATCATTCAAAGATTTAGTGCCAAACATTTTAATGCATTCTTCTTCTAACACTTTGGCACAATTTTCTTTCCATCATACTCACGAAAGATATTAAAAAGATGAAGCGTATGAGGCAAACTTAATTCCATTTTTTGTAGTTTTCTTTTATAAACTAAACTAGTGATAAAACAAGAAACAAAAAGATTCGATTGCAAGATCTAAAGATATACCTTCAAGCGCTAACCTCCCCGGCAACGGCGCCAGAAAAGAGCTTGATGTCTACTACACAACCTTCTTCTTGTAGACGTTGTTGGGCCTCCAAGTGCAGAGGTTTGTAGGACAGTAGCAAATTTCCCTCAAGTGGATGACCTAAGGTTTATCAATCCGTAGGAGGCATAGGATGAAGATGGTCTCTCTCAAGCAACCCTGCAACCAAATAACAAAGAGTCTCTTGTGTCCCCAACACACCCAATACAATGTAAATTGTATAGGTGCACTAGTTTGGCGAAGAGATGGTGATACAAGTGCAATATGGATGGTAGATAAAGGTTTTTGTAATCTGAAAATATAAAAACAGCAAGGTAACTAATGATAAAAGTGAGCGTAAACGGTATTGCAATGTGTTGAAACAAGGCCTAGGGTTCATACTTTCACTAGTGCAAGTTCTCTCAACAATAATAACATAATTGGATCACATAACTATCCCTCAACATGCAACAAAGAGTCACTCCAAAGTCACTAATAGCGGAAAACAAACGAAGAGATTATGGTAGGGTACGAAACCACCTCAAAGTTATTCTTTCCAATCAGTCCGTTGGGCTATTCCTATAAGTGTCACAAACAGCCCTAGAGTTCGTACTAGAATAACACCTTAAGACACAAATCAACCAAAACCCTAATGTCACCTAGAAACTCCAATGTCACCTCAAGTATCCGTGGGTATGATTATACGATATGCATCACACAATCTCAGATTCATCTATTCAACCAACACATAGAACCTCAAAGAGTGCCCCAAAGTTTCTACCGGAGAGTCAAGACGAAAACGTGTGCCAACCCCTATGCATAGATTCTCAAGGTCACGGAACCTGCAAGTTGATCACCAAAACATACATCAAGTGGATCAATAGAATATCCCATTGTCACCACGGGTATCCCATGCAAGACATACATCAAGTGTTCTCAAATCCTTAAAGACTCAATCCGATAAGATAACTTCAAAGGGAAAACTCAATCCATTACAAGAGAGTAGAGGGGGAGAAACATCATAAGATCCAACTATAATAGCAAAGCTCGCGATACATCAAGATTGTACCACCTCAAGAACACGAGAGAGAGTGAGATCAAACACATAGCTACTGGTACATACCCTTAGCCCCGAGGGAGAACTACTCCCTCCTTGTCATGGAGAGCACCGGGATGATGAAGATGGCCACCGGAGAGGGATTCCCCCTCCGGCAGGATGCCGGAACGGGTCTAGATTGGCTTTTCATGGCTACGGAGGCTTCTGGCGGCAGAACTCCCGATCTATTCTGCCCTTCGAAGTTTTTAGGGTATATGGGTATATATGGGAGGAAGAGGTACGTCGGTGGACCTGCGGGATGTCCACGAGGTAGGGGGGCGCGCCGAGGGGGGTGGGCGCGCCCCCCACCCTCGTGGGCACCCCATGACTCTCCTGGTTCAACTCCGATACTCCGTGGGCTTCTTCTGGTCCAAAAATAAGTTCCGTGAAGTTTCAGGTCAATTGGACTCCATTTGATTTTCCTTTTCTGCGATACTCTAAAACAAGGAAAAACAGAAACTGGCCCTGGGCTTTGGGTTAATAGGTTAGTCCCAAAAATAATATAAAAGTGCATAATAATGCCCATAAACATCCAAAATAGATTATATAATAGCATGGAACAATCAAAAATTATAGATACTTTGGAGACGTATTAGGCCTCGCGAGCCCCGACGGCATCCTCCGCTTGGGCAACTTGGCGCTCCCTCTTCTCCACTCGCTCGAGCTCGAAGCTGTGCTCGACGGCTTCCAGAGCCAACGCCTCCTCGCACTTCCGGACCTCATCTTCCTCGGCAGGTGTCCCCCTTAGTGCCGCGAGGGCGGCCTTGCACGCCTCCACTTGCTACTTGAGGGACACACTCCAGGCGTGGAGCTCCCACGCGCGCTTCTCCGCAGCCTCACGACGGCGGTCAGCTTCACGAGCCTCCTCTAGAGCCCGGGAGCAGGCCTCATGGGAGGCTGCGAGGGAGGCCTCGGCCTTCATGTTCTCTAGCTCGCGCTGGTGATGCCCGAGGTTGATGGCCACTTTTAGCTTGTGCCACTCCTCCGCCAACCGGAGACCCTCGGCCTCAAGGCGCGCGTAACACCCTCAAGTTCTTCACTGAGTCGGTTCATCGCGTCCGGTGCCTCCTGGAAGAGCTCATGGAGAACGACGCTCTGCCTGCGCTCGAACTCGAGCGCACGGCCCATTTCGCCCTCCGCCACGGGGGCTATGGGTGGCGCCCGGCGCGGCGCGCCCCCTCTCAGCAGGGGGCTAGGGCTGGCGCGGCCTCAGGCGCCAGCCGACCCTCGGGAGGGACCTGAGCCGAACAAGGCCCGCTGCTTGAAGAAGACCCCAGGGTCGAGGCCAGCCAGCTGCCAACCGAGACCAAGGGGAGAGCCCTTGGCACGCATACTGCGCTCCGAGCGAGGCCGCGAAGGAAAGACGGCGAAGGCATGAGCTCTGGGCGCCTTGACGACGTACCAACTCCCACGGCTGACCCTGCGTTGTGGGCTACACCCGCACCCGCGGCACTAGAGCTTGGCGGGTGCGGCAGGACGAGAGGGAGCTGCTTCTCAAGAGATTTCACAGCCCCCACAGAAGGAGTCATGAGGGAACAATCGTCAGGAAGGGAAGACGGCTCACAAAAGATCATTGAAATAAGGTACTTACTCATCGACGGCGATGTACTTTCGTCGCTTCAACGGCCCGAAGACACCACTACTGCTTAGAGATCCCTTCCTTTTGCAGAGCTCCTTGAAGTCCATGCAAAGCCGACCGGAGCGCTGAACATGGCGGCCAGTACGAGGTGAAGCCCGAGAAGTTCTCGGGAGAACGACTTTAGTGGTGCCCAGCTGGGAGAACAGTCGGGCGTCGTTTCACCGCAACCTCCCGAGGCCTCCGGAGTTTCGGCCTCGGGAGCCGCGTGCTGCATCGCCTCAGCAACCGGTGTTCCAAAATCATGGGATCCTGAGGACGACGCCGAGCGGCGTCCGCACCTCAGCACTCATGCCGCCAACCTTCGACGGCACTCATCCCCCTGCACCCACATTATGGGCGAGACCGGCGCCAGCGACGGAGAGGGGAACCACGCTGGCAGGGTTCTCGCAGGACCCCACCAGGCCGTCCGAACGCAGCGCCCACTCGTCAAAGGGAGGCATGCTCCTCGCGAATTCAGCCTTGTTCCCACAGCGGTATAGGAGACAGTTCTTCCCAGGCATGTCGTCCGGTGAAGGGACACCTATCAGGACCTTGAGCACCATTTGCCGCGCCCCAAGGGGGAGCCCAAACTCCTGAAACCTCATGTGGTCATGACTACTGAGAAAGGTCCACATCGGGCGAGAATGGCGTTGAAGCGGAGCAACCCGATGCCTGATAAACTCCCTCACCACCATCAGCACGGTCACGCTGCGTCCTTCAGCATCCTTAGCAGGAACCAGACAGGAGCAATACAGGGGCTCGTGAGCCTCTCATGGCCCCAGCCAGAGTGGGGAACGACGGGCGCTGACGGGCATGGAGCAAGGGGCTGAGCACACCGACATCGACAAATACCCACCATGTCCGAAACTCGCTCGTAGAGGGAGGAAGCTCAAAGTCGATCCCCGTGCCCACCGTCGCGGCCACGGCTTGGAAGCTCACGCACCCCGAGCTTTGCCGGGGATCGGTCAGATGCAATGAGAAGAAATGGCGGAGAAGAGCCACAGAGGGAGCGATGCCCACCATGGCCTCGCAGACAAAGGCGAAGACGGCAAGGAGAGTCACGGATTGGGGGTCAAGATGCAACATATGGATCTGGTAGTGTTCAAGCACTGCGTTGAAGAAGGCGGAGAAAGGGGGAATCAGGCCCGCCCAAAGGGCGTCGACGAAGATTGGGACCTCCTTGACCGCTCGAGCGATGCGAGCGCGAGACGCGGGCCAAGCCACCATCTCGCCCCACTCGTTGAAGCTGGTAGCGAGCATGGGGCACACCTTGTCCATGGCCTCGTCGTTGAGCACCAAGGATCGGCCAATTGCAGGCTCGGTGGCTGGAGGCGCACTTGGCGGAGACAGTGGCTACTTCCCCTTGTCAACTTGTTTCGGTGCCATGGCGATGAAGTAGGCGGAGTGCAATTCAGATTGGAGAAGAGGCCAGAGTCTCGAGGAAGCAGAAGGACTGTGGAAGCAAGGCGTGGGCAATGGGAGAATAACTGTGTAGGTTGCGAGGGCCGCATAGCCAGGCGGGTTCAAATGCAGCATGGGGAAGCGGCGAGGCCCACGTCCAATCAACCACCATGCGTCAACCAAGGCCGCAGGCTTGGGAGGCCCGCGGCGCTCCACGCTTGACCCTTTGGCTTCGCCTCGAAGCCAAGCCCGAGCACGCCTTGGGCCCGGGGCTACTGTCGGTGTCCTGGGAACGGGGATCCCAAGACTTGCCTGCCTGCGACCCATGGCGTGGCTGGGTTGGCAGGTCTATACGGCCCATCTTCATCGACAAGGCATTCAAGACCCTCGCGAGGGGAGAAGCCTCGCAAGGCGGACGACGCAAGACCTCCTCGGGAGAGGCCACCCTAGGCAGGCTCGCGAGGGGCAGAGAGATCAAGGCAGGGCAAACCTCGCGAGGTCCTCGTGACGTGAGCCGTGACGATCGAGACCAGGCAGGCGCCAGCGCGCGCAGTGTCCTTGTTTCCTCTTTGGTGCCAAGGGGGCAAGCACAGGCGCAGAGTACCAAGGCATCAGGAAAAGGTTTCCATATTGGTGCAATAAGACCAAGACCAGAAGGACGGAGGTCACCATGGAGCCCAAGACGGCATCACCACCAGAGCCTTTGGCAGGCGAAGACCACCTTTTGTCAGGATAACTTGTACTAGTTGTCCCCTTTCGAATTGGCCGTTGTTGGCTCCCTTCCCGCTCAATATTTGGGGAGAGGACCAGGGCCTATATAAGTTGAACTAGCCACCACAGTAAAAGGGGAGAGAGAGGAAAGAGAGGACGAGGGGACGAGAGATAAGTGAGGATCGACCTCATCACAAGACCACCAAGCACAAGAACACCTCAATCTCAGGAGGCTGTTCTTCCCCTTGTAACTGTTCTTCATTAGCTCAAGAAGCAATCCACCACCACCACACTATAGTAGGGTATTACACGACAACGGTGGCCCGAACCAGTATAAATCTTGTGTCTTTATGTGTTGTGAGTTCGTTGAGTTCATCTGCGAGATCTTAGAGAGCTAGGGCGAGGATCGATAGGGAGAAAGCCTTCACGCGCACCCCAGTGTTCGAACCTCAAGGGTTTACCGGAACCCGTGATCCGACAATCTCATCAAAATATTGAACGGATACCAAATTCACATGACTCCTAATAGCAAGACTTCTCCCATGTCCTCGGGAACAAACGTAACTACTCACAAATCATATTCATGTTCATAATCAGAGGGGTATTAATATGCATATTGGATCTGAACATATGATCTTCCACCAAGTAAACCAACTAACATCAACTACAAAGAGTAATCAACACTACTAGCAACCCACAGGTACCAATCTGAGGTTTGGATACAAAGATTGGATACAAGAGATGAACTAGGGTTTGAGATAAGATGGTGCTGGTGAAGATGTTGATGGAGATTGACCCCCTCCCGATGAGAGGATCGTTGGTGATGACGATGGTGATGATTTCCCCCTCCCGGAGAGAAGTTTCCCCGACAGAACAGCTCTGCCGGAGCCCTAGATTGGTTCCGCCTCGTTGCGGCGGAGTTTCGTCCCGTGAGCTTGCTTATGATTTTTTCTCGGACGAAAGACTCCATATAGCCAAAGATGGGCATATGAGGGACACCGGGGCCCACGAGGCAGGGGCGCGCCCAGGGGGGTAGGGCGCCCCCACCCTCGTGGCCAGGGTGTGGCCCTCCTCTGGAACTTTCTTTGCTCAGTATTTTTTATATATTTTGGAAATAACTTCCGTGAAGTTTCAGGACTTTTAGAGCTGTGCAGAATAGGTTTGCTCCTTTTCCAGCCCAGAATCCCAGCTGCCGGCATTCTCCCTCTTCATGTAAACCTTGTAAAATAAGAGAGAATAGGCATAAGTATTGTGAAATAATGTGTAATAACATCCCATAATGCAATAAATATCGATATAAAAGCATGATGCAAAATGGATGTATCAACTCCCTCAAGCTTAGACCTCGCTTGTCCTCAAGCGAAAGCCGAAATTGAAAAATATGTCCACATGTTTAGAGATAGAGGTGTCGATAAAATAAAATACGGACAAGAGGGCATCATGATCATTCTTAGAACAACAACATAAATATATATTGTCATATGATCTCTTATGCTAAAGTAACAATTCAATCAAAATTTCAAGTATGAATCATAAACTTTATTGAGAACCAACAAACTCTAATCTCAGTCATTGAGGCAATTGCAATTTATCATAACATAGGAAAGAGTCAATGTAAGAGCTTTTCAGCAAGTCCACGTACTCAACTATCATTTAGTCTTTCACAATTGCTAACACTCACACAATATTTATGGGTATGGAGTTTTAATCGGACACAGAGAAAGATAGGGGCTTATAGTTTTGCCTCCCAATATTTTACCTCAAGGGTAATGTCAACCATAATAGTTCATGAAAACTCCTTCGCAGAGGGAAGCAGAGGTTGTCATGCGCTTTTATGGTTGGATGCACAAAATCTTAATGCAAAAGAATGTCACTTTATATTGCCACTTATGATATGGACCTTTATTATGTAGTCCGTCGCTTTTATTTCTTCCACATCACAAGGTCGTATAAAGCTTATTTTCTCCACATTAATAAATCATACATATTTAGAGAGCAATTTTTATTGCTTGCACCGATGACAACTTACTTGAAGGATCTTACTCAATCCATAGGTAGATATGGTAGACTCTCATGGCAAAAACAGGTTTAGGGATATTTGGAAGCACAAGTAGTATCTCTACTTGGTGCAAAGAAATTGGCTAGCATGAGAGGGAAAGACAAGCTCAACATGTTGGATGATCCATGACAATATAATTTATCTCAGATGTAAGAAAACATAACCCATTACGTTGTCTTCCTTGTCCAACGTTAACTCTTAGCATGTCATACTTTAATGAGTGCTCACAATCATAAAAGATGTCCAAGATAGTATATTTATATGTGAACCTCTCTTTCTTTATTACTTCCTATTAATTGCAACAATGACCAAAACTATGTTTGTCAACTCTCAACAACTTTTATTCATCATACTCTTTATATGTGAGCTCATTACTCTCCACATGATCCATATGATCTCTTTGTTTCTTTCTCTTTTATTTTATTCCCTCAAGATCATAGCAAAATAATAAAGCCCTTGACTCAACACTAATCTTTATTATATATAGCTCACGGACTCGATTACATAGAAGGATCATAAAGCAAAACTCACAACTAGATCATACTAAAACTTTATTCTACTAGATCAAGATATTATCAAAAGGATCAAACTACGAAACACGGTAAAGATAAAAGTGATGGTGATACGATACCGGGGCACTCCCCCAAGCTTGGCAGTTGCCAACGGGGGTGCCCATACCAGATACTCAGTTCTTCTTTGTTGGTGAAGAAGGTGGAGTTGTTGATGATGCAGGCTTGTCGTCCCTCTTCCAAGGCATGGGCTCACCATCATAGAAGGATGATCGAGTCTCCTGAATCCTCAAATCTGCAGCCAAACTCATCCTCTTGTATCTATATTCATACTCACAGTTTTGATTTTCCAAGTCATAGATCTAGGCTTGGAGGTGCTCGATTTTCTCATGAAGCTTGAAGATTGCCTCCCCAATGTCCTTGACGCACAACTTGTGGTTGTTGGTGAACTCCGCGATCATTATGTGATTGGAGTCGAGTCCACACTCCACCATCTCCTAACACTTGAAAACTTGTTTCTCCAATGCCTCGAGCCTTGCCTCCGTGCTTCCAATCCTCCTTGGTCCCTCAACATCGCGGATGTGCAACAACCCCTCACGCATCTCAATGGTTTGAGGGTGTTGCAGCACCTCCGCGAGGTAGGGGTTGATGACCTTCTCAAAGAACTTGTCCTTGGGGGCACCTGAAGACGACATGACGACCTAGATCTATCAGAAAAACAGCTCGAAACAAAGACAAGAGATATTTGCATGATACGGTGGTCAAAACCTTCGGGATATTATATAATGATTTTTTACCGACCAAAAGAAGTATCATGCAAGAAAACGGAGTCCGGAGAGCGCACGAGGTGCCCACGAGGCAGGGGGCGCGCCCTCCACCCTCGTGGAAGCCTCGTGTCCTTTCCGGTCTGCTTCTTATTTTCCTATTTTCCTAAATATTCCAAAACGAAGAAATATTGCCATTAGAACTGTTTTGGAGTCGGTTTACTTACCGTACCACGTACCTATTCCTTTTCGGAGTCTGAAACGTTCCAGAAAGTGTCCCTTATGTATTCCTTCGGGGTTACGGTTTCAATAATGTTAGTTTCAACATTTGTAGGATTACATGAGATATAATGTTTGATTCTTTGACCGTTTACCACCCTCGGATTTGTGCCTTCGAAGTTGTTGATTTTTATGGCACCGGAACAATAGACCTCCTGGATAACGTAAGGACCTTCCCATTTAGAGAGAAGTTTGCCTGCAAAAAATCTTAAACAAGAGTTGTATAGCAATACATAATCACCTACATTGAACTCACGCTTTTGTATCCTTTTGTCATGCCATCTTTTAACTTTTTCTTTACAAAGCTTGGCATTTTCATAGGCTTGGGTTCTCCATTCATCAAGTGAGCTAATGTCAAATAACCTCTTCTCACCGGCAAGTTTGAAATCATAATTGAGCTCTTTAATAGACCAATATGCCTTATGTTCTAGCTCAAGAGGTAAGTGACATGCTTTGCCATAAACCATTTTATACGGAGACATACCCATAGGATTTTTGTATGCAGTTCTATAGGCCCATAATGCATCATCAAGTTTCTTGGACCAATTCTTTCTAGATCTATTAACAGTCTTTTGCAAAAATAATTTGAGCTCTCTATTACTTAATTCTAGTTGACCACTAGACTGTGGGTGATAAGGAGATGCAATTCTATGATTAACATCATACTTAGCAAGCATTTTATGAAAGGCACCATGAATAAAGTGTGAACCACCATCAGTCATTAAATATCTAGGGACTCCAAACCTCGGAAAAATAACTTCTTTAAGCATCTTAATAGAGGTGTTATGATCAGCACTACTAGTTGGAATAGCCTCTACCCAATTAGTAACGTAATCAACAGCAACTAAAATATGTGTATACCCATTAGAGGAAGGAAAAGGTCCCATATAATCAAAGCCCCAAACATCAAATGGTTCAATAACAAGTGAATAATTCATAGGCATTTCTTGCATTTACTAATATTACCAATTCTTTGACATTCATCACAAGACAAGACAAACTTACGGGCATCCTTGAAGAGAGTAGGCCAATAAAAATCGGATTGCAATACCTTATGTGCAGTTCTATCTCCAGCATGGTGTCCTCCATAGGCTTCGGAGTGACACTTGCATAGGATATGTTCCCGTTCATGCTCAGGTACACAACGTCTAATAACACCATCTACTCCTTCTTTATAAAGATGTGGGTCATCCCAGAAGTAATGCCTTAAATCATAGAAGAACTTTTTCTTTTGCTGGTATGTGAAACTAGGTGGTATGAATTTAGCAACAATATAATTAGCATAATCAGCATACCATGGAGCAGTACGAGAAGCATTTATGACATTTAATTGTTCATCAGGAAAGCTATCATCAATAGGTAGTGGGTCATCAAGAACATTCTCTAACCTAGAGAAGTTGTCTGCAACGGGGTTCTCAGCTCCCTTTCTATCAATGATATGCAAATCAAATTCTTGTAGCAGGAGAACCCATCTAATAAGTCTAGGTTTAGCATCTTTCTTTTCCATAAGATATTTAATAGAAGCATGATCAGTGTGAATAGTTACTTTAGAATCAACAATATAAGGTCTGAACTTATCACAAGCAAATACAACTGCTAAGAATTCCTTTTCAGTAGTAGCATAATTTCTCTGGGCATTGTCTAGAGTTTTACTAGCATACTGTATAACATTAAATTTCTTATCAACTCTTTGTCCTAGAACAACCCCTATAGCATAATCACTAGTATCACACATAATTTCAAAGGGTAAATTCCAATCAGGTGACTGAACAATAGGTGCAGAAATTAAAGCTTTCTTAAGTATTTCAAATGCTTCTACACAATCATCATCAAAGACAAAAGGAATATCTTTTTGTAATAGGTTAGTCAGAGGCCGAGAAATTTTTGAGAAGTCCTGTGACACCCCCGATTCAATCGTACTCTAATCATACACGCAAATGTGTATGATCAAGATCAGGGACTCACGGGAAGATATCACAACACAACTCTACAAATAAAATAAGTCATACAAGCATCATATTACAAGCCAGGGGCCTCAAAGGCTCGAATACAAGAGCTCGATCATAGACGAGTCAGCGGAAGCAACAATATCTGAGTATAGACATAAGTTAAACAAGTTTGCCTTAAGAAGGCTAGCACAAACTGGGATACAGATCGAAAGAGGCGCAAGCCTCCTGCCTGGGATCCTCCTAAACTACTCCTGGTCGTCGTCAGCGGGCTACACGTAGTAGTAGGCACCTCCCGAGTAGTAGTAGTCATCATCGATGGTGGCGTCTGGCTCCTGGGCTCCAATGTCTGGTCGCAGCAATCGAGTATAGAAAAGCGGAAAAAGGGGGAGCAAAGCAACCATGAGTACTCATCCAAAGTACTCGCAAGCAAGGAGCTACACTACATATGTATGCATTGGTATCAAATGGAATAAGGCTATCATATGTGGACTGAACTGCAGAAAGCCAGAATAAGAGGGGGATAGCTAGTCCTATCGAAGACTACGCTTCTGGCCATCTCCATCTTGCAGCAGAAGAAGAGAGTAGATGGTAAGTTCACCAAGTAACATCGCATAGCATAATCCTAACCGATGATCCTCCCCTCGTCGCCTTGTGAGAGAGCGATCACTGGTTGTATGTAGCACTTGGAAGGGTGTGTTTTATTAAGTATCATTTTCTAGTTGTCATAAGGTCAAGGTACAACTCCAAGTCGTCCTGTTACCGAAGATCACGGCTATTCAAATAGATTAACTTTCCTACAGGGGTGCACCACATTTCCCAACACACTCGATCCCCTTTGTCCGGACACACTTTTCTGGGTCATGCCCGGCCTCGGAAGATCAACACGTTGCAGCCCTACATAGGCACAATAGAGAGGTCAGCACGCCGGTCTAAATACTATGGCGCAGGGGTCTGGGCCCATCGCCCATTGCACACCTGCACGTTGCGTACGCGGCCGGAAGCAGAACTAGCCCCCTTAATACAAGAGTAGGCTTACGGTCCAATCCGGCGCGCGCCGCTCAGTGGCTGACATCACAAAGGCTTCGGCTGATACCACGACGTCGAGTGCCCATAAATGTCCCCGCGTAGATGGTTAGTGCGTATAGGCCAGTGGCCAGACTCAGATCAAATACCAAGATCCCGTTAAGCGTGTTATGTTGAAATAACCGTGAACGTCGACCAGGGCCAGGCCCACCTCTCTCCTAGGTGGTCTCAACCTGCCCTGTCACTTCGCCACAAAGATCCACACAGAGGGCTGTCGGGAAAGTATGTCCTTCCAGCCCCCAATTCGTGAATCAACCGCAGGTACTCCTCGAGCCAACCCGACTTTAGTCAGCACATGTATCATGTATAAAGTATATAGTATATACCCATGATCACCTCCCGAGTGATCACGATCCGATAGTATAGCATGGCAGATGGACAAGAATGTATGGCCACTGATGATAAACTAGCATCCTATACTAAGCATTAGGATTGCAGGTAAAGGTAACAACAGTAGTAGCAAGGACATGCTATGCATCAGGATAGGAATAACGGAAAGCAGTAACATGCTACACTACTCTAATGCACGCAGTAGAGAGAATAGTAGGCGATATCTGGTGATCAGGGGGGGGGGGCTTGCCTGGTTGCTCTAGCAAGAGAGAGGGGTCGTCAACACCGTAGTCGTACTGGGTAGCAGCGGCGTCGGTCTCGATGCCTAGCGAGAGAAGAGGGGGGAAGAAACAATAAATATAATGCAAAAAATGCATGACGATGCATGACATGACAAAGCGTGATGCTAGGGGTCCCCTAACGCAGTATGAGGTGATACCGGCGAAGGGGGAAAACATCCGGGAAAGTATCCCTGGTGTTTCGCATTTTCGGGCAGAGGAGCCGGAGGGGGAAGTTGCGAGTTTGATATGTTAGGGGTGTGTGGCGGACGAACGGGCTGCGTATCCGGGTTCGTCTCCTAATTCTGAGCAACTTTCATGTTGAAAATAATTTAATCTGAGTTACGGATTAAAAGATATGATTTTCTAAAGATTTTATTAATTTCTAGAATTTAATTAATTAATTAATTTAATTTGAAAAGGGATTTATGATATCAGCATGATGTCATGCCGACGTCAGCAGTCAACAGGGTTGACTGGTTAACCTGACCAGTGGGTCCCACTAGTCAGTGACACATTTTAATTAAACATTTTAATTACCCTAATTAGTATTAATTAGGGGGTGGGCCCCACTGTCATACTAATTAATTAGCTAATTAACCAACCAGGTTAATTAAATAACTAATGTTTAATTAGTTGTTTAGTTTAGTTAATCAAAATTAATTAAGTCAATTATTTCTTTAATTAATTATTTATTTTTATTTTTATTTTACATATTTTTAATCCTTTTTTTCATAAACGTTCTGGGTGCTGGGGCCGGCGTGTAAGTGGCCCAGGGCCTTAACGGGCGCTGGGGCTCACAGGCGCACGAACGGGCGCGTGCCCGAGGGAACGGACCCGGGCGGTGCCGTTGGATCCAGCGGGGCGGCCGGCGGAGGCCACGACGGGGCACAGCCAGGGAAGGCCGGCGCGGCGCGGAACGGGGCGGGGGTGCGCGAGGGGGCCATGGGCGCGCCGACTGAAGGCGCACGGGGCCCAGTAGCAGGTGCGGCGGCCGGAGCCGCGCCATGTGAAGGACGCAGCCGGCAGCGGCGCCATGCGCCGGCAGGCGTGCCGTTGTCGGGAAGGAGGTGTGCGCGGGCGCGCGACAAGGGGGTAGGCGGAGTGCGCGGTGAGCGCGACAGGGGCGCAGTGGCAGGCTTGGCCGGTGCGGGGTCGCGGCGCGGGCGGCGGAGCGCTGAGCGCTGGAGGCTCGGGCGCGGTCTCGTGCGAGCGAGCACGCGTGGGGGAGGAGGAGAGGACGGGGCCTCACCGCGGGAGCGTGGGGACTATGGCAACGGTCTCGACGGAGGTCGGGGAGGTCCGACGAGGGAGATGACGATGCGGCGGCAGACCAGTGAGGGAGGTCCGGCGAGGTGGCTCCGAAGATGGGCGGCGTTCCGGGCAGCAGCGGACGACGAAGGGCGGGTGCATGGCGTCGGGGGCGACGCGGCAGGCGTGGCGAGGGGCACCGCTGAGAAAGAGGGGACGGGGGCGCGAGGATGCGGGAGGGGGCCGGCGAGGCGGCTATGGGCGTTGGCGTCAGTGGTTCGCTCCCCTCGATCCGATCTGGATCGG
Source organism: Triticum aestivum (assembly GCF_018294505.1). NCBI lineage: Eukaryota > Viridiplantae > Streptophyta > Magnoliopsida > Poales > Poaceae > Triticum > Triticum aestivum. Next base: position 396,951,953 of record NC_057797.1, on the reverse strand, counting down.
GGAGGAGGGGGAGAGCGAGTGGGGGGGGGGGGCGAGTGGGGCGACGGGGTGGGGTTAGGGTTTGGTCGTGGGGATAAGGGGTGGCCGGTTGGGCCGGTTCGACCGGGCCGGCGGAAGTAGCCAGCTGGGCCGGTTGGCCCAGTCGGGCCAGGGGCACTTTTCCTTTTTTTGTTTTTCTTTTTTCTTTTTTGTTTTGCATTTTCTTTTATTTTTATTTATTTTCTTTTCTGTTTTAAATCATTTTAAATCATTTAGGCATTTTATAAAAATGTGTTTGCTTTATTATAATTACCCTAGTAATATTCGGGACCCACCGAACATTTTAGTTTAATATTTTGAAAACTTTATCATTTGACATTAATTTGAATTTGAATTTGAAAAGGTTTCGAATCATTGCGAGGTTAGCAACAGTAACCGAGGTGCCATGGCATGATTAGCGTGGGATTACTGTAGCATGATTATCCAGGCGTTACAAATCTCCTCCACTACAAGAAATCTCGTCCCGAGATTTAAGGGGTGGAGTAAGGGGGAAAGTTCTGGTTACAAAATTCTAACGGATCTTCTCGTTCTTGGCTGCTCTTCTCGAAGAGGTCGATCCATTATATTGATGTCTTCCTTTCTCTGCTTCAGGTCATCATGATGAAGTCATCATCCTTTCTTCAGAAATTCCATCGTACTTACGAAAGGACAAGGGGTGGTTATTCTGTAAGAACGGACCTCTGCAACGTTGACTACCTGGTAGTTAACATCGGGGAAGGTGGCGGAAAGTAACCCTCGAATTAAAAGTTAAGAAAATACCGAGAGCAAAGTAAGGAGGTATCATTGGAAGTTTTGAGAGGGTAGGCAATCGTTAGGTGCCTGGAACAAAGTGTGAAAGGGATTCAGAGCAATGGGAATAAGTATTGCGTCTGATACCAGAATAGATCACTAGGCAGGTGGCCCCTGAACTACATACGAAGTCAAGCTCTAGGATTAACTTTGGCAACAGGGTGTATAGGAGAGTCAGGTTTCAATCCTGTAGAACTATGGGTTATGGGCCCATCATGTGGGTTAAAAGTAGGAAGGGCGGTGACATCTTGCATGGTCGTGATAGCAAGGCATGTCAGAAAATAGTCTGTCAGTTATGTCGCCAACAATGTCGGTACCAAGGGAGAGGGACGAAGAGAACCATTTTCCTGCTCGTTGAACAAGGCGAACCAATAGGCAAAGTTCACGTCCATCGGTGGTGACCGGAATGCTATCGATAATTTCAACAGGGTCTTACTGACAGAATTGTACACCGAGGTGGTTACATAAGCAGGAGAATATTACTGCTTAGATCATATAGATCACAAGAAACGTTAAACGAACCAATGGAAAGGAAAACATGATTATCAGATTAAATAGAACAATGGAAAGGAAAATGTGTTTAAACACATATTTCAAGGGTATATCCTTCCCAAAGACAAGTAGAGCATGATATCCATGACAGGATATAATGTAGAAAACTCTTTAGGTAGGGGAGAGAAATTTCATTACATTACCCATACAACGGTGTTTGGATAATTGAGCATGAAACATTTAGCATTGGGCTTCAAATGTTCTTGTTGAAAATCGGAATACCATAGACATGCTTCGAGATAGCATTGACATGGTCTTCAAGCAAAGTTCAAACTCTGGATACACGAAGGATCCATCAGGAACAATTTGTAGAATAAGCCTTACAATTTCCTCATGGAAGAATGGTTAGCCTTGCAAAAATGAAAATTATAACAATAGGTCCTCCGGTCAGGTGTGCTAGGCATGAAATCACCGTACCGAGTCATATAAAGACCAATGATATAACTCGTGGAAATATGTTCCAACCATCATATCTGACCGAGGTTCAGATTCGATTGGTGTCAGGATACCTCTGACTTAGGATGCCTGAGAAGAAAAGGTGCAACACAAATCGACGAGATGACATTATAAGATTATCGGGAAATGAACTATAGAAGCAAGTTCTGAATCAAGAGTTCATCATTAAACCAAGGAGAGGATGAGGAGGTGGCTGATGGACTTAGCGACAATTCATCGAGATTAACAAAGATGGATTTCCACAATTATGAGAACAAGGAGACAACAATTGTCAGATCAAATGGTATAATGATGTATGCTAGAGGAAAACATACGCCATTAAACATTGGTTGAAAGGTGCACCCATAATATGGGCTTAGGTAGCATGATCGATGTTAGAATGGTGATTCGATAACCAATGGTCTAAGAATGAAATAGTGACCATTAACTTGAAAGCAATAGGGTTGCTAGAAGTTTTGAAGTCGCACATCATAGTTCAATTGTCGGTTTTCCGGTTAGAAACGACACGGGGACCAAGGAGCGAACGGATATGGCAAGGAGTATCACTTGTATCATTAATTCTTAAGAGGTGGTGAAATTCTCACGACATTCTTGACATAAAAGATGGTAATACTTCATGGTAAAGAACAAATGCTGGATAGCAAGGATCTCAAGGTATATCACGAAACACGAACAAGTTTGTGTTGAACGGAAGGCAATAAAGTGGTCGATGATAACACAAATCATCGAGGGCAAGGATGGTACTTCTCATCATGAATTCAATCGATATCCTGGAAGGGGTCAAAATGTTGATGATGATCATGACACATTTGTCGAGAGATTTCATGAAGATGTAATCGATCAGCGATGACATCAAGTCAAAGGAATGATGAAGCACAAGTTTATTGGAACCATGGCTACGACAAAAACTCTGAATCAAGCTTGTTGTTCAAGGCGAAATGATATGATGAGGAAGTTCGACGTAAGATTAGCTCATCATCAAAATTTGTGCTCTGTGAAGAAGGACCAGGTAGCACAGTTAAAATTTAGCCCAATAATGGTATAGCCGATCAGGCTAGGAATGAGTTGAAGGATTATTAAACTCATAAGCAACGAAAATTAATTAGGGTTATTGAACCGGAATGCGGAATCGGTTCACATATCGGTGTTCTCGGTTGACGACAACCCAGAACCCAGAAAAATTGGAATTGGTGAGAAATAACAGTTAATGAAGAACCCATAAGAAGTTATGCAGTTCCATGACATTATAAAGATATCATAGTGTAATACTCGACAGTAGATCAAAGTAAAGGTTGGACAGGTGCAATGATCTGCACTAGACAAGTACTTCAACTTGTCCGAGAAATGGTATTAAGGAGAAAATATGGTCGGAACCATGATTGCAAAGGACCAAACATAGATACAGGACGAACTTATAACAAGGGGGTTATTATCATTTACAAGAAGCTTCGATTATAGGTTCCACATCGGGTCCATGGGCATGAACGCAAAGGCTCAAGGTCGACTCCCACTTCTTCAATGCATAACCTTTCATTTTACTTCCCGCTTTTGATGAGGTTGTAGTGTAGAAATTTTATCTGGCGAAACAACAGAAGGGTATGACTCGCGAAAACTTTCGGGTACATACAGTTTGGGGAAGGCATAGGTTCAACCCATCGAGGCATCTTAGGAGCATATACCACAATTTCAGGAATAAATAACACAAGCTCGATAGTAGAGCATGCTGGAGAAAGCAGAGGATACAATTTACCAAAGGCATTATGTATCCGAGGAAAAGCTCACAAGCTTATAGAATATGAAGGACGCTGTCGGATAAAATCCAACAAAGGATCTGGTGGTCCATAAGGGATCTGATGTGAGCATCGGTACTCAACCAGAGGAAGAAGGAATGCAAGGAGATCAGTTTATAGAAACAACTGACTAACTCAAAGTTCAAATGCAAAGGAATCATCAATTCCAAGACAATAGATCAGAAGCAATGCTCTGGTTAGGGATGGATAAGTTGAATAGCCTTAGGGGTACAATCGACGGCAAAATTTAATTGGTCGAGATCCAGCTCATGTTTAAAATGACATCTTAGCCAGAACGACAAAATGAAGGATCTGATTAAGGAATGCGAGCATTCGCAACATGTCGATTCAACAGACTCAAACTGATAATGACTAAGGATGTCAATAAGATTACCGGACTTATGAGGTTAATCATAATGCAAGCAAGCAAGAATTTCAAGAGCAATAAGCTGCTAAGGATTTTCGGAAGATCAAATAGTATTTCGAAGTCTTCGGTGAAACACATGAACAACTGGGGAGAAACAAATCCTCGATGTGTGTGAGGATTAATTTGTAGGTGTATTCAGGTGACAAAGAACTGCAAGGCAGTACGCACAAGGATTCTCGGAACAACAACGAGTATTTTGGGGTACCTTGTAATAACAAGATCAATGGGGTTGAATGTAAGAATGCCAAGTATATGTAGTTATCCATAAGGATTTATCGGTGGTCGGGAATAGCAAAAGTGCTGGGAACAAGGTCTTGAGAGAATAACGGAGAGTATCTTCGGAATCTTCTGGTGAAGCAGACCATCAGCTGGAATGAAGGGGCTCTTCGGAAGAAAGTATTTACGAGAACCTAGAGTTGGAGTTAGTAAAATCGTTTAACCCGAATAGAAGAGATGTTAGAGTCCCAGAATATAGGTCGAGGAATAAAAGATCCTAATACCACCCAATGGCGACGTGGGCCCGTAAGGCGCACAACCATGTTAGTAAAAGTTTTTTGCAATGTCTAGACTCGACTTCGGCCAAGGAGTGTGGAAGGGGGATTCCTACAGGCAGTCGGCTCTGATACCAACTTGTGATGCCCCCGATTCAATCGTACACTAATCATACACGCAAATGTGTACGATCAAGATCAGGGACTCACGGTAAGATATCACAACACAACTCTACAAATAAAATAAGTCATACAAGCATCATATTACAAGCCAGGGGCCTCGAAGGCTCGAATACAAGAGCTCGATCATAGACGAGTCTGCGGAAGCAACAATATCTGAGTACAGACATAAGTTAAACAAGTTTGCCTTAAGAAGGCTAGCACAAACTGGGATACAGATTGAAAGAGGCGCATGCCTCCTGCCTGGGATCCTCCTAAACTACTCCTGGTCGTCGTCAGCGGGCTGCACGTAGTAGTAGGCACCTCCCGAGTAGTAGTAGTCGTCGTTGACGATGGCGTCTGGCTCCTGGGCTCCAACGTCTGGTCGCAACAATCGAGTATAGAAAAGCGGAAAAAGGGGGAGCAAAGCAACCGTGAGTACTCATCCAAAGTACTCGCAAGCAAGGAGCTACACTACATATGTATGCATTGGTATCAAATGGAATAAGGCTATCATATGTGGACTAAACTGCAGAAAGCCGGAATAAGAGGGGGATAGCTAGTCCCATCGAAGACTACGCTTCTGGCCACCTCCATCTTGCAGCAGAAGAAGAGAATAGATGGTAAGTTCACCAAGTAACATCGCATAGCATAATCCTAACCGATGATCCTCCCCTCGTCGCCCTGTGAGAAAGCGATCACCGGTTGTATCTGGCACTTGGAAGGGTGTGTTTTATTAAGTATCCGGTTCTAGTTGTCATAAGGTCAAGGTACAACTCCAAGTCATCCTGTTACCAAAGATCACGGCTATTCGAATAGATTAACTTCCCTGCAGGGGTGCACCACATTTCCCAACACGCTCGATCCCCTTTGTCCGGACACACTTTTCTGGGTCATGCCCGGCCTCGGAAGATCAACACATCGCAGCCCTACCTAGGCACAACAGAGAGGTCAGCACGCTGGTCTAAATCCTATGGTGCAGGGGTCTGGGCCCATCGTCCATTGCACACCTGCATGTTGCGTACGCGGCCGGAAGCAGAACTAGCCCCCTTAATACAAGAGCAGGCTTACTGTCCAATCCGGTGCGCGCCGCTCAGTCGCTGACGTCACGAAGGCTTCGACTAATACCATGACATCGAGTGCCCATAACTGTCCCCGCGTAGATGGTTAGTGCGTATAGGCCAGTGGCCAGACTTAGATCAAATACCAAGATCTTGTTAAACATGTTATCTTGAAATAACCGCGAACGTCGACCAGGGCCAGGCCCACCTCTCTCCTAGGTGGTATCAACCTGCCCTGTCGCTTCGCCACAAAGATCCACACAGAGGGCTGTCGGGAAAGTATGTCCTTCCAGCCCCCAATTCATGAATCAATCGCAGGTAGTCCTCGAGCCAACCCGACTTTAGTCATCACATGTATCATGTATAAAGTATATAGTATATACCCGTGATCACCTCCCGAGTGATCACGGCCTGATAGTATAGCATGGCAGACGGGCAAGAATGTATGGCCACTAATGATAAACTAGCATCCTATACTAAGCATTAGGATTGCAGGTAAAGGTGACAACAGTAGTAGCAAGGACAGGCTATGCATCAGGATAGGAATAACGGAAAGCAGTAACATGCTACACTACTCTAATGCAAGCAGTAGAGAGAAGAGTAGGCGATATCTGGTGATCAAGGGGGAGGGCTTGCCTGGTTGCTCTGGCAAGAGAGAGGGGTCATCAACATCGTAGTCGTACTGGGTAGCAGCGGCATCGGTCTCGATGTCTAGCGAGAGAAGAGGGGGAAGAAACAATAAATAATGCAAACAAATGCATGACGATGCATGACATGACAAAGCGTGATGCTAGGGGTGCCCTAACGCGGTATGAGGTGATACCGGCGAAGGGGGAAAACATCCGGGAAAGTATCCCCGGTGTTTCGCGTTTTCGGGCAGAGGAGCCCGAGGGGGAAAGTTGCGAGTTTGATATGTTAGGGATGTGTGGCGGATGAACGGGCTGCGTATCTGGGTTCATCTCGTCGTTCTGAGCAACTTTCATGTTGAAAATAATTTAATCTGAGTTACGGATTAAAAGATATGATTTTCTAAAGATTTTATTAATTTCTAGAATTTAATTAATTAATTAAATTCGAAAATGGATTTATGACATCAGCATGATGTCATGCTGACGTCAGCAGTCAACAGGGTTGACTGGTCAACCTGACCAGTGGGTCCCACTGGTCAGTGACACATTTTAATTAAACATTTTAATTACCCTAATTAGTATTAATTAAGGGGTGGGCCCCACTGTCATACTAATTAATTAGCTAATTAACTAACCAGGTTAATTAGATAACTAATGTTTAATTAGTTTAATTAGTTGTTTAGTTTAGTTAATCAAAATTAATTAAGTTAATTATTTCTTTAATTAATTAATTATTTTTATTTTTATTATATATATATATATTATTAATCCCTTTTTTCATAAACGTTCTCGGCGTTGGGGCCCGCATGTAAGTGGCCCAGGGCCTTAACGGGCGCAGGGGCTCACGGGCGCACGAACGGGCGCGTGCCCGAGGGAATGGACCCGGGCAGTGCCGCTGGATCCAGCGGGGCGGCCGGCGGAGGCCACGGCAGGGCTCAGCCGTGGAAGGCCGGCGCGGCGCGGAA